>NC_046158.1:53504648-54104648 GCF_011064425.1 Rattus rattus
GAGTGTTAAGTGTACATTGTATTTTTACCATTTACACAATTGGGAGGATTGTGCTCAACTTATATCTGAGAGGGAAGAGTCTTTTAACGGGACAGAAAGGGGGAAATGTAGGTTTGCCCTGGTGCTGTCTGTATTTCCATGTCAATTCTGCTTCCTCAAGAGGGACTGCCCCCAAGAGTAGATCACATGCTCAGGTGATCTCCAATCCTTCTCCCCAATCTGACTGGTCAGATAAAGGCCAGAGCCGATGATTGGGCAGTGGAAGGGATAGGTGGGAAGGTTGGTCTCAGAGAGGGGGAGGAAAGGGAGAGACAGAAGAAGAGGAGGTAGAAGGAAGACGGAGAAGAACCACATGGCTCGGAGAAACTGCAAGTAGCAAGGAGTCTCATAGCTGGGAAATAAAGGAGATAGATCTACCCAGGCATATACGTTATAAATATACTGTCTGCCCAGGCATATACGTTATAAATATACTGTCTGCCCAGGCATATACGTTATAAATATACTGTCTGCCCAGGCATATACGTTATAAATATACTGTCTGCCCAGGCATATAGGTTATAAATATACTGTCTGCCCAGGCATATACGTTATAAATATACTGTCTGCCCAGGCATATATGTTATAAATATACTATCTGCCCAGGCATATACATTATAAATATACTATCTGCCCAGGCATATATGTTATAAATATACTATCTGCCCAGGCATATACGTTATAAATATACTATCTGCCCAGGCATATATATTATAAATATACTATCTGCCTAGGCATATAGGTTATAAATATACTAACTGGTTGTGTGTTTTTATATGTGCTTATTGGGGTAAGAAATAACCACAGTACCCCTGGTGCTTCAAAGTTCATGTTATTATGAATGGCTCTGTTATTTTACTTTCTAATGCTCTATAGTTTTCTTTGGTATCTATGGGAGATTATTTCTAGGATCTTCAGGGAAATAAAAATGTATGAATATTCAAATCCCTTACCTAAAATGACACCGTATCTGCCTACAATGTGTTCACATCTTCTTGTATGTACAATCGCATCTCTGAGATTACCAAACTCAGTATGATGAAATGCTATGTGAACGGCTGCTGTAGGGAGTAATAATGGTGTGGGGGAAAATCTGTTTATGTTCTGTACAGATACATTTGGATTTCATAATTGTTTTTGAGGCAGGGTCTTACTACATAGTCCAGACTGGTTTCAAGTTTGAGGTCCTATATATAACATGTATCCATCAGTATGTCTGTTTCAATAATTATTAAAATTATTAATCTTAATAGGTCATCTGTATATTGTTTGGGATTTTCTAGCCATCTTATTCTTCAGTTCTTTTACCTTTTAATCATATGATGTTGCACCCTCTGACTTTTTTCTTTCATTTAATATAGAACACAGGATAGGTTTTTAAGAATCCAAGCCTAAACGTGAATTGAACAAAGATGATATCAATAGATATGTTAATATGGAAGGGGGTTAAACTGAGGGGGGCCTCAACCCTAGACAAAGAACTGTGGACTGCTGAGGAATGCTGACAGCGGAGAGGGAAGAGCACCAGTTGAAAACCTTTAAGAGATCGTCAGCCATGGAAACATGTATATGAGCCCCATTATACAGACTGAGCAGGGTGTATTCAGTGTTTGGAAGACACACACACACACACACACATACACACACACACACACACACACACACACACACACACACACACACACACTACTGCCATACCACCACCACCACTAAAAATTAAAGAAAAAGAAGCCATGAATTTGAAGGGTGAGTCCAGATTCTGGCAGTTAGATCAACGATAGCTTTCCTTGGGAACTTACAAAGCCAGTTTCCCAATGGCAGAAGGGACAAATGATTATCTGTGGTGCCTAACAGCATAGCAAAGTAAGTGCTGGCCTCCAGGCTCCCTGAGTATCACAAGTACCTGTCAGAGTCCATGCTGGCACCATGGCTCTTCTCACTACACTAAACGTCTCCAGCTCATGGGCCTCTCTATGCCCGGATTCTCATTATCTTCATAGCCCTGCTGTATCTGCCGTGCTGTTCTGTTTTGTCCCTCTTTTGGTCCCTTCCCTCTTCTCTCTCTTCTTCTCCTGGCCCACCTCAGTCTGCTGGCCTTGTTCAGTCCACTCTTTCTCTCCTTGTTCTGGACTCTGCCTCTGGCTGTGCTCTCCCTCCAGTCTACAATAAAACCTTCCACTTAACCATACATTGGAGTATCATGTTGTCAGTTTAATACATCTGTTGCCCAAACCCTTAGTTCTTACAGTGAGTCTACACAGGAGGGTTTGGAGGGACAAAGGGAAACAGTATAATTAGATTGTAATCTTTAAATTTTCTTAAATTAAAAAAAGAATTCCAGATGCAAAACACACTAAAACAAAAATATGAGCATAAAAAAATCATTCATCCAGTGCACCCTTCCCAGATATTTATTAATGCCTCCCATGTGAACTGCAGAGTATTGAGACTAGAAAAATGAACTAGTCATTGTCCTTGAAGAACTCAGACTACTAGAGACAGTAATAAAGATAAGATATGTGTTCAAACAGACGATGTTCAGACTGCAGTTTTTGAGAAAGTTCCAAAAAGGACTATAGAGAAATCGAGAATAGCTTTAGACCCTTTAAAAACAAATCTTCCATGATGGCAATGCAGATAACATTTATTGGCTGCGCACTGTGTGTCGGTCCCCTCTGCAGCACCTTCCCCTGAGCTATTTTATATACTTTTCAAATAATCCAACAAGGTAGGCCCTGTTAGCATCTGCCCTTATCAGATAAGGCTTGGAAAGATAAACCGCCCTGAATGGAAGAGCCTGGTTCAAAGCAGGCCAGACAATAACAAACACATCCATCAAAGTTATCTCTTGAAAGAACAGAATGGCTTTCTTCCTCTCCCTAAGGATAACATCAGAATTAACACAATGCCAGCAAGCAGGAGGAAGAGGTAGTCAGGATGATGAAGCTTCATGGGTATAACCTCTGGGCTAGGAGCTCCGGCTCCCCCAGAATGGCTGGGCCCCCTTTGTTTTGTCAAAGAAGGGTCACACAGCACCGAACAGAGCATGGTAGTCTGAGCCAGTACAGAACAGTAGGTGTGCTTGTCTTCCCCAGTTCTGAGGCAACTGAAGCTCTGATCTAACCTCTCCCATAAATCCCATGTATCTGAGGGATGCTTTACATCACAGAGGGCAATGGAATAGGAGCATTCAGTGAGACTGGAGAGCTCTGGGGTCCGGGGTGAGAAAAAATAAACCTTACGTAGGCTGCTTGCCATATGAATACATTCATTTATCCATCATTTTAAAGTGACACTCACACACACACACACACACACCACACACACACACACAGACACACACACATACACACACACACACACACACATATACACACACACATACACACATACACACACATACACACATACATACATACACACACACATACACACACATACACACACACATACACACATACACACACACACATATACACACATACACACACATACACACACCCACATACACACACACACACAATACACACACACAGACACACCACACACACACACACACACACACAGACACACAGACACACACATATCAACACACACACACACAGACACACACACACACACACACACACACACACACACACACAGGGTATGAGCTCTCCCATCCATAAGGATGAAAATATGAATATCTGGCTTGAGTAAAGGTGGTTGTAGGGAACCTGGGGGATCTGACAGAAACAATAGGGAGTTCAAATTGACCCTGGAATCAAGGTGGCTAAAAAGCACAAGAGATTTTGTATAGATAAAATCATCAACGTAGAACCTGTCCAAAACCAATAATGAAGTGAAAGGTGAAGGACTCGCGACTTAGGGCTCAGAGGGCTGGGCAGGACTCCAGAGCCTGTGATCATGACTTAGGGTTCAGAGGGAAGGGACGGGCAGGACTCCCGAGCCTATGATCATGACTTAGGGCTCAGAGGGACGGGCAGGACTCCAGAGCCTGTGATCTTAGCCTGAGCCTTTACTACATTTCTAAAATATGAATGCATCACCACAGTCTTTCCAGCAATTGATGTATTAATGTGTATCTGGAGCACAAGAAGTATAAGCAACTCCTAACTTACTGATTGCATGCATAATGCCACATGTCTTATGGCAATTATCAAAAGGATGGATGGAAATTCCCATATAAGAGTATGAACCACATCATTATTTATCGCAATAATGTATCAGAAATGGCATGAACATTCAGAAGTCACTTAAGTAGAAGACAGCGCACCCGTACAATGGAACACCAAGAGTCTGATTAAAGTCGTGTTACAGAAGGGTGTATCTGAACTCGGGGAACAGTACCTATGTTAAGGGATAACTGTGCAGGTATCTGTGGATGTTCAAACCCTCATATACACTGACAGGTCCTTCAAACGCTATAACCACAATGGTTTCCTCTGAATCACTTACCTCTGGGAGTTAAAAAATGATTGATTCTAGTTCCTCAATTTTAAATAAGGAATATAAATTACTTGCACACAGGGAAACTAGTTATGTTCAAAACAGAACAAACACAGGCACACTGGTGTTCAACAGCATAGAACGATGAAATAGGGGACAGGCTGAGAGGAGGTTGTTCGATTTACCAGCAAGTAGGTTAATTAAAGGCAGTGATGGTGGAGAGATGGAGGGGTGGGATGGGGACTAGAAGTCGAGTGTAGCAGAGGAGGTCACACTGACAAAGCTGTGCTGCACGGAGCTGGAGTCTCCAAGCTGCTGAACACCAGAGAGCCCTGAGACAACAGAGAAGGTAATGTCTACATTTCTCTCACTGTGCCTGAGGGAAGAGGGTCTCCCTGGTTACCAGACCTGTGAAAGGGTGTGGGGGAGTAGGGCGGTGATCATCACTCTTGATGAGTCCTCCAAGCGAGAGAGAAGGACAGCCAAGGCGGGTACCAGAGTGTGAAGGGAGTAACGTTCCTGATAAACGATCATTAAGACATCCCTCTGCTCTGCAGAGAGTAACAGGAAAGTGACACCCGTTACAGATGCACAGGACTGCCAAACAGTGACTCCCAAGTAGGGACAAAGAAGAATGACTTGGCACAGGGGCAAGAATAACTCCTGTTAGTGCCATGGCTTTAATCTGAAACGGTCCCCAAAGGCTCATATGCTGAAGGGGTAGCCTTCTTATTGGCAGGTGGTGGGGACTTTGAAAGGTGCCATTGATGGAAGGAAGGTAGGTCTTTGGAAGACACCGTATGTTCAAAGAGATTGGGACCGAAGTCCGTCCCCCTTCCTACGATGGCTACTGTGAACCAGCCTTTTCATTCACATGCTATTACCACAACAGACCCAAACAATAGAACCAAGCAAATCATGGATTGAAAGTGTAAATCATAATAAAACTTATATCCTATTAGGTTGATTGTCTTGTGTATTTTATCATAGTAATGGAAAACCACTAACTGATAACAAATTAATTGATAACTGATCTTCAGGTTATATGAGCAAATGAAGCTCCACAAGCAAATGTTGGCTGAATGATCCCCCCAAACAAGTCACTCCAAACCCCCAATGCCTCAATTTCATCATCATACACCAAACTGGGGACACTGGCTATATCCTGTTACGATTGGTATTAGTGACAGATTGCCACAAATTAGAATCACCTGAATAGGGAGCCTCACCTGAAGAATTGTCCTGATTTGATTTGTCCCATTTGTGGGAGAAACCTTCAGGTTGAAGCCCGGATCAAAAACCAATGTTTCAGAAAGAAGTTTACCTCACCCTTTACTGGTTTGCCCTCCCTCTCGCCCCTTAGCTGATTTACCCCAGCTGCTGGGATTCCACCACCTGCAGCAGAGTCAGCATTTCTGAGCCTTCGTGGTGGAGTTGGGAACATGGACTCCTCAGAAATGCCCCAGGGTTCCAGTGCCAGACTGTGACTACTGAGGTACCTTGCCTTGTGGACTAACTAGGCCCACCTCCCCCCAGGTAGATACAGATTCTAGGACTACTTTATGGAGGCTGCCAGCCTCAAGGACTGAAAGCCGGGCTCTTGGCATCTCATGTGCAGTAATATATAATACATAACATGTAACATGCAACATACAACATGCAATATGTAATGTTCATTAGGTTTGCTAATGAATTATATATCATAAATGAATGAATATATATGTACATATATGCATATATGTATATGCACATATATTATTTCCTTGTTTTTGTTCCTCTACAGCATAGTTCTCCACCTATGGGTCGTGATCCCTGTGGAGTCACATATCACATATTTCATTATGATTCATAACAGTAGCACAATTACAGTTATGAAGTAATAACAAAATAATTTTATGGCTTTATGGCTAGGGTCTTCATACCATGAGGAACTGTATTAAAGGGTTGCGGCATTCGGAAGGCTGAGAACCACGCTGTAGCGTACCCAACTAAAACATTTTTAGATTTTGATGCTCCAGTTGATTCTCTTTTTCTTATTCATAGTTTGTTTTATGGAAATGTATATGGAAATGTGTTTTGATGTATGTAAAGCATTTTAAAAATGCAGATATTGTTAACAGTCAAAGAAATATCTGTCAAAACATACCTGCCTTCTTGTCCCACAGGCTTTCCACCTAATCATCCCGGTATATAATTCACACCATAAGTCCCTCAACCAAGTCTATGCGAGATGAAGCAGCCTTCCTAACAGGTTACAGTTCAAATAAATATACTCCACCAGGCCGCCCTGTACTGGCCAATTAAAAATCTATCTACTTAAAGACTTGCCTATACCTGTCCTGATGACATATTGCCAGCTAGGAGACCCAATTAAAGATGGCTGATGATTTAGCTACTGAATCCTTCAAAACAGACCTGTCATGGTTTTCAGCCTTCTAAAGAGCAAGCGCAAAACGAACTGGTAAGAATATGTTACTTCTCTTTAACCTGTGATGAACTGGTAACAATATGTTACTTCCCTTTAATCTGTGATGTTTCCTTTCCCTCCTCTATGTTGTCCACAGATTCCTGTGCCGGGAAGACATTCTAGACCTAAGTGCTAAGTACTAAGTAACAACTAACGACTAAGGCTAGCTGAGAGAGAGCCAGTGCTCAGTTAATCCCTTAATTTCCCAGAAATGAGAATAGAATCTATTGTTTCATCCCGAATACAAGATTAATCCTAATATCTTCTAGGTCACCACCTACAAAGACTCCTTAAATTTGTAACTAAACAGAGCAAAAACCCAAGCAACCAAACAATGAACAGAAACCAAACAAAAATATACAAACCCCATTCTTTGTGCTCTGAGGTAAGGCCTGGGAGTCCTACCTGAGTCTGAACTGTGGGGTTCATATTTGTCTTCACTACCCACTATTACCCAGTTTATCTCACTGTTTCAGTAATACTGGTGGCCCCACACCTCCCTACTCCTCCTTATTATCAGGAATTCTTGTGCCCATGCCCCAATCTTCCCCACCATTTTTGAGAAAAGATCTGAAATAGCTCATAGGGTGAGTGGCTGGCAGCGGAGAGCCGGTGCGTGTGCACGCGCGCAGATCGGCGGAGCATTATTCCTTAATGGTTTCAGCTTAGCAGTTTTCTTTTTACCAGAAGCATACCTGATGGAGCGGAAGGTGTTCCAGAGAATGGAGAATGTGTTGTCCTGCCAGGCTGGCACTGAGAAGTGCTCCTCTATGGTGCTCTGACAGCTGAAATGGGCTCTAATGCTCTCAGCCAGAGGACCTCGGAGGCTGGGGCCCCATTATCCTTAAGTGCAACGTTACAAGGGCAAGTACTTTTGAGCCATCGACAACAGGCTTTTAAAAATCAGAACTTCACAGGGAAAAATTGCACGGGATGGAAGGCAGAGGCTCGGGGTCAGAACGGGGTCCTAAGCCTCAGTATCAGCTTTGTAACTCAGTGTGCATCATGGCCGAGGGCGACTGGGTGATGGCGGGCTTCCTGCCCCTCGTGCGTCTCTAACAAACGCATAGCCCGTCAAGCCCGTTCTTACATAACACCCCCCACCCCCAACATCTCCCACCCCACCCCCACCCCTGCCTCGAAGCTTCGAGGTATTTTCTGCTCTTCCCATTACTTAAGAGCCCTTCCTGTTTTAATATTGAGTCCATCATTCATTCTGACTGTGGTCAGAATGCAAACTCTAGATAGGGTGGCCCTGGAAACTCTTCCAGTAACTGTTCACTTGGTAGCAAGTACGGAAATAAGCAAGAAAATATAATACATTAAACAATGGCTTGTTTTCTGTTAGTGTATTTGTGTCAGTGTCTTCTTTTTAATCTAGTGTGAAAATAAGGGCAGAAGGCATCACGGGTGATTTCAACAAGAGTTGAATTCCGAAGCCGGACACCAAGCAAAGGGAAGGCTAAAATACTTGTTTTCTGTTGAAGGCGCTTCCTACTACAGTGTGCAGTAGAAGAAGTCACATGATACCATGACAGATCATCTACAAAGACAGTTTACCAACATGGTGTTAGGTCAGTATTAAACAAAGATCTCAAAATCAAACTCCTAAAATACTCCACACGGGCCAAGCAAGGAAAAAGAAACTAGATACGTTATTTTACTTCTACTCACATTTTAAAATCCTTGAATCATTTTTAAAATAATTTTCAGAAAGCTCTCAGTACCTTGGTAAAATTTCATTTAAATCACAAAGATTATAAGACTTTAATAACTATAATCTTGCAGGTCATAAAAGTAATATGAACATGCAAAAATGTTAAAGCAACAACGAAACTAAATCTTATCATCTCTAGAGATAATCATGGTTAAGAGCTTGGAACAATGCCATCCTTATCTTTTACAAATATATAGTTGTTCACACGTCCACACGCAATGTATTTGACATTCTATAGTAGACTCAAACAACACACAGTACTGAACAATACCAACGACAATGTTTACTATGCACAAAACACAGTTCTAGTTATGAGTACATAAGTGAACAAAAGTGAAACGATTTCTCACCCTCAAAGCATTTACGTTCTAGTAATAGGCCACTGTGGAATGCTGGCCTCTGGGCGTGCCATAGCTTCGGCCATCTTGGAATCAAAGCAGTTCCAGTTACCCACATGAGACTCATGTAAAGGGCATAGGAGAGGCTCATGAATAGCCATTGTATGATGGCTCATGAGGTAACCCATTAGATACTTGAGGGCCCTCTTGTTTTCAAGGATATATAAGCTGGAGTGAAGGAGACAACTTCAGTGATGTAGTGAAGGGGACTTTCTTCAGTGTTGCTCTGAGGGGACTCTCCTTCAGTAGGATAGCAGCCTTTATGTTGTCTATGCTCTCCCACGTAACTCAGAATAAACTGTTTTCACCTAGTTAGCCTTGGTTAGAGTCATGTCTTTAGTCTGTTACTGATGCTCTAGAAGGGATAAGTAGATACCATGTCTCTCCAGGAAAAGTTAACACAAGAAAGATGAAAAAACACAAAAGCAAATTATACATTAGAAAGTGTTAAGATTATTTGGG
Source organism: Rattus rattus (assembly GCF_011064425.1). Classification (NCBI taxonomy): domain Eukaryota; kingdom Metazoa; phylum Chordata; class Mammalia; order Rodentia; family Muridae; genus Rattus; species Rattus rattus. The sequence goes on from NC_046158.1 coordinate 53,514,181, forward strand.
AAAAAAATAAAGTAAGAAGGGCAAAGAATATTAGAGTCTCGCCTGAGGAAATGACAGTGCAAAGGCCCTAAGGCACTGGGTGTGTGAGTGGCATTTTCTGGGAACATGGCAACAAGTGTAGCTACAATGGTATTAGCAAGGTGGACTCTAGGGGTAGACAGTGGTGTACCAGGTCACATGGGTGCTACAGACCTCTGAGACAATGGTCTTTGGCTTTTTCTCTCACAGAAGACTTTGAAAAGCTATGATATAAGAGGTAAAAGTAGCAGATGTGAGGAGAATGGACCACAGAGTTGAGCAGGAGGCTGGAAGCGGAGTCAGATCAGGAGGCCGAGGTTATGAACGAGCCTGGAGCTAATGGTATCTAGGACCGCCACAATGAAGTGAGAACAGCTGAGAGGGGAGAAGCCGCCATTTTCTAAATAAATCAGATGGACAGGACCAGCTGCACCTCTTTATGAATCAGATGTAGAGCGAGAGGGAAAGGCAGCGCCATGCCTGTGAAACCCCTCATGGAAGCATCAGGAAGAACTGAATTACCTTCACCGAGATTGAGAAACACAGAGAGACACAGGTACGGGGGAAAGTTCTAGGCTGTTTGGACATGTTCCATCTCAGGTATTCATTAGGGAACAAGGTGTCCATCTCTACATACACCTGTATATATTACTCGATAAGTACTTCTCTGTGCCTGTATTTCTCATGGAATTTTTTCTTACCAGGACATATAAGTTGCTTTATGGAATAGGGGATTTTTGTATGGACTCATTTTGAATAGGCTTTAAAGTGTCTCCCTGATACCATATTCTCTCCCAGCTTTGTACAGGCCTTATATATCTCTCTCTTCCCCAAATGAAGAGAGGTTTGCGAATATATGACTGTAGCATGTATTTCTCATGCTTTTTTCATGTTTTTTTAATTGCATTTTTGTTTACATTTTAAATGTTATCCCACTTCCCAGTTTCCCCTTCAGAAACCTGCTATCCTATCACCCCATGCTTCTATAAGGGTGCTCCCACACTCACCAACCTACTCCCTCCCTCCTCCCTGCCCTGACATTCCCACTGGGACACTGGGTCATTGAGCCTTGACAGGACCAAGGGCCTCTCCTCCCACTGATGCCCGATAAGGCCATCCTCTGCTATATATGCGAATGGAGCCATAAGTCCATCCTTATGTTCTCTTGGGATGGTGGTTTAGTCCATGGGAGCTCTGGTGGGTCTGGTTGGTTGATACTGTGTTCTTCTTACGGGGTTGCAAACCCCTTCAGCTCCTTCAGTCCTTTCTCTAACTTCTCCATTGGAGCCCCTGTTCTCAGTTCAATGGCTGGCTACGAGCAATTGCCTCTGTATTTGTCAGGCTCTGGCAGAGCCTCTCAGAGACAGCTATATCAGGCCCCTGTCAGCATGCACTTCTTGGCATCCGCAATAGTGTCTGGATTTGGTGGCTGTATATGGGCTGTATCTCCATGTGGGGCAGTCTCTGGATGGCCCACACATTTGTCTCCATATCTCTTCCTATGAGTGCTTTTGTTCCCTCTTCTAAGAAGGTCTGAAGCATCCACACTTTGGTCTTCCTTATTCTTGAGCTTCATGTGGTCTATGAATTGTATCTTGGGTATTCTGAGCTTTTGGGCTAATATCCACTTATCAGTGAGTGCATATCATTTGTGTTCTTTTGTGATTGGGTTATCTCACTCAGGATGATATTTTCAAGTTCCATCCATTTGCCTAAGAATTTCATAAAGTCATTGTTTTTGATAGCTGAGTAGTATTCCAGTGTGTAAATGTACCACATTTTTGGTATCTATTCCTCTGTTGAAGGACATCTGGGTTCTTTCCAGCTGCTGACTATTATAAATAAGGCTGCTATGAACATAGTGGAGCATGTGTCCTTGTTATATGTTGAAGCATCTTTTGGGTATATGCCCAGGAGTGGTATAGCTCAGGTAGTACTATGCCCAATTTTCTGAGGAACCACTAGACTGATTTTCAGAGTGGTTGTACCAACTTGCAATCCCACCAGCAATGGAGGAGTGTTCTTCTTTCTCCACATCCTCACCAGCATCTGCTGTCACTTGAGTTTTTGATCTTAGCCATTCTGACTGGTATGAGGTGGAATCTCAGAGTTGTTTTGATTTGCATTTCCCTGATGACTAAGGATGTTGAACATTTCTTTAGGTGCTTCTCAGCCATTTGATATTCCTCAGTTGAGAATACTTTGTTTAACTCTGTAGTCCCTTTTTAAAAAGGGTTATTTGATTCTCTGGAGTACAGATTCAATGCAATCCCCGTCAAAATTCCAAGTCAATTCTTCATAGAGTTGAAAGAGCAATTTGCAAAATCATTTGGAATAATTTTGGATAGCCAAAAATATCCTCAACAATAAAAGAACTTCTGGGGGAATCACCATCCCTGACCTCTAGCTGTATTACAGAGCAATAGTGATAAAAAAAATGTATGGAATTGGTGCAGAGACAGGCAGGTAGATCAATGGAGTAAAATTGAAGACCCACAAATGAAGCCACATAACTATGGTCACTTGATCTTTGACAAAGGAGCTAAAACCATCCAGTGGAAAAAAGACAGCATTTTCAACAAATGGTGTTGGTTCAACTGGAGGTCAGTCTGTAGAAGAATGCAAATCAATCCATTCTTATCACCTTGTACAAAGCTCAAGTCCAAGTGGATCAAGGACTGCCACATAAAACCAGACACACTGAAACTAATGGAAGAGAAAGTGGGGAAGAGCCTTGAACACATGGGCACATGGGAAATTTTTCTGAACAAAACACCAATGGCTTATGCTTAAAGATCGAGAATGGACAAATGGAACCTCATAAAATTGCAAAACTTCTATAAGGCAAAGGACACTGTCATTAGGACAAAATGGCAACCAACAAATTTGGAAAAGATCTTTACTAATCCTACATCTGATAAAGGGCTAATATCTAATATAGACAAAGAACTCAAGAATCTAGCATGCAGTTTCTACTACCTTGCTTTAAGCTCTGGTTGGATCACACTACCAGCCACTACCCTGGTTCCCTTGGATCCGCAGATGAAAGACACACACACATGTTCCAGCATGCATGCACACGTGCTTAGTTGCATTTCTAATCTCCTGCCTAGGGAGCAGCCGATGCCACTCAGCCCAAGGTCTTACATGGCTGACGACCACCACACCCCACCTCCAGCTTTGGTAACCTGAAAGTCCAGCCTTTTCTGCCCAGCCATTGGCCACTGACAGCTTTATCGATCAATCAAGAACCAATTTGGGAACAGGACCTTCAGCATTCACACAGATTCCTGATCAAAGCATCAGAACCGACCCCTACATAAGACAGTCGCTTCCTTGGCAAAGGTGGTGCGATAATCACCCTTGGGATTGTGTGACCCCACTCTTGACAGTATATTTGCTTCTGTATCAACTGCCTAGGGTGAGCTCTTCTTGTTAGCTTTGAAGGATGAGCTGAGAGGGCCGCCTTCAAGACCTAAGGGCAACTTCTTGGAGCCCATGTGTTGGGTTTGGGGTGGAAGCTGAGAAAACTCACCTCAGAAACAGAGGCTTAAAATGAAAGCTTTATTTTCTACACACACAGGGAGGTGGCCAGTTCTGGATCTGAACAGCATTTCAGAAGGAAGATCTTACAACATTTTTAGAGGATGAGAATACAATCCATGGGTGAACAAGGTGGGCTGTGGCATTGACCAATCATATTTTGACACAGGAGTTAAACAAGCAAGTTAACGTTGGTGACTGGGCCTTAGCTGAGTCACCTGGCTTCAGGGTCCTTGAGTCAGCTTTTGCAGTCTCCTGGACTCTGATCTAGAATCTAGAATGTGAAGGGAACAAAGGAGTGGGGAAGGTGCATGAAGTCATTTAAGTCAAGACAAGCAACACACTCATGACTTGTGTGCCTCAGTTTAGATAATGGGATAACAGCAGCTTTCCTTTTACATCCCTTACTTGTTAACAGACAAACATGGAACATCTGAAGAAGCAGGACAGGAGTTGGTTTTGGGGCCTGGGAACATGAACTCAGTTTTGTTCCTGCCACCAAAGTGGATTTTGTTCCTGAGATGACTGGACTCAGGAAACTGTCTCCTAACACATGGACATAACCAGTACCAGGCAAGAAACTCCATTTTGCCAGCAATCTGATCAGTCTGCAAAGACCAGTGCCTTCTAGCTAACACCTTGACTTCAGCCATGTGAGATCCTGAGCAAAGAGCACAGAGATGTCATTCCCAGACTTCTGATCACCAGAAGCTTCATGATGGAGGGTGAGAGTTCTTAGTTGCTGAGTCATCGTGATCCACCATGCAGCAGCAGAAAATCAACACATGTAGCTTTGTGACAGGGCAAGAAGACAAGGCAGGTTTCCTCCATCTTGCTGAGGCCATTTCAGGTTTAACTAGGATTTGATCTTAATGGAGAATCCCATGGAAATCTACCTAACTCTATTCTAGAAACCCAAGACTGGGAAGTCCTAGTTAATTTATCTGCTAAACTGTGTGTCTGCTAAACTGCCTGTTGGTTTGAATCCCCCAACCTCCCACCCCAGCGAACTGCTTGTGTTACCTTCTGCTAAACTTGCTTTTAAGAAGTGCACCCCTCCCCCACCCCACACATGTGAAGCTGCTGAACAAAATGCCAGGACATGGTTTCTGCCCTCCAAACCCTGTGCTCTGGATATTTGAGGCTACAGCTAGGTCAATAATTACTTGAGTGTAGTCCCAGCCAGCTGGAATAAAGACATTCAGTTAGCTATAAACTGTGTCTGAGTGGTCATCTCTGGAGAGCTATACATCACAGCATCCCTTTCAACATCTTTAGAAGAAAACGTAGACACCACATCCCCTAAGAGAAGATATGTAACACAAAACATGCTCTCAAACAAAATCCATCTACATGAGTGTTTTTATACCACAATAGTTAAATAAAGTCAATGTATAGTAATAATTTTTTTCAGGTGTTTTCAAGGATCAGAGTCTTGAAACATGAGAATAATTATAATGATCATACCTGGAAATTTTAAAGCTCATTTCTTCAGCTTTATAACTATTTTATATAGCATCCTGTCATGGCTTCCTAAGAAATTTGGCCTTAAACACATATATGTTTTCAAGACCAACAGGCGTCCCTGGTGAGAGTCAAAGACTCTAGGCAAACAAAAGGTGCATGATCACCATGATTCCCCTGCTAGTTCTCCACCAGAGGAAACTCCATTAACTATTTAAGAGGCTTACAAGGAGAATAGCCAGCATGGCCAGTTGAGATTACAGCCCCCTCAACAGGTGACAGCACCTGGAGTGAGGTTGGCAGCACCTTAAAGCCATCCTTTGTATCAAGAGGAAAAAGAACAGTTACGAAACTGAGGTTGGAAAAGAAGGATCTTTGACTTCCTGTATATGCTTGGGCCGAGTTTCTAGCCTCCCAGAAGCATTCCTAAGGTGGGAATGGCACAGAAATCGGAAAGCCAGCTTGCTCTTAGACGTTATGGCAAAGCTTGATGGAGTGAATGATTTCTTATTAAAAGGATCAACAGTCATCTTGGCATCATTATTATCTTTTTCATTTGTTCTGTGGTTTAAAAGCAACCAGCGAAGGGCAGAGGGGATGGCTCGACAGTTGAGAGCACTTGTTGCTTTTGCAGAGGACCCACACGACAGCTCACAACCATCCATAACTCTGGTTCCAGGGTATCCTAGACCCCCTTCTGACCCCCAATACCAGGTACATATGTGTACAGGGTTCTCTCTCTCTCTCTCTCTCTCTCTCTCTCTCTCTCTCTCTCTCTCTCTCTCTCTCTCTCCCCTCTCTCCAAGCTGGCTCTTCCATACATAATCCAGCCATTTGGATCATTGTTTATCCATTTTGCTCTCTTGGCCCAGGCCACCCCCTTGCTTGGCAGCTCCTCTCTTGTTCTTCCTGCCTTCTCTCCTCACATGGCTTGGCTCAGTCCCGCTGTGTTCACTCTGAACTCGCCCAGATGTCTCTCTCTGCCCCTTTCTGTATTCTCCCTCATATTCATAATAAACCTCCTCCTCCAACACACCAAGGGGCAGTCATGTCTTTCTTTTTATTTATTTATTTTTCATTCATTTTATCGGTCATATCAATTAAAAGGAACCAGCAAAGGGCAGATGGGATGGTTCCCCCCCCCCATTTATTTACCATTCAAATGGTAGATCAATAAAACATTGAACTTAAAGGTCTAATAAAAAACCTTTTGGATAAACAAAATGAGACTTACTTTTTTATATAATGCTCATATTTGGCAGAATCAGCCCTGTAATGCTGAGTGCAAAAGGCCATAGGTGAACACACACAATATTAGTCAATTTAAAGTTTGGAGAGATACAATATCCAAACACAGTTGGTAGAGCTTTAAATGTGTGCGATGAACCTACAGAGGCCAGCAAAGCAATGCTAAATTCAAATTCTGGATATTGGTTACCCATGGGGGTGGGGAATAAGGAGATGGGACCAGGGAAAATCAATACAAACATTCAGAAGTAATGATCTAATCTGGGGGAAGGGAGGGGGCACATATAGGTGTACACATGTTCTCTTACATTTTATAGATACCCTAGAAACTCAGGGGAAAAAAGCAATGATTTAATTTGTTTTTTTTCCTTTTCTCCAGAATTTGATCTTCCCCATGGTCCAGAGCTCTGAGCAGAGCAGCAGCAATTCATACCCAATTTATGATATGATCTAGGTCAGGAACCACTTGTCTCTCCCACAGCCAATTAAACATGTTGTCTTTGTAACAACTAGCAATTATGATTCTCTGCATAACCAAAGTCCTTGGGTTGTTCATTTATTATTAGTGGCAATCACAGGATACTGAGAGCTTTTCTTAATAATGTTGTATGCCCAGAAGTATTTCCTTTAGTACTCGCTCTTTCTCAGATCAAGGAAGAGAGACATAGCAAGAGACAGATCTTACCACGCCACTCTCTGCTCCAAGCACAGTGCTACAGCATGCAATACTGACACCTGTGAGCCGTCTTTACTCCAGCAGCCACACAACCCAGGGGCTGGGCTACTCTTCCTCACAAGCAAAGTGGAGACACATGAGACTATGTGCTTTCCTGGAGTTCAAACACAGTGTCTCACATTGCAGAGAGAAGGTGGTCACCCTTAGGACAGATGATGGTATCCAACCTAGACTGGGAGTTCATCAAAGAGTTTCCAGAATGGGAATCCGAATCCAGGAGGAAGAGAAACAGCCTGGGGAATGGAGCCTGGGGAAGGATTGGTCCAAGTGAAGGGGAATTGGGGGCTTTAACATCTCCAGAGATACACAAAGACGATCGGTGAGTCATTTATCAGATTTAGATTCTTGCTCCCATGACATCGCCAGGTCCCCATAAGAGCTATACACAAGATGGTCTGTGGGGTCTGAGAGACAGTAGGTTTGCATCCTCACACATCTAAGCATGGATCAGCTCTCAGTGTCTATGAACTGCTATAATAACCCCTAGGGGTTTTTTTTTTTAACATATCAGATATTAAATGTCCTTCTCACTAGCAATTTGCCCTCTATTCAATAGCCAGGGTGATCATTGTGAAATACAACTTGTGCTGGTTCATGTGTGCCCTCCCAGCATTCCATGGGTGGAGGCAGGATAATTGCTATGTAACAAGACCCTGTTCAGGAGATGTAAATAAATCGATTAGATTAAAATTAAAAAATACTGCTGGGAGCATGGTGGTATATGCCTTTAATCCCAGCACTTGGGAGACAGACGCAGCAGCATCTCTGAGTTTGAGGCCAGCCTGGTCTACAGAGTGAGTTCCAGGACAGCCAGGGCTGTCCTGTTTATTGGGAGCAATTTTTAACATATGATAGTGATTCTAGCTTCTGTTGGCCAACGAGCATGTTATATGTGTGCTTTTATTATGATCTCCAACGAGCATGTCACGTATGCATTTTTATTATTATCTCACAGTTTAATATCAAGTCTGCCCCATTATGAAAGAGTGTCAGGCTAAGGATCATCATTTCACCCCAAGTCTGGGCAGACCCAGACAGTAGTCAGCCAACAGCAGGCAATGCTGGGAACCAGATCACAGAGGGTGTAGCAGTGTCAATTATTTTGGTTACTGTGGCTCTGCATGACATCCCTTCTCCACCTCAACCAGAAAAGCCATCAACATTGTGACATTGTGACGCTGTTACCTCAGCGTCAAAGCGTGGGTCCTGGTAGGCATCGCTGACATTCACAGGAAGGCCTGTCGAAGCAACCAGCTCAGCGATACTGTTATTTATCAGCCAGTCGGAGTAAGATGACTTCTCCACGCTTTCTTTGAAACTGTCGGAGCACCAGGCAGGCAATAAGAAAGAGGAGAAAATAAGTTTGTTAGAAAGTAAGCTCTGTAAGGCTATATTAATAACAACATCACTTGTCCTCATTATGGAGAGATAAACAGTATTAGTCATAGAATGGCAGGGAGATAATTATCAGGAGCCACTTTGGAATTCCTTCCCCACTAGAGTGGAAAGTAATCAGACCATGGATAGACACACAGATCCTCTATGGGCCAGAGAGCAACTCTAGGCTGTGTTTAAGTCTCAAGGTAGACAGATGAAAACACAGAACAATAAGGCAACGATGAAACTCATAACAGGACAACACAGCTTCATACATTGCCACTGGGTTTCTCTGTTTGACCCCCAGCTGAACAACCCAGATGCTTTGATACCAAGAATGCAGGAAAGCTAGGAAATAAATGTTAGATGTTTTGTGGTTGAGAATGGAACACAAGGCCTTATGCAGGCTAAGCCAGCAGTCTATCATTGAGCTATATTTCCAATGGTAACATAGCCCTACTGGTGTTTTTAGTTTAAGCTACATTTTATATAAGGAAATACTAAGAGCATGAGTAGACATTGCTATTACACTGTTTGTACCCATTCGAACGTAGTTGTTATTATACCGTATGTACCCATTTGTAGTCTACTGCACACTGAGAGGAGCAGGAGCTGTTGCAGGAGTCATCATGGAGACCACCAGATGCATGAAGGAGCAGGAGGGGTAGACATTATCCTCTACCATCAGCTCTACACCACATCTGTGACTGCTAAGCTCAGGACACATTTGCGATGTTATTCATCTCTTAATGCATATAAAACACGAAGAATACACAAACTTATTCTCTGCAGGTCTCTAGCTGAGAATGGAAGTTTGAATAAGAGGCTTGGGTTTATAGGTCTTAAGTGGTACATAAATCAAAGAGATACAAAGACTGGGAACTTCAAAGAAAGGTTGCTTCGTTTTCGAACACAGATCACCAAGTCAGCGCTCTGTTTTCTCCTTGCTACCCTACATCTATGATGAATGAAGCTGTATGTTATGCTCTAAGGAAAGCAACAGAGAGGAAGACGTGTGGTAATGTACCTGTTATGTGGATCTAAGCTAACAGGCTCATCCCCAAAGTTATAAAAACAAAACAAAACAAAACAAAACAAAACATGTGGACTGAATTCTTGATGTGCTTTCAAAGAGGCATTGACTTGGCAATGCATTCTGTGATGTCTGCACACTTTATTCTATAGTACATTTATTCTGTGTATATGGATACATGGAGGGTACATGTACCTGTGTGCATTCGTGTGTGTGTGTGTGTGTGTGTGTGTGTGTGTGTGTGTGTGTGCGCGCGTGCGCGCGTGCCAGAGGATGATGTCAGGTGCCTTAACTGATCATTTTATTTTTTGAGCATCTCTCAAATTCCTTAGGCTTGCTAGTGAGTGACTTTGAGAGACCCACCTATCTCCCTCCTTTAACACTACAGTTGTGCATGGACTCTGCCAGGCCCCATTTTAATATGAGCACCAGAGATATGAGGTCAGGTTCTTGTTGCCGTGGTAGACACTTTACCAACCAAGCCATCTCTCCAGCTCCATACCCTATGATTCTAAAAGTTTTCATGATCCAATAGTTTTGGAAGTAATGACCTATTATGGGCTGTAGAGTATGGGATGAAAGGGCTGAAGGCTGACCTTGGAAAGACCTGAGTAGAAGTCAAGGACAGGCCTGAGATGAGGAAGAGAAGTAGGCACAGGGAGTGAGATTAGACAATTCAACAAGTGTCTTTCAAGATGGGTATGAGTTCACAGAAAAGTTTGGGGGGATGTGGAGGAAACATCGGGGATTTAAGATAAGCACAGCAAAATGAGTGATCGATCACAAAGAGAGGGATAAGACTAGGAAGTAGGCCAGGGTCCAAGAATTGAGACTTTTGAAAGAGTTGCTGTGACCTTAGCTATAGGCAACAGAGAACCATTTACAAATATGGAAAAGAAGTGGCCATTCGGGGTTGGGGGTTTAGCTCAGCGGTAGAGCGCTTGCCTAGCAAGCACAAGGCCCTGGGTTCGGTCCCCAGCTCCGGAAAAAAAAAAAGAAGTGGCCATTCAAACAGTGACTTTAGGAAGCTTCAAGGTAGTGAATAAGAAGTCCTAGCTAAGAGAGACCGAAGAAGAGGCTCCACATGGTGGCCTGTAGATGTCAAGCCTATGTCAAGGGCTTGGTGGCCAGACACCAGTGATGTACGGTTTGCTTCTAAATCACCTGGCGTGGCTCATAGCAATGCTTTATTTTATTATATTTTATTTTTGTTCTGAGAAGTGGGGAGGTGAGAAAGATGACAGGTGTTCTAGAAGCATGGACAGACTGCTCACGGGAAAAACTCAGGACCAGAACCTCAATCCGTCTTTGGGCTCACAAAGCTGACCCAGAGGTACGATTATTTTCAGGGACATGAAGTTTAGATGCTTGGAATTTTCTCAGGGAGAGCTGTGTAGAGAAACTGATACTGAAGGGAAGTAAGGAGGTGAAAGGGTAGGGACACAGGGGAGGGGGGAGGAAGGAAGAGAAATCAGATTTATCACTGTAGAACAGGGCCAGTCTGGATGTTTTGTTGACTAACTTGCTGTCTCCGTGTGCATCTTTATAAGATGGATGCATTTCTGTACCAACTCAGAGAAACTCACACCCAGAGATGCTCTCTAATTCCCTAAGAGATCCGAATTTACCTAGTTTTCACTCCTAACTCGCAGAAGACTGTTTCTTCATTACCTTTCTGGAGTTTAATAAGCAGAAGAAAACCAAGACTCGTGGACTAACCTCTGAGAATGAGAGAGAGAGAGAGAGAGAGAGAGAGAGAGAGAGAGAGAGAGAGAGAGAAGAAGAGGAGGAGGAGGAGGAAGAGGAGGAGGAGGAGGGAAGAGGAGGAGGAGGAAAGGAGAGGGAGGGAGGGAGGGACAGGGAGAGAGAGAGAGAGAGAGAGAGAGAGAGAGAGAGAGAGAGAGAGAGAGAGAGGCAGGAAGGTACAGAAAGTAGCAAACACTTTGTTCCGAGCTGCTGTGAAGGGAAAGAAGGAAAAACACTGGCTTTCCTCATTAGAGCCTCAGGTCCCCACTTAAAGAATTCCCAAAGGAGGAAAGATGACAAAATATCACTGAGCTAGGGCTCCCAAAAGCCTCCTTCTAAATCTAGGACATTTTAGCATTTTCTCAGTTCAGACCGCATACTGCATTGGAATAATCCCATCATCAAGCAACAGCTGCAGAAATAGGAGCCTCGATTCCATGCCAGGCACTGTTGAAACAGTAGGGAAAAAGCTATGGTCTCTGCTCTTAGGTCTGTACCATGCCGCTGAAGAGAAGGAGATACAAGCACACTGGCGTTTAAACAACATATAAATTGAAATATCTAATGCAAGTCTCAAATGAAAAAAGTGTCATGCAGCTAGATGGCTATGTCACCAAGTCAGTTGAATGAACTGTGAATGCTGAAGAGGCCCAGGGACTGGGTGGTATAGTCTAGCTAAAGCTTCAGAAAGGAGGTAGGACCTGAAGTGCCCAAAGGGATGGCAACCATCCCTGCGTCTGTCCAGTTGATGGTCCATGGACTAAAGTCTAGGAGCTTGGATGTCCAGAGAGAAATAAAGTTGACTTGTCACTTTGTATCATTGTCTTGGTCTAGGCTGCTGTAACAAAATACCATGAGTGAGGTGTAATAACAAAACCAGGACCATAGCCTTTACAGATTTGATATCTGGTTCCTTGTTGTTGTATTTCACCTGGTGGAAGGAGTGGGAGACCTCTCCAGGGCCGTTTCTATAAGGATTCTGATCCCACTGATGAGAGCTCACCAACACCATTTAATCGTATCCCAGAGGCAGCATCTACAGACATTCCCACATGGAGAAATGGGTTCAATAAATGGACATCCAGACCGCAACAATCAATATAATTCAGACCTTTGTTTTGAAAACAGATCTGTTCCATTTGAATGTCCCTTTCACCACTCTGGTTTCAGGTGAGTTACCAATATTTTATTTGTAAAGTATATATAAACTGGGGATAGTAGCATTAATTAAGAGTTATAGTTCAAACTTAGGTAAATATTTTAAACCAAGAGTTTAGCATGGTAAACATCTTTTAAAAGCATCACATCTGCAGCGAATCCTCACTATAAGTCAGTATTCCTTTATACATTATAATGTAAATACATTTGATCACAAATGAAAGGGCCCCAGTTAGTTCTGATTTTCAAGGGATACCCTTGGCTTACTGGGTCAATTCTTTCATATAGGCCCTGCTGATAAACTTGTCCTGACTCCTAAGGACCCCTGAATTCTGTACTGACTGACAATACATCTTGTATTCTGTATTGACTAAGACAAGATCCTTGCGGCAGGAGCTGATGGAGGCCATGAGGGGTGCTGCTTATCGTCTTGCCTCACATGGCCTGCTCAGCCTGCTTTCTTATAGAACTCAGGACCACCAACCCAGTCATGGTTCCACCTACAATGGACTGGACCCTCCCCCACTGAGAAAATGCCTTACAGCTGGAACTCATGGAGGCATTTCCTCATTGGAGGCTCCTTTCTCTCTGATGACTCTAGCTTGTGTCAAGTTAACACACAAACAAGCCTGTACAGTTTTCAAAGTTTGTTTGTGGCTTCTTAAAATTCAAATCATAATGCTATTTTCCTTGTGCAGTGAGAACATTTTTAAGACATCATAGAGAAAAAAATAGCACAAAGAAAACTCAACCCTTGTAATAATGGTCTGGGAAGGGTAAAATAAATAAAATTAATGTCTGATCTTCACAGAAACCAACTATCATGGTTTATTTTAACTATAGAAAATTGACCTCTTTAAGCTCAGGATTCATATCAAACTACCATGCTAACTGTAAATCGTATTCGTCTTGCTTTACAAAGATCAAACATGTAGGAAGATGTAGTTATTTAAGTGGGTCTCATGTGAAGGCCTACAGTTCAGTTTCCTGTGGTATCTTGCTTCTAAATGTGAGACTGAAATTGCCTTCACAAATTCAACCGTATTGACAGTGGAGGTGAGAATTGCCCTATTATAGACATCACATATGGCTGCAGTATGGCTGCCTCTAAAAGGAAAGGCAGGAGTGTAGATACAAGCCTTGGGGCTGGCACAGTCCAAACTAGCTTTAGAGAGAAATCTATACAAGCAAAATAAAGCAGGATAGAAGGAAACAACCTAGGACAGGTTACTTCAACATCTTAAATCTAGTTTTGCTAAAGTTTCAAACACAGAAAACAGTGCAAAGAAACTTAAGACTATCTCCACAGTTACTTCTCAAAACAGCATTCATCAGAAGACAAACAAATGCAAAAATGATGTTAATCATTGGACCGTGCCATGTTGATATTTCTGTTGCCAATATCAGAGTTTATTTACATATTTTCACTAGAAATTCTCAGGATTTTACTTTTTAAGAATGAGTATTGGTTGGGTCTGTATTAAGACAGAGGCAATAGAAGTCTGAATTGTGCATGGAGTGCATACAAAGGGTGCGTTCCTTTTTTTTGATGACCTAAGGAGTTGGTACACGGAAAACTGTCCTTTTGAATATGAAATATTCCTCCAAAAACTCATGTGTTGGGGCCTTGTTTGTTGGCTTATGGGCTTCTGAGAAGTGACTGGATCCTGAGGACTCTGCCCTAATCAATACAGTCATCTCTTGATAGACTCACAGCATAATAGTATTATTGAAAGGTGATAAAAGGATATGAGGCCTAACTTGAGGAAGTAGATGATTGTCCACTATGAGGTGAGCATCTCATCACAAGCTCCCACTATCACGCTGGTCAGTCTCTCCACCGGCTCAGAAACAATGGTGCTAGCCACCCTGGATTAACACCTCATAAGCCATAAACTACTATAAATCTTTCTTTCCTTTAAGATGTTTATGTCAGGTAGTCTAACACCACAGCAAAGAATCTTAGAAGTCACCACCTGCAAAGGGTATCGATCCAACTCCAGCCCTACCTACACAGAGAGGGTATGGACAGAAGCTAACAAGACCATAACTTCAGGGAACACATAGACAATAGCAATGGACTATGATGGTTGCTTTAATGCAATGGTTCTCAGCCTTCCTAACACTCAGACCCTTTAATACAGTCCATCATGTTGATGTGATCCCTCCAACCATAAAATTATTTTCATTGCTACTTCCTAACTGTACTTTTGTGACTGTTGTGAATCGTAATGTAAATATCTAATATGCAACCCCGGGAGTTGAGAACCACTTGAAGGGAGTACAAAATATTAGGGAAGGTGAGAAAAGGGGGCATCGACTCTAGCTATTTTTTGAACATAAGGAAAATTTAATATTACAGATGAAGTTATACTACAAGGAATGCTTTAGAAGTCTGTGGTTTGTTTCTTTGGTTACTCTTGTTTTTGTTTTTTCTCTGTTGACTCAGGAAATAGTGGTTACTACATGACAGGAATAATGAGCAGGCTACAATGGAAGAATCCAAACAATGTGCCATGTGGTGAACCTTGTATTAAAAGCATCATATCCTTAGAAATGACTGTCCTGGCGTATCATTAGCATCATACCCATGAGTCTTGAGTTGCTTGTGTATACTTGAGAGTTTATGTATATATATATAATTACATACTCATATATGTCAAGTACTTTCTAGACACTTTTTATTACTATTCTACAATCTA
The DNA here is from genome assembly GCF_011064425.1 of Rattus rattus. Taxonomy (NCBI): domain Eukaryota; kingdom Metazoa; phylum Chordata; class Mammalia; order Rodentia; family Muridae; genus Rattus; species Rattus rattus. The sequence continues at coordinate 53,529,206 of NC_046158.1, forward strand.
TCAGGTTCTTCGAAACTGAAAGTGCTCACTCCCCTGGATACACTGATAACCATGAATGAAGACTCTGGCTATTAACTAGACATTGATCAATAATGTGGGAGCAGAAGTTGTAGCCATCTATTTTCTCACTGTCATGAAAATGATTGCCAATTGATTTTTTGGTAGTTTGACTACTAGCCAGTGGGATTGGGAAGTATTCAGGACAGGTAATTTTTTCTTCTACGCATCCAAAGAAAACAATTGATTTGGATCTACAGATTAAACATGGTAACATTTGGCATTTTGCTTCACCGACTAGATGTCAATCTGAACTGTGGTCCACAAACCAAACTTCCATTCCTTACTTTTTCTTCTCAGAAAAGCCTGTTATCCCTGGGGGCGCCTTCATGACACCACCAGCTATGTAACATTATTTGAAATTGTCCTTTAATTAGGAGATTAAGGAACTAAGTCAATACCAGAGGAGCTGAAAGCTAGGACCCCAGCAGGAGAGAGTCTCAAGCCCCCAGGACTGGCACTTTAATCTCTACTGGCTCAGTTGTCTTTGAAGGCTATCATCAAAGCTTTTAGTTATGAAAGGAAAAGATCATGCAATTAGCACAGAGAAATGGCCTGTTATCTCTGTCGTTGTGAGGGTAGAGGATGACGCTTTAACTAACAGAAGCCCCTACAGCAGTGGTTCTCAACCTCTGGGTCTCGACCCATTTAGGGGTCAACTGATCCTTTCATGGGGTTGCTTAAGACCACCGGAAGACACAGATATTTACATTATGATTTATAACCGTAGTAAAATTACAGTTGTGAAGTTGCAATGAAAATAATTTTATGGGTGGGGTCATCACAGCATGAGGATATATATTAAAGAGTTTCAGCTTTATGATAGCTGAGAACCACCCTTGTAAAAGTTATCCTGGCTTGTTAATAAGCTTGCTTTGGGGAGAAGGCTTTGCTTTGTTTTGAGACAGTTCTCTTTCTCTCTCGTCTCTCCACTACAGACTTGCTCATCATAATGGCTCCCGCAGCTATGGTGGTGAGCGGGCCTCTGGGTATCTTCCATCCGCCTGCCAGTACCTCATCGGCAATGACATCGTTTGAAAACTAGGATGACTGAATGTTTACTGAACCCAAAGATTCCAAAGGAAACAAATCCAGCACAGAAAAACTATAACTCAACAAAGACTCATCGTCCCATGGTTGAGCTGTCACCACAACCAACTAGAGAGATTAGCGAACAGGCCGATGACGAGAAGTAAACAGAGCAGGACGTGTTGAGTCAGCCGCGGGTCTCCACTCTGCAGGTCCTGCTCTTCTTCCTGGGCGAGGATGCAGCTCTGGGAGTCACAGCGGCTCACACAGTGGTCAGCTTTCTCAAAGGAAGAAGGAATAGGCCCACTGGCACCTGTGTTTATGCTTGGCTCTATTGTCAGACGTGTGTAACTCATCATTTCCCAAGGATCAAGAATAGTAACCATCTTTGTATCTTCAGTCCCTTCTTCGTGCATAAACCACTGGGCTTTTCTTTCTCCCCACCTCTCCACCATTTACTTACTTGCTTCTGCCAGCCATATCTGCCTGGCCCATTTTCTTGATCAGATTGATGGGGGATGGCCCAACTCATTGTGAGTGGTGTCATCACTGGGTTGGTGGTCTTGTGTGCTGTAAGAAAGGAGGCCGAGCAGGCCATGGGGAACAAGCCAATAAGCAGCGCCCCTCCATGCTTCTACTTCGCCTTCTGCCTCCTGGTTCCTGCCATGTTTGAGTTCCTGTCCTTACTTCCTTTGATTATGAACAGTGATGTGGAAGTGTGGGCCAAATAAGACCTTTCCCCCACAATTTGCCATGACGTCTCATCACAGCAATAGGAACCCTGACTAGTGCACACAGTGAAGCAGTGCGCTCAGCTGAGCTCCTGGGGTGTGCGAGGGAGATATACTATTGGCTTTGAGTTCAGCATCATTCTAACTTTTGGTGAGGTGCTGGAGAGAAAATGTCCTAGGTAGCAAAAATGCCAATGAGAGGGCACAGCAAAACTTATATCCTAAGAGGGGCCTCAAGTAGCCCCACCACATCCCTCTGTGAGAACACCTGTGGCCCACTCCATACATCAAAGGTATCCATTAGAAGTCTAAGGACTGTGTAGAGAGAGCAAGGAAGGAGGAGTGAGCTCAATTAGTTAAAATAATAGCTGAAGCATATTAAATGAGAGGCCTATAAAAGTAAGAACCAAACGCATAAACTCTTAGGGCTTCCAAGTTGCCATAATTATTTACAATGTAGAATCAATCCAAGGGGCAGTGGATGTACGTAGTCTACTTTATTATGTTTGAGCTCAGTACTTTTTTTATGTGCCTTGTTCATGGAACATTTTTTAGAGCCTTTATTCGCCTCCATGACAGTTTTACTAGAACAAGAACCCATCTGCCATAAAAGGGAGCAATGAGTTTATCTTTCACCGAGTCTTCATGTTCAAAGCTATTGAAATTAAAGCAAACTTAAAGCAAAATCTCACGGTTTTAATTTTATGTATTTAGGATGTGAAGGATGTTTGAAAAATGTGTTTCCTTGAGTCTTTCAATATGAAATTTGAAGATATACTTCATCGTTAATGTTTCATTTCCTCTGGTTTATTCCTCATAGTTAACATCAAAATGAGGTATAGATAAATATACCATTAGTACCACAGGGCGTACTAACACAGCTAGAGTGATATGTGAGAAAACATACATGGAAGAACACAGTTCCCTGAACAGTGTGCCTAGGTCAGAAACAAGGATTTTCAGTGGACAAACCATACCCCCAGAGCATCTGGGCATTTAGGACTTTTGTAGGTGAAAGATCAGAGGACACTGGAGAGACTGAGGACATTTTCTGATCTAGGAAGGACAGAAGTAGCTTTGAAAACAAGGAGTCTCAGAGTTCAGCCTCGGGCACCAGGATTCTAGGTAGCTATCAGACTTGGTGAGCCATGTTCTTAGCAGGCAACTGAAGAGGGTGGAAATGAGAACCCCAGAGCCATCTAGAGCTCTGTCCGTCTATGAGCAACATTAAATGTGGTATAGTGAGATCCAGCAGCTGTTAACGGTATGCCTGAGGTTGTGTGAAGGAAGTCGCACACTAACTGAAATTCTGCTATGCCCCGGGTTTTATAAAGACAGTTAAGAGATCACCCTGAGTCTCCAAAGGAACTTTGAATTTTTAAACAGTGTTGCGACTGTTTGAATTTGTAATCAGTGCGTTTTGCATTATGAGACTGTGGTGGTTTGAATATGCTTGGCCCAGCGAGGAGGTGTGGCTTCGTTGCAATAAGTGTGGCCTTGCTGCAGGGAGTGTGTTACTGTGGAGGTGGACTTTGAGACCCTAAGACAGAGATGGTCTTTTTTCCATGGGGCACAGTGGTGGGACATTATTCTTTGAATGTGACAATTTCCTCTGTAGGCTTCTGTATGTCAGCATTTGGTCTTACAGTAAGTGGGGATGTTTTGGAAGCCTGTGGAACCTTCAGAAGGTGGGGCGTCACTACAGGAATTGTATCTGTGGGTACAGGCTCAGGACTTTACAGCCTACTGCTTCTTGTCCACTCTCAAGTTTCTGACTGCTTTTGCAATGTGACCAGCCAACTCGTGCTCCTGTTGCCCCAGGATTTACTTCATCCCTCCTTGAACTATAAGTCAAAATAAGATGTTTCTCTCTTGAGTTGCTTTATGTCAGATACTAGGTCATGGCAACAAAAAAAGCAATTCAGGCCTCCTCTCACTTCTATTCCTGGGCATCCTTCTTGTATGAATTTGTGTTTGTAAGCTTGAAGGTATTTGGATCGCTTTGAGACTCTTGTTTGTCTTTCTATTCCTAGACTAGACATTTCCTGTAGACCTATTGTTCTTCAGTCTGCTTACGCATGCTCTAATGACCCCATCTGAGGGAACTTTTCATTTTATCTAAGTTTTCAAGTTTAGAACTTATATATTTTATAATAACAATACCTACTTTATATCTAGTCATAGATCATGTTGAGAGACATTGTTCTCACATTTTCCTTTAGTTCTTTGTATGTGGGTTCCCATAATATCTTGGACATATTTATACTTTGCCATTCAAATTGTTTGGCAAATAAGTCTAGGTGTTCTCTCCACTGGGACAGTTTTTATTCAAAGTCACTTTGTCTAGGTGTGTGCTGTACTTTCTTGTTTCTTTGTACACTTTATAGTTCCCGATAAAATTAAAATATTAAATAATGTGGGAGCTTTGGAAACAAGAGCATCTTCCTTATCCTGCATCGAGAGTTTGTTTCTATCTATTGCTATTATTCTTGGAGCTATTTGGTGTCATGTGACTTTCCTAAACTAATTTTGAAAAGTGTCTCTGTCGTATGGCACCTAGAATTTCCTCTCAGTTGGTTTAATAGCCAGCTAATAATTAGATAGATTTTTGTTGCTGTGGACCACATCTTTCAAAGTCTGGAAGTCATGATCTGGAAGATACCCAAAGTCATTGGTATCTTCACAATTCACAGTACAGACAGTGATGTTCTCAAAAGCCATTTCTCAGTCCCTGAAGCATACCTTGGAATAGTAATGTCCAAGTGGGTGAGTCACATTGGCCTTGTAGGGTGTGTGGCCTCTTCCTCCAGGCCAAGATCATAGGCATAATCTTACTGAGCCCTAACAACCACCCCCTGTGGTCCAGGAGCATCATGGTTATAAAGTTCAATATGATTAAAATCTGTAGTCACAGTATATTACTCAGAGGTAACCAAAACCTTCATTCATATCTGTTAGTTCTTAGGGCTTACACATCTATTTCAATCTTTTTCTTGGTTGTGTCAGCTACGCTGGACAAGAACAAAGGAGGGTTACCCAGATATCTCTGACCCTTGGGAAAACTATCCAGGTTAAAATGACATTTTGATTAATTAGAATCATGTTGTGGAAGTCAACTTCCCTGTAAAAATGGCAGAATTATGGCCATGGAGTCTGGAGGCCTAAAGGAGAGAGCTACAAAGATAAACCCCTACAAAGAAGGGTTTCAAGTCATCATTAGAAGGATGCATTCGTTTGCAAAACTAGATTCCACAAAGAATGAGAAGAACCACCCAAAACATTGAAACATAGGTTTTACTATTCAGACCTGATCGATGGGACTCAGGAAACCAGTGTGGCCAACAATTTCTTTTTTCAAAGAAAAGAATAGCAGAACCTTCTAACATTAAAATTCAAGGAGCCCTAAATTATTGGGTGTTTCAAAGTTAAGGCATGTATGTTTCCAGCAGAGACGGCGAGGAGCGAGGGATAGAAAAGTCACAGGAAAAACAAGGTGTGAGATAATCGAACCCAATGTGCTGCCAATTATACGATGAGCAGAAGGGAGGGCCGCTGCTATGAGGTAATGCCTTATTACTTAGAACATTTTAATCTTATTTAAAAAATCTTTTAGATTATACATAAAATTTTATCATATTCCATTCTTAAAGGGAAATATAAAACATGCAAGTGGATTCTACTTGGAAGAAAAATTACTAGTGAAAGAAATTAAGAGGTTTCTAAAATGTTCAGAGGTTCATGCTTGAATCACTTCTCAGACATCACCAATGGTCACAAATACATCCTCTAAGGTATCAGGCGGACTAGGATGCAGCCTTTCTTAAGGGTGTGCCTGGTCACCTCCAGGACTTACCTCCAACTGCTGACACTTTTGTGATATTTCATACTGTCAGACTTACAAGATACCAACTGGGAGGCTTTTTGTATAAAATCAACTTGAGGTGTCTTTTCCTTCCCTTATTACCAACAATTTCAAGGTGTTTCCATAATACTTCAGCCAGATCACCAGCAATTCTTTAACTACGTGTCTTTAAAGATATAACGTGCTGCACATCACTTATTATAACTCAGCTGGGGTTCATCTATGTGGTGGTGGTGGTGGTGGTGGTGGTGGTGGTGTGTGTGTGTGTGTGTGTGACTGAATTCAATCTTAGCCGGATTAAAAAAAAACTACATCCAAACTTATACTAACAATGTTTTTGTTCTCCATTTCTGCATAACAAATTACTAATAATGGGTGGTTAAAGCACTACTAATTTATTTTATCAGATTTCTAGAAATCAAAAGTTTATCATTGCTCAGCTGAATTCACTGTTAGAGTTCATAGAAGGCCAAGGCCAAGGCCAAGGTGCTGACGAGACTGTATGCTTTTTTTGGAAGTTATATCTTAGGCAGTCCAAATATCCAGAAATTAACTCACCCTAGACTGTAGGAGGATTTCTGGCCATTAGATAAAAGTCAGCATTCCTCAGGAACTTTTAAAACTGGTTCCCACCTACCCCCAAAAGCCATTTTCACTACCTCTGGCAGAAGAGACATATGACTACCTACGATTCCTATCAGCATACTGAAGCTCAGGTTGACCTCCAGGTTCTCTCAGTATCACAAGTGCCTGTTGAAAATTTCAAAGTCCAAGCCAGCTGCTGACCCTTCCTTGATTCTTCTCTGGCCTCAGCTAACATTCTTATACCCATATGATTCTTCTGTCTACTTTCTATATCTATTCCCACTGTTGCCTCTCTCTCTCTCTCTCTCTCTCTCTCTCTCTCTCTCTCTCTCTCTCCTCCTATACTCTAGTCTCTCTTGCTATTTCACTGTGGGGGTTTGAATAAAAGTGGTCCCCACAGAGAGTGGCACTATTAGGAAGTTGGAGGAACTGTGTCACTGGGGATAGGCTTTGAGGTTTCAGATGCTCAAGTCATGCCCAGTGTGACTGTTCTGTTCCTTCTTCCTGCCAAACAAAATGTAGAATTCTTAGCTCCTTCTCCCATACAATATCTACCTGCTTTCCACCATGATGAAAGTATACTAAAATTCTAAACTGTAAGCCAATCCCAGTGAAATGTTAGCCTTTATAAAGTTGCTGTGGTCATGGTGTCTCTTCGGGGCAGTAAATATTTAAGCCAGCAATACGAGACAAATCAGCCAGAAGTTGGTACCAGGGGCTGGGGTATTGTGGTGATAGGCCTGACCGTGCTTTGGTTTGGAGGAATGTGGACTTTGGGACTTTAGGAAAGCAGCTGAATGCCTTAAGTGGGGCTTAGTGGGACATACTAGTACAAACACGGAAGACAGTGGTACTGAGAGTGGTTTGAGCTCTGGCATCCAGCTCAAGAGCTTTCAGAGGAGAGTAATATCAGTATGTGGCCTAGAGACTGTTCTTGTGATACTCTGGTAAAGAATGAGGCTGCTTTCTGCTTTTATCCAAAAAGTCTCCCTGAGGTTAAGTTGAAATGTTTTGGGTTAACAACTTGGGCAGAGATTTCCAGACAGCCTAGTATTGACTGTTTCTTGGTTATTGGTGGCCATACTTACGAAGATGTATAATGAAAAGGAACAAGCCAGGAAGCAGCACCCCTCCTTGGCCTCCACATCAGCTCAGGCCTGACTTCCATTGATGGTAAACAGTGCTGTGGAAGTGTGAGCCGAATAACTAGTCGTCTCCAACTTGTGTTTGGTCGTGGATTTTTGTCAAAGCAGTAGAAACCTTAGTTAAGGTTCTCCATTCTCTCCTCTCTCCCTTCCCTAGCCCTGGCCATGCTAGGCTGCAGACAGAAGGTTTTCTCTCTTTCTGCTTTAGACATTCCAGATGCCTTCAGATATGCTCTCCTCTCTTCTTCACAATAAAAACCTTCCCCTAATAATGGAGTCATCATGTGAGCAGTCTCTTCACTGTGCTCCCTCTCACTGTGCTCCCTGTTTCTGCACTGTGCTCCCTGTCTCCTCACTGTGCTCCCCGTCTCTTCACTGTGCTCCCCGTCTCTTCACTGTGCTCCCCGTCTCTTCACTGTGCTCCCTATCTCTTTACTGTGCTCCCTGTCTCTTCACTGTGCTCCCTGTCTCTTCACTGTGCTCCCTGTCTCTTCACTGTGCTCCCTGTCTCTTCACTGTGCTCCCCGTCTCTTCACTGTGCTCCCTGTCTCCCTTCTCTTCACTGTCTCCCTGTCTCTTCACTGTGCTCCCTGTCTCTTCACTGTGCTCCCTGTTTCTGCACTGTGCTCCCTGTCTCCTCACCGTGCTCCCCGTCTCTTCACTGTGCTCCCCGTCTCTTCACTGTGCTCCCCGTCTCTTCACTGTGCTCCCCGTCTCTTCACTGTGCTCCCCGTCTCTTCACTGTGCTCCCTGTCTCTTCACTATGCTCCCCGTCTCTTCACTGTGCTCCCCGTCTCTTCACTGTTCTCCATGACTCTTCACTGTGCTCCCCGTCTCTTCACTGTGCTCCCCGTCTCTTCACTGTGCTCCCCGTCTCTTCACTGTGCTCCCTATCTCTTCACTGTGCTCCCTGTCTCTTCACTGTGCTCCCTGTCTCTTCACTGTGCTCCCTGTCTCTTCACTGTGCTCCCTGTCTCTTCACTGTGCTCCCCGTCTCTTCACTGTGCTCCCCGTCTCTTCACTGTGCTCCCGTGCTCTTCACTGTTCTCCATGACTCTTCACTGTGCTCCCAGTCTCTTCACTGTGCTCCCTGTCTTTCACTGTTCTCCATGACCCTTCACTGTGCTCCCCCTTCTCACTGTGCTCCCCGTCTCTTCACTGTTCTCCATGACTCTTCACTGTGCTCCCCGTCTCTTCACTGTGCTCCCTGTCTCTTCACTGTGCTCCCCGTCTCTTCACTGTGCTCCCCGTCTCTTCACTGTGCTCCCTGTCTTTTCACTGTGCTCCCTGACTCTTCACTGTGCTCCCTGTCTCTTCACTGTGCTCCCCGTCTCTTTACTGTGCTCCCCGTCTCTTCACTATGCTCCCTGTCTCTTCACTGTGCTCCCTGAAGTCTTCCAAGGAGAATACAGCTCACATAGCTTGTTGGGTTTTGCAGTAATGAGAAGGGCTATGGTTTCCTTGATGTTTAAGGCTGGTTGGGCCTCCTATATACATAAGTCAGTGGCATATAGCAACTCTGCTCATGTTTCAAACCTTTGACTTTTCCGTCTGCTGTCTCTCTGGCCTTCTCTGTCCTAACCTGGGCGAAAGCCTTATTTTTCATGACTCATCTAGAGAACCCAACACAATTTCACCTGAACATTATTATTGGATGACTAACCTCAATTAAGTCTGCAAAGCCTCTTCGCTATAGACCATCCATAACTGATGGCAAGGGCAAGGTACCAGAGGTCAAACCTCTGCCTAGCCCACTTGGGACGACTTTGTTGTTTAAAATGATATACAGTGGCAAGTTTGGACTGTCTGACGTTATTCATGCCGTCATGGTGAAATGCTTTATTTAGTGACTTTGTTCTTAGTGTTGTTTTACTGTCCCTGTCATTGCCAAGCATGTCAAGGGACAGGGAGACTGTTTCAGCATCTCCTCTTTAATGAAATTCAAAACTTCCTTTTCTCTCTCAATTCAATTGTTTGTCCCTGGAAAGGAAACAGCTTCCAATTAGTTAGAATTCTTGACAAATTGTTGTTGCACATTTTAACAGCAGCCCTGTGAAACTCAGATTTGATTACGCCAGGCTCACACGGCTTTAGAATTCCGTTTGTTTATGGTGAGAGCTTGGGCACTGTCTTCTATCTTCCCATGCGTGGCATGTGGCAGCAGGCCATTTCGTGTGTATTTGCATAAAACACCCTCACTTCCTTTGATTTGTGATAGCTGCTGTGCTGTGTTGTGGCCAGTTTTTCAACAGAAACATTTTTTGTCATTCCTATCAGATTGTACTCCTTGCTTATGTGGGCTTTGTTGGTTGTGTGTGTGTGTGTGTGTGTGTGTGTGTGTGTGTGTGTGTGTTTGTTGGGTGCACGTGCATGGGTATCCACACATAAGGGCACATGGTGCATGCATGAGCATGTGTGTGTGTCCATGCATATGAAGATCAGAACTGTCCCCTTCCTCAGTTGCTCTCCACCTTATATATGGTCTCTCATTTCAACCCAGTGTGCCCTGATTTCTTTGGTTAGCCTACTTAGCCAAGTTGCTTTGGAGATCCCATCTCTGCTTCCCAAGTTCAAGAAATGCAGTCAGGCCCACACATGACTGGACATTCGTGTGGGTACTGGGGGTCTGAGTTCTCCCCCTCTGGTTTGCATGAAAAACACTCTACTCCCCGTATCATCTCCCAGTCCCCCTGTCATACGGGCTTTTCAATAAAACAGTAACTTTTTATATCAACATCATCATTGATCCAAGCAATTGTAAAACGATTGATTTATTTATTATTTTATGTCTATGAGTATTTGCATGTACATAGGTATGTGCCTGCCTGTCTGCTGCTCGTGGAGGCTACACATCCCTTGGATGTGGAGTTACAGATGATTGTAATCCAGCATGTGGGTGCTGGGAATCAAATGTGGGTCTTCTGCAAGCGCAGCAACTGCTCTTAACTACAGAGTCCTCTCTCCAGCCCCTTATTGCGAAATGCTGTTGAAAATATTAACCAGCATTTAGATCCAGCCAGGTAGCACCAACAACGTACAATACACAAAGTGGCAATACAAATGTCTGTGTGCCAACGGCAGTGTCACAGCTGTCACCTACGACAGCAGTCACCATTCGGACGTTCAATGCCATTCAATCAGCCCTATCCCTGGGATTATAGGGCAAAATGTCCGGCCAGCTAGTGAATGGGAACTCCTTTGGGAATCCACTATCCATTAGCAATTCTTTATTGTTTAAAAATATGACTGTCTCAGGTGTATTGACTTTCCTAAATAAAAGTCAGAAAACATCAATTAATGACAATGGCATTAAGAAAGTAATACCATGTTGGAAGAGAAAACTAACAATTCAGACAACTTGGATGTTATTCCCTTTGCGTTTCCTTAAGTGTGCCATCTCCTCTGTGCACTTGGGTTTCTGCAGTTTAGCTCATCCATGTAAACTAACTTCCCCCATAAACTCTCGTATGAGGTCTGAGGCCCCTCTTCACAGTCTTTTAATACAGAGCTGAGTCAGGAGTACAGGGCCAAAGCACAAAAATTCAGTCATCCTAATAAATGAATTGTCATGCATTTTTTAAATTGATGAACTGGTGCAAAACTGCTATAATGAACAAATTGCCAAAGGCGTTTTCAAGACTTTTTTTTTTGTTTGTTTCAGGATTTAATGTGGCTTAGCCAGATTCTACCATAATGTGGCTAAGTATTCTGATTATGCTACAAACTTCTTAATGGCTCCCTGGTCAATTTGAGAACTTTCTTGTTTATTTTTTGCTTTGTTTTGACAGAGTCTGACTAGGTAGCCCAGGCAGGCTTTGAAGTCGTGATCCGCATGCCAGTCTTGCAATTTCTGGTATTGTTTGGATGGGCTGTTAATACTTGTGCTCTCTGTCGACACAATCCCCTGGGCACGTAAGTATGTTAGACAGTGCAGTCTTGGTCTTGATAGAGTGGGGATTGGATGGTAATAACTTCCAGGCACAAGATCACAGGGAGGTAGGCTGCTGAGTGGAATATTACTCTCAGAAGATGGCTTAAGAGTCTCCTAGCTTAAAACTGTGTGAGCAACACACTTCACTTCTCCAGGCCTCGGCTTCTTCATTTACAAAGTAAGAATAGTAATTCCATTCTTGGCACTGAGAGCAGGTAAGTCTGACAGCCACTAGACATTCAAGGGCAGTTAACTCGCCTTCTGCACTTAAATAAGAAATCATTATAATGACAATATTGGATTCACAGAATCATAGGTTCCTGGAACCTCATTATTGCTAGAAAAATAGTGAATAGGATTTATCAATTTTATTGCCTTCATTTAATAATGAGTGTATTATTCTCCTAGGACAGCCAGAACAAATTACCGCTAGCTTTAAGGCAGTAGTAATTCCTTCCCTCATGGTGCTGGGGGTCCTGGCTTGAAGATAGCACACTCCAATTTCTCCCTGTCTTCACATGGCACTTGCCTTGTGCTTCTACTTCTCTAAGAAAGGCATGAGTCACTGGGTGAACCGGCCAAAGGGTCTAAATTTATCTTTACTTAATTTCAAGATGCCTAACTAATTCTGTCTTCATGTCCATATGAAGGTTTGGGGTAGACATGAATTTTGGATTGGGAATCACCTTTAAACAATACTATTTCTCTGAAATAACATTTAAAATAAGTCCTTTTTTTTTTTCATCTTAAATGTTTTTAGAATCCAGGCATGGTGATGCACACCTGTAACCCCAGAATTAAGGTAGAAATTAGGAGGATTAGGAGTTCTATGCCAGGCTTGACAACATGAGATTCTGTGTGTGTGTGTGAGTGTGTGTGTGTGTGTTGTGTATGTGTGTATGTCTTGAATCTTAAAAGATTTCATCTTTTTACTATCCCTGTTTTTTTAAGACGTGAGCTATTGTGACTTGAAGTTACGGCTTGGTGAGGTCAGAGCCTCCCAGATCACTGCAGAGGGGAGAAGTCTGCTAGTGGCTGGCTGCAGCATACCCGTGCCCGGCCAGGGTAAAAGAGGCACAGACTGAGAGGGAGCACAACGCAATCGTGCCCAACATCTCACAATCCCTAGTGCGGGAGGTTCTCGGTTTCCTGTGAGTTTCACCTCCAGCTCCTCAAGCCCCTGGATCCTTGATGACTCTGCTTGCCTCTCCTCCAGTCTTTCATTTACTGCTGAATTCTCTTCTTGGACTGCTTTTCAAATCAAATCCCTATACAAGTGTCCTACTGCTGCTCTTCCAAATTACCATCAACTCTGCGGCTTCAAAGAGCAGCAGGTTAATACCCTGTAGTTCTCTAGGAGATGCTCCAGTCCCTCACCTTTTCCAGTTTCTAGAGTCTTCCCCATTGCCTGGCCAGAGTCCCCTCCTTTGTCTTCAAAGCCAGCAATGACAGGCTGCCTCTCAAAATGTCTGACTCCAACTTCTGACTCTATCACCAGAGAGCCTTCCTTGACAAAGGCTCCTGTGATTACCTAGAATTTATTCAGATGACTGATAATCTTCCTATGTTAAATAATATTTTATCAATATGCTAATTATACACAGTACTGTTATGATGTCGCTTTTATTCATGTGCACAGTGTGCACCAATCATATTTTCCCATTACCTTCTGTGATGCCTCCTGCTCCTTCTCTTTTTCTTCCCAACTAGCCCCCTTGAACTTCCTTTTCTCCTTTCATTTCTTCTTCCTCTTCCTCCCTCTCCTCTTCTCTGCACATGTGCACAGGTGCATCTGTCTGTCTGTCCTAATGAGTTTCATTAGGGCTGCTTACAGCATGGGTGAATGTTTGTAGAAACATGGGCCCCTTGTCAGTGGCTATATCACTGAGGAAAGTGATTCTCCCTCTCCATCAACAGGAAGTGTATATAAATCCTCAGGGGAGAATACAACTTGGGATTCTTGATTCCATTTGTAAAGTTTGTGTTGCCATGGAAGGAAGCACTGACTGGCTCTGGGGTTAGGCAGGCTGTTTTTCTGACTGTTAAATTCACTCAGCACTGATTAAAGAATGCTTTAGCTTTTAAACTTCCGAAGCTATCTACTGTCTGCCTGCCTTTTCAAAGGCCCACCCACCAGATGGTCTTTGGTTTTCCGTTTTAATGGCTGGAGGGATCAAGCCCAGACCTTTGCACATGCTGGATAAGCACTCAACAAGTAAGCTGGACGGAGAGCCATCAACAAAGGGGCGGGCCCTACTGGATGCTCCAAGATTTCTGGTTTTATTTTTCTTTGATCTTTCTGGGTGTAACAAATGGAATTCAAAAATTCCTTCTTTCTATTAAAAAAATAGATTGTCCCTATAGTTCCCTTGATCAGAGAAGATAAAATAGCTATAGAATTTGGGTTTTAAGTGATTATATTTCCACTAAATTCCATTAAATTATTATTCTTCATTTAGTTGTAGCCTCTCAGAAACTATAGATACTGGGACACGATTTTTGATACTTTAAATATAAGAGCTAAGAATGTTCAATTCTCTTTTTTTAAGATTTATTAATTTATTTTATGTATGTGAGCGCACTGCTGCTTTCTTCAGATAATCCAGAAGAGGCCATCGTATCTCATTACAGACAGTTGTGGTTGCTGGGGATTGAACTCAGGACCTCTGGAAGAATAGTTGGTGCTCTTAACCACTGAGCCACCTCTCCAGCCCAGAATGTTCAATTCTTAAAGTATCCATATTTATCTTGGAAAGATACATAAAACAAGACCAAAAGTATTTTAAATTAAGTAAAGACTATAAGTATTGATATTTCTTTAAGTATTGTTTTGTCTCTCATGACTACATTATCAAATGAAAGGCTTGTGCATAAGGCCAGAAGTGGAATCCTATTTAAAAACAGAACAAATGCTCTAAGAAGGTTTGTTCAGCTGCTTCACAAAGGTAGCTTTCTGATGGAAGGTCCCAGTCTGAGCCCCAGGGAGGAAGAAAGTTGACTGGTTTGGGTGAGATCTTGTTTCTTGTGTGCACGTCAGTATTGACCACACAAGATGACCGTGGCTGTCCCCACAGAGACAGTGCCTCACTGTGAGCAGGAGCAGAACTTGCCTCTCTCGGATGCATCCTGATTCTGTGAACTCCAAGAAAGCCTGCCTGGCATGGAGTACTTCCTTACGGAATCCTTGCAAGCTGGAGCATATCTAGGGGATAGGTAAGGGACACGAGGGTCTAGAGACTGTGGCATAGAAAGAGCAGCTAAAAGATGATGACTGTTGATCTGGCAAAGTTAAGGACAGGGGATCCATGGAGGTTCTCCACAGAAGAGTCTTTGCTAAATGCAGGATTTAATCCCTCTGGCCTACATTTCCCATCCTGTGGTCCCCCCACATCCTAGCCCACACCACTGTGGTCCTTCCATGTCTTAGCCCACACCACTGTGGTCCTCCCACATCCTAGCCCTCCTGACTGTGGTCCTCCCATATCCTAGCCCCCTGACTGTGGTCCTCCCACATCCTAGCCCTCCTGACTGTGGTCCTCCCACATCCTAGCCTTCATTACTGTGGTCTCCCACATCCTAGCCCACACCACTGTGGTCCTCCCACATCCTAGCCCTCCTGACTGTGGTTCTTCCACATCCTAGCCCTCCTGACTGTGGTCCTCCCACATCCTAGCCCTCCTGACTGTGGTCCTCCCACATCCTAGCCCTCCTGACTGTGGTCCTTCCATATCCTAGCCCACGTGACTTGTCAAGACAGAAACCTCATCCCATCACATCACTATTGTAATTCCCCAGTTTCTAAGCCAATTAAGTGGCTCTGGGCATAGCATAAGGACCTGGCGGGATTCTCACCTCAGTCAGATGGCATTCTCAGCAGCTGGTTACAACAAGGAATCAGGGACCATCACCAGCAATAATGATGATCCTTGTGACAACAGCTCACAGCCCTGATGTTCATTCTCTCAGTCTCTCCTCTCAAAGTCTCTGCTTATGACAGTTCCCCTCCCTGGAGGTTAGTTAGGTCCTGTAAGGCCTGACTGAAGTCTTTCCACATACAAAAGCTTTCCTTGAGGTCCACCTCCCGTTCATCCTCAAATGAGGTGGTTGCCATTGGAGACAATACATGTCACACAAAGATGTGCCCTGTACCATAGGGTTATTTTGTGCTGAGAGAAATTGAGAAGCAGATCCAAGAAAAGCTCCCCGCCATAAAGTAGGTCATAGGATAATGAGGGTGCCCTTACCCTTGTCTTATGAGGGAGGATAACATTTGACCACCACAGACAACAACATTAAACCCTTACTGGCCTGGAGTGAACTCCATATAGAGTGTTTCCTTTCCTGTAATTTACTGTCCTGTATTCAGCACCTCTTTTCTTTAGACTTCTCAACAATATATTGATCTTTCTTTTCTTTAAGATTTACTTTTATTTTTTATTTTCTATATTTGAGTGTATGCCTACATGTATACACACACACACACACACACACACACACACACACACACACACACAGAGTTTTGCCTACTGCCCAAAGTGTCCAGAAGACGGTGCCAGATCCCTTGGAACTGGAATGATGAATGCCTGTGAGGTTCCATGAGGGCTCTGGTAATCAAGCCGTAGCTCTGAAGCTCTTCTTTAAGAGTTACTTATCTTTCCCTTGGTAGCTCCCATGAATACATGAGAAAGGCATAACCTCTGTCTTTCTCTACCTTTTGTCAATAGGGTCCTGTCTTGGCAAATAAATCAGGATAGAAAAAATAATTTTTCTCTATAGAGCCCATCCCTTGTATTAACATAACACCCTGCACAAACCCTGAGTAGAAAAAGACCTTGGAGAGTTAATCACTGAGTTACCCTTTGACCTCCCTATTGATCTCCCTTCTCGGTCAACAGGCTCAGATACCTAAGCCTTATCTTCACAGTCCTTTTCTTTCATAGGCACCAACTCATGCAAATAACTGTCCCTTCATATCCCTGTTTAGATTCTTATATTCTGCTAATGGTGATAAAAATCAGTGCACACACAGGGCCACTTAGGAACCAGGCAACATACTATGTCCCAGTTAGGGAAAGTATACATTTCCTGATTTCCACACAAATGATCAGTTCTGTTCAGATTTGGGAAAAATGACCAGTAAGTCTAAGAGAGTGCAGGGAACTGTGCAGAACGGTGGTGGCGACTCCTGTCGTACACACAGGAGTTCAGGAGTGGGCAGATGCTTGCATGCCATGCCAAAGGTCAGGAGCTCTGGGTAGTGCATGGGGAAAACAGGATTCAGCAATAAGCATGGTTGTGAGGCATCCTAGAGACTTCCTGAAATCTTTAAAGGTTGCTTTGACAAGGTCCGGACACCTGTCTTTCTAGAGAGAACTGGCTGAGCAGAAGTAGGAGTTATCATTGTTAATGTGACTCTTTGTAGTTGTAATCTGGAGGCTGGGTCAGACCTGGTTACATTTTTTGTATTTGATTATGTTCTATTATATTCTACTGCGTTCCTAGTCTATTTTCACTGTTGGTTGACCACTGGATCCTTGAGGACAGGCTCCTCTGCTGTTAAAATCTCTGTAGCCCTGTCACCTGACACAGTTCTCAGCCTTGGGCAGCAGGGAGTCAGGATATGGCTGTTGGCTAAAGAAGTGTCTTCATTGAATACATTTAGGGGAAAAAAGGTACAGGAAGCTTCTGCAAAACAAAATGGCTTTTTATCAGTAGAAGAAGATGGTATTGTCAAGGATGTCCTGAAACAGGTATGTATGTCAGAGAGAGAGAGAGAGAGAGAGAGAGAGAGAGAGAGAGAGAGAGAGAGAGAGAGAGAGAAGAACTGGTTGAATATAGACCATGGGCATGACCAGGAAGAAACTGGCTGCTTAAGAGGCTAAGTGAAATTGATGAGTCAGCGATGGAACTTTAGAATTGTTTAGAAAAAAAACAGTCAAATATCTTTATATCTAGTGATTCAGACACACTAACAAGGTACAGACGTCTACCATAAACTGGATCCCTGTTTTCTTTTCTAGCCAACCTCTCACTCAAGTTCTTCCCCTGCTTCTTTGCTCTCTGCTACTATAATTTTGATTTTTGAAACAATGCTCTGTAAATGGAATTGCATACCACATAGCCAAGGCCTCTCTTAAATTTATACAATTGATATAAATAAATAAATAAATAAATAAATAAATAAATAAATAAATGTGTCCATTTTGACTTCCTGGTTTCTGTGACGGTAAACACTATCTAATTAGGGGTTGGGGATTTAGCTCAGTGGTAGAGCGCTTGCCTAGGAAGCACAAGGCCCTGGTTCGGTCCCCAGCTCCAAAAAAAAAAGAACAACAACAACAAAAAAAAACCACTATCTAATTAATCTTGGGGGACTTAACATCACGCAGGAGCCAACCGTTTGCAGATCTCTCTCTGTGTGTGGTTCTATATTAGATTACTTGAAGTGGGCAGATTCACCTTAAATGCAGGTGGCATCATGGCCTATAGTCTCAGACTGAATAAAAAGAAAAAAGTGAGGTGAGTAAGCCATTCTGCACTCTGCTTCCCGACTGGATGCAATATGACCGACTGCCTCATGCTTCTGCCGTGGTGACTTTCCCATCGTTACAGATTTACACGCAAACTGTGAGTGAAAATAAACCCTTCCTTCCCTTTTAAAGTTGTGTTGTCTGGTATTTTGAGAGTAACTAATACAATATTCATTTTCCAAAATTAAAGACAATAGTGCATATTTTTAAGATTCCAATTTCCCTTGGATATTGAAACAGACATTTGCCTGGACAGCCCTTTAAATATATAGATTTTTGTATTTCATTTCCAATATATTTAATAGGAATATCTCAGCATTTACCTCAGAATTAAGTTTTTACCAAATTCTCCAAACTTGATTTTAATTGATCAACTAGATTTGAGAATCATTAACCTAAGATATTCATTTTATGGGATCAATTGTTGGATTTTGAGTTAAGCATCACAACAGAATCAAAGTTTACAGTTCAGAAGAGTTGTCTTTGGATGTAAGGCTACTTCTTACTGGGGCCTTCATCAAGTAATGTAAACTTGCTTATTCTGGTTTTCTTTCCATTGCTGTGATAGAAATTAAAAACAACTTGGGGATAAAGGATTCTTTTGGGTTTCACTTCTGGGTCACAGTATGTCATGAGGGAAGTCAGGGCAGGACCTCAAGCAGTAGCTTAAAGAAGAAACTATGGAGGGATGCTGCTTCCTGCTTGCTCTCCTGCTTGCTCACTTCCTTATACTTAACTGTTATTTTTATATAGGCCCAGGCCTGCCTGTCTAGGGGTGGAGCCATGTATAATCATCTGGACTCTCCTACATCAATGGAGACAACTAAAACAGCCCTTCACAGACATGCCTACAACTCACCTGATAAACATAATCACTCCATTGCGAGATCTTGTTCAGGTGACACTAGGCTGTGCCAAGTGGACAGTTAATGTAAGCTAGGACATTGCCAACCTTTGATTTTCTCTTTTGTCTTTTAGGGTTAATCATGTCTACTTCAAAAGATTTGGGGAGGTGAAACACTTCTCAATCAGCACACGGCCAGCACACTTGGCACCTAATGGACAGAATTTGCTCGCATCACTGCCACGGGTATCAGGACTGGGAGTGGCATCTTCACATTGTCCTCAGCACTTGGCCACTGTTTTCTAAATTTGTGCATTTTGCTTAATTTCACTACTTCTTAGCCTTCCCTCCAGAGATGAATCAAGGTCTAGAGAATCAACTTTTGTAGTGGCCCAGATATTATTCTTAGGAGTGCAAACCTAAGGGGTACTCTTGGGCTGTCTCTGACCCTCTTTGTGACAGCCCTCAAAGATGCCAACAGAGACAAACTGCTGGAAACACACTTTCCTGTCAGGAGAAGATATTATTGGCCAAATACGAACAAGCAAGGAGATCAACATGAAGCAGAAAGTTGTTTTTTCAGAATAATTAGGGAATGTGAAAAATTGACTTTATTTATTTACAGCTTCAATGTTGGATATTTGGTGTCAAATGCTTGATGTAGAACAAAAATAAAAGCTGGTGGTTGTAGAAAATGGGCTTCCTTCATAGGTATTCCATTCTCCTTGCAAAAGCAATTCTGAAATCCTCAAACCATTACAAAGTTCAGGGGAGGGTGGTATTAAAGTCTACAGGCAAGATCATAACGTATCACAAGTATTAAAGTTCAGTCTTTTCTTTTCCTGTGGTCCTGACTGTGAGTCAGAGACTCTCATTCCTGGCAAGCACTCTGTTACTGAGTTAAACCCTTGGCCCTCTTCTCAGTGTTTGTTTTGAGCTAGGATTCCACTGCCTTCCCATGCCTTGGTCCTATTCCATAGCAATGGTGTACCTTGACCTTGGGGTTTTCTTGACTCAGTTTTCCGAGCAGCTACGTTAGCAGGCTAGTGCCATCTGACCTCATCCGACGAGTTTGTCTTAAGAACACAGAGCAAGAGGGATATATCCTGTACACATTCATTGTTCAGCAATAGCTTTTATTAAAGTTATGAAGTTCAGAAAAGTGGAAGGTGGCCGCACCTGATGAAACAGAGTGAAGCAACTCCTATCCTCAAAGCACTAAACGATGCAGCTAACATCAAGGAGCAAGGAGCATCACAAGACAAGTACGAACCCCATGAGCCTTACCTGTTCTCCGCGTCCGCACTGCACTTTGGGGACATCAGTTCAAAGGATTTGGTAAACTTCACCACCTGTGTCATACAGAGAGACAGCAAATCCAAGTCAATTAAAGCTTCCCCACAGCTCCAAATGGTGCAATAACCATTTTCATCTCTGTGATGATCATTACGATAATTGGGGATTAAGGAGCCATTTCAGTGGAGAGGTCCCAAGAGAAGAAAGGTCTAATGCACATTTTGTGCTTGACTTCTTCAGTAGCAAACATCAACACCCCCACTTAACTAGATCTATTCGGTACCCGGGCCTGCAAGCCTGATCTTTCACTATTTGCAATTTCTCTCCATTACTTTGCCCTAAAGTGCATCAAGTTCTTTCTTTAAAAAACAAAACAAAGCACACTGTAGGGTTCATCCTGCCATTTTATTACAAATGAGGCATATGCAAGGTGTAGCCAATCCTTGCAGATGGGTAAATTTTTACATGATATTGGCCAAGTAGATGATCCCCAGACTACTGAAGGGAAGGTAGGGCTTAGAGGGGTTAAATGGTTATGCAGGAAGACATGTAGACAGTGGATTGTAGAACTGAGATTCAAACCAGGGTTTGATGGTTTGATTCCATGTTTCATTTCCCCACTACTCCATTCTGCCTTCATCAGCAAGAGCAAGATGGATTGCAGCTGTTAATTATGTGAGTTAACTATGATTTGTTCAAAAGCAAAACAGACAGATAAATTCTATGTTGAGCATGGTAGCACACACCTTTAATCCCAATGCTCCTAAGGCAGAGAGGCAGATCTCAATGAGTTCCAAAACTGGTCTGCCTTACATAGAATGTCCATGTCAGCAAGGGCTATACAGTAAGACCCCATCTCCAAATAAATAAGTGAATGAACAAACATAAACAAATAAACATTTTAAAATTCATTTCATAATCATTTGTTGACTATATACTGTGTTCAATATGAATAAACACAGACTAAAAGTAACTTAAAGTAATTTGGATTGGCATCATATAATATTAGTCAAATAATAAATTAATAAAATGTCATCAATTGTTTCTTGTTTAGACATCAAGACTACAACTTTTTGAAATGTAAATAAGAAATACCCAATTTAATAAAGATGGAAAAATAAATAAATAAATAAATAAATAGAATATAGCTTTTTATTTTCTGACCCAATAAGTTTGAATTCTTCAATATCAGCAATGATAATTTATGGCTTAATTTTACTACTTATAGAACATTAAAATTCCTGCCGCAGAAAAGCATGATTGCTATGCAGCAGAAAAATCAAAGCCCAATGCTTCTGATTGCCTTGTCCCAGATAATACTAATCACTTTAAAAAAAAAGAAGAACCATGTAATGTAGCCGTTTGGGCTAGCATTGTTTCAACTCCTGCTTAGGGTTTCCATTCCCTTGATAAAACACCATGATCAAAAGTCACCTGCAGAGGAAGAGGTTTATGTTCACTGTATACTTTTGCAGTTAGGGCTTTTTAAAGTATTTTTTTATTTGTAATTATAGTCTCTCTCTCCCTCCCTCCTTCTCTCTGTCTCTCTGTCGCTGTCTCTGTCTCTGTCTCTCTCTCTCTCCCTTCCCCCCCCCGTGTGTGTGTGTGTGTGTGTGTGTGTGTGTGTGTGTGTGCATACACACGTGCAGTAGGTATGCACTGGTTTATAAGATAGAATGGGGAATTTTAAGCTATAGATGCATAGGCATAGGATCACGAAGAATGTAAGACATATAAACACCTCTTGATAGAACTTCAGCTAGAATTTGGTTCTTAAAATATAAATGATGAGCATTTAAAAATACTAAAATGAAAAAAAGCAGAAAAACAACAACCCCCAAACAAAACAAAACATCCTGAACAAAATAAATAACAAAAAACAAAACAAAACAAACACCAAGGAGATTGTAGTTTGGTTGGTAGAGAACTTGCCTAACAGGGAGCCCTGGGTTGGATCTTTTGCTTTGTGTACACTAAACATGATGGCACATTCTTGGAATCTCAGCGCTTGGGAGTGGAGGAGGTGGTGAGAAGTTCAAGAAGTCCTAGAGATTCTGAGTCTGTCCTGAGCTACATCAGACCCTAAAAGTCTAAAACAAAATAATAGTAAAACAGGTTCAACTTTTATTTCATTTGTAAGAGAGAGCTATAGGTACGCATCTGCCAAGTGCTGTTACCTCACGGTAAACCAGTCCATGAAGTCATGATAAAAATCAGATATAATGTATGAGATGGGGTGGCACAAGCCTTTAATCCCAGCACTCTGGAAGCAGAGGCAGGCAGATCTCTATAGTTCAAGGCCAGCTTAGTCTGTATAGCAAGTTCCAGGACAGCCAGACCTACATATAGAACTTACCTCCCCTCCAAAAAAAAATCACACATAAGATTCATAAGTAAAAAATTTATGGCTTTATGCTTGCCACATAAGCGTAAAGACTTATTTTTGACTCCCCAGGAAGTGTAATAAAAATACTGAGTGAAGGGACATGCATTGGTAACTCCAGCACTGTGAAGACAGAGTCACACAGATTCCCTCAGCTTACTAGCCAGCCAGCATAGCCTACCTGCTGAGTCCCAGTGAGAAACCCTGGCACTGTCTCTAAAATCAAGATGGGTGACATTAGAGGTGCAAATGCTGACACTGTCCTCTACATGCATGAGTGTATACATTCGTGTGAACACACAGAGAGGGGGAGGGGGAGGGGAGGGCGAGGAGGAGGGGGAGGGGGAGAAATAAGAGGGGGAGGGAGAGAATTTAATCTTTATACTTGCCCCTGGCTCCTGGGAGAGAAACCTTTAAATCTTGAAATGTCTGATAAACAAGTCTATGTGCTACCAGGCATTGGCACAGCCAGAAAATAACAATATGATTTAGAACGGCGCTTTGAGCCACACCAACAGTATGATTTAGGGGATACGTGTAGAGTGTCTTGAGCTGCATGGTGTCATCTGACCTCTCGAAGAACAGAGAGCAAAGTTAGCTAAATAGATGGATGGCCAACTGGGTTACTGCGATAGAACCTCAGTTAAGATTCTACATGCTAAGGGTCAGGCCTCAGTGGACAAAACTTTATGTGTATTGTCACATTTCATCACCACTATATTCTTTAAGTCTTCCCAGCCAGTCATTTGAAACAGAGGACGGTCTTGGGAGCCCCTAAAGTTACAATCAGTGTGAGAAACAAAGACACTATTGTAGACTGCAGTTTTTAACAATGTAAACTACAAAACTATGTAAAAACTGATTTACATACTAATTCTTAGGTTTCTGTATCTTTAGGAAGAAATATAGTCATAATCAAATGTTGATACTGGCAGGGCTTTGTTTAAATATTAGTTATCTAATGATTATGAGGTACCACACAAAGCAGGGAGCTATCAAGTAAACACAATCGCCAAACTTCAACAACATTTAGAATGATGAATTTGTCCTCTTGGTCAGCCTAAGGATGTCCAGATAGCTGGCAACACATTACTTCTGGATGTTTCGAGACGAGGTTAATAATTGAATCAGTATGATGAGCAAAGGTCATCGCCACCACCGAGAGTCTGGACAGGCCGGAAGGGGAAGGGTGAGATTGCTGTAAGCTAGGGTGTTCCTCTTGCCCTGCCCTGAGACACTGGCACAGCTGGTTCTGTCTTTGGCCTCAGACCAGGACTCGCATTCTTGGCCTCTGTGGTTCCTGCCTGGTGCACAGCACCAGTTTTCCCTGTTCTCTGGTTTGTAGACGGCAGATCAATGACCTTCAAAGGCTTCGTAATCTCAGGGGCCAATGTTTTCATTCCTATTCTCTCTCTCTCTCTCTCTCTCTCTCTCTCTCTCTCTCTCTCTCTCTCTCTCTCTCTCTCCCTCCCTCCCTCCCTCCCTCTCTCCTTTTCTCCCTCCCTCTCTCCTTTTCTCCCTCCCTCCTTATCTATCTATCTATCGGTCGGTCTGTCTGTCTGTCTGTCTGTCTATCTATCTATCTATCTATCTATCTATCTATCTATCTATCTCAATAAAATATTTACATTTTAAAGCACAGGATCAGACTTTCTTTTCTTTATGCCCTGATGTGATTCCTTCTAGGTGAAAGGGATTATAAAATCTATAAAAATTTCCCTTTGCTTTGACTCTTCAGAAGCTCAAAGCAAAGCTCTTTAAGTTTTACCACCATACAACAGCCTTCAGATTAAAATCACTTGATTTGGTTTTGCTTTCTCTTTTCCTTTTTTTGCTTGGAAAACCTCTCGTGACATTGCACATGTAGAACATGTCACAAGCACTTGCAATATTTGTTCGCTGACATTTTTACATTTTCTAGTTTGTTATCACTGTTGTTTTGAAAAAGTGTTCTAGCATGGAGACCAGTCTATCTTCAAACTCTCAATGCACCTACTTCAGACTCTTAAACTGACACCATAAACATGTGGTACCATCCACGGGTCTCAGAAACTTTAAGTTCTTCTTTGGTACTGAATTGAACAGGATTAGGGAAAAAAAATGAAGTACTGAAATCTTGAAAAGATATACAAATGTGGATAGAAATGTTTTCATAAATTAAATACTTGTATGAACGCCTTGTACGGGCTACTGGGTTGTGTAGAATTATCCAGGGGTAGAAAGAAACCTGAAGTGGCAAGGAAGGGAATCCAACACTCACTAGCCTACAGCTAACAGTGAATAAGGTAAGAATAAAAAAGCAGCAGGCCCGAGTCCCAGCAAGAGAGGAATAAAAGAAGTACAGCAAGGAGACTACTGAAGACAAAGCCACAGGGGTGTACGCCAAACAAGTTAGGCCGCCATTGAGACATCAGCCTGGGGCCCATGATGTGCCTGAAGCTGCTTTAGAGCCACGCTGTCTGATTTTGAAGGCTTCCGGTACACTCTACATCCCACTGCTGCCACAAATCTAAGTAAAGCCACATATTCAGGGACCCAGACCTACTAATAAAATCTCTCTATACAGTCTGTCATTTACGGACAACCTGAAGTTTAAAAATCACAGCTAAATTTGCCTCAGTAAATTGTTGGAAAGCATAGTTTGCACTTGGGCCTTAGTGCCCCTTCAAGATGATAATTAATTGAGAAGTAGCATAGTCCTGGGGATGTGACCTCATCTGCTTTCTTCTATTACTTAGAACAGGTGTAGGCAAAAGACAGCCTATGGGTCAAATCCTTATCACCACCTGTTTTTATAAATAAAGTTTTATTAAAACAGAGCCATGTTCATTTTCTACTATAACAATAGAGATAAATATTCCAGATGAAACTATATTGCAATGGAGTCCAAATATTTACTAGACAAACCTTTACAGAAAATAAATTTGGCAATCTTTGATCTACAGCAATGGTTATCAACTCCCCCTCGGGGTCACCTAAGACCATCAGAAATGGATATTTACATTATGGTTCAGAACAGTAGAAAAATTCCGGTTATAAAATATTGATAAAATTCTTCAAAGAGTTAGACAGAACAATTTGCAAATTCATCTGGAATAACAAAAACCCAGGATAGCTAAAACTATCCTCAACAATAAAAAAGGACTTCAGGGGGAATCACTATCCCTGAACTCAAAGCAGTATTACAGAGCAATAGTGATAAAAACTGCATGGTATTGGTACAGAGACAGACAGATAGACCAATGGAATAGAATTGAAGACCCAGAAATGAACCCACACACCTATGGTCACTTGATTTTTGACAAAGGAGCCAAAACCATCCAATGGAAAAAAAGATAGCATTTTCAGCAAATGGTGCTGGTTCAACTGGAGGTCAACATGTAGAAGAATGCAGATCAATCCATGCTTATCACCTGTACAAAAGCTTAAGTCCAAGTGGATCAAGGACCTCCACATCAAACCAGACACACTCAAACTAATAGAAGAAAAACTAGGGAAGCATCTGGAACACATGGGCACTGGAAAAATTTCCTGAACAAAACACCAATGGCTTATGCTCTAAGATCAAGAATCGACAAATGGGATCTCATAAAACTACAAAGCTTCTGTAAGGCAAAGGACACTGTGGTTAGGACAAAAACGGCAACCAACAGATTGGGAAAAGATCTTTACCAATCCTACAACAGATAGAGGCCTTATATCCAAAATATACAAAGAACTCAAAAGTTAGACTGCAGGGAGAAAAATAACCCTATTAAAAAATGGGGTTCAGAGCTAAACAAAGAATTCACAGCTGAGGAATGCCGAATGGCTGAGAAACACCTAAAGAAATGTTCAACATCTTTAGTCATCAGGAAATGCAAATCAAAACAACCCTGAGATTTCACCTCACACCAGTGAGAATGGCTAAGATCAAAAACTCAGGTGACAGCAAATGCTGGCGAGGATGTGGAGAAAGAGGAACACTCCTCCATTGTTGGTGGGATTGCAGACTGGTACAACCATTCTGGAAATCAGTCTGGAGGTTCCTCAGAAAATTGGACATTGAACTGCCTGAGGATCCAGCTATACCTCTCTTGGGCATATACCCAAAAGATGCCCCAACATATAAAAAAGACACGTGCTCCACTATGTTCATCGCAGCCTTATTTATAATAGCCAGAAGCTGGAAAGAACCCAGATGCCCTTCAACCGAGGAATGGATACAGAAAATGTGGTACATCTACACAATGGAATATTACTCAGCTATCAAAAACAAGGACTTTATGAAATTCGTAGGCAAATGGTTGGAACTGGAAAATATCATCCTGAGTGAGCTAACCCAATCACAGAAAGACATACATGGTATGCACTCACTGATAAGTGGCTATTAGCCCAAATGCTTGAATTACCCTAGATGCCTAGAACAAATGAAACTCAAGACGGATGATCAAAATGTGAATGCTTCACTCCTTCTTTAAAAGGAACAAGAACACCCTTGGCAGGAAGAGAGAGGCAAAGATTAAAACAGAGACTGAAGGAACACCCATTCAGACCCTGCCCCACATGTGGCCCATACATATACAGCCACCCAATTAGACAAGATGGATGAAGCAAAAGAAGTGCAGACCGACAGGAGCCGGATGTAGATCGATCCTGAGAGACACAGCCAGAATACAGCAAATACAGAGGCGAATGCCAGCAGCAAACCACTGAACTGAGAACGGGACCCCGTTGAAGGAATCAGAGAAAGAACTGGAAGAGCTTGAAGGGGCTTGAGACCCCATATGTACAACAATGCCAAGCAACCAGAGCTTCCAGGGACTAAGCCACTACCTAAAGACTATACATGGACTGACCCTGGACTCTGACCTCATAGGTAGCAATGAATATCCTAGTAAGAGCACCAGTGGAAGGGGAAGCCCTGGGTCCTGCTAAGACTGAACCCCAAGTGAACTAGACTGTTGGGGAGAGGGAAGCAAGGGGGGGAGGGTTGGGAGGGGAACACCAATAAGGAAGGGGAGGGGGGGGGGGGATGTTTGCCCGGAAACCGGGAAAGGGAATAACACTCGAAATGTATATAAGAAATACTCAAGTTAATAAAAAAAAAGGAAAAAAAATAAAATATTGATAAAAATAATGTTATGGTTGGGAGTCACCACAATATGAGGAGGAGCTATATTAAAGGGTCACAGCATTGGAGAGGAGGTTTCTGTGGACCAGGTTATTACCTGCTGAATTGTTAAAGGGCAATGACAAATTAATTAGTGATGAATAGATGCAATTGATCTATAATTCAGAAAGGGGAGTTCCAGGAATTATAATCTTCTAAGAAAAACTGTAACGATAGAAAGTTTAGGTACCAAGGCCAGCGGCAGGGAATATATTTGGGGACACACATACACACACACACACACACACACACACACACACACACATATCCTGGCTGTCACGAGACAAACACCCTTTTTTTTTTTTTTTTTTTTTTTTTTTTTTGAGCTGGGAACCCAACCCAGAGCCTTGTGCTTGCTAGGCAAGTGCTCTACCACTGAGCTAAATCCCCAACCCCGACAAACACCCTTTAATTAAGCATGCCACCCCGGGACAAAGATGGTGCTTTCTTTCACCCTCAGGAGCGTCACCCTCAGGAGCGTCTCTAATAACAAACCCACGTCTCTATGCTTCAAAATGAATCTATACACAGTATAATGAATTAACCTGGGCACGACTAACAGTAGACCTCTGTGATCTCAGTACTTGGGTGACTGAGGCAGGTGATCTAGACCCTAGAGACAGAGTTGGTGGTGTTGGGGAACACAGGGAGAGGAGAGACGGAGGGAGAGGAAGAGGGAGAAAAAGAGACATTGATCTGAATAGATAATTATTTGTGATCAAATCTCCAAGGCTGCAGCGGTCACAACCAAAACGCAGCAGATGAAACTATAAACTTAAAGATAACAGAATTCACACTGTATACACGATCCGAGGCAATTCTGAACCTTAGTTTTATTTATTTTATAAAATCTGCTACATGGACTCGATTCTGACTTTATCAGCCTGGCGACTGCACCCTGGAAAAACCACAGATGCCAACCGAAGGGACTGAGATCCCCCTGAGATTCCCCTGCTTGTTCTTCAGGAAAGCTCTATGGAGAGAAGAAGCCCTTTTAATTTGGATATCTATCAAATGGCACTTAGTCTGGTTCGTCTGTTCTTCCCACTTAAAAACAACTTTCAAAAACAAGACTACACTCAAGTAGACACTGCTGCCGCCAAAAAGAAAATCACAGCTAAGTAATCATCAATTTGAAATTTTGGTTGCCAGGTGGTGGTGGTGGTGGTGCACAGCCTTGATCCCAGCACTTGGGAGGCAGA
This sequence comes from Rattus rattus, assembly GCF_011064425.1. Taxonomy (NCBI): domain Eukaryota; kingdom Metazoa; phylum Chordata; class Mammalia; order Rodentia; family Muridae; genus Rattus; species Rattus rattus. Next base: position 53,557,953 of record NC_046158.1, read on the forward strand.
GGCAGGTGGATCACTATGAGTTTGAAGTCAGCCTAGCCTACAGAGCAAGTTCCAGGATGGCCGGGGTTACACAGAGAGACCCTGTCTCAAACAAAACAAAACACCCCCCAAGAAAAAACAAAAATCAAAACAAAACCAAACAAAATATTTATTTCTTAATTAAAAGTTTTTTTCATAAGATGGCTACTCAAAAAGGTCAAAGAATGCTTAAAATGATCATCCATTACCCTCTCTCTTCACAAATTCTTCCCTTAAGTTAATTAGCTTTGTATCTGTTTGCTCAGTCAGCCTTTATGAAGTACTTTGTGCTCCAGGCACTGTGATGGGCTCTTAGAAAGGGATATAAATGCCCTGTCCTTAAGTAACTCACAATATAGTACAGTATAGATCAGGAAGTGATTTACAGATGCATAATTCTACCTTGACAGATGCTCCAAGGCTACCCAAGCATGCGGGGCCGTGATCAGATTGCCATGTGAACTATGCCCTAGCAGTGAGTAGAATGCTGTAAGCCAAGCAGAGAGCTAGTTTTCCAGGCTGAGGCATTAGACCACTTTATTCTGTCAGTAAGTAGATAGTAAATAAACCAAAAGAGTTTAATGGAACCTATTTCAATAAAGAGACTAATTATGGGAGTGTGTCCTGTAAAAATAAATACAGGGGGTGGAGAAGTGCCCAGTGACTAGCAACTCTGAAGACAGTTACTGCCGCTAAATCTGAGCAACACAGAGAGAACAGACCAAGGAAGTAGCAGTGTTGGTTTCCTCCTGGAGCTGAGATTGTCAGGAAGGACCGTAGACGAAAACACAGCCGTCTATATAACAGGGGGACCAGACAACAACACCTCTGTTTCATAAGTTCTGTGCTGATCTCAGTTCGTGGGACTCAACTGGAAGCCGAAGGATGAACCGGCCTAAGTATTATGCTGTGTAGAGATCAGTCTTCAAGGGCACTGAGGAAGCCAACAATACATGGTGCGGAAGGGGGATTGAAGAGAACAGTCAGTGAGGACGAGTGTTAAATTTTATCCACACTCTAAGCCTCAAATAGCTCAGATAAAGAAACCTCTAGTAGTGCCTACGCTCCAAAGACGTTACTGCCCTTCTGTATTCCAAAGTACGACTGTTCTCCAACTTCATGGCTCCCATAAATCTCCTACATAATGCTGATAATTCCATTGTCCATACAGTTCTTTAAAACTCAAGCACCTTTCCTTTGCTTTGACAGGATCCTCATCCATGAGCATCCTCCCTGTTGCAATGGCCTGAAGAGCCATCTCCTTCCCTGTCCAGTGACTTGGTTTTTCACACAGACCCTATATGCAAAAATAGTGATCCAAACACACTCCCAGACTGATCATAGGGAGGTGAATGGATATGAAAGAAAGGGCTAGAACACTAAAGAGAAAGCCCGAAAGTTAACCTAGCAGCACAAGTGGCGAGCCTTGATTGCTGAACACTATTGTCCAGCCAACAAACACCTATGAAATTAAATGAAGCTTAGGAAAAACCAGGTGCATGGTTAGGAAGGTAAGTAGAAGCCATCCACACTGATAGTCGACCAAAGAGAATCCTGTTTGCAAGCAAAGATGGGAAAGGAGACAATCCCATGTGAGAGATTAGTAAAGACAGTGTCAGAAGCACCAGGGCTGAAGAACTGGAAATGGTGTTTGTATACAGACACAAGAGAACATGGAGATGTATAAAAGGTGAGGGAATGGCTAGAAACTGCTCTGTGGTTTGCAACATGAACTGTAACATGATGATGCTATAATTGCTATAGAGACATCTAGAAGTTTGAGAAACTTAGGACAGAACACGACAGAGATGGCCAGCAGGGACCAATGTGTGAGTTGAGTTGATATATTAATGGATAACTTACCAACAAAGTGAGTTCAGGTCGTTTGTAGCTCAAAATAATGCACGTTTGATTCCCAATGTGGAAAGTTAATATATGAATATATAATGTTTAGTGTATAATGCATTAATATTAGAGGTTGACTATGTGTGCATGTTTATGCAAAAAAAATGCTCATTTGGGTGATTACCAGAGAGTTTAAAGAATATGTCTTCCATTTTGTACTCTAAAAACCACTTGATAGAAAAATCAAAACTCAAGTTGGCTCCCTTGTAGAGGGGAAATTTTAAAAAAGAAGAAAGTAGAAAGGTGATGGAAAAGGAAGCCTGAAGCAGTATTCGTAACCCACTTATGAATGAGGGGTTGGAATCACACACAGGTTCGGAACAACTGGACGACATTCATCATCTGCCACTTCCCCTCAGATGTAGGACATGGGAATATCTCACAGCCATTGGCTTCACTGAGTGTTCATGTACACAAAGGCCAAGAAGTTAGGGCTCCCGTTAGAAAGCCAGCACGAGTGACCAGCTCTGCTTCATTTGGTAAATGACCTACAGAAAGGAGCCCTGGAGTCATAGGCTTAGCTATGATGTTCCTGTTTGCATGCTGGACAAGAAAATAGCTGCCTGCAACCAGGGTGATCAGAGCAGAGAGAACAATGGGAAACAGCAAGACTGAGATGGTGCCTGAGGACCTAAGGCTGCAGTTTCTACATTCTCCTTTCTTGCCTAAGCTCCAGAAGACACAGGGATAATAGCAAGTGCATGAACTGGAAGCTAAGAGAAGTGACAGGACTTGCTTCGGTGGTTCCCAGATAGGATATGGCTAAGCTCTCTATTCACTTCAACAGCCTAAGCTTCCCCTCACGCTGACAGCAGTGTCCAGAAAAGGGGTTTGTTTTGTTCTCTAATTGGCAAAGTCACTTAAAATCAACAGACTGAAACCCTTAAGAGAAGCCAAAGAGGGTGAGATTTTAATTTTGGCATGGGATTACCTAGAAAGACATTCATTGCTTCTATTTTTGGAACTCAATAAATATCAGTTTATACCTGAATACCCAAGGACCATGGCTGTAGACTCTGGAAGCCCCCTTTAGGAGAGACTTTCCTCCCTGACAAAGGGCAAGTACAGGAAGGAGTTTCCTCTTCCTCTCCTGGGATACAGTAAGATTACAATTTTATAATTGAACAGTATAGAAAACTTACCCTATCTAATACCAAACTATTGTAAAATGGTAGAAATTAAGACTGTGTGCTTTCATTGCAGAGACAGACAAACAGCCCCAAAGAACAGTGCCCTGGGCAGAGAACAAAAAATCAATTCTATGGGAAGACAGGAGAATAATAAATGTGAAGTCAATCTCAAAGGCGATCAATACCAGATAGATATAAATAACATGTGCATGGGCATGTATGTGTATGTGTGTGCACATGAGTGAGTGTGTCCATGTGTGTGTGTGCATGTGTGTGTGAGTGTGTGTGTGTATGTGTGTGTGTGTGTGTGTGTGTGTGTGTGTGTGTGTGTGTGTGTGTGTGTGTGTGTGTGTGTGTGTGTGTGTGTGAGTGTGTGTGTGCGTGTGTGTGTGTGTGTGTGTGTGTATCACTGCTGTAACTGGAAGCAAAGATTTTATAACAAAACCTTAAAACACAAATTAAAAAGGGATACTGAGTAACACGACACATCAAAATTACGATAACACTCAAAATCAAAAGTACTCATTGAGAAACTATTTGCATGTGAGCCTGGGGTGCAGAATTTTGTGCATCAGGACTGCACAACACATCTGAGATATGACATTGGGGCATCTCTCCCAAAACAAATGCTAGGCTTAATACTGCTTAGCAGAAAAGGGACTGCTCTTCTGATTTTTTTTCTTGTGATAAAATATGTGATGAGAGGGGGACATAAAGGAAGAAGAATTTATTTTCGCTTAAAGTTTGAGGGACATAGCCCATCATGGTGGGGAAGAGAAGGCTTGATGGCAGGAAAGGCCAATAGGTTACAGTGCTCTCACAGTAGGAAGCAAGGGGTGAACAAGAAGTGGGGCTGAGCCGTAAGACCTGCTTCCAGTGACCAACTTCCTCCAGGAAGGCTGGATTTCCTAAGGGTTCCTCAACCAAACAGTGCCAAACAGAGGACTGACTGTTCAAACACATGATCCTGTGTTTCACAGTTCACACTGGAAGCACGAAAGGGCCATATCCCTTTAGGACAGTGTGCTTCTGCATTAACACAGCCCTCTGCCAGTTCTCATGCTTACCAAGTTCAGGAACCAGCACCATTGCCACAGTTGATAATATAAGGCTTAGATTCCTCTAAGTGTAGGCTTCGGTTTAGCCTCCGTTCAAACACACCCAGCCCTTGAGGTCGCTCTTATTTTTCTTGGCGTCATTCATCCCTTTGCATGGCTAGATTACAGCTGCCCATGTTCTCCAGGCTCTGGGAACTGTATTTCCTACACTCTTACAGATTGGACGAATCTTTGAATCTCACTTGCATATTCGAACGCATATTTGAAACCACCTGTGATTAAATAGTTGAATAGGAACTTGCGTGGATTTTAAATTACAGAGGATGGGTTAGATGTTGCTCCATTGCCTTGTAGGCCTGGAGGGGAGGGGGACTGCATCTAAGAAGCCTAACGTCAGAGTGAAGTTTTTTTCCAAAGTGTCACAAGTTTTTGCCTAGATGCCCACAGATTCGATTTCTTTTTTTCTATCTTTAAATTCCATTAGCATCAGATGTATTTCAGTGCGGAGCACTGAGTACTGACTTCTCCTGAATAGTGTTCTTTCAATCTGTAAATCCAACTTTGACTTTATTTCAATAAAATGTCCTAGAGTTATAAATTCTGAAAGCCTTTTCCTGTTCCATTTGTCGTGTTCTCTTCAGAGGCAGCAAATTATCCTTATTTTGAACTTTCATTATGACTCCGTTCTTATCGTTCTCTCTTTTTTTATAATTTACTTTTTTCCATTTCACTTTCAATTTTGTTCTTCATGCTCCTTAAAGCGTTTAGAGCTGTCTTTTATTTTCTTTCTGGCTTTCTAAAAATGTAATATCCATTTCTGTAGGATTTCACATTTTCTTCTTCCAAGCTCTACCAACGAAGTGTTCTTTCTCCTTCCTCCTCTTTGCCCTCTTCGGCCTCTTCTCTTCTTCCTCCTCCTCCCATCTTTCTCTTTCTTCGCTCCCTTCCCATCCTCCACTTCCTCCTCCCCTCCCTCTGTCCTCCCTGCTCTCCCCCTCTCTTTTCTCCTCTTCCCCTTCTCCCCACTCTTCCTCTTCCTTCTCAACTTGCTTCTGACTTCTCTGTAGCTTCTTTTTCAACATTTATTTTTTTTTCAGATAGATGGTGTTGTGTTTAATCTCATTTCATGAAAAACCTTTATCAGTGTTTCTGGAATGTGCTCTGTGTCTAGCCTTCGGTTTTCTCATTCATCCCATGACCTCTTTGCCAACATCCTATGCTCTTTAATATATGCCCAAGTTTTTACTAAGTATGGAGGGGGAGATTCTCTAAGACAAGAGTCTACCATGTACAAGCCGAGTTCAAATTACCACTTATTTTTATAAATCAAGTTTTATTGGCATGCAGCCGTGCACATTCTAATTTATTGCCTATGACTGATTTTCTGCTATAGTGACAGAGTTGAGTAACTGTACCAGAGAGACTGCTTAGCCTGGAAAACCCAAGGTATTCTAGAAAAAAAACCTGACAGCTCCTGGTTTGGGAAATCAACTCAGTTCTGCTCACTGGTTACTACTGATTAAGTGTATATAGGCTTAGTATCATAGCTTTGTCTCTTACAGAGACATAAGTGATTTCTCCCCAATGTGAAAGACAAGCTCTCAGACCACAGTCTGTGGCCCTGATTTGTCTGTAACAAGCTTTGGTTATAAATTCAAAATCTCATTTGGTTTTCCTCAAATGCTCCTTAGACTTCTTTTAACAATGTATTGGGTTCCTTTCTGAGTTGAGCTTAAGCGATCCTGCATTTATTTAATATGTTGTAAAATAAGAATTATTCTGTTATAAAGTTAAAATAGGTTTAAACTAGATATCCAACTTTTAATTTTTTTTTCTAAATTGCTGGCGCTTGCAGAATAACCCATCATTCTCCAACCTTGTTTATAAATGCTTCCTTTGTCACCTAGGTGAACCAAATACAGGATAAATGATTAACTAGAGAAGGGTATTGGTATATTGATCATAAACTTCTTTTTTTTTTTCTTTTCCTTTTTTCAGAGCTGGGGACCGAACCCAGGGCCTTGTGCTTGCTAGGCAAGCGCCCTACCACTGAGCTAAATCCCCAGCCCGATCATAAACTTCTAAGACCACAGATACAACTGTACAAAAAGGAACTTACATTCCTTTCTAGAAGTCAATCAAATCTCTTCCTGAGCCTCAATTCTGCTTATTTTGACAGAAGGCAAAAGGTAATACCACAGTTATATACACCATGCCAGGTTTTCTCAGTAATTTCAGATTCAAACGCAGATATGGAAACTTCAGCTTGTGACTTACAACCTCCTGGGTGTTCTGGAGAGAAACAGTCGCTCTAGATTTCTTCCTTGCTACAGTGTATGACACCTCACTGGCCTCGGCACCATCCTCCCTAGTCCTGAAGTCTAGGATGTCCCCACATCCTCCAGCCTGGCCAGGAGCCTTTCTCAGCTGCCAGCCTTCCGTTTTAGCTTCTGTTAGGCATGGAGAAAATTACGTTTTGTCTTTCATGCTCCTCAGAGGTTTTAGAGAGCCTGTAGGGCATTCCCTGCCCCTTGGCTTCCACTGACACTGACATCTCTCTGCCCTTCTTTTACCATGCGCTCAGAGACACGTTTAGCAGTCACCTACTGCCTCTATCACTAACACTGATGTATGGAGACGCAAATGGGGTGGGGCAACCTGAGGAAGACCTGAGCCTGGGACGGTGTGAGGAAGCCGCACTGTTGCACACACATTGCTCTCTCCCAGTCTGGTTGATTGAGGAACACACACTTCCTAGGAATTTCTTTGTTCTTTTTCTAATCTCTCACTTTTTTCATTACTTTTAGTTGTGATCCATTTAGCCTTTAGATTAGAAAATCCTGGCTCTTCCAAATGAAAATTTTAGTGTTTTGCTATTATTAATGTTTTGTGTGTGTGTGTGTGTGTGTGTGTGTGTGTGTGTGTGTGTGTGTGTGTGTGTGAGTGCGAGTGCACGCATGTGCATGTACACTTATGTGTGTGTGTGGGGGAGGGTTGTGCATGCATGTGGGATAGCTCTTACTTTTCATACTTCTTGTTTGTTGAGACAGGAATTCCCCCTGGCTCAGAGCTGGCCAAACAGGCTGGCTGGTCAGTGGACCTGAGGGATCCACCTGTCTGCCTCCGCAGTGCTGAGGACAAGTGGCCCTGGCTTTTGGGTAGGAGTCCTGCAGATCAAACTCAGGCTCTCACTCTTTCAAGGGAAGCACTTTTGCCTACCAAGCATTCTCCCCCCCCAAGTTTTAATTGCAAGATTTTAAGGTCCAATTGTGTGCTCAAAAGCCCAGGATTTAGCCATTACTTTCTGATTTTGATATAATTCATCCCTGAAACTTTTTGCCAAGGTATCTGTAGAATCAGAGAGGGACTTGAGGGGAGGCCTTTTGCTTTGCCCCCTGTCTAGTTATTTTTTTAAACAAAGGAGTTAATCTGTTTTAAGAGCATTTAAGTAGGTTTTCAGGCAGAATTTTACTCACTGCTCCTCGTTGTTGCCCTTTCAATAAGTTTTATGGCTATTGATACATGCTTATGTTTCTATATGAATTTTCAGAACTAAAAGTTATGTTTTCAGGTTTCACATATCTGTGTCTATGCATCCTAAACAGGCTATGTACAGTACTCATTACAGTCTTAACCTCAGATTCTTATTTTTTTTGACACTATTTTTTCAAGTTGGATATCATAAAATACCGTTCCCAGAGAGGTTGAAATAGCTCTTAATTGCTAGACAGTTATTGGTCTTTGAAAAGTCCGGAGTGGACTCAGGAACCATCTGCCCAGGACTGAGGAGGGTTTGCTCTGGGTTTACCTGCTTTCCTGCCCTTTAAGGGCTGAGCGACATTGTCCTACTACAGTACGCATCCCTAGAAGAGAAGTCTGACCTGTGCTTGGTAAACAAGATCAAACAAGATGGGTGTGTGTGTGTGTGTGTGTGTGTGTGTGTGTGTGTGTGTGTGTGTATGTGTGTGTGTGCAGCACTTGGCTTCTAATTTAGTTGTGTGATGCCTGGGAACCATTGTGCACCCAAGCGCAATCATCTGTTAGCTACACAGAGCTGAACGGGACTTTAAGGTCCCCACCAGCTTAAAAGCACTAGTTTTCAGAGTGAGGACAAGAAAAGAAGGAAAATACATCTAAAGGAAGGAACCTCTCATATAAAAAAAAAATCTTCCCTTCAGGGCTGAAGACGTAAACACAGCTGATCTGTTTGCAAGTCTAATTGCAAATAAACTCAACTTCCTTCTTTTGACCCCCTCTTCCCCCGCCACACACACACACACACACACACACACACACGCATGAAGAAGAGTAACTCACTGGTGACTCAATGTCTTCTAGAAGTAAAACGGAACAGCGTTCACATTTCAACAGAGTTTGGGCCCGATGCATTATTTTCTTGACAATCTTTTCCAGGTCGGTCTGTTCTTCAAAGAGGTCATTGACCACCTCCAGCAAGGCCTGGAGACAGAGACAGATGTAGTTAGGAAGTGTAAGGCAGGAAAGCGTCAGTTTCCTCCCTCAGAACTCCATGTCGTATTTTCTCTAATAACAAACATTTCGTGTGGCTAATTTTAAGGCCATTTATGGCTGTTCTAGCATGGTGTTGCAATTTCACTTTATAACATACTCTGAGATTGAAAAATACAACAAGAGAATGCAGTGGCCAGTTTTTACCCACGACAGTGGCTTTTCTTCAGTATGACTGAGCACAAAACCGACATTTTACAAATAACAAGTACTTGGATCTCTCCAGAGCCAATTTATTTCAGAAAACTTCAAAGCAGCCTTTCCTCACTATGAAGAAAAATAGCTTCATGGCTCAATTTGATAGTTATTTTCACTAATACGATTCTCTTCAAGAATTCTGAAAAAAAATCATGGAGGTAAACGTTATTAAGGCTTGTGTGTGTGTGTGTGTGTGTGTGTGTGTGTGTGTGTGTGGTGTGTAGATATGTATCCTCACACTATACAATCTCACTATACAAGAAGAAGAAATATTGCCTCGCTCCCAACTGTCCACTAGAACACTTAGATGTTACTACTGTATATCTCAGGAAAGAAACCCTCCTTAAAATTACTGTTAAGGTAGCAGGTTGAAAAGTGCATACATTAATGGGAAAGATTAAATTACAAGTTGAACACTGCATACTCATTTCAAAACTAAGTTGCAGTAACCTATTACTCTCTCTAGCCCAGGGGAGCTTGCAATTTACGCTTCAAAATAATATTTGTTTGGAATTTTTATGGACTTTTTTTTTTTTTTACAGAATTTGTAGAACAATTAGGCTATTTCCACATGGTAGAAATGAAGCCTCTTTCAGAGCCATCAGAGAGTCACAGGGCCACCGAGTTGGCCTGTGCTTTTTTCGGTAGGATTAAACAAGATGTTCATTTGCCTCTGACCTTTCACAACAGGACTCCTCGAATACACAGGTTTGAATTTATGCATCCTAAGGTTGGTCAACAGCCCAGGGGCACGGCTGATTTTTCAACTGCAGGAATGATTTGTCCTGAAATAATTTGAAACAAAGTTTCTTCTCTGACTCCCTTGAGATAGAAAAGCATTTGAATGAGTTAAGGGATCTGCTAAATGAATCTAGCTGATGCTGATGAGGCCGTGGACAGGATGGAGCTCCTGGGGAGCATTCTCTTTGAAGAAGGACCATGGCTGAGGATAAGGATCACATTGCCCCATGATTCCAAGGCAAAGCAAAACACTAGATTGCAAATACTACATTAATTGAAGCGGCCTCCTTGGCATTGGGACAGCAAACTGCTGTGAAGAGCTCAATGCGCTGTAAGTTCATGTTCAAAGACATTAAGTGGAAGACGACAATTCTGACCCAGGGACGAGCCCACACTTGGGGATCCAGCACCAAGCAGCCATGAGAACGTGCATTCAGGTAACGTCACACAGACTGAGCGGGCTGCGTTCACGTGTTTAGAAATGTATGTGTGCATCAAACAACAATTACTCAATGAACTTGAGAGACAGCGAGAAGGGACGTATGGGAGAGCTTGAAAGGAGGAAATAGAAGGGGGGAATGATCTAATTGCAATCTCAAAAAATAAAAGAAATAATTTTTCAAAGGGAGATAACTGCCTGAGTAATTACAAGCAAATTCCCTGTTATTAAGAGGGAAACATCATTACCTTAATCACTAAGATTATTTCTTCAGATGGATCATATTAACAGAACAATTATTTAACTTTTCAATTTGATAGGATTGCGTGGAGAGCCTCTGGACCTTCTCCACAAGAACATTTCTCTCATAGGAGAAATTAAGGCTCCCCCCGGAGTCTCGCACTGACAAATCATATTACAGCAATTTTATTCTATCTAATTAAAAATTGGTGCTATGCTAACAAATGGTGAAAGTTTTTACAAATAATAGAAAGGCTAGCTGCAGGAGAGGAGGAGAAGAGAACATATCCAGGGTGATCAAATGCTTGGAAGGCCTGCGGGAACAGTTCCCAGGGTGGTGGGCTCTGCTTCTTAATGTCCCTGCTGGGTAGGAACAGCTGTGGTCCTTCCCTTCTACTCCTAAGTGGACCCTTAGATCCTCCTCCACTCTGTTCTTTCTCCTCTACACAGTCTTCCCAGATTACCTCAGCAAGTCTCCTGGCTTTACACAATCTTCATGCTTAATATTACACTCCCTCAAATGTAGGTCCAGATTCTAAGTAGTTGCTGTCCACAAACTTGTGCATAAGCCTGGTCTCCTTCACTGTCCCCCACAGCAGCAAACCCTGAATGTGTTGCCACTGATTTGGAGGGAGTTCCTCACATCTTACAGCCCTAATGCGAGCCACCTTGTCTCTAGACCTAAATGGAGTCTTCTCGCTTTCCTGCCAGCCTTCTGTCTCCTTTCCATCATCCCATCCTCCTCAGCCCCTCCCTGTTCCCAGGAGGCCAGGGTGTTTTCTTTTTAAAATGAATTTCGATCAGCTCAAAACCTCCTAGTGGCTTTCCATCACCCTTAAAATCGACACTTCCTGTCTTGCCCATAGGCCTGTCTCCCCAGAAGCCCTGAGTTCACCTCCTTCATTTTCTTGTCTTTCATCCTGTCCTCGGATCCCTGAATTCTCCCTATCCACCAACAACATAGGGCCTGTGCCTGCTATGTCATGGTCTGGACATTGCACAGGTCTTCCCGTGGCCAGGCCTCCCACTTCATTCTCCTTCTGTCATCTCCCCATAGACACCTTCCTATCAGCTTCAAGAATAAATGTCTGTTTAATCAAACCCACCCATAACCATGTCCACCCATCTCTCCCCCTTTATCTTTCTTTATAACACTTATCACTGTCTGATACTGTGTGGTGTTTTCTTCTTTATTTTTTTCCTATTATCTATTGTTCCCACTAGACTAGTAAATTCTGTAAGAACAGACAGTATCTCATGTGAACCACACAATATGTGTTTGTTCAATGAATAAGTGAACTGTGCCATCCACAAGGATGAAAAGACTGTCTCAGTACAGCAAGAAGTTTCCTTTAAGGAATAATGCGGTTGTGGAAGAGGGCCATCGTCAAATATTATAATACTGTGTTGAGTACCTGCACTAGAACAAGGAAAGACAGTAAATGGGGAAGGGAAGGTGCGCTGGGTCCTGAAGAATATGTGAGGCAGTTGGCAGGTGGAAGGGAGGAGAGGCGGTGGAGACACAGGAGAATGGTGGTCGAAGTGTGATAAGGTGAAACAAGCAGGCTGTTATCTGGAAGTCACGGAAACATCGCTGGAATAGGAAATGAAAGGAACACACAAGCAAGACATGGTTCTAAAATGAGCAGGAGAGCCAGTTAGAGGAGGGGGCATATTATGCCACACTAAGGAAGATGGCTGAGTCGTCAGCAATGCCCCTCTGTTTACTATTGAATAGTCACTGTTATAATGCTTTTGTAAACACACTTTAATCCATTTCGTTGGCTGAGGGATTTAATCCTCTTTGAGCATTTTCTTATTGAATTTGTTCCTGGGTTGCAACAATGTTCTTCATATATGTAAATGTAGAGTAAATTTCGATCTCTGGTTGATAATTTAATGCTGTATGAGTCTGTGTCACATTTTACTATGTGATTCTACAATTCCTGAAGGGATGTAAAATCACTGCCTCTTATGTCTCTTGATAGCCCACAAAACAGCGCTTCTGTGGTGGTCCTACATGCCTTGGGTTGCTTCTTCTAGAAAAACCTTTCAAACAGAATCTGCAAGGAGTGAAATCATGTTTGTATTAAACCATGCCTCTTGAAGGACTAAACTAAAATCACCGGCAAATGTTGCTGTTTCAAAGCTGAGAGCATTGAGGATAATATCCGTGCCACAGAGTATAGACGTGGGTTAGAAGAAACCCCTTTAAAAGAAACCAATTCTATTTCCCAGAAACAACAACAGAAAATTTGTATTTTCTTGTAACCATAACTCATGTATTGTTTAAAGGGATCTTCAGCCTTGTCGTTGCACGATTACACAAGCAAGAATGATCTTCAGGCTACGCAATGACCATCCACTACTTTTAAAAGATGGAGGGACTCACAGAAGCCAGGGAGACGGCGAGCTTGAAGCTACTTACCCTGCTTCTTTCATATTCTTTTCTTGAGGCGGCGAAGAGCTGAGCGTTAGATATGGCGATGCCACAGAACGGAAGATACATCTGCATAACCTGGGGCACAGAAAGCATTCAGAGCGTTAGAGCATCCACCCTTAGCCAAAGCCCACATTTCTGCCTTTGGGGCTCTCTCCTTTCAATCGAATGAGCCCGACGTTGAGTTGTTAACACTCACAGCTCTCAGGGCACATTTCTCAGAGTTAACGTTAAGATAGTGTAAATCAGTCTTTAACTGGGAAATTCACATTTTTGAAAGCCTAATGGGAGTGAAAGCAAAGATTCCAAGAGCTATAGAAGATGGAAACTGTGCTTGTTGTCCAAAGTCTGGAAAACGAAGAGAACTGGAATGTCCCTGGAATTTAAGGCATGTATCCACATCCATCCTTAGCGGTGGGCATGAGTGAACCCCTGTGTACATCCATGTCTATAAAAGCAATCACAGCATGGCCTGCCAGCTGCCAGATTTAAGCCTCTTACAATAGGTCTAGTGGCAACTGAGGCTCAAGACATAGTTTGGATCAGGTAGACATGATTACTAGAATGCAAACTGGGGTGGCTCTGAAGAAACTTGTTTGAGGAAAGGCTCAGGGCCTCTTATGGGGAAAAAATACCCAGCTGTGCCTGACCTTGAGAAACTGTCAACAGGAAGTCAAAATCCAAGGCCCATGCCCATCTCAGAACATCCGATTTCCGGCATATGGGATATCCCAGTAAAAACTGAACGGACTAGTTCCCTGAAGTCTTTGCAGCATAAGGAGAATAAATGACATTTATCTGGGACTTCTCTAAAACCCAGTGGAAATGGCATGGTTTGTATTGGTCCTTTCAAGTCCCCACCAAGGCTCGAAGGCACACAGAGCAGTTCTGGAAGTGGCCGGCAGGGGCAGTGCATTGCTTGGCCATGCAGATCACCCGCATAGGAACACATGGGAGACACCTCTGGGACACCCAGAATGGGGTTGCCTGGAATAAAGGACAACTTGGGGAAAATAAAAGCTGCAGCACAATTCGTATTCCTTATCACCTATTACCTTTGCCTACCTGGCCACACTCTGGCCTAGGGGTCCCTAAAGGAATTTCAGAGCTCTTAAAGCTGCATCATCATTCTTAGAGGAGAGAGAAAAACAACAGGAGAGAAAACAAGAAACCAAAATCCTGACAGGGAGCTTATTTTGCAGATCTTTCAGGACAAATTCCACCAGTGAGTCTTTGAGTTGCTCTCCCTAAGCAGATGCTGCTTCCTTTCTCCTCTTTCCCATTTTGTGTTCTTCTACTCACACTTTACTGCATTTTCCTGTAGGCCAGTAGGGACTGGGTCAGATAAAGCTGCAGGTGTCCCACCAGAACATGCCTGCCTTTGGCCAGAATGGGACCCCTACCAATACCAACCACACTGAGCAGGCTTCTGTGTACTTTCCTGTTTAGGGTGGGGGTGTTTAGTTTGTTTATTGTTGTTGTTGTTGTTTTCTGCTATGGAGATGGTGGCTGTTACGTGGATAGAGTTTTATCTGAGTCCCTATGTTGTGACTTCACTATGCCAGAAACATAGGTGAGCACATTGGTGTCTTTCAAGATGTCATAACTTACTGAATAACAGTAAGTTCACAAGGTAAGTGGTTACAATGACTGTGCTTGCCAGATAATTCCCTGCCCCATAACCTTGAATAGAGCAAACACAGGTCCTCTTATCCCAATCTTAATTACTAATATACCATATATCACACATTATGAATTTCATTGTGTGTGTGTGTGTGTGTGTGTGTGTGTGTGTGTTACAGAATGACTACAAAGGATTTAAACAGCAAGGGTTTTGAAGAGTTTCAAAGAGGCCTAAGAGGCCAAAGCTGGGAAACTGATAATGATCTAAGAATCTTTGTATTGATAACAAACTAAATTGAGCTACAGAAAAAGCCAGAAGCTTCCATAGCTTCTGGTGGTAGAGTCAGAATTAGCGGTTGGGCTAATTCTAGGAATTATGTGAAGTGAAGGGCAGGACCAGGTCTGGTAGATGGATGGATGGTGAGTCTGTCTAGGTGGACGGACTGCAGTTCACAGAGGCCTCATCAGCACTCACTGAGCTAAGCTGAAGCTCCTCAGACACTTGCGTGTTCTCTTGTCGCCCCTTGATGTACACTGACTGTTCTGACAGGTTGGCAGGCTCTCTCCATTTGCAGGGATGGGGTCGGCCAGTGGGGGTGTAGGGATGACACTCTTCCCTTGGCCTGCTATGTCTGTTAAGTTCTTGGGTTTGGTTTTCCTTTTAATGTAATATGCGCTCTCAATCCACCACAATAAATTTATAAGGTGGTTCCCTTTTTACTCCAAGAGTAAGTCATTTGTCAGTCTCTGGTGTACGGTTGGTATCAGACAGATGGTCCCGTTCACTGCTCCATACAACTGAACGATCATCCTCCGTCCTCAAGGTAGAGCCAGAGACTAGTTGTGAAATGAAGTCTCTCAGGGCAAGATACTGTTTTCATACACCAAAGACAAAGGGAAAAGCCAGTCTTCCACAATATGGAGTAACTTAAAAGGCACAACTTGACCTTGAAAACGACTTATTTTACTCTCCGTCACTTACTCTGATTGTTTGCCTCTGGAGCACGTCTAAGGTGGTCTGTACGCCCAGCGAGAAGGAAAAAGAATGTAGTCCAATGGACACGGTGAAGTGTTCTCGAAAGCCCTGTTTCACTTGCCTATTGTGGCACCAACACTGAGCTCTTTCTACCAGGCTTTCTGTGTAATTTTTAAAATTCTGAAATTTTAGATATTTTTTGGATTTAGTTTTTGAGTGTTTGCCCACACGTATGTGTGTACCAAGTGCATGCCCAATGCCCAGGGAGGTCGGAGGAGGGCGTCAGAGCCTCTGAAACTGAAGGTGAGGTGGTTGGGGGTCATCCCATGGCACTGGACCCAGGTCCTCTGGAAGAGCAGCCAGAGCCCTCAACTGCTGAGCCATCCCTCCAGCTCCTAAGACAATCTGAATCTCAAGCCACATCACGTTTGTCCTTTCTGTAGGAAATTTAACAGTTCACAGAAATACTCCGAAGCTACTTCCTTACCTATACGAGACCAACTTTATGGTAGCGTTTAGTTCTAATGGTTTGTGGCTCAAATAATTAGAAATATCAGTGAGCTATGACATTATGTTTTCTAGAAGTTATAGAGAATTCAATACACATGCTTGCACCTCACTCAAAAAATACCACTTGTAGGATTCGACATACACAAAGCTCTTTCACGGATGCCGCAGGCAGGATTCTGGGTGTCAGGCATGATGTTCAGACTTCTCTAAGAATTATATCTCCCTGAACCCCGCAGATGTATGTTCTACTGGTGGCTGCACTTTTGTAAGATGAGAGATGAGGTTTGTAAGCTTGCAGAAAGCTCTTGGGAGATAATTCTTCCCGGCTCTCCCCTCCTCCCCACACCACCCCCTCTCTCGTCAGCACATTTTACAGAGGCACTGAACTGTCAAGGATGTTTGCACAATGAATGCCCTTCGAAGGTAGAGGCACCATCTCCTTGCTAGTAAAAAGCAGAATTATTTGCTATCCAATATAATAAAGATGATTTCTCCCGCTGGACAGGGGTAGATCCGGTTGCCTTGAGTTTTCGGATGCTCCTGCAAGGCCATGTGCTCCGTGTGCAGTTGTAAGTTTAAGGGGCCAGCAATGCTGATGCTCTGTTTAGTTTTCTCCCCGTTGGTAATAAACTAGTCCCTGTCACTGTTCCAGGAGACTTGTATCTCCTGCCAGCATTCCAGAGACTGTGGCCCCCATCCAGACGTTCAAGATGGAGGTGTGGTAGCTTGCAGGTGGAATAGAACCCTACTTTTTAATGATCAACAAGGTCACTTAGATGGTATGGGGTGCTAAATTTCTTATTCAATTTAGTCAGCTTGAGATCGGAACCCACATTTTTCATGTCTACAGGAACCTACCTGCCTCTCAGAGAAATATGCGTCTCTCAAACGTGATGGCCTGGTTAACTGCCGCGCGGGAGAAGGAGATTAGATGTCTGAGGGGCTGTGAGAGGCTGCAGTGATTCTGGTTTTGGAGGAGAAGGGTTTCTAGCGATAACCTGCCCTCAGGTGATCTGCTGAGCTGATGGATCGAAACCAACCCTAACCAAGGCATAGACCCTGAGAGATGACATAAGATGGCTACAGAGGTCATAGTGGGATCTTCAGGAAGAAAAATAATCTAACTTTACAAAGCAGCAGGTCCAGGCCTCCCCCCGGATGAGGATGTAAGATCACACTTCTCTGGGTAGAAGAGGAACTGTGAAAGGAACGACCGCCACTGATGACCTCATAAATGAGAGGGACACTGCTGCAGAAACACGGAGCTGGTTGTAAGTAGGGGGACTGCCAAAGCAGAGCTCGTGGGCAAGGATCCTGTGGTGTAGAAACTGGGCCGGGCCCTGAGAATGAGGCTGTGTCCTGTGTTCTCCCGGTGCCGGAGATCTTGAGAAGAGCCCAAGGTCCCATTGCCAATTAATGGTAAATCTCTTTATTTACTTTTTGTTTCTGAAAAAAAAAAAAAAGCAACTGAAAATCTTGAATTTTCAAATAATTGTTCTGTTTACTATAAGGTGGTTTGTGTGTGTGTGTGTGTGTGTGTGTGTGTGTGTGTTGTGTACTGTATTTTTAAAAAGAACACCACTTAAATCCCATTGGCTGGATTAGATTTTTTTTTGTTGTTCTTCAATTCATGCCACTGTGTCTTAAAAAGTCTCTCCCAATTTAGTCCTTACAAATAAATGACATTGTCACAACCTCAGGAAAAGCCACTCCACAATTCTCCATCTGAAACAGCTAATGAATGTCACTTTCATGGACTGTGTTCACACACACATAACCAACTCCCCCCATCTCAGCGAAGCTCAAATTCAACAGAGGTCAAACCTGCTAATATAAACCAATTCTGAAGCATTTAACCCAATAGTTTGAATGTCAAAGGAGCCCTGGCTGGCTGACTTCTCTTGTGAATTCTGATTTGTCAAATTAATGCTCCAGTTGAGGCATCCAAATAAAAAAGCAAAGCCAGCATCCTTACTCCCTGTACTTGGGAGCTCCCCATCAGCCTAATTAGCAAGAATTGCCTGGCTGCCTTCTCAGACACTGCTAATGACTCCGAATGCTCCCTAAGTCACATTGCCACTCCCTCCCAGCTTTAACTACATCCCTAAAATGATTGCTTACCTGCTCAGCCTCCTGCAATATTGGGGCCAGGTAGTTAAGTCAGGTATCAGCGAGTGTGAAAGGCATTGAAGATGGACCCTCCCTCATAACCAGCAGCTTGTAAAACCTGGGACTGAATGAAACTGCAGGACCTAATTATTGGTCAAAGACTAGGGTCTGGAGATATGTTATTCAACGACCAGAAAGAAGAGAAGACTTTAAGAGGCTTTCTAATAAAGAGCAAAGCTGCACTGTTCTCTAAACGGGCCTGTCAATCGCCTGCACAGAAAACCATCCCCCATTCTAGACTCCTTAGGAAATAGGGTGGAAGCCTACGTAAGTGTGTGGGTTTGCACCGTGATTTCTCTGCCGTCGTCCACTCTCTCCCTTGAAAGTGTTCCCTCCACAATGATCCCCTTGGCCATCGCTCACTCTCAGGCTGTGAGAGCGTCCCCACTTTACTCTGCTATATTTCCTACCTTCTACACTATACACTCTATGTGTTCTGATTCTTTCAACAGAGATCACAACGTCTGTGGAGCATGAACAGTAAGGGCTAAAATGTAACTCTCAATCTGGAGTTAAAGACCTAAGATTTGACTCCTTAGCTGTTTCTTCTACAATCTAAGAGTCAGCAAAACTAGATGACGCCCATCTTGGTTCACTCCCCAAATTACCTACAAAGAACCCAATTCCACTATGTTCTCTACCATCTGCATCACCTAAGATCCTTCCCTACCAGCCTTCCATATCTGTTTGTGTCTATCAAAATGTTAATGTTTTTTTTAAAAAAGATCAGAGACTCAGGTTGTTATTTTTGGATAGGCATGTTTAACGTAACACCTTTGTAATGTCAGCACATGGGAGACAGAGGCAGGATTGTGAATTCAAGGCCTGGGTATCTGAGAACCTATCTCAGAAAAACAATGGCAGTAACAATACATAGCTCAAATCATATTTATTTTTAAAGTTTCCTGTACATTTGTATTTCTTTGCACAATGCATTTAAATATCTCAGACCCATCTTTGCACTATCTATTGTAAATCTCAATTTAAATATTATTTGAAAACCAAACCTTACAAAATAATTACTTCCACTTAAGTTGAGTAGAAAAATGTTACATAGTGAGCAACCCTGGAAGATAGAAATGCCTTTTTGTAAATCAAGGAGAAGAATTGTTTACTATGAAATATAATATAATTAACATCTACACGTAGCCACTGCCCATTAAAAGGCACTGGAACTCCCTACCTGTAATCTGTAAGTGAGGCTGCCATGGACATTGTATTACACCAGCCATAAACTGCATCTCAAACACCATCAGGATTGCATTGGCTTTTTCTTTTCCTACATTCATTAACTAGCTATTTGGTATTTACAGAGGACGACTCTCAAGACCAATTACTAAACCTGTCTCTTACACACACACACACACACACACACACACACACACACACCAGATGCATACACACATGCACAAACACATGCACAAACACATGCACACACACGCATACATGCACACATACACACACACAAACACACACCTTTTCATAAATTACTAAATCAATGGTTCTTGATTTTACTATCTCATTCTACTAATTTCCCCCCCCTTTCCACAGTGTTCCTGATTTTCTTAGTTAAATTAGAAACTTTATATTCAACTTGGCCAAATCTGGTTTATTTTTAGTCCTCTTTCAAGAAAACAGAAACCTTGAAAGGCCTTAACTTTCAATGCTACTTTTTTTCTTACTTATATCCTGTTTTGACTATGACAATCACCACCATCATCATCATCACCATCATCATCACCACCACCATCATCATCACCATCATCACCATCATCATCATTCATCAATGTTTGTTTAGAGTTGCCTACAGTCGTGTCAACTTTTTCTCTCTAGAGAGAACTTCTCCTTCCTTCTGAACTCCCTTCCCATCTTTCTTTCAGTGTTTGTTGCACAGGCTTGTGTATGTAGCCTCTGTGTTTGTATGCATGCTTACATGTATGAGACACACATGTGTGTGGAGATACACATGGAGACCTGACTTCAATGCCTAGAGCCTTCCTCAACTGCTTTTCTCCTTTTTCATTGAAGGCGTCTCTCGATTGAACCCAGGGCTCCCTGGGTCTAGGCAGCCAGCCTGTTTCAGGTTCTCCTGTCTTTGTCTCTGTGGTCTGGGGTTACCAGGAGGCTACCACACCTCCCTCACTAGAGCTACTCACTTGGATACTAGGAATCCAAACTCTAGTTCTCATGTGTGTGTAGCAAATATTTCATCCACTGAGCTATCTCCCCAGTCCTACTGCCTTTCTTTTTTTCTTTCTTTCTTGAAGAAAATCTATAAGAATATCCTTTAGTATTGGTGATAAACATTTTGATTTTCTCTTTATACACCACTTTGAGTTTCTCCCAGGCCAGCTCTATCATACACAATACTGTCTGTGATAGAGCAGCAGCTCCCAGTTAGCCCTGGGAATGAAGGGGTTAACAGCCGACCATCTATAATATACTGTGCTGCTACAATGATGATGTCTTAGAAGCCAGGGCTACCAAATGAGCTTGCGAGTTAGGATATTTTCAACTTGTAGTAACTATCAAGACATAACCAAAATATCCACTGGGGAGCATCTGAATGTCAGCCAATAACTGCTGTGGATACAGACAACATGATACTTTTGTGACTCACTGGAGTCTGCTCGAGGTTCTTTATTAGCACTGGGACTGTTCTACACTGTGTCAGTCATTGGTGAGACGATCCAGCACTTCAGGCCAGATTTGTGGATACCCGGTATGAGCATGACTCAGGATTTCTGGTTCTGCACTTGTTTTGGGGACAGAGGTGTACAGCTCATGCTACCCTGAAACTCTGTTTCTCTCATCTCCACCACCTGGACACTGGAATTACAAGCATGTTAATTAATCTTTACAACCTCCTATTTGGCCTGGTTTTATGTGATATTGGGATCTAATCCTGGGCCTCCTGCATGGTAATTAAGTTCTCTACTAACACCTATGTCCCCGGCCTGATTTGGAGTTTCTAAATAAATGTACAGGAGATGCAGGAAAAATATAAGCTTTGTAAAGTGGGACTAAGAAAAACACTGAAACAAGCAGTAACAGTAGAAAAAAAAATGATCTTCTCAATCCCAAAGCATGACAAAAGAAACAAATAAAAGGAAAAACCCCAAACCGAACAACCGTGCTCTAATCTGCCCTTCTTGACGCCCCTTCTTTCATATATATATAAAATCTCAATGTGGCCTTCACCATCCAGTTTCTGAATGCCAAAAGGTCCAAAGAGCTTTAATGACGGAGACACTAATGATTCTGTACACCCTTGTGTGGCACTTTTCTGCTTGAAAGCACTTTGTGGACGCTGGCTAATTAATCTTTACAACATCCCACTCCAAAAGGGAGCTAAACTGAAAGTCATTAAACACTGTAAAAAGTCACATCAGCCTTGGAAAGTCATGAAAATATTAATAAGTATGAAATCTGAGCACAGAGCCTTTCATCGGCACCACAGAAAGTCAGGAGGCAGCCAGCTCTTTTAGACTCGCAAACCACAGAGAAGGGCTATTAAGGCCCCATGGTTTGGTTGAGTCCAATTATACATCGTTAAAGAGTGGTGGAGGTCTACACTGGGGATTTCCAGGGGTTCTGGGGCCAGGACCTTTATGGACTTTGTTCTTGCTCGGTAAAACAGCTTGGAAACTGCACCACTGATGCTAAAATTTATGCTCAGAGTTCACGTCCCCAGCAGACACTGGGAGGCAAAGCTTCACTGAGTTCCAGTTCATTCATTAGGAAGTGGGTATGTTTTAAAAGAGCTATAATTCAAATATCAAATAAATTCTTCAAGTACAGTATGGTAATAAAAATAGCAATGGAAGTAAGTACATCACTTTCATGAGGTAGAGCATGGTCACAGTCTTTCTAAAGAATGGGACACTGAATGACTGGAGAGATGGCTCAGTGGTTAAGGGCACTGGCTGCTCTTCCAGAGGTCCTGAGTTCAATTCCAGTACCTACATCCCAGTTCAAAGTCCAGTCCTAGAGGATCTGACATCTTCTTCTGGTCTCTTCAGCTTCTACATGCATGTGCTACACAGACATATGTTCAGGCAAACACACACACACACACACACACACACACACACACACACACACACACATATACACACATATATATATATATATATATATAGAGAGAGAGAGAGAGAGAGAGAGGGAGAGAAAATGGAATATAGAAAGTTAAGGAGTGAAGAAATGAATTTAGAGATTTAAGTACAGATGTTTTCATTTCCTGTCCTGCTGCATCAGCATAGCTCATCTTCATAAACGAACTTCAAACACATAGCATCTTATTTGGGTAGTTTTATAAACATAAGTAGAATCACCCCATAAGTGATTCTCTACAACATCCCTTCAATCTTGGAAATTTTCACATCCCTTTCAAAAAACTCGCTTCCTTCGTCTCAGGCTCTAGAATATCTTAGGTAGAGAGACTTTGATTTTCCAAAATTTTCTAACACAAACCAGCTATGATAATGGACCTCCTTACAAATATAACTTTCAGCATGTAGACAGCTGTCCTATTAGGCATAGTCCCACAGTAAACGTTTAAGGATAAAGAAATGTGTGCATATTAAAAGATTTTAATTCTTATTTTATTTTATGTATGTGAGTATTCTGCCTACATGTATAGCTGGGCACCACAAATATGTCTGGTGTCCATAGAGGCCAGAAGAGGACATCAGAATCCCTGGCACTGGAGTTACAGATGGTTGTGAGTTGCCATGTGGGTGCTGGCAACCAAACTCTGGTCCTTCGCAAGAGCAGCTGGTACTCTTAACTACTGAGCCATCTCTCTCTAGCCCTTGTCTAAAAACTTCTTAATAGCTGGAACCAAATGGTCCTCCAGAAAAAGAATCTGCCAGTCTGCACGCTCACTAGCAGCAACCTGAGTTCTCCTTAACTCCGACTCACACAGCAGCGTATTTCATTTTATACAGTGGCCCCTAGGACAACTACAGTCAATACTTGTGTTGCGTTGCCTTAAGGCACATCATTTGATCGCCTCTGAGATCCTCAATGTTGCATCATTTGTTCGACCTGATATCATCATCTCTTCTACTCATTTTTTTCACAGTCTCTCTTCATCAGTTGCTAATGCTTAGCAAACACCCATTGTTTGCTCTCCACATTTAAAAACCACGAGAGCTTACTTGATGGCTTGCAGATGTCGTCTGTCTAACACAGCCTTCATGGTCCGAAGTCTACAACTGCTCTGTCTAAGATGAGTAAATGTTACGGTTTGGTGATCTTGGCCTCCTCCCCATCTGAAGTATCAAGACAGGCTACATGAGCAGCTCTGCCAAGGTTATTTTTGTAAGCAGCTCGACCTACATATTTCATCCGTCTATCTTTATAAGCCATGGCTTTTAAGAAATTGCTTTGAGGTATAGGTTGGTCTGGCATTTTTGAGTTCTAGCTGTGAGGGTGATGACCGCCACTCTCCACATACCAAGTGCAGAGAAAACTGCAGGAAGCTGCCGTAGAGAGCAACTTCCATGCTTGAGGCCAGAAAAGGTCTAATTATGTCATAATCTGCATATAGAAATTCCTCTTGGACTATTGTCTGATTAGTAGTACCTGTGTCTGTCTGTCCTAATGGACTCTGTGAAATGTTTTTATATATGAAATAGTACATATGTCTTCCATATACTACAAACCAGAGTTCTTGCTACTTTTATGTGAACATTTTTATACCATCTTCAGCATTAAAAAAAATCTAGTCCAAGTGGATCAAGGACCTCCACATCAAATCAGATACACTCAAACTAATAGAAGAAAAAGTGGGGAAGCATCTCAAACACATGGGCACTGGAAAAAATTTCCTGAACAAAACACCAATGGCTTATGCTCTAAGATCAAGAATCAACAAATGGGATCTCATAAAACTGCAAAGCTTCTGTAAGGCAAAGGACACTGTGTTAGTACAAAACGGCAACCAACAGATTGGGAAAAGATCCTTACCAATCCTACAACAGATAGAGGGCTTATATCTAAAATATACAAAGAACTCAAGAAGTTAGACCGCAGGGAGACAAATAACCCTATTAAAAGATGGGGTTCAGAGCTAAACAAAGAATTCACAGCTGAGGAATGCCGAATGGTTGAGAAACACCTAAAGAAATGTTCAACATCTTTAGTCATGAAAATGCAAATAAAACAACCCTAGATTTCTACACCAGTGAGAATGGCTAAGATCAAAAACTCAGGTGACAGCAAATGCTGAAAGGATTATGGAGAAAGAGGAACACTCCTCCATTGTTGGTGGGATTGCAGACTGGTATATTTTTCAGTTTTCCTCAGAAAATTGGACATTGAACTGCCTGAGGATCCAGCTAAGGCTTATACCCAAAATATGCCCCAACATATAAAAAGACACGTGCTCCACTATGTTCATAGCAGCCTTATTTATAATAGCCAGAAGCTGAAAGAACTCAGATGCCCCTTCAACAGAGGAATGGATACAGAAATGTTCTACACAATGGAATATTACTCAGGTATAAAAAACAACTAGAAATTCATAGACAATGGTTGAACTGGAAAATATCATCCTGAGTGAGGTAACCCTCACAGAAAAACACACATGGTATGCACTCATTGATAATTATTAGCCCAAATGCTTGAATTACCTAGATGCATAGAATACATGAAAACTCAAGACAGATGATCAAAATGAATATTCACTCCTTCTTTAATAACAAGAATACCCTTGGCAGGAATTTAAAAGAGAGACAGAAGGAACACCCATTCAGAGCCTTTGTTTATGCCACCCAATTAGACAAGATGGATGAAAACCGACAGGAGCAATGTAGATCGCTCTGAGAGACACAGCCAGAATACAGCAAATACAGAAAGGCAACATCAAACCACTGAACTGAGAATGGGACCCCATTGAAGGAATCAGAGAAAGGACTGGAAGAGCTTGAAGGGCTCGAGACCCCATATGAGCAACAATGCCAACCAACCAGAGCTTCCAGGGACTAAGCCACTACCCAAAGACTATACATGGACTGACCCTGGGCTCCAAGCTCATAGGTAGCAATGAGTAGCCTAGTAAGAGCACCAGTAGAAGGGGAAGCCCTTGGTCCTGCTAAGACTGAACCCCAGTGAATATTGTTGGAGGGAGGCGGTAATGGGGAAAGGGAGGGGACATTTCATAGAAGGAGGGGGGAGGGTTAGGGGGATGTTGGCCCAGAAACCGGGAAAGGGAATAACAATCAGAATGTAAATACGAAATACTCAAGTTAATAAAGAAAAAAATGCAAAAAAAATCTATTAGATGCACAAGAGAAAGTTTCTCCAATACTTAAGACTGCATCTTAGTGATTTTTTATGATTATAGACAATAGATAATAATCTTAGGAAAATAGTGAGAAAAACTATAGTTTCTATTCAGAGAACCCAAGGGATTGTTTTAACTATATATTTTTTCATTTTCCAAAAATAACTAAGCATCAAAATACAACAGAATTGGCATGTATAATAAACTATATTATTTTAAATTTTCCATGAATATTCTCTAGCGGGGTTTGAAACCAAGAAGACTATGAAAAATATGCTTAGATCATTAATACTTAATTAATGTCGCAATGCCCTACAATGAATATTATAAATAGAAAAGGTTTTTATCAAACTTATAGCTTTGTTTATGCAACTAAAACACAAAGACTCTAGGTACAAACTCAACATCTTAAGAATGGATAAAATTGGAAATAAAGAGCAAAGCAACCCTCCTGAAATCATTGGCAGTGTATGTAACAACTATCATTATTTTAACTAGGGAAAGAAACCTCTACAATCAGAATGGCAAAAAGACAAAACCAGACAGCTTACAAAAAGATGAGAAACACAATCACTTCTTTAAAGGAGAGAATAATGTCTACTACATGAGTCATCAAGAAACATACAAGACATCATAAATCATTAAAGTCTACTGCTTGGCAACCATGGCAGTAAGGTAATAAGTAATAAGCGTTGATAATAATATGGAAATAGCTATCCTCAGATACCTCTTGAGGGGGAGTCGCTGGCCCAGCACTTCTGCAAAACAGCTCTGCAATATGAACCAAATGCCTCTTTAAAAGTTCCAGCTCTTTGACTTGAAAATCCTAAGTGTTGAAATTTAACTTTAGAAAATCCACAGTTTTATTTTCTGTTATTTTATCCACATTGGGAAAAGCCTAATTTTGAAAAGCCTGAGTCTTACATTTTTGGCCAGGTGGTTTCTCTAAGGAGAAAAACTTTTTCCTAAAACTTATAAAATTATGAAGACTAAGAGTTATGTAGGATAAAGGAAGAAATAATGTATTTTTAAGTTAAAAACACTGATATCTGGCAAATATATATATGTATGTATATATATATTTGTATTAATTTTCCTAAATCCTCTTTAAAGATGTGTCTTTATTTATGAATGTGTATGTGTGTGGTGCATGGGCTTATGTGCACCACGTGTGTTCAGGAGCCCATGTGGGTTAGAACCCGAAACCGGAGTTATGGGTGGCTGTTCGCTGCTGTACAGGTGTAGGTGACTTAACCCTTCCTCTACAAGGGCAGTGATTACATATAACCAGTGAGCAATCTTTCCACCCCTACTTTTCCTAAATATTTAGCAGAATAATGTTTTATTTTTCACATGATCATAACTTTTTTTTTTACTATTTTTCTATAGATACACAAAAATGTAACTCTGAGGCTAGAAAGAGAGCTCAGTGGTTAAGTGTTTGCTGCTCTTCATAGGACCTGGGTTCAGTCCCCAGCACCTATGTGCAGAAATAACAACTTATTTCTGTGTCCTTCTGCCTTTTGGCCCAAGGAAGGCATCCCAGTATGTTTCTACACTGTGTCTTCATGAGTCTCTATACAAAGGAATGTGGTCCCAAACGGTTCTGGCCTAAGCAGAGGAAGAAAATTCATTTGTCCCCTGTAGGCTTAGATTTTTCAAAACCTATTATAATTATGATTCTTTAATGCTTCAAACTTCTTTCTAGCCCATCATCCACCAGAGGTAGGGAGAAAGAAAGGGAATAGGAAACTGGAGTTGTAGACCTGTTTAGAAATAATTCTTTGGGGTGATTCCAATCTTCATCGTTGGCAGTCCAGTCCACTAGCAAAACACCAAACACGAATCAGCAGCAGCTCGATCCAGAGGAAACTCGAGGAGTGTGATCAGAGAAGCTTCGGCATCAGCGAAGCCCGTGAGCAAGGCAAACCAATGCAAGATCGTTGTTCGGTGTCTGTTGGGCCCATCGCTGAGTTTGGGGTGGTCACAACGAACACTTAGAATGGGTGAAAGGAGAATTCTCCAGAGGAAAGCCAAGACGCTGAGTACCCCAAGTGGCACGTGTCCATGAATATGGTGCTATTTAAGAGAGCTGCCATTAACCTTCATTTCATGCACAATTTTCAGTGCCACTTTAGTCATTTGAAAAGTCCCTGATGTTTGATATCTTTTCCTAAAACTATCCCTAGGCTTTTAAGGACCATCCCAGCACATAGTGGCCATTTATGTTATCTACATTAAAAAAATAAAGGGCTGCATCTCAAATGGCACACTCTGTAAACTAGAAGTATGTCATACAAGAACCCACTGTGGACTAGAAGAGGAAGTACAGACATTGCTCGAGTCCAAAACGTAATTCATTATTTAGTAGTGGATGTTTATTTAAAGAAATACCTATAGTTTTTCTTCCTCATGCCCTCTTTTGTTCCTATAAGAGAAAAGTTCAGAATGGGACCCATGCTTTCAATTTTTGTCTCCACTTACTAAAATCAATGATGACCTATTACCTTAAATTATATTTGGAACTTACATCTAATTCCATGATCAAATCAGATCCTGACCCAACTCAACACTATAGAAACGCTGACTTCCAAACGGAGGTTTTCCTGAGCTAAAAGCAATGTTATCTGTAGTGTTCTCTAAAACCAGAAGCTTTTGTTTTTTTGTGGCTTTTTTTGTTTTTTGTTTGTTTGTTTGTTTTTTGTTTTTACAATAGTTTCAGGGACTTCATCACATGCTTGCTCTAATGTTATCTACTGACTGTGAGAGTTAGGTAAGGCCAAGGCTCAAGGAGTTTACAGAATCCACTGTGAAGAATCCACTGTGGATGTGGAGAGTAAAGTCCTTGGTGTCAGACTCAATATTTTATCGGTTTTTCTATCCTTCTCAACAAGGACATAACCCTTGGCATAGTGTTTCTTAAGGAAT
This sequence comes from Rattus rattus, assembly GCF_011064425.1. Classification (NCBI taxonomy): domain Eukaryota; kingdom Metazoa; phylum Chordata; class Mammalia; order Rodentia; family Muridae; genus Rattus; species Rattus rattus. The sequence goes on from NC_046158.1 coordinate 53,586,146, forward strand.
AATTGAATTACTGTTACTGCACACACACACAGACACACACACACACACACACACACACACACACACACACACACACGCTCTCTTCATGGTTTTGTTCTTCACAGTCTGTCTGGTGGTAGATTTTCCTCCTAGCATGGTCCTTTATGACAGGAAGATGTGCTGCCAATCTCAGGAAGTTTAGATTGCAGATGTAGATTGGGATGGACAAAGGATCACATTTTAGTTTGTATCATTTTGTTTCTCTTTGCTTGGAGAAAGAATAACTAAGCAGCAAATATTCTCACTAAATGGTCATCAGTTTAGAAGCCCAAACTAAAGATGTGTCCTAGCAAGCACTGCATGGCAAATCACATGTTAGACTTGGCACTGATAGTGACTTCTTAATAAATGCTTTTGGTTAACTTCCGATGGGTTGTTGTTGCTGTTGTCCTTGTTGTTGTTGATGTTGTTGTTGTTGTTGTTGTGATGGTGGTGGTGGTGGTGGTGGTGGTGGTGATGATGGTTTTCATTTCCTCAGCATGAGATGAGAGGAAATCCTTAATTTATCATCTATGCTTCTACTAAATAATTTTTAAAAGTTGAAAAGGAGCTCACACATTCTTCCCCTTATGATTTCATTATAGTTTAGGAAAGTTTGTAGAAAATACTAATATTAGGTTGTTTTTATGTGTTCTCTTACTGAGAACAAACTCAATGTCTAGGAAAAGTAATTTACAACTTTGCTAATAATGTTTTGGACTCACTGTTCAATCTCCTCACTCATGCTATGACTCAGTGGATATCCAAGTAAGCAAGTGGCTACTGGAGGCACTGAGGGCCCACAGTGCTGGTCAAGAAGACTTGGAGCACATAGATGGAGATAGACCAGGGTCTAGCTTGGGGAGCAGGCCATTTAAAGGCTAAGGCTCATTTTTAAAAATGCTCCAAAAGGGAGTGGAAATTCTCAAAATGTTCTATACTTTTTGATTTTATTAATTATAAAAATATAGTATGATAGTAGGAAAATATTTTGTTTATATTTACTTAGGTTTTAGGTATGGGTTTCATTTCTTTTTTCATTTAGACTTTGTTTTACTTTATTAGGTTTTGGGGTTTGTTCATTTTGGTTTTGGCCTTGTGGACTTCCTTTCCCCTCTACTCTCACATCTGTTGGCCTGTGTATTAAAGTTTCTACCCACTGTGTAGACATGAAAGGCACGGATACCCTGGTAACTTTCAAATTCTATTCTATTGGACCCAATTAACTGCCAATTGCACCACCAGAAAACAGCACCAGAAAAATCTCCTCAGCAGTATTGTTGTCTCCGGTGTCTCCCCCCTTGATCCATTTCCCCTACCACTTGCTCCCCAGAACTGATTGTGCATTCTCCAGCGGCCCAGTCCCTGCAGGTCAGGCCCTCTTGGATCTTCACAGTGTAGCCTGACACTAACCCCCTCATCATCTTCCACCAGTCCTCGAACACCTAGCTCTGACATCTACCAAGGGAAACCAGACTTCGATAATAACTCGTTTCCATTTTAATTAGTTTGGTATAGTATGGTTATTTGAGACTGGCTGTATAAAGCCATTGTAGTTCAGGTTGTCCTCAAACTCTCCATCCTAACACCTTAGCTTTCTGTGTGCACGGGTTTGTGCCACACAACCAGCTCTGATGAGTAGTTTTGGAAGAGGCCTTGCCATGATGGCGAGTTACACTTTATAGGCCAGACTAACTAAGCATAGTTAGTCTGAGATAGTTTCTCTGTCTTAGTTATTCCACTGCCATTTTAGAAAACCTTGCCTTCATGCAACCCCTTGTCTTTTAATTCAAAATAGCAAATGTTATTTAGCATTTTGTCTAAGCCCCGCCCCACAGTTGCCTAGCAACAGTCAGGTGTGCATGACTCACTATAAATGGGGTTGCTTGCCCCCTACTCTCTCTTTTGCTCTCTTGCCTTCTTGCTCTCACTCTGTCTTTCCCCCCATCACTCCCATTCCCCTCCCCCATCTCTTTGCATGCTCATAGCTGGACTCTACTCCCTTACTTCTCTACTTCTCTACTCCCTCTGCCTTTCTCTGTCTCTATTACCCTCTCAACTCCCCTCCCCATGCCATTAGTAAACTTTATTCTATACTATACCGTCATGTGGCTGGTCCCTCAGGGGGAAGGGATGCCTCATCATGGGCCTACGGAGGCACCCCATTCCTCCCACACCTGACCACACGTCCACCAAATATATTCCTTCTCTCCTTATCGTTTTATAAACACACAGTAAATGCTTTCGATGTATCAATATCCAATACCAACACCAGCATTTATGTTGTTCCGTTGGAACACAAAGGTGATGACAAAGCACAACTCTTAGATTCTAAGATTAAAAAAATAAGCAAGCGGATGAGGAGATGGCTCAGTTAGTGAAGTATTTAGGGACCTGAGTTTAATCCCATGTAAAAGAAACCAGGCATGGCGACATTCACATACAATCCTGGGACTGAGGAGATTGGGACAGAAGGGTCCCTTGAGTTTGCTGGCCAGCCAGCTCATGAGCTCCAGCCTCAGACGCTGCCTTAAAAAATAAAAGAGAATAATCAAGGGAGGTGTGTAACATCGGCCTCTTGCTTCCACACATGCGTGCATACAGATACACCCATACACCTCCACAGATGCATACAGACACAAGATCCTCATCCTTCTCCAGAGTGCCAAGCCACCAGTCACGTTATCCGAGGTGACATTGCTCTTAATAAACGTCCTGTCTGAGACGTGTTCCAGAAGAGTATTCTCCGTGTTACTGCACTGGCGCTGTGTCAGCAGGACAGTGGGTGGTGAACAGGACAGTGCGTTTGGTACTCGAGTCTTCAAGTTACTTCCTCCACCTTTGCAGGAGAGACACTAGCGTTAATGACTTTCCTAAAGCAAGGTCTGGTTTTAAATGTCGCCATCACCACGTATTGTTACAGTGATTCCAAACAATGTCAGAGAGAGGAGACAGCCTTTCCAAAAATCTCTTCTAATGAATGCGTACAAAGGCTCATGACAACCACTTGACGGAATGTGAAGCTCGTGTTTCTGTGATCCTAATAACAAACCAGAAACTGTTATCAGGGCTCAAGAGCCCAGTTCCTGTGTAAGACCTCACTCCGCCTTCTCACTGAAATGGAAGAATTAACTTTGTCCGAAACAACAAAATAATCCAGAAATACATCTTGAGTTACAGTCTTAATTTTTTGTTTCTCTACATGAAGACATGGTTAAGAGACAGCTGTGTCACTGTGCATCTGTGTGAAGGGGTCAGAAGGGAAGAAAACGTTAACAAAGCAAATCCTTCTCTTTGGGAGACCTGCAGAGAGACCCCCAAGCTTTGGAGACTGAAAACCTAGGTTACCCAGCTCTCCACAAGCACCTCCCACTCGGGTCTCTCATCCCTCCTGTCACCTGCCCCTTCACTGCCTCCATCTCCACAAGAGCGGAAAGCAATCCCGTAGGATCTCAGCTCCATTTCTGGCTTTTTGATTCTCACCCCCCACAGGAGCATTCACTCTCTGAAGCCCGAAAACCACATTTGAAGAGATCACTTTTTAATTAGTTGAAAATCTCCATTACTAGACAAAATGCCCAGGAACACAATTAGATGCTGTGAGTTAGGGCATGTTTAATAAATGCTTCACCCTGAGAAACGATGACTGCTACACACTGCTCTAAATAACCGTGTCTTTAAAGAAGGCCTCTGTTTCTAAGAACTGCTCAAACCTTACGTGTGGTCTCCCTTTCCTGACTTTGAATATAGCAATGCTGGATTTCTACTGAGCTTCTCTCTGTTTAGTCTCAGTTAAGTTACTCTGGGGCTGTCTGTAGGTAAGCACGGGGAGGTAGAGAAAGAGTTAACTCTTAACTGAATAAATTCCATTTAGCAGTAATACTTAATAAAGCCATCCGCCTAGTCTCTCACAAGGCTCTCCACATAGAACTCGGTGTTGCTTTCCTTTCAGTCAGGAATCCAAAGGCAACACTTGGGTTTATAAATAGACAGCTTTGCTATTTGCTATTGGGGTAACTATCCTACGTCTGTACAGATTTTTTACTTTCTAACCTGGAGCTCTAAGACAAACACAAGTATAACAAATGAAGCATAGTCCCAGACAGGGAAGCCTCTCTTCTTACAAGTTTGATGGACTGACTGTAGGCAGCTCACTTTGTCAGTGTCTCTGTGGTGGTTTTGCAGTTAATACATTTTAGGTTTCTCACTGATCACTTTAAAACTTATTCTTAAATCGATCAATTCATTATGAACAATTCAACACCTATCGCCCAGTATCATTATACATTTGTGCTGTTAGTCATAAAATGACCAGTGTTCTTGAAGGTAACTTTTCTGGTATATTTGTGAAGATAGTGATTTAATTTCCCAAGTGCAATCAGTGTGGGCAGTAGACAACACACTCATGCTTATGAAGTGAAGAGGACCTCAGTCAAGCATGTGCTAGCAACTGCAAAGCACAATCAATGGCCACCTCAATATCCAGTGACACACAGATTAAATATATGTAAAAGCTATAGCCTTGTATGGAAATATTCATTCAGGGAAATCTCAGGTCAAAAGTAGACCAAAAAAATCAGTATAAAGAAAAAAATGAATAATGACCAAATTATGAGGCATAACCCCCTTTCTCTGCAAGTAAAATAAAGGAATAGAAAGGATGGTGTGACTAGCCCACAAGTATTCACAGGGAACATCCTACCTGCACTGTGAAGGAGCCAGTGATGTAGCTAGAGACAGAGTATCTAGAGGGAGTTGTCAACTAATGCAGGGGCCAGAGTCATTTTGAGAGCTCAGAACAGAATCCAAAGTGCCAGCCCCTCAGATTAGCATGGTGCAAATCCCAAAGAGAATCTGGAAGCCATTTGGAGCCCTACAGGAGTCTTTAGGATAAGGGAGGCACCCTGGCCCCTCAACTTCTCTCTGAACTTCCGCTGAAAAATCCCAGAACTTCCACACTCAGGAAATCCCACACTGGGGATGCCTAGCCACAATGGCCTCTCATATCCGGGACTCATTTTCCTTCACAAGCCAGTCCACTGATGCCCACATTTTTCACCATCAAAATTACCTTTCTTTTCATATACTATAAAATCTGTGTCTGATGATTTCTTAACTTTTAGACTTACTTTTTTTTAAAATCAGTGAGCATGCAGAGACCATGTGCAGAAGTAAAAGGGACAACTTGTGGGAGTCTGATCTCCCCTTCCATCACATGACTCCAGACAATCAAACTCAAGCCATCAGACTTGGTGACAAGCACCTTCCCCTACTAAGCCCTCTCACCAGCCCCCTGTTCCTAATTTTGTGCTGTTATTAATGTTCTTAGTAATAAATGGAAGTTATATGTATTCATCATGTACAGTATGTTGGTTTAGTATATGTAGACGTTAATATGCATAACAGACCCCATATTTATCACCTTCTTTGGTGAGTACACTTAAAATCTACTCTCCAACAACTTTTAAGATGCTAGTCCATTTTTATTAACTGTGGCCAATAATAGATTTATCAGTCTTCTTCCCTCTGTCTAGCTGACAGTTTGACCTCTTTATCTCCCATCTTCCCCACCTAGCTCTAAATATCTTTATTATTAAATGGATAACGATCTGTTTCTCACTTTTTAATCATTAGAGGTACATGCTCTCCACGAGCTTTCCTGGCTAACCATGCTACCTCACGAGTAGCTTTTAGTTATTTAAGTCATTTATGGACCCCACATCTAACCAACCATCTAGCCATAGCCCAACTCTTAAAATCAACCCTGGATTCTTAACAACTAACGATCAGGGGTCGCTGTGTTGGAAGACACTGAAATACAGCTACAAGTTTGTATAGGTTTACAGTAGTTCATGTATGGTGAACATCATTGTGAATCATGATGTTACTGTCTTACTAGAAGCGTGGAATCGCCCACAAGAATGTTCTTGCTTTTCAAGAGAATATTGACCACTTCTCGCTGGCATTTTAGTTCAAAGTTGAACTATTTACAGGTCTGGCACGGGAGTCACAGACTCAAGAGTTTCCCTGTGTCTCCATCCCTTTCCACTCAAGCAGAGCCCTTACTTTCTCTCTACCAACCTGAAGCCACATCCCATGACCCTTGGGGAAAGGGGCAGTTGGTAGAAGATCTATTGGGGGTCAGTTTCTCAGGGACTGGTGAAGTCAGTTTGAGAATAGGGACAGAATCCTGGCCCTCAAACATGTGATGTTAATGACAATATCAGCCAACGAGGTACAATACAGATCTCAGCCCCTTTCTCTCATCTCAAGGAGGCTCCAGAAAGAGAAGAATTCCCAAGAGACTGGATATTCTATTCAGAAAACAAATCTATCAATCTTCTCCATTCTGTATGTTGGAACATGATACACCTACCACTCAATATACTTCATCTACTCTTCACATAATTTTGTTTAATTTTCTCCTGGCACTTGGGATGCCCAGTCTTCTCAGATAGACATCTGTATACTTATCTTAGCCCATTGCCATAAAGAACTATAGGGAGGGGTGAGGCACCTACACAGGACGAAAATGCCTATTTCACGAGCTGACTGAAGTCGGAACAACATTGGGGAGGCTTGGTCCATGGTGAAGAGTGCTCTTCCATACCCTTTCCCTTGTTCTCCTAGAACATGTTGCTAATGTTTCTGCACGTATGCTCTGTTTTGAGCTTCAATGGATATAGCTCAGTATTTGTATGACAGTGCCAGGATCACAACCTATACATTTCACAGTCTGTCGGTGACATCAAATCTATCTCACAATTGGGTTTTAGGGAAACCTATCACTCTGTTTCCATAGTTTGGAATCATGGACAGAAAGCCACCTTGAGCCCTTGGTCGAGATTAGACAAAGTACAAAGCAGTCTGTAACTTTCTCCTAATCACTCCTCCCTGCCTCTGTAACTCTCCTAACTACCCCCCAACCCCCCCCTTGGGGACTGCCTCTAATAGAAAGAGTTCTGAGAAGGGCAAGTTTCTGTGCTTTTCCCATCACAGATGTTCGGCCATAGAAGGTGAATATTTAAACAATGCTTGGATTTGAAATGTGTTGGTTTATTTCCAAGGATGTGAAATTTAATATTTTAATTTCATTTTTAATGCTGTAAGTGTCTCTTTTATATCCCTGGGTGTTGTCATTTTCTGGGTTTCAGATGCTATGGAATTGTTAGGGCTAAGAATTGTGTCCCTTAAATGTTTACAAGGTTTTTTTTTTCTTTGCACATTTATATACAGGAATGCTGGGCTGTGTTTACAGCACCCTAGTTAGATAGCTAGTTTAGCACCATTTGATGCTAGGTCTCTCTTGATAGATAAGCCTGTTAACTTATCCATCCCCTCTCAGTTGCCTTTGGGTGATTAGTTATATGGTCATCCTACCTTGAATGCACTACCTGGTAATTGTCAAGCCCAAGGGACTCTAGATAGACAAGCCTCAGGTTAAACACAAATAAAATAACAGACTGAAAGTTTTATTAGAAAGGTGTGGCCCTTTTCTTGTGAAATGTTCCTCCTATCATAATCTAATGCTGCCTTCTCGTTTTTCAGTGAGACAGGGAAGAGGAACTCTTTGACCTTGCTTAAGGGGCAGAAAAGAGACTACGAAGGCCAGACAGAAAGTAGATTTGCCTGCCACCCAACGGAAAGGGTGCTTCCAAGAAGCGTGTATAGATTTTTATCTTCTGAAGAGGATATACAACCAGGGAAAATATACTGCAAGAAAAACACAAAAAGTATGTTTCAGATGAGACAGGCAAGACAGGTAGAATGGAAAAGGAAAGAAAAGCAAGGGAAGGGGGAGAAGAAAGGGAGGCCAGAGGAGGGGCAAAGATTAACCCTTCAGAGCTGTTGAACTAGTCACCAAGACAGGGGACTTGGTGTGGATACCTCCAAGAACATCTTCAGAAACCTAGGCAAAGGAGGCTTTTGAGAAAAGAAAGACTTCTCATTGCAGGCGGAGATTCTGCAGTAAGGGGGCAGGGTTGGCTAGTTAACAAATCCTGCATTTCTTTTCCTTGGATGTGACTTCCATCCTTCCACAGCGAGCGCCTTAACAGCTTTCTAGTGTGTTAACCAGTGGCTTGGCTTGCGTTCCTTATCCCAGCAGAAGCTGCTGTGTTTCTTCTGTAATCCTTTCAATGCATGAAGAAAATCCCTCTCTAGAGCTTCCCAGCAACTTTCTCTCCCACGTCATTGGCCTGGTGGGAACAGCTCTTCATACTAATTTTGTACCAATAAGATGAGATCTACCAGTCAGCTTGAACTAGACATCGTTCTCTCATCCAAGACCCAGGCTAAGACTGAAACCCATGGTGGTGAGGAGGACAGTGGTGGGAGTGTCTGTTATGTATATATTGTGAGCGGAATTGTGCCCTCCAATTCCTTTGTTGAGATTCTAGTCCCTAGCACCTTACAGGGGTATTTAAAGAGGTGATTAATGTGAATGGAGTCTAATGGACTCCGGTCCATTAGAGTAGTGTCTATAGAGGAGGAAGTGATCAGATGTGGACAGGCACAGAGGGAGAATGGCTAAGGTGTGAGAAACAGTGAACCCAGGAAACTGACCTTAAAAGCAATTACCTTCCCCACACCTAGATCTCTGGCTCTTAACTCTCTGGTACTGCAAGGAAGTCCCATTTCAGTTGCTGAAGCCATCCAGTCTGTGGTATTTTGTTATGCCAGCCTTCACATGGGAATGCAGCTTACAGCCAGGAACATATGCATCAGGAAAAGAAATCTGAGGTGGGAACAGATTGCTAAGACGTCTTGCTAATCGGTTGTTTATCAAAGACTTGTTAATATCACGAAGGGAGAAACCATCAGACAATGTACTTCCTAGCAGAAACATTCAATGAGACAAACAATACAGCAAGGTGTTAGGGAGGAAGACAGCGTGAAGGAGGGGCCATGGAAGAAGGGAGTGGTGAGCAAAAGAAGGTTGACCTTGATTTAACCGAGACACTAGATCCAACCTCCAGTTTCATGAAAAGAGGACTGAGGGATGAGTTAGCCATAGGAACACAACCAACCAAATCCATACAGTGGGAAACTCTCCTGGAATCTAGATGTTGCCTAGAACTTGGGACTTACTGTTAACAGAAGGAAAACCTGGGCAAACCATGGCAATTTAGTCTTAATTAGTCTTAGTCTTCTCTTTCAAAAAATTATGAAAAAGGGGAAGAATCCATACTTTAAAAATATTTAGATATGTCATCCATCATTGCTTGTGGGTATTGTTCTGAATTCTCCCCCCAAAATAAACTGTTAAAAGGTTTTATAAAGGGACTAGAGAGTTAGCTCAGGGGTTAAGAGCATCTGTTGTGTCTACAGAAGAGCTGGGTTCAGTTCCCTACACCCACATGGTAGCTCACAACCATCCCCAACTCTAGCCCCAAGGGAGTCTGACAACCTCTTCTCACTTCCATGGACACCAGGCATGCCCATGGTATGTAGACAAGCACACAGGTTAAAACAACAACAAATCAAAACAACACAAAACACCCCTCATGAACATAAAATAAACAGATCTTTAAAATTTTTCCAATTCAGTTTTTTGGGTTTTTTTGGTTTTTTTTCCGGAGCTGGGGACCGAACCCAGGGCCTTGTGCTTCCTAGGCAAGCGCTCTACCACTGAGCTAAATCCCCAACCCCTAAAAATTTTTAATTTATGAAAAAGTATCGTCTTTTCCACACTTTTGTAAATATTAATAGTATATTGGGACTGTCAAGACGGCTCCGCGAGTTTGCCATGCAAGCCCGTCGGCCTGAGTTTGATCCCAAGAACTCACATAAAGGCAGAAGGAGGGGGCCACTACACAACATTGCCTTCTGACCTCCGCCTGTGTGCATGCCTACACATTAATAATAGATTTTAATTTTTTAAAGGGTATGTTCTCAAATTTGGTGTTTTCTTCTGACTAAGTATCTGAATTAAGTCTAATCATTTATATGTTTCTTCAAAGACATTTGGGCCAAATGGCAACTCTGATCATGTTAGAATTCTGTTGGGAAAGTAAATGAAAATATAATCAGGAGAAAACGGGGTCCTGGGAGGTTCTGCTGTTTTATTTACTCCCCAAAAGCCTATTAAGGAAGGTAGGCTTGCAGCAGCTGCTGGGATGAAGGACATGAGTCCTATTTGTCGTAGTTTGACTTCCTATGAGTCCGCTGTGCCCCAGTCAGTGCTATTATCAAATTGAGCTGAAAAACAAACGTTCTGGCACAGCATTTAAAGCCTCATTTTTAACATGAGCAGTGCTCTTTGCAAATAATAGTCATCAAGGAAGTTTAGCTGGAAAGCATCCTGTGTTGGATTAATAGTCATCACGGGATAAGAGTCCCATTAAGTAAGTATGGGAATCGCTTGGGAAGGAGTTATAGCCATTGCTCAGATGAGCGTGTGCTGTCAATGTCTAAGAAGGACATGGTTTACAGCCTGCATTTTGAGGATCCTAAACATCACGGTGTTCCACAGTGAGCGTGTTAGAAAACACAACTTAGTTTCAGGGTTGTGCATTTCTTAGTTAAATCAAATCTAAGATTTAAGTGTTCATATGTCAGGCAAATTGATCTACACAAAATATTAATGCAACAAAAAGTAATGTCAGGGAGGGAGAAGGCCAAACTTGTTATTTTCTCTCCCAGCTCCCTCCTCACTTTTCAGGCTGGGATTTACCCAACCCAAATACAGCGCTAGGCGTATTGAATGGATCTCCTTTAGCCCTGATGGCTGTCTTCTGGCTTAGGTGTGGTCATGAGCTGGTTTTGACTGACTGGGAATCTATGCCTCGAAGATGACAAGCAGCCTAACTTCCCACCAGTAAGAGGCAAGCTACATCCCACCAGGGGCACGCCCACACTTAGTTCTGACGTTACTGAGGATCCTCCCACCATTACAATTTCTAATCCCCAACCCGCTTCTCCTTCCTTTGCCTCTCTTATCCACCCCCATTTCCCGATGCAAGACTTCGATAGCAGTGTGACAGTATTTCCCTTGACTGACCGCCTCAAATGTAGAGATCTGGACTAACCCCCGTCCCAACATCGAATCCCCTGAATCATGATGAGTGCTCAACCTCAACATGGTCCTTTAGAAACAATCCCACCACACATTTCCTTCTCCCCATAAAGTGATCGCTTTATGCACTGCCAGTTCGGCCAGTGAGGTTCTGAGATTACTGTATTTGACTTGATTACAACAGTGGCTCCCCCTGTCTGCTGGCCCCCTTACTGCTGTGGTTTTTTTGAAAGGACAAGGTCTAGTACATAAGAAATGTCACATGTCCACTCTAATGAAGGAGGTAGTTGGTATTTATAGTTGTTTGAATAGGTTTGGCCTAGGGAGTGGCGCTATTAGGAGGTGTGGCTTTGTTGGAAGAAGTGTGTCCCTGTGGGAGTGAGTTTTGAGGCCCTCCTGCTAGTTGCCTGGAAGACAGTCTTTTCCTGGTTGCCTTTGGAAGAAGATGTAGAACTCTCAGCTCCTCCAGCACCATGCCTGCCTGGACACTGCCATGTTTCCCACCTTGATGATAATGGACTGAACCTCTGAACCTGTAAGCCAGCCCCGATTGATTAAATGTTGTCCTTATAAGAGTTGCCTTGGTCATGGTGTTTCTTCACAGCAATGGAACCCCTAAGATAGTACTGTTAGTACTCCTGGAGCAGGGTATCCAGAGAATTTTGTGTTGTTGTTGCTATTGTGGGAGGTCTTGTTGTGTAGTTCAGGCTGGGCTGGAATTGGCTATGTAGTTCAGGACAGCTTCAAACTTCCAATCCTCCTGCCTCGGGCTCATGAGTGCTGGGATTACAGGCATGTGCCTTCATTAGGACTTCTCAGGTATTTCTTTATCTAGAACTTCCAAACATTTCTCCCTGTCTCTCCATTGGACATTTTAGGCATAAAATTTATAGTGTTGGGTAGCACAAATGGATCCTGAAGAGTGTTCGTCTTTTTGTGGCTGGCTTGTTTTACTTAGCACAATGTCCTCACAGGTGTGGTTGAACTTCCTTCTCCCTGAAGGCCGAGAAGCATTCCATTCTAGGTACATAGCATGTTTTATCTGCATCCATTAGTGATTATTTGTTTACTCTTATGCTTTGTTGTTGTGTATGATGATCCTAAGACCTTCCTTTCAGCTCTTCCGGATATGAGCCCACCAAGAGGGATGATTGATGGGTCACATGGCAGTTCCATTTGTCGCTTTATTTTTCATTTATTTGTTTATTTGTTTATTTATTTTTACTTATTCACATCCTACTCACTACCCCACTCCCATTCACACCCCTCCCCACAATACTTCCCTCTATAACCTCTCTTCTTCTCCTCTGAGTGAGTGGGGGCCCCTCTGTGTATCCCCTCACCCTGACACTTCAAGTGCCTGTGAGGCTAGGTACTTCCTCTTCCACTGAGGCCATACAAGGCAGCCCAGCTAGAAGAACATATTCCATGTACAGACAACAGATTTTGGGATAGACCCTGCTCCAGTTGTTCAAATGACATGAAGACCAAGCTGCACATCTGCTACATATGTGCGGGGAGGCCTAGCTCCAGCCTGTGTATGTTCTTTGGTTGATGGTTCAGACTCTGAGAGTCCCAAGGGTCCAGGTTAGTTGAGTCTTCTTATAGAGTTCCTATCCCTTACCAATAGCCAGCTCGACTTGAGACCCATCCCATGGACAAGCATCAATCGCTGTCACTACTAACAATACTATGTTAGGCTTGCAGATAGGAGTCTAGCATGGCTGTCTTCTGAGAGGCTTCACCCACCAAGTGACTCAGACAGATGCAGACACCCACAGCCGAACAGTGGGTGCAGCTTGGGGACTCTATGGAAGAACTAGAAAGAGGTGGAAACAAGGTTTATGTACCATAAGTAAGGTATTCTTTTGAATATTTTTCTCTCCAAGCTGAGAAAATTAAAGGACTGATACTAGGAAAATTAGAAGTTGGTTATTTTCAGTAATGTTGAGCATATTTCAAACATTTCTTCATTATGTTTACATGATTATGTGATTCCAGTCCCCACTTGTTATCTCCTATCCCAACTTCTCATTGTCAAGAGGGTGCTCTCATCACCTTGAAGGAAATGATAATTAGTGGAGCACTTTTGGGACAGGAAGTGAGTACAAATCCCTCCAGTTCCCATGGAAGTTCCAGACAGAGGAAGGACAGAGCTCAGGTTTTCAGAAACCTTCTGTAGAGAAGACTAACACACAAGTCAACCCCCACGTTATTTTTCAGAGAACTGGCTGTAAAATCTAATAATGCCAGGGACATTTGAAGTACAGTATGGGCAAGTGCACCCATGTAATTGGACGTCAACCTGTAAATGTGCCTGCGTGGAGGCTTTCTAAATGGGGATTCATCGCAGGCTTTCACGCTCTTCATTTGCTAAAAGCATTACTGGTGACAGTAAATTATCTTGAATCTATAATGCTCTCTCACATTCTCTCTGAAATCTTGGGTCCTACAGATTCCCATGTGTTCTTAGACATACAGAATGTCTCCAGGTTAATTTTATAGCTATTGTATCAGCCAAGTACTCCTAATAGGTAAAAGGAAAGCTACTTACAATTAAATTCTACAGTTACTCAACAATTACCCATCTGCATCATTCTTACAGTCAGCAAGTGTTCTCCTTAAAACATCCCATGAGATGGTTCCTTTCAGATTCGCTTTATTTCAAAAGTCATGCAATATACAAGACTTGGGAAGCATTACAGTCACAGACTGGTATTAAATAAAGCAGCAGCAAGGCTGGGAGATTCAACTCAGAGTTAGGTCCAGATTTGAACAACATCTTTGTGCATCAGCCTCCATCTTCAATGATAAAAGAGGACAGCATGGAGACTGCTACACAGGGCATCTGGACAACAGACACCACAGTCTGAAGACCTCTCAGGGACTCTGTGGCATGAAGGGCAACTGACCCAAAAGACTGAAAGCCTCTCTGGAGTGTGGCTGCACTCAAGGAAACAGAAACCACAGTTCATTGACCTTCCCCCTCCCCCAGAGAACAGCTTCACACAGGACAACAGTCTGAAGGCCTCCCAGGAGATCTACTGCAGCCAGGGCAACAAATCAGCAGCTTCTCTGCCCCTGTGAAGACCCTCCAGGTGGAAGGCCCCACAAGAGGTCTGCTATAGCCAGGGTCGCAGGCCTACCAGGAGACCTGTTGCAACCCAGGGACAAAAGAGGTTGACTCCAGACAGAGTCACTCAGACCAGCAAACACTAGGGATAACCAGATGGTGAGAGGCAAGCACAAGCCCATAAGCAACAGAAGTCAATATATGTGGTCATTATCAGAACCCAATTTTCCCACCACAGCAAGCCCTGAATACACCAAAACACCTGAAAATCAGGAAGCTGACCTAAAATCCTATCTCATGAAGATAATAACGTCCTTTAAGGAAATAACTCACTGAAAGAAATACAGGAAAACAAAGGTAAACAGGTAGAAGCCCTTAAAGAGGAAACAAATAAAAATCCCTTAAAGAAATACAGGAAAACATAAACAAGTGAAGGAACTGCATAATAATTCTTAACAATAAAATAATGGCTGGGGGAAATCACCATCCCTGACCTCAAGCTCTACTACAGAGCAACAGTGATAAAAACTGCATGGTATTGGTACACAGACAGGCAGGTTGATCAATGGAATAGAAGTGAAGACCCAGAAATAAAACCACACACTTATGCACACTTGATCTTTGACAAAGAAGCCAAAAATATACAATGGACAAAAGAAAACATCTTCAATAAATGGTGCTGGTCTAACTAGCTGTATGTAGAAAAATGAAAATAGACCCATATTTGTCACCATGCTCAAGTCCAAGTGGATCAAGGACCTCAACATAAAACCAGATATACTCAATCTAATAGAAGAGAAAGTGGGAAAGGGCCTTGAACTCATTGGCATAGGGGAAATTTCCTAAATAGAACTCTAATGACCCACACTCTAAGATCAAGAATTGATAAATGGACCTCATGAAACTGGAAAACTTCTGTAAGGCAAAGGACATAGTCAATAAGACAAATAGGCAACCTACAGATTAGGAAAAAATCTTCACTAACCCCACATCCGATAGAGGGCTAATATCCAAAATATATAAAGAACTCAAGAAGCTAACTGCAAAAAAACCCAAACAACCTAATCAAAAATAGGGTATAAAACTAAACTGAGAATTCTCAATAGAGGAATTTTGAATGGCTGAGAAGCACCTAAAGAAATACTCAAAGTCCTTAGTGATCAGAGAAATGCAAATCAAAATGACCCTGAGATTCCTTCCACCTTCCACCAAATTACACAAATTAGGAAGGCAACCCTGTAGGAGGACCAGCAGTCTCAATTAACTTGTACCCCCGAGATCTCTGAGACACTGGATCACCAAACAGGCAGCATACACCTACAGAGATGAGGCCCTGAACACATGTACAGCAGAGGACTCCTGGGTCTGGGTTCAGTCAGAGAAGATGCACCTAACCCTCAAGAAATCTGGAGACCCCAGGCAGTCTAGAGGTCTGGTGAGGTAGGTGGGCTGGGGACATCTTTGTAGAGATGGGGGTGGGAGCGGGGAGAGGAGGTATGGGATGAGGAACAGTCAGAGGGTGGGCGGGGGAGGAATAAAATCTAGAATGCAAAAATAAATAAAAAAATTTAATAAAAATAAAATAAAATGTAAATTAAAAAATCAAATAAAAGAAAAAAGGAGAGGGGAGAAGATAGCATGGCAGGGTGTGTATATAACAATATCCCAACACATTGCCCAGAGGGGATGAAGTCAACTGCACGACAGATAATGACACACATGCTTTTCCCAGGAAGGCCATTCCGGAACATATTGAACACATTATTCCATGCGAGGGATTGTCAGCCTGGCTGTGCTCCCCAATCACCGGGAGTTAAAGCAAAGCCAGGAGGCTTGACCCCTCACTCCCAAGTTCCAAGAACTTGATTTAATTTGTCTGGGGTAGAACGATTCAGCCATGGCTGGAAGAAAATCTGTCCTAGAGCACCAGAGCCATCCAAAGACAGAGTTACGGGATGAAGCTCCCATTGTGGGGGCAGCTCTCCTTTTAAATTATTCCAGAACACAGAAGACCTGTGGGAACCAAACAGAGGATTTTTGTCTGACCTAAACACACCAGGACCAGGGGAGCAGACTTCACTTATGTAGAGCTCTTCCTACAAATCTGCAGTCTTTGATCTATTCTCTGGTCAATTCAGTTTTTTTTTTTTAAAGGAAAAGCGTTTATTACTTTTTCCTCCTAGGTTTTTTTTTTTAATTC
The DNA here is from genome assembly GCF_011064425.1 of Rattus rattus. Lineage (NCBI taxonomy): Eukaryota > Metazoa > Chordata > Mammalia > Rodentia > Muridae > Rattus > Rattus rattus. The sequence continues at coordinate 53,602,454 of NC_046158.1, forward strand.
TGTAATATAACAGATATCCCAGTCCATGGAATGTGGGATTTATGATTCCATAGCCTGGAGTGGCTAAGAAAAGCTCAGGATATAAATCCTGACGCTGTGGATTTACAGTGGGATCATGAACCACCTACAAATCCCTAGGAGGTCACGCATGGGTCCAGGTTAAGGGTTTCTGCTCTGTAGGCATCACAAGTTATTAGTCATGGGTAAGAGAGAAGGGGAAGGAAGGAGAGGGGAGGAAAAGAGGCAAGAAGCAATACCAGCTATTTAGCCACTAGGACCTAGAAATTTCTAAATTATACTAAGACAGTACTCTGCTAATGTGTCTGGAACTCACTTGAGTTTTGTTGATCTGTGGATTCTGATTCAATGAGTCCCTAAAGGCCTGAGGTGCTGTTACATTTTCTGGCCTCCTACTCATGCATAGATCTGTCTTAGAATTCCAAGGTCTCGAACTTGACCTACTTTTCCTAGTACGTGATGACACAAATCTATGAATATTTCCACCTTAATTGAAAACCCAATACTGTATATAGAACACACTGTTTCTTTCAAGAAAATGGGGGTGAGGAGTAAGGACGATGGCACACTTAATCCTTTTTCAATGGTATCTGATCTCCAAGTATTAGGACTTTTGAATTCAACCGTGTTTCTTTTCATGGAACCAAACAGTATCAATTCAGTAGAAGTAATTGTTTAACCCTATAAACAACAGCAGAACAAATGCAGCAAACCATGGGTAGGTAGCCTTGCTCACGGAGAATGGAAATCCTATTATGTGCACAATGTGATTTTCAAACCATTTTGTCTGGAAGAGAATTATACCTCAAACCAAGTTGTGATCCTGAAACCAGCTTTTCTGAACCAGAAAATAAAATAGACTCCATTGAATTACGTGACTCTCCTGGTTATTAAAGACAAGAGATGGCACCAGCAACAGCCACTCAAAAGGAAGGCTCACAAATCCCCAGCCCACGCTGGGTTTTAATTTCAGAATTCCCCTCCTTTAAAGGGCATTCCTTTTTCTCATTAGCAAAGTCCGTTGGGTAAATATATAAAGTTAACGAGTTTTTATTTTTCTCTTTGACTTTTTTTTTAAAAATGTAGGTTCTGGGGGTTGGATACAGGTCCTTATACTTGAGAGCAAGCACTACACCAGTTGAGCTGCCTTCCCAACCTTCGATTTGATTTTCAAGACTAGAAATTTATAAAATATAAAAAGAAAACAAAGAATCATTTCAAAACACGTTATTGATGACCCGTATACTGCTGACTTCCTACTCTCTGAGGTGTTTTTCTTTCTGCAGTGAGTTTAGAAAGCATTCCGCACTATGTAAAGTACTGTAGCATGCTTTTCAACCTCACTTACTTGCAAGGACCAGCAGGGTTTGGTAAAGTACCTCGATGGAGGCTAGACGTGCGGCATCAAGACGTTATCACGTCGTGACATCATCACGAGACAGACAAACCCTCATCAGCTGCGTCCATCCCTCTCTACTTTAAATCTGATTCGTGAGCGTATTTCGTGACTGATTGTGGTGTACCGACTCCTTACTCATTCCGGGTCCTGTGCTGGGTGTTAAGAATGAAAGGCTCCTGTTAGGGGGTGCTGCTGTCCTCGGGTGCCTTATGCCACGCCAGGAGGTAGGGAAGGAAAACACACCAAAAACAAATGAAATAATTTTCTGCTATGGGGAAAGAGTGACTTGACAAACTGGGACTAGCTCAGGGGTGGTTTCCTCATAGAAGTGATGCTGAGCGGCAAGCAGAGGCTTGTCTTGGAGGGAATGAGATATAAGCCATAGGTGTAAAGACGCCATGGTAAAACCCATTTCTCCCTCCGTTAACCTTAAAAAGAAGCTTGTCAAAGGGCTGGGAGTATCCAAGGGAAAGAGATGAGCTTGGCATGTTTCAAGGAAGATCATTCTCCATGTGACTGGAGGAATAGGAAAAGACTCACAAAGCCAGACAGCCCCACCCCAGAGAGCCTTGGAAACCAGGACCAAGAATTTAGATGCAATGAGAGGACGGGGACATGGTCTGATTTTCACTTGCTAAAGCCCTTTTTGGTAACCCTATGGAGAAGAGCTACAGGGCGTTCACTGAATTGTTAGGGATGCATAGGAGACTATGCCAGGAATCCAGACGCGGCAATGGGTTGCATCATGACCAGTGCTGTAGTTATGGAGTTGAACAGAAGCATAGAAGTGGGTAATGTGCCAGCACCATTGAATATGAGATTTTCAGATGTGAATATTCTGTGGTCTTTGGGATTGTAGCAGCAGTTGCTGGTGACACGGTAGGAGTTCTCTACTTATCAAGCCGAGCTGTGGGTGTGGACTGCTGACTGTATATTTTGTGCCTGAACCAATACTAGATGTGACTAATTTGATCAGTGAGAAAATGATTACATTTCTAACAACTTGGGGGACAGTGGAGTTCTCTGTGAAACAGACAAGATTTGGGGTGAACATGACATAAGGAGACTGTATTAAATTTGACCTGTGAATTAAATAACTATTCAAAAGTCAAATCATGCAGAGAGTTGGATTTTAGGTAAAAAGGAATAGAGTTTAACTATTAGTGAGAAGATTAGATATGCATTTTATAGCTCTAGATTTTAACACCTTCAAAATTTTAGGTACAGAGAATGCTGGTCAATGTTTATGCTCACAAAATGATTCTATTATGCTTTCAACAGAGAAACTGAGGAATGGCTGTGCTCTTTTATTTTTCTGTGTGTCTAAGCTTTAAGGCCAGTATAGACAATGATGACCTTATCAATATATCTGTCACCAAGGGGTTATCCGCACCCCAGCAGGTGTGAGAAGCAAACACTGTCATTACTGTTTCAAATTCTGGGTCACCTAAGGAAGTATCCTGTGTCTTGGAGTTTATATTACCCTTTTCATCTTTATTTTAAAGGTAAAAGAATCAGCAGAGGACAGATGCAAGCGATAAATTAAATCAGTCCTTCTAATTGAAGGAGCGATGGGACCCAGTCATTGTTCTCACCGGGCCTAGAGGGCAGAAGACGATTTGAAAACAGTTCCTCAGCTGATACCACTGAGTCACTAAGAAGCTAACCCTAGCATCTGGCAGTGAGAGTGGAGGTGGCAGGGAGGCGTGGATTCTTTGAGACAAGATTTCTTCCTATAGCTTTGGCTGACCTGGAACTAGCTCTGTAGACAAAGCTGGCATCAAACTCAGAGAAATCCACCTGCCTCTGCCTTCCAAGTGCTGGAATTAAAGGTGTATGCCCCTACTGCCTGGCTAACAATGGTATTTTGAAACTTATGCTGAATAAGGAAATTCAAGATGAGTAAGAACATTGATTTTTTTATGTATGAATATTTTCTCCAAATTAAATTTTGTTATATTTCCAAGCTGTTTCATATTCAGTTTTTAAAAGCCCAAATTGAATTTAAATATACCTCAGAATAAACTTAGGAGTACTCCAAGATTCTTGAAAATACCTAGGCTCTCTTATAGTAAACCACATGAGAAAATTAAGACATTTTATGTAAAGGAGAACTTGAGACTTGTCCCAGTCACAATTGTCTAAAACCAACAGCTCCAGCGAGCCTAGGAAGATGGCCGGGTGGGTGAAGTGTTTACTGAACAAACACGAGGTTCTGACGTCAGCTCTCCAGAGCCCACATAAAAGCCATTAAAAGCCTAGCCTGTCAATAATCCCAATGCCAGTGGGTAGAGTGAAGACAGGTAGACCCTCTGGACTGGCTGGTCAGTCAGACTAGCCAAAACGGAGAGCTCTAGGTTCAGTGAGAGACTGTCTCATAAAGTAACCCGGAGATTGACTGCGGAAGACACCACAGCTGAAGTCTGGCCTCCACATCCACATACATACGTGCACCGGAACACACAGGTATGCTTGTAGAAACATGCGTGTGCATGTGTGTACATGCACACATACAAAACAAAGCCAACACACATTGCCACGAATCTAATAATAACAGAGTATTATAATTGTTCTATATGTTCAACCTAAGAATTTAAAGAAGCCAAGCCTAAGCAAACTGCTGACAGAAAAGTATTGATTTGCTTAGCCAACTATATCTTGATGCCTTGCAGCAGACGTGCCCCACACACTCACTCCTAAAGATCCCCTTACTCAGTGTTGTGTTCTTGCTGCTTGGCCTTTTTAGGGCATAAGTTGTTCCAGATCACAGTCAGTGACTAAGAGACAGCCCCACCCCCACTCCCACCACCAGACAGTCAAGCCTCAGGAGGAACTCTCACGCTGAGGCGCACATGTGACCCTGAGCACTTTTCAGAACCTTCCTTGCCCATCCTTCAGGAATGCTGGCCCAAGGACAGCAAGGACTTCCTGCCACACAGCAGAGGATCCCAGACCTCTCAGTAAAACACTGATTCCCTGAACCGTCTTGCTCTCCCTACACACGTAGCTCTGTAAACTCCTCCCTTGTACCTGGTAAGAAATGTTCTGAGGACAGTTTTCTCTTCCTCTTCATTCTCCACAGAGCCTACCCTGACTTTCTATGCTACCAGAAACCTTCCCTTATTCTAACAAGTGGACCACATCGATGCTGCTTCATTCTACATCTCTGATAGCTCATGATTGGCACATCCTTCCCAATTTTTCCTTATCCACTTACTTCTGTTCCTTTTTAAATCTTTAATGATTTCTTGAAATGAATTCTTATATTTTTGACTCAAGTACATTTAACTTTATAGGAAATTTTAGGTCATTGAAACATTGGAAAGCCAGTACTATTCCTTATAATTTGAGGTTAAAGCATACACAATAAAAGTATTGAAGTGTTGTCTATGTCAACTGCTTAAAATTACCACACATACTATCATTTGGGAGCTGTTACTTTATAGCCTTGTCTCATTTGGTTTAGTCTTACATCATGCAACTTTTATGTGTGTATATCTGTCCATTTCTCCTAATAAACTATATGTTCAGAAAGGAGGTTGTATATCGTGCCTTGGATTTCTCAGTGTCTAGCGCATAGTAGGCATTACATAAATATTTGTTCAGAGAATACATGCCATCCACAAATATATCAGTATCCTTAGGCACAACTTGTAGATATACAGTTGGCGAAATAGATACTCAATCCTTCATGTTAAACTTAATGAGGCCATTTAATTATGCACTGAATTTATAGGTAAAATATATTATTGAGGATATAAAATATATTGTAGAGAAAGAAATACTTTTCATGCCTGTTAATAGTAACATTGCTATTTGCATGAGATTTTAGGTTTTAAAGATTGAAATTGATAGATCCAGATTTTATGAGAGCAATAAAAAGAAAACACACAATGATTAGTTGGTGTGCCTTGCTTTGGAGAAACCTAGTAGAATAAATTCCAAGTATTCAGTGATAAGTTAGGGCCACATAAGTTCATCGGAAGATAAATGTAAAAGAAACCATTTAAACAGCAAATCCTAACAGCCTTTTAAATATAGTTTGACTTCTACTCTAGGAGCATACTTGTTAAATAAATTCAAGTGTTCCTTACAAAAATGAACACAATTCAAATAAATGGAAGAAGAAGCTGAAGGAAATTATTCCAGGAATTTTTAAGGTTTGAATTGGAAATGTGGTTAATATCCAAAGGCTTTTTAAAAGTTACTTTAAGTTACTTTCCTCCCCAGAGGCCAGAATTTTAATTTTCAAAAGTAAAGGTTGCATACAAGAATTATAAAGACAAGGTAAATAAGGAATGATGGGAATAGCTTTTGGTATTGTGTTCTTTATTATTCATAAGAAATAAAAATAATAATAAAATCTCTTGTTTCCCATGAGCAAACACCTTGGCCTGTGTTTAGAAGTTGTCCTGTCTATTTAGACATTGGAGAACCACAAGCCAGAAGCAACCCACCAGAGCACACCCAAGCAGGTGCCTTTCCCATACCCATACACATATATACACAGTACAGAGACATACCTTCCCACACAGAGGACACCTACAGCAGGAAAGAACCTCTAAGTCCTCTTCTATGACTCCTTAACTATGAAAAGAATATCAAGTGATTTCATCACATTAAAAGATGAACTGGTCTGATGAACGCCCATGCCCATTCCTTTCCACTCCTAAGCCACAGTTCAGTTACCCAGATGAGCTACCCTGGTCTGTTTTTAAAGTAAGAAAAGGTGCAGAAAAAATACTCAGCTCATTCTTCTGTTGTCCGCTCCTCTTTGCCATTGGCTTCATCCTGCTACCCTGGATGATGAGAGTGAATATTCAACAGACAAAATAGAGATCTACCCTTAATTAAAGAATGTCAAATAGAGATGGTCTTAGTACACATTTACTTAAGTAACTGAAGTCAACACAAACCTGATCTTTTCAAAATGCATAACACTAAAACGAAAATGAAACAACAACGACTTTGCTCTACCACAATATACTGTTCAAGACTCGGTTGATGCCATTTCCCAACCTGTGGACTACGAACCAGTTCTTGAAAATCTCTACCTATAGAAGTTGAAACATGAAATGTCTCTTACAAGATCATATCTTTGAACACTTGATCCCCCCAGCTAATAGCACAGCTCAGGAAAGTTAAGAAACCTTCAGGAGGCGGAGCCTTGCCAGAGGAAGTACATCTCTGCGCAGGCACTAAGGTTTTATGGACCAGCCCCACTTCCTGTTTCCTCTTCCTGCTTCCTGCCTGGGGATTCCTGACTGCCAGGCTGGCTCCACATGTGTGTCTTCCTTACTGTGGTGGATTCTGTCCTCTCTGCAGCTGTGAGCCAAAATAAACCCTTTCTCCTCTAAGTTGCAAGGAAGCTGCTGTACAGCGCTGGGAAGCACGGTCACATTTGTGGATTGTGTTAGTCTGTGTCCTTTTCCTGTAACAAAGTATCTGAGCAGACGATATAAAGAAGACGGCTCATTTTGTCACACAGTTTCACAGGCTTAAGTCCAAGGTCAGATGACTCCCTTGCCTTGGCTCTGAGGTGAGGTAGATTACCATGACCCATGGGGTGTGAGAGAGAGGAGACTGCTCATCTCAGGGAGTTCAGGAAGCAGCAAGGAAAGGCTGTGAACAGAATATACACTTCAAAGACAAGCCTCTACTGACTCATTTCCTCCCATCCGAGCCTGCCTTCCACAGCGTTATCAACCCCCATTAATGGGTGACACCGTTATGGATTGATCCCATGACTCCATTAACCCATTATCCATTTATTAGATCAGGGCTTTCATGATCCAATCACCTCCCCAAAACCTCACCTCTAACATTGCGCTGGAGAACAAGTCTTTATTGTCTGAGCCTTTGGAGAGCATTTTGTACCCAAACCACATTGGTGTCTAGGCTGCTGGATACTGCCTGCTCAAGTCTCAGGGCTGTTTTCACAAACTAACTCTCTGATCCAGCTCTAATCATGATTTGTTTCTGAGCCAGGGTTTTTCTGTCACTATACAGACCAGGCTGGCCTCAGACTCATGGAGATCTACCTACTTCTGCCTCCCAAGTGCTGGGATTGAAATGGTACACCACCACTACATGGCTATACGAATGATTTAAAGCCTTTATAACCTCTCGTCAAGCTTATTTCAATAAACAAATCCTTTATCCTCCCACAGTAGCACAACATGCCGTTCTTTGCTCTTTCTGTCTTTAACATTCAGTTGAAATCTGGATCCTTGGTCAACAGGGTAAGGGAGCTGATAGGAGAAATGATCTAAATTTACCTGTTGCAAAATTCATCCTAATTTGTGCATCCCTTTATCTCTCAAGCACTTGGCAGTGCTGACCCTTCCTGCCTGGGAATCTTCTGCCCTGACTTCATGACTACAGGTTAGGATCACAGACACCCGAAACCCACCGAGTGCACAGTGACATCCAAAATTAGGATGAAAACTACTAGATGAAAAAATGTCTTAGGGGTTAACAACTGACTATAGACTGAGAGTCCCCAGTGTCGTCTTCAGCATTTATATCTCCTAAACACCCAATCAGCTGATCATTTTAATGTAACTATTAGTCAACCTGAAATTTCCTTTTAAACTTCATCAACCTAGAGGACTGTTATAAATTAAACCTATCTCTTGGCTTTTTTGGATTAGGGAATGGACTTGAACTGGGAAATAGAAATGATTATTTATAAAATAGACACTTATTTTGGTATTCAGAAAAGCAGCCTCCACTCATTAGTAGGATTATTCTTGCGGACAATATTATGCATTACAAATTCTAGCCCCCTCCCCCTTTCAGTATCTCTGATATCTACACTGGTCAGTGCAGATTTATTTAGTCCTATTACAAAAGCATTGGTTGGCTTTCTAAAAAGAAATTCTTCTGAAGCAGAAAATTGACTCTATGTAAATTTTTCACTCTGTTACACATATTAAACGGCATTGATCTGGGTGTCGGAGAGAGGCAGAAGGACAGGGAGAGATGCGGGGGAAGAAGTCAAAAAGGTCATAAATTTCAAATCACTAAGAGTCCAAAGAATATTATCAACCTTTTCTTGTCAGAGAAATTGTTTGAGAGCCCTGTCATGTCCCTGAAAATGAAAGGTAAGGTTGCCAGTGAAGGTCAGGAATGGCTTTCCTCTGAATGGAGATGGTTGGTTTTGGATGATATATGAATATTTGAAGGTAACTGTGACCTTAAGAGTGATTCTGTAAAAAAAATCAGTCTCTCTCTCTCTCTCTCTCTCTCTCTCTCTCTCTCTCTCTCTCTCTCTCACACACACACACACACACACACACACACATATACAAATATATACTCATGTACAAGGGGAGAGAGAGAGAGAGAGAGAGAGAGAGAGAGAGAAACAGAGACAGACAGAGACAGAGAAATCAGAATCTAGACTGAAATAGATTTTTATGTAAATTTCAGCTTTTTACTACCTGTGTGATCTTGGGCAAATCTCATTTCAATCAGGTGGTACCCATACCTATTAGCATCTCAAGATGTTCATGGGCTTTCCAAATGTTAAATGAGAGCATTCTCTGTCCTCATCCTAGAGTGTGGTGGTAAGTCCCAGGACAATGGTTATTCTGTTAGGTTTCTAGGGCTGCAACAATTAGGTAGCTCAGATCTAGTAAAATTAGTTGCCTCACAGCCGACAGTTTGCAGTCAAGGTGTCAGAGAGCTGAGCTCCTCTGAAACCAGTAAAGGAAAGCTCCTTCTTTGCCATGGTAGCTTCAGCTCACCATGTTGTCTGGGTCATTTGTGACCTGGGGCAATTGGCCTCCAGCCTTACACGGTGTTGTTCTTCCTCAATGAACACCTCTGTGTCTGTATTCACTGTTCTAAAGGACAAACCCTCATGCTGGAATGTGGCCTGCCCTTGTGGCCTCATTTAAAATTAACCATTTCTGTAAAGACCTTTATTTTCAGATAAGGTCACACCCTGGGACACTGGGTTATCAGGACTTTAAACTATCCTTTTGGGGGTGCACCGAGGGCACCACTCCACTATTATTTACTAGACTGTCTTAATACAGATGTTTGCAACAACTAGGGTAGTACAAAGTACCAAACTGTAGACGATCCTTCTCCAACAGTTTTGCAAACAGGAGTGTGTTATGCTGAGTGTGAGGACAGGTGTGGGCCTGAGGGTTTCCCTGTTCTTGGCGGAATCTGAAATGTCTGGCTATTAATTAACTTCCCTGTCATCTGTGGTTTTCTGGCTTTGAGACAAGGGGAGGAAAAACCAAAACTGCCACAGATCTTTACAACCAGGCCCGCTCTGAGCGTATTCCACAGTGAGTCATGTGGCAACCTCACTGGTACGCATCTCAGATGGGAGGATGCCCAGTGGAACTTCATCAGTGTAAACTATAGATATACCTTTGTTGTTGTTTGTCTCTCCTTCGGTGCCTCTATGGAGTACTGTGCAGCCTTCCTTGATTCAAACCCCACTTTCATACGAGTCTAACGCCACAAATTCATTTCTATGCCTGAAAAAGGCTACAAGTTAGTTAACATCAAAAAATGGACTAAGGGGGGCTGGGGATTTAGCTCAGTGGTAGAGCGCTTGCCTAGGAAGCGCAAGGCCCTGTTCGGTCCCCAGCTCCGAAAAAAAAAAGAACCAAAAAAAAAAAAAAATGGACTAAGGAAGGAATGCAAATGGGTGGGGGGGGGACACCTTGGTTTGCTTTTTCAGGGCTACATTGCTTTCCAGTTATTGAAGTCCATTAAATAACCAGCCTCCTGTGATAGAGCCATGTGGTGGAGAAGACTCAGACCCTGGTGTGAAAAGAGAAGGCTCGAAGAGGAAGCAGGAACTTCCTGGTTGCCCAGAGTAACCCAGGATAACCCTGCCTCTCCCTGTTCTATAGATCTGAGTACTGAAAAATGTAATTTTAAATTAGGCATTCATTTAAAACAATTGTTTTTCTTTGACAATATTAAAAATTCATAGATTGTTTTTATTTCTCATTTCGACCATAGGCTGTTTTTAATTTCAGTTTTCTCGAGTTACTCTTGTCTACAGGAGCCATTCATTTCCAAAATGACTCCTTGGGCCCTCAGTGGTGGATCACGGCCGCCAGGTGGCACTGTAGCCAATGTGCTGCTGGCGCTTATTTTAATCAACATGCATTCTAAAACATTTGCAGACAAGGTTCCCAGAAAACAGGCAGACCGTGAGGCTATCATGCAGACTAGAAAAGGGAAACTGTGTTACAGGAAGGAGAGAAGCTATGACAGTAATACCAAAAGTATGCTCCCAACCATTGCCCCGAAACAGAAGCTCTTTGAAGGACCTTATGATTTCCTATAATGAATTAATTCGCTAAAAAAGGACACCTAAACTCCTGAGTATTTTGTTACTCAATGAACTCAAGGAAACTTTTTTCATAAGTTCTGAGTTCTTTAAACTTTTATTTTCAAATACATGGCACCACTTGAATCTATATTGTGGCATGTATGCACGCCACACGCACACACACACACACACACAGAGAAAAAGAGAGAGAGAGAGAGAGAGAGAGAGAGAGAGAGAGAGAGAGAGAGAGAGAGAGAAACTAAGAATTAGGGCTGGAGGGACTGTTCCATTCTTAAAGTACTTGCTGTGAATGCAAGAGAGTTTTCAAACCCACGGTGGCACAATATACCTCAGGGAAGAATGAAGATGTGTGAATGTGGGAAAGAGACTTGTAGTGGGGTTCTCACGTGTGGGAATGGTCGTAAGTGGGGGTGACCGTCATCAGAATGCACTGCATCCGTGTATAAAATTGTAAAGGACAAATTCAATGAAAATTATTTTAAAAAATAAACCAGATATCCTGGTGCAGACTTAGAACCCCAGTGCTGGTGGGGTAGAGACAGAGAGATCCCTGGGGCTTGCTGTATGACCTAGCCTACTTGGTCAATGAAAAACTATTTCAAACAAACAAAACAAAACAAAACAAAAACCCAACCAACCAACCAACAAAAACAAAATCCAGGGTAGACTGCTTACCCCAAGGAACAAAATCTAAGATTATCATCTGCTCTTCACATGCTTGTGCACGCCTATGCACAAGTACCCCCCTCCACACACGAGTGCGCACACACACACAGACAGAGGGGGGGCATGGGGTGGGGCTGAGAACTACAGTTCCCTTGGGATACACGTGATACAAACATGCCTATAATTGGATTGTTTCAGTCAACCAAGCAGGACAACTAAGAGTGACAGCCTAGAAAAGTGACCTTCCAGTCCAGAATTCTGACACTAATAAGGGGACCTTACCAGAAACGCATGGCAAAATCATCTCCCAGGGGAACGTCAACCAAGAAAACGAATTAGCAATATGAAACATCTTCTGTACACTGTGCTTGCCTTTCCTCCTGCTTGATTCTCTTCTACTTAGCAGCCATCAATCAATCCCAAAATAACTCTTTCTTGCTGTGCAATCGTTGGAGGGCTTGGGGAGAGAAATGGTTTATTCAAAGATCTGAAATTTGCCTATTATTCAAAAAGTGTAATTCGAGAGTGTTTCAGAGCTGGTTTGGTTTTACTCTGGTGCTAAGTGGAAATGCTAACATGATACGGGGCAAAATGCATGGCATTTCTTGCTGCTCCATACATTGAACAGTAAGGGAAAAAAAAGATAGCCTATGCATGACAGTTTGAGGATATATAATGCTTTGATGGAAAAAAATCACTACCATATTGCCGAAGGTAGGCATGGGTACAGTTTGCGTTTGCTTCCTGTCTCTGTGGCTAACACCTCCACCAAAAGCAACTGAGGGAAGGAGGAGTTTATATCTATTAACACTTCCAGGTGATCATCCAGTGGTGAGGAAAACTGTGGCAAGAGCTCAAGGTAAGAACCCAGAGGGAGGAACTAAAACTGAGGCAGGAGGACCTCAGCTTGCTACCGCAACTAGGTTCATGATCAGCTAGGGTTCTTTCTTATACATCCCTTCTATGTTGGGGGACCTGCCTTGCTCTGTTCTACTCTTAAGCTTTACTGTTAAGAAAAACTGTGGCACAAAAGCATTTTCATTAGAACCCAATGATTTAATAAATGGCTACCCAGAGCAGCAGGACGGTGTCCAGGTGCTTGTGTTTGTTTGCCATTGTTTGCACACGACACTGAAGATGGTTGGAGTCACCCTCAGAGTGTGATCTTTCATGAACTGCTTCAATCTGCAATGAGCTTTCGCAAATAGAAGGTCTTCAGGCAGCAAGAAGAGCACAAGGCGAAAAACAGACCATCACGAGCCCCGTTCGTTTTTGTCCCAAACTAGTATAAGATTAGGAGGGCCAAATCTGCATGCAACTACGGAAACAGAAGAATCAGGAACAAACTGAGCATAGGGCTCATCCCTGTAATCTCAGTGTTCAGAAATCAGAGGTTAGAGGAACAGAAGTTCAAGGCTGACTCTGGTCACACGAGACCCAGTCTCACAAAAATTAATTAATTAAATTATAATGATAAATTAATTAAATAAATTATTCATTAATTAAATTACATAAATACACTATGATATCCAGAAACAGCGTGACAAACGCCTGCCATCGTCTTCTGCAGTGACATTTAGGGCAGTGAATTGCAGCAGTGACCATCAGACTAGCCCGCCCAAAACTCCTCTTAGCTACATCTTCCTCTTTGCCATGTATCAGTCCCGAGGAGCCAGGAAGCTGGACAAAGCAGGACCCAACACAAGCGTCTCCAGCCAAGGGTCATCGCACTCCTACTGCCCACGGGTTTCCTCTGTCCGCTATGGCTGTTTCATGGCTGATTTGACTTTTCTCTCACAGATATGCTTTCCCTCTTCTTGGAAATGTGGGTGGTGATGGTATACAGCTCACTAACATCCATGGATTCAACAAGAGAGTGCATGGGGATTGCCTAGGATGGCAACGCATACAGTGAAGGCCACCATGGGTCTGCACGGTGCCCAGTGTCTGGTGGGATAGTGGGATGGAGCTGTCAAGAGGACTACATGAATGAGATGCTAAGGAGCCTCTTGGAAAATACTTCCTCCCAAGGGAAGAGAGCATCAGACTCAAAAAATCTACCCACGTGATGGTGCTCCATTGTCAGAGCGCTGAGTGAGTCACTGCGCATATTGTCTGTTAGCTGACATGGTAATGTGGCTGGCTGGGCCCCCGTGAGGTTGTGCTTGATTCTAGGAAAAAAGGAAGGGAAGAAGGGAGGGGGAGTGAAGGAAGGAGAGAGAGGGAGTGAGGGAAGGAGAGAGAGGGAGTGGAGTGAGGGAAGGAGAAAGAGGAAGTGAGGGAAGGAGAGAGGGGAGGGGAGGGAAGGAGAGATAGGAGGTGAGGGAAGGAGAGAGAGGAAGTGAGGGAAGGAAAGAGAGAATGGAAAAGAAGGAGAAAGGGAGGGGAGGAGGGAAGGAAGGAGAGAGAGGGAGTGAGGGAAGGAGAAAGAGGAAGTGAGGGAAGGAGAGAGAGGAAATGAGGGAAGGAGAGAGAGGAAGTGAGGGAAGGAAAGAGAGAATGGAAAAGAAGGAGAAAGGGAGGGGAGGAGGGAAGGAAGGAGGGAGGAGGGAGAGAGGGAAGAAGGATGAGAGGGAAAAGGGTAGAAAGGAGGAGTGGAGGAGGAAAATGGGGAGGAAAGATGAAGGAGAAGGAGAGGAATATGGGTAAAGTCTGGAAGGCAGTTGACATTTAGGAAATGAAGTTCTTTCTCTCCTCTCTTGGCATTAGATGGTTCCAGCCATGATGGAGTGTCAGAAAGGAGCCCAGTTATCATCACCTAAGGAATTCTGCTTTCATGGGGCTTAGACTGACAGGTTCCTAGAATGTTTAAGGAAAAGTAAAAGGTATATGTTACCCAACCAGGACTTCCTAAATATGTGGACCGACAGAGTAGAAGATGCCATAGACTCAGGGCTTAAGTAAGTTCTCTCTTAACGACTTCCACTCAGCCCGTCTGCCCATGTACTGACACACCCTCAAATCCATGCTGAGAGGTGAGGAAAGGAATACTTTGGCATATATCTGTCCCCAATAGCCAAGTGTGCTAACTGCAAATGCCATTTGTATTTGTTCCCACACTTGTCAGTTGACCTTGCTATTATAATTCCAAATATTTGTTTTTATTGAAAAATTCAGACTAGGGAAATTGTCATAAAACATGTGAACCCTGCCAGGCCTAACAGTACAGATCTGTGGCTGCCCCTCCAGCCTGGCATGGCACTGCAGACATGTGGCTGCCCCTCCAGCCTGGCATGGCACTGCAGATCTGTGGCTGCCCCTCCAGCCTGGCATGGCACTGCAGACCTGTGGCTGCTCCACCCTGGCATGGCTGCAGACCTGTGGCTGCCCCTCCAGCCTGGCATGGCACTGCAGATCTGTGGCTGCCCCTCCAGCCTGGCATGGCACTGCAGATCTGTGGCTGCCCCTCCAGCCTGGCATGGCACTGCAGATCTGTGGCTGCCCCTCCAGCCTGGCATGGCACTGCAGATATGTGGCTGTCCCTCCACATGTTCTCTGCTTTCTGGGGACAGCTCTTCTCACCACCAGAATTAAGAGCCAGAGGACCTTCCAGCCTTCCTAAGACAGGAGAGACACGAGGAACTCTGTGATGTCAGCTATTTATTCCAAACTTCCTAATCATCCCCAACCAAGTATTTAATAATCATAGGGCAACTATCAGTCTATCATAGGGTGACTATTAGTCGCGACCTATCAAAACCACTGACCTGAGGAATATCCTTAGCAAAAAGTTTAATGTTTGCATCATACCTTTCTTCTGTCTAAGTAGGAATAATGCTTATCAAGTGGGTAGTTCTATATAATAAAGCGAAAGTGTGTACCACAGTGAGTCACTCCATAAACGTTAGTTTCGCATCTCTCCAAGGGTTGTTATTTCCCTTCAGACATAAGCTGTTGTGTGAGTGGGGGAAAGATCATTGCTTCAAAGGTTTATTTTGTTTAGAAATAAACACTCTGTGTGTGACAATTACATTTAAGATGGAATCTACTCTCTTCACATAGAACTCAAGAGACTGAAGAAAATTTTCTGTCCCATTTTAGTTTTTACCCATCATGGTTTCGCTTTTTATTCTGTGCTATGACATGAATAACTAGATGATGTTCTATTACTAGATTTTCAATGTCTGTAGAACAGTCCCTCAGAGGACTCTTTATTAAGTTACTGCCTTCTCCTCTATTGCTACAGTCCACCCATTACAAGTTGATCAGCTGTATTAAGCTGTATACACTGACAACACGACTGCTCCATGGTATGGCTAAAGGGAAGGTTTTTCTTGTAGATGAGAGAGAGGGAGAGAGGGAGAGATGAAGAGAAGGAGTGAGGGAGGGAGGTAAGGAGGGAGGGAGGGAGGAAGATGCCATAGAGAAGAGAAGAGAAGAGAAGAGAAGAGAAGAGAAGAGAAGAGAAGAGAGAGAGAGAAGAGAGAGAGAAGAGATGAGCAGAGAGAGAAAGTTGTAGACAGAACTTAGCCAGGAGTCTATAACAGTCATGAGAGAAGCAAGAACAGGGTAGAAAGAGAAGAGAAGAGAGAGTACAGTGGTTTGAATAGGTCTGGCCCTCATAGACTTTTGTTCAAATGCTTGGCCCAGGGAGTGGCACTATTAAGAGGTGTGGCCTTACCAGAGTAGGTGTGGCCTTGTTGGAGGAAGTGTGTCACTGTGGGGGCAGGCTTTGAGGTCTCCTATTCTCGTTATGCCCAGTGTGGTCCACTCTCTTTCTGACCTCTTAGCTCCTCCAGCACTAAGTCTGACTATATGCTACCATGCCCCCCTCCATGACCACAATGGACTAAGTCTCTGAGACTGTGAGCTAGCCTCAATTGAATTTGTCTTTTATAAGAGTTGCCTTGGTCATGGTATCTCTTCACAGCCATAAAACCCTAACTAAGATACAGAGAGAGAAAGAGCAAGATGAAGACAAAGAGAACATGGACCAAAGAGAAAGTCCAGCTGAAATAGCAGGATTACAGAGAGAAATGAGCATGTGGGGGCAGGGAAGCCTGTGAGCTAGGGAAGTTTAGGGTATGGGGAGGTGAGAAGAACTTGGAAGCCAGCACAGGACTCTGAAATGCTTAACAGTTACTTGTGATCCTGAAGGAGCCTGGATTCAGCATGTGCTTTGGCACCAGAGAAAGCCATGTGTCCCTTTCGTCAATGATAACAGAAATGGTCCCTTTTGGTAGAGAGGAATCACGTTTCGCAAGTTCCTGAGGCATGCTAGCTTTTATTTAACCTCCAGAATTTGGGGAAATGGAGTTTTCTTTGGACCTGACATAAACTAATCACCCCAAAGAGTCTTTGAGTGAATAAAATTCCAAAAGTCCCCAGGTGCCACCATTGCCACAAGACAAATCCTGTGTTTTCTCGTGTCTTCTAAGTTTTATGAAAATCTCCACTCTGAACTTCTAAGGAAAACAATGTATGGTGGCTCAGTAAACACAATATCATCACTCCCACGGTAAAGCTTTGGGTGTCTGATCTTGATGTTTTTATTTCAAAACCTGTGCCTAGCTGAAAGGAGGTCCTAGATCCATTCTTAGTGAAGTCTCTAATAAAAATGGTTGTCGTTACTATGTCACGAAGGTGTAGGTGCTGCCATCATTGTTGATGGTGGAATATGAAATGTCCCCCAAAGACTGGTGTATTAAGGCTGTGTCTTTGACACAGTCGTGTTCAGAGGTGGGATGTTGAATTGTAATTTGATCACATGAGCTTTAACCTCATCAATGGAGCAACTACTTGATGGTAGGAGAACTAGGTGGAGAAAGCAGGTCGCTGGGGCAAGCCCTTGAAGGACACATATTTATCCTATGACTGACCACCTCTAGACCTCCACCATTTCTCAGGCACCATGAAGTAGATAATCTCCTCGATCACCTGTTCTCAACACTTTAAGGCCCAAAGTGATAGCATCAGCCGACTGCAGACTAAAACCTCTCAATGATGAGTCAAAGTAAACCTTTCCTCCATGAAGATGTTCTCAGATATTTTGTGATAGTCACGAAACGCTGAATAGTTATCCACCTTGGGATGCCAGTAAGGGACATATTTGGAGGATACGATGTTTTCATGATACCTGAAATCTGATAATGTACGAAGACATGAAGACATCACTGAACAAATTTATCTCCTTTTTGTTAGAGAGAATGGTGGGGGGAGAAACAGAGATAGAAAGATAAAGACAGACAAACAGACATCACAGAGAGAGAGAGAGAGAGAGAGAGAGAGAGAGAGAGAGAGAGAGAGAGAGAGAGAGAGATATGTGGGGACTATAAATATTACATTTGGTGTTAGGTCTTCAAAGTAAACATCTTAATGTTCAAGATATCCTGCATTGAATTCCAGTTGTCCCAAGAAAATAAATGCTATTTAACTTTACATTCTCTTGTTATAGCCCAGGTGGGAGAGTTGTAAAACGACCATGCATATAAGGCCAAATTAGAGTCCTGTATTAGCTGGGGACCAAGAACGAGCTCTGTCACCGAAGCTCAGGAATGTAGTGTCTACAAAGGAAAAAGCCACAATGGTGTCACTGTCGGGTATAGGTCGGCAGAACCTGGTAACGTGTTTGCTTTTACAGTCAGCAAATATTTTGGTTATTGATCTGGGCTATAACTTGTGTAAACTGAGGACAAGTCTTTCTATCGATTTGTACTTCAGACTAACAAGCCAGGCTTCACAGGCGTGTGCCCTGGACAGTCACTCTAGGCTGTGTGCCAAGGAGGGACTTAGGCTTTGACTCAAAACACTGCTGCCACAAGCTCACAGTTCCTAACCATTAGACCCTCCATGGTGCACTGGTCTTTCCAAATTGTGCAACTGATGCTGCCCAAGACTCTGGGCTGTTGAATCTATTCTTGTAGAAAACATCATTTCTTTACTTTCAGGCACGGGGACTTGGCATGAATTAATACTGCGGATGAGCCAGGGTGAGGTCCATAGTTACAGAAAACTCATCGCTCTGGTAAGTGTTTGGGAGGTGTGCTGGTAGATTGGGTTTTGTTTTGTTTTATCAAGCTGGAGTCATGTGCAAAGAGCGCGCCTCAGGAGAGGAACTGCCTTCATCAGCTTGGCTTATTCTCAGGTCTGTGGGGACATTTTCTAATTGATTTGAGAGGACCCAGCCCACTGTAAGCCCAAGCCTTGGCAGTTGGCCCTTGGTTCTATAAGAAAGTGGACTGAGCAAGCCAGAGGAAGCAAGCAGCACCCCCTGGAGCCTGTGCTTCAGCTCTTGTACCCAAGTTTCTGCTTAGGTCCTTGCCCTGACTTCCTTCAATGATGGACTTTCCTGAGATCTTGTGGAATCTATTATTTCCTTGGAACTAACCAGAGTTTCTAGCAGCCCCAAGCCTCATATAACATTTCCATAGGAACACATTGCTCTGGCTTGGAAAATCTATGATCTATGAGAAATCTATGTGATTTCTCAGAGAGGATAAGCAACACCTACTCATAGCATCCATAGTCCAATGTGTATTCTGCTTTTGGTGACAGGAGTCTGATTTGGTTGTTTTCTTTAGCACTCATTATATATTCTAGAACAATTGATAGTCTAAGAGCTTCTATTGCATCCGAAACTACATAAACATGACAACATGAGCAATGCGGTCTGCTTCAGGAGAGATAAGCAATCACTGGGGATGAGGAACGCTGTTTCCTGGGGCAATTTCAACTCTTGATGTGGTTACGGGGAAAAGCTATTAGTGGTCGCGCAGGATGAATGAAGTCCAGAGTACTTGGCCCGGGGCTAAATCTTCCCTGTCATATTCAGAGGCAGGCTACAAATAATCAAGGAAATGAAAGCTCATTTCCCCTGTAAGACAGACGTTGTTTTTCCCTATGAATTCCTTTATGTATAAACTTGGGACTTTATGCTGTTTATGCAGTGGGGAAATGGATCTACTAACTGGTCTGCTGGGATCAAACTGATGGTTACGTATTGGCAAGGTTCTTCATTGTTGTTAATGAATGTGCCCACTTCCAGAGGGAATAGCTTTTCTGATTGACAGGGAACACACGTGCTGACTCTAAGGAGTGCTGCTGGTCCTGGGTGTTCTCAGGGAGTCAGAACCTCTCCTCCAGAATCGCCTTCCATCTGAGGCACTGGAGTCCTCTTCAGCACTGGAGTTCTATCGGATCCTCCAGCCCCATTCCTGCCAGTCTGAGGGTGGCCAGACATTACAAGCATATTCTACCATTGGGGTAGGGGAAGTGGACACATGAATTGGCTACAGAATTTCATTTGTATCTGAGTATGATCTACCAGAGGCCTCAGAACCTCTAAGAAACATGATGGAGGAAAAAGGCCTGACTGTGTGACATTCTCAACCAACCTAAAATGGTACACCACACCACAGTTTTAGCATTTTAAAAATCCCAGCATCTAAGCAGAGCCTCATCACAGCCATAATGACAGTAGCGCAAAGGCAGTCATGTGACTTGCAATAAGGTACCCTTCTTAGCAGGAAACATGAATCACCTCAATCAGATCACTGCCTTGTCAATTAGAACATATTTGTATCTTAGATTTTTCAGCATCGCAGACTCTGTGATTTCTCCTTTAATGTCAGATGAGTGCGTTCGTTTATTTTTGCCTTTTAAATAGGATTGATAAATTCGATCTATGCTTCCAAAATGTATAGCAGTCGAGTTAAAGTTGTATTCAGTGGTAGATAATTTCCTTAGTACATGAAAGGCCTTGGATGCTAAGGATCCTGAGGACCACAAAAAAGGAGGCCACAGGGAGGGAAGGAGTAAGGAGGAGAGGGGGGAGTGTGAGAGGGAGGGAGCACATTAGGTGACAGAATACACGTCCCTCATGCATGCCTCAGTGATGTACTTAGTCCATCTAGAAAGAAAAGGCAACAAGCAGACACTTTTCAGAGATACAACTTCCTGATAAAGGTAGTTTGGAAAGTCTGTGAAATATGTGCACGAAGACGTATATATTGAATTCATATGAAATCTGTGGAAAGTCTTGCCGGGCCTCCTGGCTGCTCAGGAGAGGGCATTATGGATTTACACGAAGACACAAACCATTTTCTTTCTTTTTTATATTTATTTTGTGAAATACTTCAGTAAAGCAGCATAATTTTTTGGAGGGATAAAATACATGCGTAATTATCACGTCATGTGCAAGACTAATCGCACAGTTTGCGAGAGTTATTTTAATAAGGAAATAGCTTTTCATCATTTTCAAGCCTAGAGTTTTGTTTATGCCTCCGCAAAGCTCTGTGATGAAACAAGAGGAGCCCAGGGAAAACCACCCTCCCGTGCTCCTTCCTCCCGGGTATGGTCCCTCCAGCTCTTCTGAATGTGCTGGCTGGGGATTCCTGAATCCTAAATGATATTGGAGCCTACAAAATTTCTGCCTCCATGACAGAAATGTATTTCTGGAGAACTGTTGTGTACTCAAATCCTGAGAGTTAAGAATAAAAAGAAGGGAATAGAAAGAGAGTCCAGTGTTAGAAGCACTTGCTGCTCTTCCAGAGGACCTGAGCCTGGTCCATAGCACTCATATGAGACTGTCACTCCAGCTCAGGGAAATCTGATGCTTCCGGTCTCTGTCAGCAATTGTATGCATGTGGCGTTCTCTCTCTCTCTCTCTCTGTCTCTGTCTCTCTCTGTCTCTGTTTCTCTCTGTCTCTGTCTCTGTCTCTCTCTCTGTGTCTCTCTGTGTCTCTCTGTGTCTCTCTCTGTCTTTCTCTCTCTGTCTCTCTCTCTCTCTCTCTCTGTCTCTCTGTCTCTCTCTGTCTCTCTCTGTCTCTGTCTCTGTCTCTGTCTCTGTCTCTGTCTCTCTGTCTCTCTCTGTCTCTCTCTCTCTCTCTCTCTCAAATATACCTTTTAAAAATACAATTAATAGGAAGAAGGGACTGGGCTATAGGGCACAATGGTAGAATCTGAAGCTCTCATCTCAACTCTAAGTACCGAAAACAAAATAAACATCAAGGAAGACAAAAAGGATCTCTCTTCCCCAGCTGTCACTAAAGTAAAGTAGATGTGTCATACTCTGTGATCATCTCAGTCTTGCTGAAATCAGATCAAGATGCCAGAAGGGAGACGCGCGGCTCCCAGATTTCAGTGGTTCTGTCACATTCATTTCCTGGCCATGTCGTACATGTATATTCCTACTCTTGTAGGAGGTCCACACCTACACATGTAACTTTATACCCTTTCTCCTATCAACAGGCCTACTGTCAGTTTATTGCACAACTCTTGATCCCTTGGCAAAAGGAAAGTTTTCAGTCCTCTAGACAAACCAGGAAACAATTGGGACTTTCACACTGACCTGTTGTTCTAGGGAGGCTCCGCAGCCAGGATTTCCTACCTGTAGAGTGCAGCTGCCCTGTGGCTTGGCTTTCCAAGCATCACAGGCTGTGTGGGTTCAGCATTGTCTTCTAGCTCTCTGCCATGAGCATCACCCACATGCACTGTCAGGAGGGAGGCCCTGTGACGCTGGAGTTTAAAGACATCCTGCTTTCGGCTCTGTAGTTTTCAAATCGTGCAACCTGTAGCAAACAGTCTTAAGTATCTACATCTCCTTTTTAGTTCTAAAGGAGCATTTAAACGAAAATAGTCTCCAGTCTATTTCCTTTTTCACCCAGAGCAGGTAATTCTCAGCAATTTTCCATGAAGTTTTACAAAATAAGACTCTTCTACAGTCGTCACCTCTTTAACAAGTCCAATGTGCATTGCACAAGAGCTGACTTCACGGTTATACCCTTCCGTCACATTTCCCAACGATTGACTGATCGGCGGCGTGTTCTAGCAGGTCACATTACATCGTCTCGACGAGGATCGCAGCTCGTGTTCTTTGCTTTGCTCTTTCCTCTTCCTAGATGGTGAGGGCATCGAATCCACTGACAGCAAAAGGCAAGACAGACCCACAGACTCAGGCTGGATTTGAGCTGGAATCTATGTTCCTGATTGTATGTCATGATGTATAAGGAGCGACTAAGAAGAGGAGAAGCCGAAGGCAGAAAACTCTAAAAAGCTTAAGTGTGTTGTGAATCTGTTGTCGATGGTCACTGGTTGTACTAAATAATATACTCTGTTCTACTGCACATATTCAGCTAAAATACTGTTTATAGAAGGAATGTGTTTACTACAGCTCTACGAAAGGAAGCAAGGGAGGAAGGGAGGGAGGGAGAGAGGAAGAAAGGAAGGAAGGAAGGGACGGAGGGAGACAAGCTAGGAAGAAGAACAAGAAAATGAACAAAGACCTCCCAGTCTCTAGTTCAATCTCTGCTAGGCACGACAAACAGCGTCATCTCATCTATAAGAAAAGGAAGCAGCCGCCTTCCTCATAATATCGAGAATATGATGAGAATTAAGTTATACATAAAGTTTCCCAAAATATAAACCCAGGTGTTCACAGAGAGTCCTGGAACCAGCTGCGTTCCCGGCCTGCTAGCCATGGCGTTCCAGTCATCCATTCTCCCAAGTATCACCTGCCATGCTGGCATGGGATGGGTTCCCTGCCTTTTGCATCAGGACCAGTCTCTCAGAAACAGTTCATACCGCTAGGGCATGAAGGTCATTGTAAATGTACACTTTAGGAAGCCTACTCTTAGTAAGGGTTCAGCCTCTCCTGTAGCCCACCGCTTAGCAGAGGCAGTGGTAGAGAGACGTTGTTAGGACGTGGGGCGAGTCCAATCTTTGGCAGCACTTCAGTCCCATGGCCAACACCAAATATGACTCAGTATCTGCAGAGGCCGCAGAAGCCACAGCTGCCACAGAACCTCACAAACTCTTCTTGGGCAAGTTTCTCTCAATGGCGGCATTACCACAGTTCAACAAATCTATGTAAGGCAAACCAAAATATATGCACTGTTGGCGAAGAATAGTCAGGTGGAGAGAACCAAACCGAGGCTCAGGGCTCGTCTCCCGCTGTCTGTAGGATCACATTTATACTCCTTCATCACGGTTCCCTTCACGTGCTTGCTATATCAAAATGTCCTTTCGCTTGTGTCTGCAACAAGAAAACATTTTTCCCTTGTCTGCTCTGGCAAAATATTCTTTCACCCGTGTCTGCTTCAGGAAAACATTCTTTCCTGTGTCTGCATTAGCAAGGCTTCCTTTCACCCATGCGTCCCAGCAAAAGCGCCATTTGACATAACTGACTTTGCAAACAGACTGGAAGGTTTCTACTTCAGGCCACAGAGTATTTTTCCAAAGATTTTTGTCGTAAGAGTAATCTTCTTCCAGGGTCGGGGTGAGGTGGGCGTGGGGTGGGTACTTGTAACCTTGTACCTCCAGCAGAGAGAGAACCGTGTTTTTATATGCTAGACTTGGTACAGGTGTAGTTTCAAGGAGGGCGACTTACAGCTCTATGCCTGGCCAAGCGAAGAGTGGACCTTACCAGACCCAGTCATTTGTGCGTCATCTGCTCTTGGCGGCAGTTCGAAGGCAAGAGAATTAGGAAACTAAGAAGCATTTGTGCTTTACATGAGAAATCTGTGCTGCAGACCAAAAGTTTGTCGTTTGTTGTTTTCACGCAGATGGCTCTTTAAAGATCCAAGCTGTGGAAGCCTGCATGCCACTGTGGCACAGCATCAGGACCAAAGTGTAATGCTGTGGGCATTCTAGATCCAGAGAAGAAATGATGGCCAAGAGAAAGCACCAGACTCTCACCACATCTGTCAAAAGGTTTGGTGGCATCACGTCAAATGCTAAGTGGAGACTGAGTGCATGTGTGTGTGCGTGTGTGTGTGTGTGTGTGTGTGTGTGTGTGTGTGTGTGTGTACATGGATGGGTACATACATTCATCCATACATCTATGAAGGCCACAGGTCTACATAAGATACCTTCCTCTGGTGCTCCACACATGACCTTTTGTCACAGTGTTTCTCACAGAACCTGGAGCTCGCCATTTTGGTGAGCCAATGAATTTCCAGGGTCTGCTTGTCTCCACCCCCAACTCCAAGTCTTGCCAAGCTTTTACCTGAGTGCTGGGGAATCCAAGCTGAGGTCCTCATGCTCGTAATATGCAAGTACTTCATGTATTGTGTCATTGCCCCAGCTTTGCTGAGTGAGATTTTGGCATAGTTTTAAAATCAACTTCTGAGAAGACATCGTGGACACATGTGGGACACCCACTGGACACCCATTGGAAACAAGAAGGTACTGAGCTCCCGCAGTTACTTTCTGTATTCTCTGGACAAAGTCCTTCCAGAACCCCGCATATGCCTTACAGATGAATGAAATCAAAGTCCAGTCAACCGGTGTCAGTTCTTTCTCAAAGGGCATCATTTCAAACTCTCGCCAGTGGGAGAATCTCATTACTGCCTTCCAGTTTTATGGAAGTCCCCTTTCAAGAACCGTGTGCAATAGACCTTCAAAGCATCTCCGGGCAGCTCTAAGTTACATAATCTCATTTTTCAAAGCTGTTCATTACTTCCGCCTCTCTTAGCACGCTCCCACTCCTGCCTGGGCCTCCCACAGGGGACCTTGCTGCCTGCTTCGGTAGCATGGGGTGCTTGTGCATTTGACACTTTTTCTCATTTCTTGATGGAGTGTGCCCAATTTGAAGAGAGAAAAATGCTCCTTTGTTGATTGACAAGCCGATCAGAATCTGCTCATAAAGTAGCCTACAGTCATATCTAGCCAGGATGTTATCCGGGACAGATCAGGGAGACATAAAAAGAAATAATTGAAAGTGATAAAAGGCAATGGCTTCGTTCCTACCTGAGTACCCAAAAGAAGAAATGGAAAAAAATCCAAGTATGTATTTTAAATGAATAGATTGTTAGAAATAGAACTTACAACTGTGTCATAAATTTAGCTTATGTTCATTTTAAATTCTCCAATAAGAAATATAATGTAGGCTCATTTAAATAGCACCTGCATAATCTAACTAAGCATAGGGAGGGGATCCCTAACTGGCTACAGAGCGATTTACCCCGAACACTTCACTCTTCTGCCGGCCATAGCTAACCACTATGTAAATTCTTTACATAGTTTTAAGTAGAATTTTTTACAAAAAAAAAAAAAAAAAAAGCTAGTGATTGATAGGTTGGGGGTGAGGGGAACAGACATTAAAAATATTTTGTCAGTAAAAACAAGAAATGGAGCAAAATGCTGTTACCTACCTTGTGATTGCATAGACATTCTATCTTAATGATTCTCAACTTGTCTGCTAGCTGGTGTGTGTGTGTGTGTCTGTGTGTGTGTGTGTGTGTCTGTGTGTGTGTGTGTCTGTGTGTGTGTGTGTGTGTGTGTAGTTAAGGAAGTATTTGTGGGGATATATGCTGGTGCATGTATGTGTGGGGGTCAGCATTAGTGTCTTCGCCAATAGTTCTCCACCCTGTTTGTTGAAGCAGAGTCTCTTACCGAACTTGGAGTGCATCGGTTTGACTGGGCAGATTAACCTGTCTCCACACCCATCTCCTTCCCAGTGCTGGGAATCTGAGCTCAGGACCTCAAGCTTGCACAGTGGGCAAGCTTTTCCATTTTCCTTTCATATGTGAAGCTCAGGCTCAATCGCAGGTGTTTATGGAAGGCTGAAATGACACTAAAGTCATTCAGAAATGATACTTTCTTTAGTCACATACTCTCCACCCCCTGATTATCAAACATGTGCCCTCTCCCATTTTAGTTTATTATCTATACACCTCACTTGCATACATACATACATACATACATACATACATATATACATACGTACATGTATGCATGTATGTATCAGATGCAGAGAAATCTCTGGGTTTCCAAGTCCTGGAGGAAAGACAACAGGAAATTAAGGGACATTCACTAAAGCCCTCCATGTCCCATGCAAAGACAGGCAGGTGACACTTGTCCTGGCTCTGAAACACAGGTGAGTTGGCCCTTCTGCACACTCAAACCCAATCACATTCAGTTTCCACATTCATCAAGTGGGATTGGTAATGGACACACACGGGGCTGCTGTGAAGACAAATGAGGTCATGTGTGCAGTGCACCTATCACAGAAGAGATGCTTCATTAAGCTTCCTACCCTTTCCTCATTTAAGGAAAAAGAGAACAAGGAATACTGTGCACTGTCGCAATGCTTACAATTTTCATTCAGTTCTTGGCGAAGAAAATGTGCAGTGTTAGGCTTGCATGTTCAGGGACCTGGGCTTCGTGTGATATCAAGGAACAGACAGTTGCCCTAGTAACAGTGAATGCTCTATGAGGTCTGGAGAGATGGCTCAGTGGTTAAAGCACAGACTGTTCTTCCACAGGGTCCAGGTTCAATTCCCGGCACTCATGTGGTAGTTGAAAACAGTCTGTAACTCCTGTTCCAGAAGGCCTGACCTCCTCTTCTGGCTTCCACAGACACAAAGCATACATGTTGTATGCATATGTATGTGCAGGTAAAATGCCCATACACATAAAATAAAAAAAGTTTAAAATTTTTTATTAAAAAATAAATTGATATTTCAGAGATCTTCAAAAAGACATGCTCCAAATGTGGCCATGACAATGACCTAGAGGTCTCTAGTTACCTTCAAAGCATGAGGCTTTGTTGCTGGTAGAAGTGCATTTTTTTTTTTCAGTAAGTTTGGCAGCATATTAAAAAGCACAATAAGTATAATGTATTTTGTAGGTTGAATGAAAATGGGCCCCATAGATCCACAGGGAGTGGCACTATGAGGAGGTGTGGCCTTGTAGGAGTGGGTGTGGTCTTTGG
Organism: Rattus rattus; assembly: GCF_011064425.1. Lineage (NCBI taxonomy): Eukaryota > Metazoa > Chordata > Mammalia > Rodentia > Muridae > Rattus > Rattus rattus. Next base: position 53,629,520 of record NC_046158.1, read on the forward strand.
CTGCCTGTGGATCAAGATGGAGAGACCCCATGGTCATGGTGTCTTTTCACAGCAATAGAAACCCTTCATTGAGACAGGTATTAACTCCTCTGTGGCATTTCAAGATCATGGGTCGCTTAGAATATACACCTTCCCATATACTAAAAGTTGAAGAGCTATAACAAGTTCCAAACTTGTAGTCATAGTCATGGACCCTGAAGTTCTCTAATCCTGTTGTAGGATTAAAGGACACATCTGCCTGATGCCCACAGCCAGAACCAGATCCTCCTGAGGGGCCTCAAGAGAGGCCTAGATCACCTAAACAGATACAGTTCACTTCTGGGTGCTCGGTGAAGAGTGGGTGGACTATTTGATCCAACTTTAGAGCAGACTTTCGTTCCCTAAAGTGTCTGTCACCTGATCACCTGCTTTACTAGAATAAAACGGCAAGCACAAAGGGAAATACCATACTTAAAACGCCTAATACAAACCTCTTGGCAGGCATTTTGCTGTGCCCAGCAGCTAGTCCACATACTCCAGAGGTTGCACGTGACTAAACTGGCTTAGGTCCACGTGTGTCATGGTTGGCGTGTTTCCTGAGCAATGGTTTGTTAATGCCTTGTAAAACTCCATGCATATACAGGACAAATGAAAGGAAAGAAAAGAAAATGAAGTTAGAAATCAGCGGCATGAGCTGGGCATGGTGGTGCGTGCCTGCAATTCCACCATGTGGGAGGTGGAAGCCAGAAGAGCTGGAGTTCAAAGTCATCGTCAGCTGCACAGGGAGTTCAAGACCAGCCTAGGCTACCTGAACACTGCCGGAAGGAAAGAAGGGAAGAAGGATGGAGGGAGGAAGGAAGGGAGGAAGGCAGGAAGGGAAGTTAAATGTTGTAAGTTTTAAGTTTCAGTATTGAAATTAAGTGAGTTGACATGCAGCTATTGGCTTTATGAATTCATGCAATTTTCTGAAGGTAGTATGGATGGATTTATCAAAGCCTAGAAATAAGCATTTCTGCCCTAAGCACACGGAAAGATGTTCAACAGCAGCAGCCATGTAGGTCAGATCAAAACCACTCTGAGCTAGGACGGCCTGCCCACAGTGGGGTGCCCGCAGTGGAAGAGGCAGAGGGAGTTAGTGAGGGCAAGAAGGCACAGAATAACCACACGTTGCTGGTGAACATGTAAAAGAGTGTAGCTGTTTTGCAAAAAAATAGAGAAGAAAATGTGGTAGTGACCATACCAAGTCTAGGACTATATCTAGGAGAAATAAAATCACGGTCGTAAAAAACCCGTATGCTTATTGTAGCATAATTTATATAATTAAAAGAGAAGATACTCTAAATGTTCATTATCTGATGAGTGAGTAAATAAATGTATTTCCTTATGATGAAATATGATCATTCTTGGAAAGAAATAAAGTACTGATATATACTGCGGCTTGGACGTCTCTTCAAACATTATGTAAGTAAAAGAAGTTAGCCACCGAGGAGCCCATAGTGCATGGCTGTGTTTGTAGGAGCCATTCAAAATTATGCAAATCCATAGAGACAGAGGGAGAATGGCTGGATGCCTACCACTACTGGGAGAAAGTGGGGAGAGATTTGCTAGTGGTACAGGTATGGGGGTGAAGGTACTTGAAACCATGTGTTAATAGTTACATACGATGCAAATATACTAATGGCCATCAAACTGTATGGAGATGAGTTATATGATATGTGCACCATATTTAAATAAAGGTATTTTTAAAATTAACTTCAAACCTTTTCATCCAGTAAACCCAATAATTTGAATCACACTGAATTACAGGAATTGGTTCATCTCTGATCTATGACATATCACTTTAATAGTCCAGCCCAAAAACTAGTCTAAGGTGAGGACCAAAATTGACGTATTTGTTAAGAGATTAATAGTAATTTTATAATATGATTTGAAAACAATCTAAAATGCTAAGAAACAAAATGATTAAACAGACTTAGATCATTACACAGTAGAAAATGATGTAACCATTTAAATCAGATGTTTGAAAATTGCTTAAAATATTATAAAATACTCTATATACTGTACATCATAAATCTGGAGACATTTTTATAGATAGTAATAAATAAACAGTGAAATTCAGCAAAGAAACAAAAGCAGTATATTTTCTAAAAGAGATTTATGAGTGATATGAATTTTGCTTTTTTGTACTTTTCAAACTTTCTACAATAAATTTATATGACTTTTGTTGTTAGAAAATGACCTTGTAATAAAAGGAAAACATTGAAAGGAGATAAACATACAAGGCAGCTAAATGTACTTGATTTCTGCTAAATTCCTCTTATAGTAAAAAGTAATTTGAAATTTTCAAAATTTATTCCAGGCCAGACTGGAGTTACACAGTGAGATTCTGTCTTCAGTAATTGGAAGAAAAGAAGGAGAAGGTGTGGAGGGGGAAGAAGAGAAGGAGGAGGGGGAGGAAAAGGAGGAAGAGGAGGAGGAGAGGAGGAGGAGAAAAAGGAAGAGGAGGAGAAGGAGGAGGAGGAGAAAGAGGAGGAGGGGAGGAGGAGTAGAGGAGGAGGAGGAGGAGAAAAAGGAGGAGGAGGAGGGAGAGAGGAGGAGGAGGAGAATAGTCAGGTGTAGTAATGCATGCTTGGAGCTTGGAATCCCAGCACTCAGAAGGTTGAAGCATCATTGTCATGAGTGTGAGGGCAGCCTTGGCTACAAAAAAGTTCCAGGTCAGCCTGAGCTACATAGTGAAATGCTGTCAAGATGGAGGAGGAGGAAGAGGAGGAGAAGGAAGGAAAAAGAGAAGGAAAGAAGAAGGAAAGAGAAGGAGAAGAAGCAGCCACTGAGGAGGAGGAGGAGGAAGAGGAAGAGGAGGAGGAAAAGCAGAGGGGAGGAGGAAGAAGAAGAGGGGAGAAATTCAAGGATTTCAGCACTCTAAGGCAGAACGAAGCAACCTTGTGTTTATTCAGACAACCAGCACTAAGCTATTTATTCAACTACAGTTGTCTGCCTGGATTTGAAATCTCCAGGAAGTAAGAATCCGTAACACCTGCTCTAGTTCCCTAACAACAATTCTTCCTGCCAACAAGTGCTTATTTATTTCTAAGCTGCAATTGTAGAACATTCTTTCTTGTCTAAGTCACACACAAGTCTGGGGCCATATTTGTAAGACAAGTTATCTGCTGTTTTGTGCTCTTAGACATGGCTTGACTACTTCACATCCTGGCAGCCATTAAAAGCTGTGGTTGTGTTAGTCCCTTCGTTTGTGACGACCTAACCCCCCAGCGAATCGTTCCCTCCCAGATCTGCTATAATATTGTCTATTTAGCTCTATGGTATAGACAGCCCAGCCATGTCAGCTTATGATCAACAGACTCTTCACTTCCTCTACCTGAGCGAGCACAGCTGTTGTTGTGATTAGAATTCAGTATTATTAGGAAAACAGCACAGGATGCTTGGGATGGACACCAGGAATCGGGTAAGCTTAGGTGCATCAGAGACGGCTTAGTGGTCAGACCCACTTACCACTCTTGCAGAGTATAGGAGTTTGGTTCCCAGCACTCACAACCACCCAACTGCAGGTCCAGAAAATCCAATGCCATTCTCTGGCCTCTAAGGATATATATGCATGCATACATACATACATATGTACATACATACATACTCACACACAGACAGAAGTAAATATAAACACACAGACACAAACCATGCACACAAATAAAAAACTAAAACCAACCATTAAAAAAATAAAGCAAGTGCTGGGTGATGGTGGCTCGTGATTTTAAGCTCGGCACTTAAGAGGCAGAGGCCGATGGACCTCAGAGTTTAAGGCTTGAACTACAGAGCAAGTTCCAGAACAACCAGTGCTACACAGAGAAACCCTGTCTTGGAAGATAACAAATGAAAACAGAAAACAAGACAAAATAACGCAAGATTGTCACATAGAATTGTCTAGAGAGACACACGTTACGTGGGCTCCTGGGTAAAGGGAAGAAGCCTCAGGTTGAGTTGAAGTCGGTCCCAGTTTATTGCGGGTTTCCAGATCGTCTATCACTGTGTAGATGCTATTGTGGGCGTGTGCCTGCCACAGCTTTCATGTGCAGCTCCGACCTTTACAGAGCTGGTTCTCTCTCTCCATCTTTACGTGGGTTTCAGGGCTCACAGATACACTCGCCTTAGCCATCGGAGGTTGTCGGAATATTCTCTACTGCTATACCAAGCCTCCAGAATACAGCCTACGCTATGTAGAAACTATCCCTTTTATCTAATTGTAGTAATTTTGTAAAAAAAAAAAAAAACGTAAATACATGATCATTTATATTTTTAGCAAATTGTTAGTCAAAATTCAACTGTAACTGTTTGGGAAACCCTGGGGTGGGGAGCTAAAATGTAAAATATTAAGGGCCACGATGAGGGGCAAACCAGAATTGCTGTTCAACTAATCCTACTGAGGTCTGATGATGGAATTTGACTTAAGCTTTGAAAAGCAAGTGGAGAAGAAGGTCCCCCACAGTTCACTGAGATGATGAGCTACGGGGACCCATGCATCATGACAAAAGGACAGAGTGGTAGAGTCTTCATCGTGTATTGGCTGTAAGCTTCACTTGGCAAGTGCTGCACTTGCTTTCTTACCCAGAGATAGATTCTGCCTAGAGAAGAAGCAGAGAGAATAGCCAGGAGGCCATGCAACATTTCTCCAACAGGGAGAGAAATCCAAAGTTCACCCTGAGTTCTGAAAGGAATGTGTTCAGAAATAATTGTTTTACGAATCTTGGTTGTTTCTAAAAATGCTTGGTCAGATGCCATCCAGTGAATGCATGAGTCGGAGATGAATTGGCCACTGATGAACAGTGACTACTTGGACTCTGGGCAACCATCATTAAATGGCAAATAGTGCCATGGCTAGATTATGGCTTAAATGTGGATAAAATATTAACAAGTTATGGGATTTGATCCAATTTTTTCCCCAGACTGAGATCTTATTGATCAAATACAAGTTGAAACCGCAAGCCATCTGCCAGGACGTTTGAGCCCTCTTTTGCTGAACACTAATATTTAATCATAATTTTATGGCAACATGTTCAAAAAGCTTAGCCGGGATGTAAGGAGAGTGAAAATAATGGGTGGGTGTGTGGAGGGCTTCTGATCACTTCTGATCATCAGCTGACGCATTGCTCCTTTGGCATTTCAGCGTCTTCAAAGCAACAGAGAGTTAGCAGAAAACAAAAAAGTCTCCTGGCAGAAGTGTTCTGTGCCCCTATAGATCAGCAGTTAACATGGGTTGCCTAAGACCATTGGAAAACACGAATAATTTACATTACAACTCACAGGAGTAGCAAAATTACAGTTATGAAGTAGCAATGAAAATAATGTTAGGGTTGGGGGTCACCATGACATGAGGGACTGTATTAAAGGGTCACAGCATTAGGAAGGTTGAGGACCACCGCTGTAGAACTGAGTATTTGAAAGGGTCTCATACATAGCACCTTTTGAAGAACCTATTTTAAAATGAAGAAATCCATCTAACTTTCTCTGGTAAGTTGCTTTATTAAACTGACTGGTTTTGGGGGAGTTGACTATAGTGGTAGAATTGCAGCTTGCAGCCATGTCTAAAGATACTTCGATTAAAAAGAAATCAATCAAATGCTAGCCAAACCCCATGTCAGTAGCCTGCATGAATGGCCTTCATCTTTCTGAGACTGCCAACCTGTCATTACTTCATTGTAACGGATTCATCATTCTCCTCCTCAACAGGCAAACCTGATATCTTTTGTACCTCCCATATCTCATAGCTGCTAGCTATCATCCTCACAAACAGAAAGAATTTCGAAGCGTAAGGCCAAAGGCTTATGAAACCTTCCCTAGTATCTGTCTGTGCGTCTCATGGCTACGTTTCGTTGCAAACGAGCCTCTGCAGAGACTCATTAACGCCATCCGGGCACCTCCTCAATGCCAGTTGGCAAGGCAGCACTGCCAGTAACAAGTTCTGGAAGGTGGCCAGTCCCCAGCAGCTGAGCTCTGTTTGCAGCATCCCAGTTCCAAAGGATGTCAGTAAGATGAGCGTACAAGGCTGGCTTGAATGCTATGAATTATGAACTGAGAGGAGAGGACCACAGGCTAAGAAACTCCAGAACATCAGCCACAGTAGAGTGTCAGGCCAAGCCTGTTACACGTCTGCCTCTGGAGTGCCAGTGCAATTGACATGTTCTGCTTTATGCAATATGACAAACGGCAACACCTCTGCTTCCAAAGGATGCACGGCCTAGAAGCATGGATAAGAACCTGTGCTCACTGTCACTTCCCAGTTGTCATGCTAGTGAGACCAAAAGTCTTAATAGATCACCGACGTTTGCTTCTATCCAACTTACAATTTTATGCCTCAAAAGTGTCTCCCCCGACTCCCTTTGAATACCAAAGGGATAAGTTAGTTGGATGTAAGGACTCTAATCATACAACTTAAATCTGAGAGCTTGTACATAGCCCTGGAACTCAGGAACGTTTGCTTAGAACCCATGAAGTGAACCAGAAAATTACAATCACCGCTTCTACATGGCCTTCCTTTATGTGCACAACCTGCATAAATTACCAAACTACTAATTCGCTAGTGTGTAGCTGAAATGATTAACGCATGCATATGTGAGGCTGGAATTCATGCAAGCCTCTCGCTCTGCTTCTGCAAATTAAATTCTTGCTAATTATCTAAGACTTTTTAAAGCACACGATGATATTAAAGTCACTGAAATGGAAGCTTTAATGCAGGGTGGGATGACTATCTGCCTGGTGACAATTCTTGTACCAGATGAGGACAAGCACCAGGGGAGGAACCAATGACCTTTCCAAGTTCCCCCAATAATTATTGCATCATACCAGTAGCCACTGGCTGTTTGTCTACAGGCACGGAACTTTCAAGAAACAGAATACATTCCAGGACATTGGGTCTAAGTGAATTAATACATTTAACTTTTTAAGTATCTGCTAGTTTTCATATCTCAGAGTGTTTTAAAATTGTGCCATATACAACTTGCAATATAAAAATGGAATTTTAAGATAAGGGGGCAAAAGTAATATTATGCTAATTATACATTAAATTTACATGTGTGAATGACAATCAGGAAGCTGCCAGCGATGAGTGGTACCCTCCTCACTGCAACTGTGAGGTTCAGAAGGTCAGTCAACTTGTCCAGGCTCACTCAGCTAAGGAACAAACACCCGAGTCTGTCTTGGAGGCATTCTGACTCCAGAACCTCTGACCAGTACTCACAGGCCTTTCTTGTGTTCCCCTGTTTCCTTACCTGTAGGCAACTCAGAAATTACAGATGCATCTGGACTCTAAAGGGTGTTGGTTTGTTTGCTTGTTTGTTTGTTTGTTTTTAAATGTGTGTCTGTGTGTCTGTGTGTGGGTTTCTGCCCACAAGTGCAGTGCCCATGGAGGCCAGAAGAGGGCATCAGACTTCCTAGAGCTGGAGTCACAGATTGTCGTGAGTCATGGGTTGTTGTGGATGCTGGGAACTGAACTTAGATCCTCTACAAGAACAGTACTCACTCCTAATACCAGAGTCATCTCTCCAGTTGCTGTTGGATCTTATGCTCCCTCTGAGTGTGAAAGATGGTCGGTTGTCTGGAGGTTGCCAGGAAGAGCAAGGGAAACTAACTTTGGGTTTTAAATGTGAATTAAGTAAAGTCGGCAGGGCACTGCGAATGCTCTGGTCCAGCTCTCACATCTAAATGAGTTCAGAGGTTTTCAAAGCTTCTGACAATACAGGCTTGGCTTCCTTCTGACTCAATAAATTTCAGTCTGTAGAGTATACTCCAAGGAAATAGTAACAAAGCAAAAGGAAATGTGCTTAAGACTATTCAACATGTTACACACACTCACACACACACACACACACACACAAACACACACACACACACACACACACACACACACACACACACACACACACACGTGCACATGCTTACAGTCTTCAAAAAACCAGAACTTGAGGGCATCAAGAAATACAAATTATATTATGCAATATCATAGACATAGGAAGTGAAGGTGCCATGACTCAGACTGAATTAGTTAATAGCTGGAAAGAGTCCAAATTAAAGACAGAGAAACAAAATTATATAGAGAAAAGAAAATGAGAAAACTTTATGGTCATCCCAAGTGGAAAATATAAAATATCTTCATCTTCACATATGGACAAATATGGAAGAAACAACTGTATGTTATAATAATAACTATATATTATATATAATCATATATATGATATATGATACATATATTTGCGGTGGCACACCTGTAAGCTCAGTATTCAGGAGGCAGACACAGGAGACTTGCCACAAGTTCAAGACCGATGTGGTCAATATAGAAGCTAAGACAACATCGTGAGACCTATCTAAAAATAAATAAGAAGTAAAATAAAATCTAGCATGAAGATAATCTTAAAGAATTAAGTGAAACAGTATATTCATTAATAGTGATACAAAAAAATCATGAACTCATAATGAAATCCCAGTGGCAGAAGAGCACAAGGCACATAGATGTGCATTAATTAAAAACCTTTGTCTAATGAGAACAAACAGGAAATCTACTGAGATCATGCTACAGAGAGGTCAGCCACCACCACTGGCACGTGGCAGGCTCAAAAGGCAGAAAAAGATGATTCTATGATGAAAACAGGATTTTGGTTTGAGGTTTTGGCATGAGGATATCTTATGAAGAATAGATAATGCAGAAGACCTTGGCCTTCAATAGCTCAGGGCACTTTCTATTATTGGCTCTGAGTTGGCAAAAGCTGGGATGAGGAACGATGTGCATTGAGCAGAGCTGGTCTGCTCTAAGCTCTTTGCTGCTGAGATTATGGTAAGGGTGTTTTTGCTCCTCCACCACCAGGCTGGCTACTGATGGGGGTGGGTCCAACTTATGCTGTCATGAATGGTCTGGTCTCTTCCTATTTGTATATGCAGTCTGGTCATTGTGTCTGACAAGCTCATTACAGAATACGCAGCTAAAGAGCACCCAGTTTAGAGAGGAGGTGGCTGGAGGAGGGGCTGGGTTCCTGTTCTCTCTGCTTGCCTGGTCCTCCTGTCAGGTCTACAAATCCAGCAGCCTGGAAGTTCCAGTGAATAGAAACTTAGGAACAACTCACACCTGTGGTTCTCAATCTTCCCAGTGCTGCAGCCCTTTAATTACAGTCCATGTTGTGGTGACCTCTAGCCACAAAATTATTTCTTCACCACTTTGTAACTGTATTTTTGTGATTGTTATAAATCGTAATGTAAACATCTGGTATCTGATATGTGACCCTGATGGGGGTTGCGTCTCACAGGTTAAGAACCACTGAGTTACACAAAAGTACTTTTTCACGGAGACCTGCCCTGAGCCTCACATGTGCTGTTAGTGTGTCAGAGTCTTTCATGAAAGCCCCATGAGTTGCCCCTTCCAGCTACTTTCCCTGTGTCCTTTCATATATTCAGGAGAAGGCTGTCTTCCAGACAGCTAAGAGGATGATCTCAAAGCCCACACCCACAGTGACACGTTTTCTCCTAGAAGACCACACCTCCTAATAGGGCCACTTCCTGGGCCAAGCATATTCAAACCACCACAGCTGTAGCTTACACTGCTCAGCAACTTACATTCCACAGGGCATTTGCGGTTGCGATCTTATTTAATTCTCATGCCATACTACAGCAGACAGGTAGGGGAGCTGAGAAATTCCCCAGCTTTCTAAAGGGGCTTGCAGCCCATCAGCCAAGCTAGGCTCAACTAAAGCCCAATTCTTCCTTCCTTCCTTCCTTCCTTCCTTCCTTCCTTCCTTTTTTCTTCCTTTCTTCCTCCCTTCCTTCCTTTCTTCCTTCTTTCCTTCCTTCCTTCCTTCCTTCCTTCCTTCCTTTCTCTTTCCTTTTGTTTTGTTTTGTTTGTGTGTTTGGTTTTTTGAGACAGGGCTCTGTGAAGCCCTGACTGTACTGGAACTCACTCTTTAGATCAAACTGGCATGGAACTCAGAGATCTGCCTGCCTCTGCTTCCCAAGTGAGGTTTAAAGGCGTGTGCCGCCACCACCCCTCTAAGCCCATTCTTCAGTAGAGCTAAACACTGATGCTATTCACAAAAGGTACAAAGCCCAGAGCAGACCTTCCCTTAACTCATTCGGAGTTTATGGAACCCTGTCCTCCATATAAACCCACTGGGAGGAGTCCAGAAAGCAAACATGACCCAAATGAACCAAACGAAAGATCTGTGTGTGTAATGGGGTCTCTGAGTAAAAGGGGAAGAGTAGAGAGCTGACCATGGGTTTACAGTTGTTAAATTCTAAAAGGCACAAGCCCCAAATCCTATCTAAACTTTGAAAGAAGACACATTAGCTCAGGATTCTGACATCTATGGTTTTAAAAATGGTCAAAATAAATGCTCTGATGGGACTGGAGATGTGGCATAGTATTTAAAAGTTCACACTGCAGAGACCCCTAGTTTGGCCCACAGCATCCGTAGCTGACAGTTCACAACCACTTGTAACTCCAGCTAGGTCCTGGAGATCCAGTGCCCTCTTCTGGTCTCTGCAGGCACTTACAGTCACACGAACAAACTCTCATACAAACATGAGGATGTGCACATAAGTAAACAAGTAAAGTCTTTCTGAGAATTTGTTTTGTGTAAACATCCCACGAGCATGTGTTATACCAGCTAAGGCGGTCTATGCTCCACGCTTATAGGTTTTGATTTTATTTTTTATTTTTGCAGTTTCATGAGGTTTATAATGCGCACAGACTGCTCTCACCCCCTGCTGTCTTTTATGGGCCTCATACTCCCTCATTTCCCCTACAAACCACATTCTCATATTTATATCCGTTCGTTTTGTTTTCTGACTCACTGAGTTTCACCAGGGCTACTTGTGTCACCTCGGATTTAGAGTTTATGTCACCATGGATTTAGAGCTGTCCGTTGGAGCCTGCTGGGCTTAGCAGTGGCTAGTACAACTGAAAACAACAACATTTCCTCTCTTAATCTATCTATCCACAGCACAGCAGTAAAGGGTAGCCTTCATGAGCTTCTCCCATCCACCCTTACAGGGCCAGTCTCACGCAGGCCAAGGGTAAGTAATTGTAAGTGCTGTGCTCGGGGTTCATCATTAAGGTGGCTGTGCCCTGCCTAAGGCATTTTATAACTCTTCTCCCTACCTTCTAGCTCCCTATCTCCTGCCCCCTCTTCCACGAGGTTCCCTGAGCCTTAGCGGGGGTGTTGTATGGCTTGTTTAGGGGTTAAACCTCAACGTCACTTTCTCTTGGCATTGGACACCCATGAATCTCTGAGTTCACCGCCATGGACTGCAAAGCAGTTTCCAAATGCTTTTTCTGTCTCTCTTGGTTCTGTCCATGGAAACCTTAATTCAGAGTTCAGATGTTATCTCTTTCAAGAAGTGCCCTTGGAGCTCTCCTCTCCTATACAGTCAGAACATCATGTGTAGCTCACCTCAGGTACCTCTTGGATGTCACAAAGTCCATGAGATTTACCCACCCACCTGCTATGATCCCTATCAATGAGCTTCATATACGGGACCAAGAAGAAGTCATCCAAGGTCCTGTGATGCTCTGAGTTTATAAACTTTTTACAAGGATTTGAATTCTTTCAGTTCCACTGTGGAAATTACCTCGGTGAAGGTCTCTCTTCGTTTAAGTCTTCCAATTTTACTAAAACTGTATTTCATGTTCACCTTCTGGGCCAGAACAGCTGCACTCATGTGCCAGGAATAATCAGCACTGGTGAATGGCAGGGCCTCATCAGAGGTTACATTATAAAGTTTCCGATCAAATAGCAATGGAGCAGCCATCAAACTTAGACAAACTTGTATGAGATTTGCTTTTACTTCAACCAAGTTCTATTCTATGTAAAGGTAAAAAGCCTTGAAGGCAGGGATTGGTCCCCGAAGACCATGTCTTGCAGTAAACGGCTAGTAGAGAACTTCAAGTTCCAGAGCAGAATTATGCCATTTCTACCAACGTCACATGTTCTTCAGAAATAAAAAAATAGCGCTCACTTTGCTGGGAATTTATAACAACAATGAAATAGCACTCATTTCATTGAGGTTTTATATGTGAATTAAAAACAGCTCTCTGTGATAGTTTAAATGATGAGAGAAAGTATTGAGTGTTTGAAACACTGCAATCTCCCTATAGCCTCTGCCCTCCTTTGGACCAAATATGGTCAAGGCGCTGTTCTCAATTAAAAGGCTTACTTACAAGAAAAATAAAGACCAGGCAATGGCTAGAATAGTAGAATACTACTGGGATTTGTAATGAAAAGCAGGCTTTAAAAGGTAGAGTGATTATCTCCAATTATGCCCCATTCTGTAAGAAAAAAGAAGGCCTCCCATTACACCTAGTACAGCATCGGAAAAGCTCTTTGATCTGTGAATGGGCTAATCGAAGAACTGCTCACACAATTCCAGTTCTTTCAGTGAGAGCAGCAATCAGTGATCAGAATGGAACTCACAAGTCATGCAAGGCGTGAAATCTTACTTTTTCGTCATCTTCTGTAAATGGAGCACCCTCAGGAACCTTATTTATCGCCTGGGCCACACCGATAATCTCACCGTCACTGTTCCGGATAGGCATGCACAATAGTGATTTTGTCTTGTATCCGGTCAGCTTGTCAATTTCATCATTGAATCTTCGGTCCTAAAAATAAGACAGAAGCATTCATTGCAAGGGCAAGGAGGTGAGAGGAGAGGGGGGAAGCAGTCACTGGGAAAACTCCCCTGCTCCCCCACACCCGGCTATTATTTTCAGAAATGGACTTGATGTTGTGTTGAAATGACCGAAATAAATTATAAATTACAAGCATAAGTATGAGCCAGGCTAAAAAAGGGAAAGGGCCAGTGTCCTAAGGAAACTTCACTGTGTTCTTAATAAAATATGTTATTTTACAGTGTTAACTGGATATGAAATATTACATGAGAAAGCAACGTATCACATATGTAAGAAACCACTAAACCATACAGGCAAGAAGCATTTTGAATTAATTTATTTAAAGAAGTAATTTATTTTGAATTAAAATTATTCTGAAAAAAATCTACACATCCATTCTGATATTTGAAAAATAGTCTCAAGAAGGAGTGAGGGAGGGGGAAATAAAAAGAACGCCAGCTAAAATATGTTGGATAAGTAGCTCAATTATGTAATCTTGTCAACTACCAGTAAAACAACCATAAGCAAGGATCACCAATGACAGCTAAGATCATTAGGTGAAGGATTTACATGACCTTCAGAGGCCACCCTAAAATATTTATTAATGATAATATGTGTTCTGTAATGAGGAGATCTGGCAGAGTCTTTCTTAGACGAGTAATTAAGTTTAGCACGACCATGATTGCACCAAAATAACATCATCTCCCAACGTGTTTCCTTGGAAAGGATACATGGCCCTGAGAACACCTGGTGTTCATCCAAATAGACAGCAGAAATCATAACCTAGAACAAGAAAACTAAGAAACAGGATCTGGGCGGGTGGCTTACTTGGGAAACACTTGCTACACAACCACGAAGACAGATGTTCAATCCCTTGCATGTCATAAAAAGCCAGACACAGCGGTGTATGTCTGTGACTCCAGGTCCTGGGAAGGAAGAGAGACTTGGGTCTGTGGAGTCACGCCTGATGTTGAGGTTGACCTTTGGCCTCTACACACATATCCGCACACAGAAACGGGGACATACATATGAACATACACATGAGCGTGCACACAGAGTATACATATACTCACAGACAGACAGACAGACAGACAGACAGACGACAGACAGACAGAGAAACTGAGGAGCAATTATTCCATCAGAAACCCGGTCTGTAATTCAAAGCCATGGGCGCTGCAAAGAGGCATGAAATCCAGAGGAAATGTGTGGCTTTTCACTGGATGTGTTGGAGAGAAAGCCGAACAAGGTTAGATGGCAGCCTCAGTAGACGCTTTGCTGCTGAGGTGCTGCTATGGCTGTTGGAGTTATTTAGGAGAGTGTCCTTAATCTCGAGTTATGAGCACGAGGATATCTGGGGAAATGGGTACAATGCTTTCAAACTACAAATAAAAAAAGGAGGAGATAAAGAGGAAAGAAATGCAGAACAGAAGAGAGGGAGGGAGAGAAGGGGGCGGGGAGGCTGACTGCTGAGGGGCAATAGGAACTGAGCATGCTTCAGGGAAGGTAGGAACTGAGCATGCGTCAGGGAAGGTGACGGGCAGGATGTACTTGGGTTGCTGTTTCCAGCCCAGGGCTAGAATGGGATTTGTGTAACTATCCACAAGCACGCTTTAAAGCCCCTTAAAACACATAACCATATTCCGCTCCCTCCAGCTATCTAGAGCGATCGGTTTTCACAAGAGCTTGAGGCAACTGGTATTGACAAGATGAGCCCTCAAGACACGTGTCTGGTTTGTGTTGTACTGGTGTAATAAAACACCATGACCCAACAGCTTGGGACTGAAAAGGGTTTATTTCAGCTTCTGCTCTCAGACCAAGCTCCATCATGGAGGCAAGTCAGGGCAGGAACCTGGGGGCAAGAACTGAAGCAGAGGCCAAGAAGGAATGGTTCTTAACTGGCTTTCTCCAGGTTGCATTCTTTGTACCCCAGGGTTACCTGCCCAGGGGTGAGACTGACGATCAACAGGGAAATGAACATGGAGAGTAGGACCTCCTGAAGTGATGCACACAGTATTAACACTGTGTGGTGTCTCATTAAACCGGAGCCTTTTGCCTCACTATGAACAAAAATCAATAACATGGTAGTGGTGGATGGCTGTAGTGTTAAAAGAACTTGTTAGTTTTGCAGAAGACCTGGGTTTGATTCCCAGCACCCACATATTGGTTCACAACCGTCTGTAACTCCAGTTCTAGGGAATCCTATGACCTCCACAGACACCAGGCATATACAGGCAGGCAAAACCCTCCCACATAAAATCCAATGAATACATCTAATTTGAAAAGGTTTCTAAAAACCAATAGGAACGGAAACAAGCAGGCTACAATGTAGCGACACGTGTATAACTTAACAGATGTTTAGTGTCCGCATGAGTTTCATTCAAATATGGAGCAAAAATATAAGTATCCATGAGAATAACAAACACCAAATTGTGGTGTGGTCATCTAAAGGGGGTAAGGAAATGGCAACAGAGAGGTATAGAGAGGCTTCAGAGAAGAGTTTTCCTACTGCTGGGATGATTCTCTGGAGAGGAAATCATCTTTGGGTGCATAGGAGACAGGACGATGATGTGGGCATGCTCTGGGAGTCATGACCTTGTTTCAGCATTTCTGGAGAACCAGCCATGACAGGAGGCTGTGGACACACATCTATCTGCCACGCAGTCTCTGGGCTGGTTTCCAGGATGTTCCCCTCTGTCACAATGGTGAGAAAGGTGTCAAGGGTTTGTTCATGAGCCTGCATTGCAACTTGGTGGTGGTTTTCTTTTTCTTTTTTACTTTTATTACTGTTTTATTTGTGTTGTATAATATCATACATAATATTTATATAATATTCATTTTATATAATGTATCACATTTTATATATTATATAGTGTATTTCATAATTGCATGATGATAGTATTGTTTATTATTTTAATGTTTTTTTCTATTAAGATTATCAGGACGTTATTTTGTCTATGTTTTATTATTTTATTTTTAATTTCATTATTTTATTTTTAATTAGCGTGCAACTTGAGAGGGGTTTTGTGGCCTTTTCATACACCATGAGTGTGGGCCGATCACACACGCACTTGCTCTGCAGTGGAGTCCTCCTTGGCCGGTTCTCCTCACAGTCTTACTCTCCACTCTCACTAGATCTTGCACAAAACATCCCCTTCACCCAAAGACAGCCCAGCAGGGAGCTTCAGGAGCCCCACCTTCACCCCCCACACCTACCCACCAGCCTCTGCCATTCCGTGCAGTTGACCTTTGCTGGGCTTTGTTATTTCAACCACTAGGACGTAGGCCCTGCAGAGCTGTTGGCCTGCAGTAGAAGAAGCTCTGACCATGCCCCTCTTTGCCTCTGTCTTGTCCTGTGATTCATCCGAGAGTAGGAGAAAGCACCCGGCCAGTTCCACAGCCAAGACAGACCCTTCCTCCTGATATAAACATTTAACCTTTGAGGCAAAATTCGACAGCAGCAGTATTTGGGAATTTTTGAGACCAAATTCCATATTGTGGTGAGTTGAGCTGGACTGTCTCCCAGCTTCTCTTAAGAGTCACAGTGCAGCTAGACATAATGGGAGAGCGTTTTCCTTTTGTTTACCTTTCTCTGAAGGGGATTTAATTTCATTACTACAATATATGACCAAAGAGTTCCTCTATTTGTTCTCGTAATGAAGGTTAAAGGGAAAGATTGTTAATTCATAAGTAGAACTTTACAGAAGCTTAGGCAGGGTTTAACTTTTAGAAGGCGCTCCCCTATGTCCGGATCTATCAATGGCTGCTCAGTACAAGCCCTAGGGATACTGTAAGCCAGAGAGTTGCTACTGACTTCCAGATCCCAGGAGGAAGAACCTGTAAAATGTGAACACAGAGAAGTTTGGGGGAAGTCCTCCTTGAAGGTCTATCACAGTATTACAAATCCTCAGGGCTGGAGAGAAGCTCAGTCATTAAGATTATTTGTTGCTTTTGCAGATGACGGAGGTTCAGTTCCCAGCACCCGCATGGTAGCTCACACTATCTGTAATACCAGTTCCAGAGGATCCAACATCCTCTGGGTGAGCCCAGAAGGCACATAGAGGGCACATATGTGCAGGTAAAACACCTAAAATAAAATAATACATTTAATTTTTAAGTATTAGAAATTCTAAGCTGAGGTTTGCAGACATGATAATAGTACACATTGCTAGGTTTACCACTATGAGAACCATCTAAAAGAAAATGGTATTTTATGAAAATATACTACTAAGTACTATGTAATGAAAATGCATCCAACTCACTCTTGTGAAAAGTCTATAAATGGAATGAAGTACAAGGTTAAGATCATGGAGATGAACGATCTATTCTTCTTTAACTGTATACATTTACTTTTAAAAATTAAGAACTGTTTGTATCTGATACAGGACTGGACTAGTAGGACCTGGAAGGAAGTTTTGAGATAAAGCCTGGAGTTGCTCTGGACCAGGGAAAGGGCAGGGAGTTAGAGATAAGCAGAGAGATTAGAAGGTTAAAGTATCGATGCTTTTTGGGGGTCGGGAGGGGGATCTGAGAAAAGTGTAGGTGGGAATGCCATTTCCCATCTCCAAAGTATTGAAAGCCACATGAAAATAGTATACAAGGGCATTGGTGACTTTATGGGGTTTTGTTTTGTTTGTGTTTCTTACTGATTTTCTTTTTAAGTTTGTTTTGATTTTCACATTTTTTGTCTTTGCTTTCTTTTGAAAGAGAAAGTATGGAGAGAGAAAAGGATATAAAAAATTTGTTGTGTGAGAAATATTTTAATAAATATTTTTTAAAAAAAACGAAGTAGATGCCTCCTAAAGAATGATAACTGAGGTTGACCCTTTGTACCCATGTACATACACAGGCACATGCACACACACGTACTCATGCATATACACACACATACACACACATACACATACACACATGCACACACACATACTCATGCACACACACATACTCATGCACACACACATACATGCACACACACACATTCACACACACACACTGTCTCTTATACCCATCTAGATGTGTATAAGAGACAGCACACACACACATACACACACATACACACACACACACATACACACACACCATGCACACACACATACACACATACTCACACACACACTCATGCACACACACACGTGCAAACACACACACATACACACACTCATGCACACACACGTGCACACACACATACACACACACTCATGCACACACATGTGCATACACACACACACACACACAGAATATCTATCCTAAAAAGATGGATAGTGTCTATACACACATGCATCCAGGGGGTGTGGAGAATACTCTAGAGGTTTTAAGAAGGTGGGTGGTTGTGTGACTAACTCTTCACTTTGGAAAGACTGCTTTGGCTGTGTTTAAAGAGTGGATTGGAAGGAAGAGACTCAGTAGCATATGGTGGTAGAAAACAGACTGGGTTAAAATGCAATTAGAACACAGAATCACCAGGATTTTAGTGAGCTGATGAAACTGTAAGAGATAAAGAACTTGAAACCTCCCCCATGTTTCCTTGTTTCTTGTACAGAAACCTAAGTGGGTATTAGGGAGACTCACCAAGTGAGAACAGGTTCCGAGGTTGGGGATGTGGGTTTCGTTGTGGGCATCTTGAGGTTTAGGTTTAGTTGACTGTGGGTTAGCTTACGTGATGGGGACATCCCTAAAGAGTGTGTGTGTGTGTGTGTGTGTGTGTGTGTGTGTGTGTCTGTCTGTCTGTCTGTCTGTCTGTCTGTGTGTGTGTGTTTGTGTGTGTGTCTGTGTGTTTGTATGTGTGTCTGTGTGTTTGTGTGTGTGTCTGTTTATAAGTGTGTGTCTCTGTGTCTGTTTGTGCCTGTGTATTATTTTACTTAAAGAAAATTGAACAAGGAAGTAAAGGGCGTTTCAGTAAGAATTAAACTATTGCCCAATAACTCTGCATCTGAAACTCTCTCCATCAGCAGAGCTTCACAGACAGCCAGATACGGAGGAAGTAGGATCAGCACCGAGATGGTCCAAGCACATGACCTTGAGCTTATTCGCTTCTGAAAATACAGGAGCCTAGCAAATGCCCCTAGGTCTCCGGTGCAATATCACGAGGGGAATGGTGCTCAATTTATGTTCATCTCCCTGAGGACCGAGGAACAAGAATGGATCTACCACAGGAGTGTCTAATAACTTCAGGCAAAGGTTCCTTTAATAAGGTTGCTAAAATCTGGAATGAGTTTCATAGAATTGTGATAGACTCTTCTTGCTTCAAGAATTTTCATGTCATAATATTTTTCCAATCAAGTATTTTAAGTATAACTACTCTTCATAAGCAGAAGGTTCTAGGTGCTTTTGGGGCAGACTTTTTTTTTTATGTGATACTCAGCTAGGATTTCTAACATTTAAAAAAGACAAAGTCAAAAGGCCAAAACCATTTTTTTTCTTTTCAGCAAAATAACTGAGCTGCATCCTCTGGTTAAAAGGCACAGTTCCTTAGATTTGTGACTTAAGATCTTCTGTAAGATCTGTGGTTCAGCCTGGTGCCACAGCACACCCAGAAAATGGGCTCCTACCCTCAAGATTCACTAGGGTTGTGGAAAAGCAGCCTCTGCAATCTAAGCCTTCTTGTCCTTGAGAAAGAACTGTATTCATTGCATGTGTGCGTCCCCGTCAGCCCGGAGAACATGTTCTTAAAAGCATATGAAAAGGCTGTTACGGTTGGAAGATGAAGCGCTCACCCTTCCCCCGCAGGCTCATGCACCCAGTGCTTGCCCTCCAGCTCGTCATGCCTTTTGGAGAAACTTTAAAACAGTCGTTCTGAAACTTCTCCATGCTCTGACCCTTTAATATAGTTAGATCCTCATGTTGTGGTGACCTCCAATCATAAAATTATCTCCATTGACACTGTATAACTGTAGTTTTAACTACTGTCACAAATGTAATATAAATAATATAATATATATTTATATATATTATGTATGCTTATTTTATATATTTATTATCTATACTATGTATTATATATACATATTCAAATATATTCTTTATATTTGTGTATACATATACAATATAATAATAATGTAAATATCTGTGCTTTCCCATGGTCTTAGGCGACCCCTGTGAAAGGGGGTCGTGACCCACAGGTTGGGAACCACTGCTTTAGAAGGTGCTGTCTGTTTGGAGGAAGTGGGCCACCAGAGAGTTGAAAGTTAAATTCGATCCACTGTTTGCTCCTTGTTCTCTCCTTCCTGAAACACCCTGGTGAGAAAGCCCTGCTCCTGCACTGCATGCTCTAGCCACTGAGAAGATCAACCACTGCACAGGACCAAAGCCCACCGGGCCGCACTGGGAACTGTGGCTCTGGTCCAGCATAAGACTCCCCTTCTTTTTGGCTGCTTTGCCAGATATTTTGTCATTTAGTCGAGAAAAGAAACAAAGGCCTAAATTCAAAGAGCATCCATGCCTTGGTCCCACTAAGAGAAAGCACTCAAGGGTTTCCCTAAGCGGAGCTCAAGCCAGGCAGGTAACAGACTCATGGCAAAGGGGAGCCGTAAGATCTCTCTCTGGTCTATACATTGGTTAGCGTTGGGTCCCCGTCCTCGGCTCTCTACAGGAGCATTTTCTATGCTCACCATTACACCAAGAGCAAGTCTTAACCACACGGCTTCTGTATGGATGGTTTTATAACCAACACTCTCCGCACCACATACGTCCCTTCACATCCAGGATGCTCAAACCTGTTGAGTTTAGCATCCACCTAATGGTGGGCTATCGTTTTCAGGACCAGCAGCTAAAGAAGCATGTAATTACAGAACGCTTTATTAATCCCATCGGGGTTTTTCACTGAATTTGAGTCTAAATGAGTGTGCTCATTCATTGCAGCACACACATGTGCACATAGCACTTCTTCACTCTTTGGAGACGTCCATGTGTTTATAGCAAGAGAACTGCTTGGCAACTCACGTGAGCACTGCGGCCACCAGGGACCACTTATATAAATGGCCTTAGCTCCACCAAGAGCTAAAATACTACATGGTGGTGGGTAGGGTTACTCCTGGAATCCGACTTCTGGCTGTTAGTCAGGGTTAAAAGTCATTGAATTAGAGGGCTGCTTAAATCCAAGCTCTCTGGAATCTGAAGGAAACAGACTCAATACTTCTGCAATTTCAGGAAAAATTCACTAGCTGCATACATGTCATATTTTCCTTTAAGGCTTAATGGTTGGGTCTACGTAGTTTTCATAATGCCTGCGAACTCACCAGCCACAAAGCCCAAGCATATTCCCACATGTCAACTACACTATTTTTCCAATACTTTATGGAGTTGTGATACAGAGACTGTAACAGAGACACAAAGTCTAAAATAAATAATACACTGAAGCTATAGTCAATAGATCACCAAACTCTCTAGGAATCAAAAGGAAATCGCTTTCATTGGTTCATCAATTAGCAAGCAGTCATTTAATTTCCGTTCACAAAAGCATCTCTGGGCTGACTGGTTTTATGTCAAGTTGACACAAGGTCTGCTCACCTGAGAGAAGGGAGCCTCAGTTGAGAAAATGCCTCTATAAGACTGAGCGGTAGGCAAGCCTGTAGGACAGTAGTTCTCAGCCTACGGGTTACAACCCCTCACGGGGTCTCAAAAAGACACCTGCATGTCAGACATTTACATTACAATTCATAACAGTAGCAAAACTACAGTTATGAAGTAGCCACAAAATAAGTTTATGGTTGGGGGTCACCACAACATGAAAAACTGTGTTAAAGCTTTGCAGCATTAGGAAGGTTGAGAACCAAGGATGCAGGGCGTTTTCTTAATTAGAGGTTTATGGGGGAAGAACCCAAACTATGGTGTGTGAGGCCATCCCTGGGCTGGTGGTTCTGAGTTCTAAAAGAAAGCAGGCTGGGCAAGCCATGAGGAGAAATCCAGTAAGCAGCACTCCTCCATGGCTTCTGCATCCAGGTTACGGTCCTGACTTCCTTTAATAACAACCAGTGATGTGGAAGCACGAGCCAAATAAACCCTTTCCTCCCCATATTGCTTTTGGTCCTGGTGTGTCATCACAGCAACAGTAACCCTAATAATACAATCTGCTTACCATGGTAACATACCATTGGACATCCCTGTCCAGAATGCTTGGGGGATGAAGCTCTATAAGGTTTTTTTATTAGCTTTTAAATTATTCGACATGTTCTATTCTGTCAATGTGAACTGATGAAAGGTTTGAGGCTGTGACGCATAAAAACAAAGACATCACATACAGTAACTTGATACCTAATGCTTTGTGCCTCCTACTGAGATTCTTGCTGGGAAAAGTACAAAGTTGCCACTGTTACTCTTAGGGTGTGTATGCAGAGTGTCATCGCAGTCAACAAAAGCCTTGTTGCTGAATCCTTTCAGGAATAAGATGTAGCGTTCTGAATAGTAACAATGTTATCGAAGCCTCTCGATGATTTTGGAAGTCTCAGTCTGACTCAGGAGTACAGTTAATGTGGGGCAGTCTGTGTATGTAAAGGTCAGCTCTAGCTGAAAAATACAAAATGAGCTGCCTTAGACTTAAGCCTTGCAAATTGAATTAACAGTTAGCAGGCTCCATAAAAACTTTTAACGTGAGGCTTTGGAGCAATCACGGTTGTCACGTGCTGTGTGGGGAACCTCAGTTCCTTCAGTTCCACTGAAGTCAGCTCTGTCGTCTCTGTCATTCTCTGTCCTCCTGATCTCAGCCGGCACTTCCTTTTCATCCCGTCCCGTTGTCATTTATTATTCATCTTTCTCGTGATGAATACATGTCAGAGGCAAAAACCATGGGAAAAAATGGAAGAAGCACCACACAGATGAAAAACAAGTACAGGTGAGGTCGTGGACAGAAAAAATGATAAATTCTTAAGTTGCTTTAATGGATTCCACAGTTGTCTACATAGATGTATTATTGGTATGCAACTGTGTTACAGAGTTAAATGCCATCCTGCACTCTTTAAACTTTAGAGGGAAGGATTTGAATGTCTATGAGGAGACCAGTACCTTAAGGAGAGCTACAGCTAGGAAGTCCAGGAAGCCTGCAGATATAATAAGGAAGTGATAGTCCCAAGAGCTGTGGTTTAGATGCTAGGCAGTCAGGAACCAAGAAACATGAAGGAAAAACAAGTCAAGACAGCAATGCACAAAAGCCAGGGCAGGGTCAGGAGAGTTAGTATTGTCCACTCATTAAAACTCCGAAAGGGACCACTCCAGCACAGTATTTTGAAAAATCCTTTACCATAGCCCATGAAACAACTTGTAAAAACAGCCCCCAAGTAGAATTGATTTGTAAACTACAATGGTAGTAAACTCCTGATGTTTGCCATGTTCATGCCAAATTACTAAAATTCTCACCATCATATATTTACATTATCATACATTTCTGAGTTTTATTGGTACTATGTAGATGATGATACTAATAGTTAACAAAAAGTCATCTACTTAAGGTACACTTTTCAAGGCTCTGAGACATTTTTTAACTACAACTTAAAATAAAATGTATTTTTAATGTTTTTGACCATTGTTTCTTGTACAACATCATAAAAATAGATCTTTAACATTAATTTTGATTTCAAAACAGTAATTAAAATAGTAAAAAATGTTCTAAAATAGAAAAAATTGGTAGACCAGAAAGGCACATGTTTTTGTGTGTCTGTGTGTGTGTCTGTGTGTGTGTGTTTGTTTGTGTGTGTTTGTGTGTGTGTGTGTGTGTGTGTGTGTGTGTGTGTGTGTGTGTGTGTGTGTGTGTCTGTGTGTGTGTGTGTGTGTGTGTGTGTGTGTGTGTGTATCTGTGTGTGTGTGTGTGTGTGTGTGTGTGTGTGTGTGTGTGTGTGTGTGTGTGTGTAGGTACATAGATGCCACAGCACATTGTGGAAGTGGGAGGAAAACTTGCAGAAATTCAGTCTCTCCTTCTACCATGTAGGATCCAGGGATCAGTCAGGTTGCTGCTTGGTAGCCAGCACCTTTACCCACTGACTCATCTCTCTGGCTCAGATAGCGTTATTCACTTTCAATTTACATAAGCTGCCTATTTTATATGATGATGATATAACATACTTATAGAAAAGAACTGGGTAATTAGTAATAAACACTAAAAATAAATAAAACTTTTATACTCGAGCTGGAGAGATGGCTCAGTGGTGAAGAGCACTGACTGCTTTACCAGAGGTCCTGAGTTCAAATCCCAGCAACCACATGGTGGCTCACAACCATCTGTAATGGGATCCAGTGCTATGGAGACATTGACAGTGTACTCACATATATGCAATAGATAAATCTTTAAAAAAAACTTTTATACTCTTTACTAGTTTTGTTTCTAAGAATTTATAGTGAGAGAAATTGAATAATGCCTGAATATTTAATGAGAAATTTATGATAGTGTGATGAACTCATACTGCCATATAAAGTTATGGGTTATTATTTCACATATTATTAGTGATCGTTCATTATGACATGAGAAAAGACATACTTTTAAAAAGTAGTTTAGACAGCAGTTAAATTAACACGGTTTCCTAGAGGTGAGAGGGTAACCATGCAGGACAGGATTATATTTTCAAAATTGTCCTCCAAAGAGAGAGGACATTGTGTTACTGGATTGTAAAATATACCAGATGACAGTTGTCAAGATGGCGATGAGTCAGTTCTAACGAGTAACGTAAACATTCAAATACGCATCATTGCAGCTCTGTAGTTTAGAAGGCTATAAGTGGATCTAGGCTAGCCTGAAACTAAATAGCTCTACTGGTTCTTTAAGCTGTCATCATCCTGGAAAGAAAACTCTTTATCATCAAAATTAGGCCCAATTGAGATGCTGCCCAGAACACTAAAGGAACTTGATGATACCGTCTAAAATAAACCAGAAAACAAAGAATAGACAGATAGCCCAGTTGAGCAATGTCTTAATATCTCAAATGGCTTTTTCAACTCCGACTGATTCTGGCTCCAGTGTTAAACATCACAACCTCTCACATAACAAAGCAACCTGATTTTCCAAAAGGACCAAAGCTCGAAACTGAAAATCAGCAGTAACTGATATTTGTTCTGAAAAGAAAGAAAGCAAACTACTATAATTTGAAGTGGTTGACGTGTCTGGGTGCAAATGGCACAAGCAAGTCCTGACAGCCTGGGTTAGAAACAACCAAGCATCAAGCTCTGTACAAGAGACTTAGAAGTAGCTTGACACTACTCCCCACCTTCTAGGTGGATCCTTGGGGCCAGTATGCATCCCTGCATCCCTGAATCCCTGAAGCCTTTCCTTCTCAGTTTTGTTTCTCCTCGAAGAAGGTACAGCACTCCAAGACATCCAAGATAGACAGTGGATAGCTTAGAAATCGGAATCTCTTTCTTGAGATTATGGTGACAAAATTCTTGTCAGACAGTTAATAAGAAAATCCCTGCAAGAGTAGAAGAAACTGGCTGTGGCCTTCTCAAAAGAGGTCCCGATGTATTTCAAATAAGAGTAAATTGCTGGGACACTAAGTAGGTCCTCCTAAAAAAATGAAGTTTCTCAACAAACATTATTGGCAGCTGTCAACTGGTTATAGAAAATGTTGGAGAGATTATTCAAATAAAGAAAAAGTATTATGCTGTTCAAGTTGACTCTGTTCATCCCTCCCCAGAGGGTATATTCATTCATGATACAGTGGTAGACTAAGCCACATAACTGAAAAGTTGTGTAGAAGTTTTACCAAAAGTTAAACTCCAAAATACTGTGGAAGATTCTAGTACTTATGCTTGAGGAAAGCATTGGGTGACTTTTCCTGGGAAGATGTAAGTAAACATCTATTGACTTTAGATGCAGCACTTTCAATAAACCAAAGTGTGGTTTCCCCCAAGTCTAAGTTGGTGGACCAGTTAGTTCAACTGGGGTTACTTATTGGAGCAGGAGTGTGGGGTTATCTGCAGGAATGTGGACTACTTTGAAGGCAACCGTGCTGCCAAAGAAAATGTCTCCTACTTCTCCATTTAACCATTAACCGATTATATATCCTCAGTGGGGCTGGGACTCACATGCCTACTTCTGACTACCTAATACCTATGCTGACCTGTGAGCAAACCCCTCTGTCGTGGCTTAGGTACTACTTCAGGGAAATGTTAGTAATTCTAATCTCATGATGTCTTGTGGAAGTATCACAGTTGCTCTGATCTCAAGACTGATCACTCCCCCAGAGCTCCATAACCGGAGGATTGAGAGTGTGGTAAACTTCATAACCTAGTACCCTCGTCCCTCGTATTCATGTTTTTTAATTGTGTAGGCAGTCTATGCTAAGAAGTTAGATATCACACTAGTGTGATCACCCAAATATCAAAACAATATTCATAGATTTTTATTAAAATGGGGTTATCAAAAGATTTAATATGTTTGATAAGAAATAGGATATGCCAATCAATTAAAAGACAATAGCCAGACAACTTTGCTGCAGGGATTTAAGGAGACTTTAAAATGCCACAAAAAGCAGCATAAATGAACAAATTCTGAAACTGGACATTTAAGTGAGAGTGATAGTGTATTCATTTTTAATGTAATTTAATGTCACTGGGGGTAGCCAAGGTTGTCCTACAGAGACTCCTAAGAACAAACTGTCTTTGGGAACACTTCTTTCCCATGGGGGAAGCTTACATAAGAACCCATCTGAACATCTTGATGAAATGCTCCCCTTTAAAATGCAGTCTTTTATTTGAAGTTTTCATTTATACTACTTATATATCTTCAAAAAGACTGTGTGTGTGTGCGTGCGTGTGTGCGTGCGTGCACGCGTGCGTGTGTGTGTGCGTGTGTGTGTAGAGGCTAAAAGTTGACTTCAGGATATCTTTCCTTAGTCACTTCTCTGCCCTACACTTTGAGACTTTGTTTTTTTACTAGGTGGGTTGAATAAGAATGATCCCGTAGGCTCATATATTTGAATACTTAGTCACTAGACATTGGCCTTATTTGAGCCAGAGGATTAGGTGTGGCCTTACTGGAGTAGGTGTGGCCTTGGTAGAGAAAGCGAGTCACTGAGGATAGGCTTTGGGACTTCAAAAGAACACACTAGGCACAATCCCCCCCTACTCTCTCTACAAATCAGAATGTAAGAGTCTCAGATATTGCTTCAATGTCTGTCTCTGTGCTGCCATTTCCCTGCTATGATGAAAATAGGCTGAACCTCTGAAACCATAAGCAAATCCCAACTAAGTGCTTCCTTTTATAGAGTTGCTTCAGTCATAGTGTCTCTTCACAGCAATGGGACCATAACTAAGACACTGAACCAGAAGTTCACTGGTTTAGATGGACTGGATACCCAAAGACCCGAGGCCCTTCAGTGCTTCACTTACAGATCTGTGCTGCTGTGCCCAGCTTTTATGTATTGCTTGGGTATCTGAACTCAGGTCCTCGGTCCTGTACAAAAGTACTTTACCCACTGATCCATCCCCATATCCCTTCCACCACATTTTTAAACAGGTCAGAAAGTGGAAGGAAAAAAGAAGGCTGGGCATGATAATATATATCTTTAATTCCAACATTCAGGAGGCAGAGGCAGGAGATCTCTATGATTTTGAGCCCAGCCTAGTCTACACAGCAAGTCCCAGGCCACTTATAGTTACACAGTAAGACTGTCTCAAAAGTCATTTTAAGGAAAAAATATTCAGAACAAAATCAGAAAATAATACCCTACTTTTCCAAAGCTGGTTTAATCATTAATATCACCACGTATTTTTGAGAAGTCTTTTTATGTTGGGAAAGTTTGTATGTTCAAAAGATGCTTCATGAATTAGCCACCTAAGTCCAGGCTGTAAATGCTGCTATTTTGTGAATTGGAGGTAAATTACACTCATGGTGTTAACATCACTGAGGGAAATGGATGGTTGCTTGCTTCAATGATGAGAAAAACTCAAAGCAAAACCAGAGTGGAATCTGTGGTTGCTAGCCTAGCATGCACACGGCCCCGAATTCAACCTACAGAATTACCTCAAGAAGTAAAGAGAAATGGCATAAGTGGCTCACAATGAAATACCTCTTCAAGAAACCATAATAGCAAAACTTTTTAAATATTTCAACTCTGAGACTTCCTATAGCAATCAGCCCAGAAAGTTATGCCCAATGGAGCAATAATGGCCCTAATATCTCAGTGGTAACCAACAGCTGAGTGGATGGATTTATGGCTGTTCAATAGGGTCGAATGTCTGTCTGGTACTAAAAACCCGGCTAAGAACTCCCGGCTGAAGAGACCATAGATCCCCACTGTTCCCATTCTTCTAAGCTGATGTAGTGCTTACCTGCCTTCTAAATAGTTATCCTCACAACCATAGATTAGTGCAGCTACCCCCCCCCACACCTCAAAGACTTGTCCTTTTGCGGTAGACAGAAGTTAGTACAGAGTACTGGCCAAAGCACAGAGAATGGAGTGGAGCATCCGTCCACAACAACCCCTATCCCCACGGTTTAGGAAGGAGCATCACAGAAGAGAGGCAGAAAAGGCAGAAGTAGAAGCGCTAGGTCAGGGCAGCACTGTCACACCCATGAACTCTCAACAGCTGTGGTTGCCTGCACAAGACCATACCAGTCAAACTGGATGCGAGAATCTTGACCTGGAGAGATTGTCCTAGGTTGTTGGGGTGTGTCCTGTTCAAAGGGGGAGACAGACAAATCAGCGTCACACACTGCCATTTCGACATCGGTAACTTAGTCTTATCTTCAGGATTATCCTTATAGGGTTCAATATGTCTTCCAGGCTCTGAAGACGTATTTGGCTAGGCTTTATCCAGGTAAACCACAAGACATTTGCAAAATGTGGATAGCAACGGTATTCAACACATCAAAACATCTAGGAATAATTTTAAAAATCTCCAAAAGTAGAATGTGCAAAGTGAAATGTATAAAAGCAAACATTTTTAGTAGTAAAATTCATTGTTAAATATTTTAATGTGAATTCATCTGAAAAAAATGATATGGGGAAGTAAAGAAGTCGATGGATCTATCTGGCATGATTCCACTCAGATCAGTAGTTCTCAGCCTTCCTACTGCCGCAAGTCTCTAATATTGTTCCTCATGTAGTGGTGACCCCAATAATCTTTGCTGCTACTTCATAACTACCATTTTGCTGCTTATGAATTAGAATGCAAATATCTGTGTTTTCCAATGGTCATAGGTGACCCCTGTGAAAGGGTTTTTCATCCCCCAAGGGGCTTGCAACCCACAGGTTGAGAACCACTGGTTTAGCGGAAGCTGAAAAGGAGGTAAAAGAAGACTTCATGTTAGATAGAAAAACATACATGGGTAGCAAAGCCATGGGGGTAAAGGTAAGAAAAATACATAAGATTCAGCACAGTATTAACAAGACAGGGTTACGGGGAGGATGACTCTGTGGAGGAAGTGCAGAAGGCATCAGGGCTGATGGCATTGCCTTGGGATTTGGTCTGATGTGACTAGAATTGTATCTATTTTCTTCTTCTTTGAGGTGCACATGTATATTAAGAGGAATGTCTAAATCTTGTGCGGTTACTGATGTTTGCTGCTCACTTTGCCTTAGTTTTACTCTGCAGGATTCTAAAGGGGGTGTTGTAGACATCGCATGGGCTGAAATCTGCAGGTTTCTAAGAGGGGTGTTTTAGATGCGCACGAACGTTAGGAACACCATGACTAAACTACTAAACTCCATAAATTGGTGGTACAAAACCTGGATGAATTCAGAGAATTGCAGGCTCCACGTTGTTGGCTTTTTTTTTTTTTGACATTTTTTTCTTTTATTGGATTTTTTTTAATGTACATTTCAAATGTTATCCCCTTTCTTGGTTTCCCCTCCAGAAACCCACCTTCTCCCCCTGCTTCTATGAGGGTGCTCCCCCCATCCACCCACACGCTCCCTCCCACCTACCTACCCATTCCCTCCTACCTCCCTGCTCTGACATTCCCCTACATGGGGCATCGAGGGTTGACAGGACCAAGGGCCTCTTTTCCCACTGATGCCCAACAAGGCCATTCTCTGCTACATATGCAGATGGAGCCATAGGTCCATCCCTGTGTACTCTTGGGATGGTGGGTTGGTCCCTGGGAGCTCTGGGGGTCTGGTTGGTTAATATTGTTGCAAACCCCTTTAGCTCCTTCAGTCCCTTCTCTAACTCCTCCACTGGGGACCCTGTTCTTAATTCAATGGTTGGCTGCGAGCATCCACCACTGTATTTGTCAGGCTCTGGCAGAGCCTCTCAGGAGACAGCTATATCAGGCTCCTGTCAGCAAGCACTTCTTGACATTGGCAACAGTGACTAGGTTTGGTGGCTGGATATGGGATGGATCCCCAGGTGGGGCAGTCTCTGGATGACCTTTACTTCAGTCTCTGCTCCAAACTTTGTCTCCATATTTCCTCCTGTGAGTATTTTGTTCCCCCTTCTAAGAAGGACTGAAGCATCCATACTTTGGTCTTCTTTCTTCTTGAGCTTCATGTATTCTCTAATTGTATTTCGGGTATCCAAAGCTTTTGGGCTAATATTCACTTATCAGTGAGTTCATACTATATGTGTTCTTTTGTGATTGGGTTACCTCGCTCATCCTAGCCTGAGCAATTAGACAACAAAAGGAGGTCAAAGGGATACAAACTGGAAAGGTTGAAGTCAAAATATCACTATTTGCAGATGATACGATAGTATATGTAAGTGACCCCAAAAATTCCACCAGAGAACTACTAAACCTGATAAACACCTTCAGCAAAGTGGCTGGGTATAAAATTAACTCAAATAAATCAGTAGCCTTCCTCTACACAAAAGATAAACAGGCTGAGAAAGAAATTAGGGAAGCGACATCCTTCACAATAGTCACAAATAATATAAAATATTATTTTATATTGGTGTTACCCTAACCAAGCAAGTGAAAGACCTGTATAACAAGAACTTCAAGTCTCTGAAGAAAGAAATTGAAGAAGATCTCAGAAGATGGAAAGATCTCCCATGTTCATGGATTGGAAGGATTAATATAGTAAAAATGGCCATCTTGCTGAAAGCAATCTACAGATTCAATGCAATGCCCATCAAAATCCCAAGTCAATTCTTCCCAGATTTAGAAAGAGCAATTTGCAAATTCATTTAGAATAACAAAAAAAAAATCCCTCAAGATTGCAAAAACTATCCTCAACAATAGAAGAACTGGGGGAATCAGCTGTATTACAGAGCAATAGTGATAAAAACTGTATGGGATTGGTACAGAGACAGGCAGGTAGATCAATGGAACAGACTTGAAGGCCCAGAAATGAACCGCACACCGATGGCTGTTGGCTTCCTTGCTTACCCTTTACTTGCACAGACATTGCTGTTCACCACAGGTTCCCTGCCATGCCTCACGGTCCTCTGCACACAGCTTCCATATGAATAATTGTTGTAACTTTGATTCCAATGTCTGCTATGCAATTCTAAGTGTAATTTAACCAATAAATACAGATTGACACAAAAAGTGATCAGACATTTAAAATATGTAGTATTATATTCTTCCTCTAAAGAAAGCATGTATAATACTCGTCTTTAGCTGGATAAAAATCTAATAATTATTCACATACAGGTTTTTTTTCAAAAGCACTAGAACCCAGCATTTATTTTAAGTCTACATTGGGAGTGTAGTGTTTCCATAATACTTAGTGCGAAATATGTCACTGTTAATGTATCAAAGAGTTTAATTCTTCTTTCGAAGTGTTGCTTGGCTAGTCCCACACATACTAAAGGAGCTGAGGCAGGAGAGTCATGAGTTTGAGGCCTGGGCTGCATCATTTCTTTGTCAATATTATGAGTACACAGGTGTGGCTGGACAAGTTGAGCTAACAGGTTGTTAGTTAGGGCTTGTGTTAACTGGGCTTGTGGGCTGGAGAGATGGCTCAGTGGTTACGAGCACCGACTGCTCTTCCTGAGGTCCTGAGTTCAAATCCCAGCAACCACATGGTGGCTCACAACCATCTGTAATGAGATCCAATACCCTCTTCTGGTGTGTCTGAAGACAGCGACTGTGTACTCATATAAAATGGGAATAATAAAGTTAAGCATACCTTTAAAAAAAAAAGGAACTGGGCTTGTGTCAAAACCTGTGAGGCCCAGAGGAGACCTTTGAGAAATGGCATCCAAACCAGGAGCTGACGCTGGTCTGTGAGTATGGGCTCCAGAACCAACGTGAAGTCTGGAGGGTCAAATTGACTCTGGCAGAGAGCCTCCCAGCTGTCGGGAAGCTACTGATACTAGACGCAGACAACCCGTGGGCTCTGTGACTTGGTCCCACTGAGGGGCTGGGCGAGGACAAGATGAAGCCACATTGAATTCTGGGCCTGAGAATCGAGGATTTCTTGAAGAGGTGGTTGCGGATCCAAGGCAGGTCATTCAGCTGGGTCCTGCCTTGCATCCCCCGGGCCTGCTCATCCCACAGTACTGTATCAAAGTCATAAGCTGGAGGCAAACACTGTGTCATTCATTGCCCCTGTGGACTTTCAGAAGCACATTCACTTCTATCTCTGTTCTCAAGATGGTGGTAGCCGCTGCCCAGGATGTGTGAGGAGAATGTCAGGGAGGGCTAGGGTAGGGCAGGAGCCAGAGATGATAAGGAAGAAGATTAAACCCAAATTATCCTGGGCTGCAATTATCTAGTCTCCCAGTTGGCTAATAAAACAGAATTAAGGAAGAGACCTGCTGTTCTACTAGCTACCGTGAAGGACAGACAGTATTAACTTCTGTCTCTGTTTTAGTGCATGGGGTTGGACACGAACTACTGTTTGTTACCACTCTGATTGGGCTTTTTATGGTTTGGAGTTTCATTTTACAGCAATGTTGGCAGAGGCCCAGAGCACACATTTCTGACTCCACAGTAACCCCTGATGGGAAGAGGCCAAACTTTAGACTCAAGTCAAGTCCTTAAAGTCAACCACCTTGACTTGCTCATTGGTGGGTTATTCCTGCTAGATTAGTTGCATAGTTTCTCTCAGATTTGGGTTTTTTCCTTGGGTGTGAAATGGAGTCAATAATGCCCATTGCACATGACTATTGTGAAGTGTGTGTGTGTGTGTGTGTGTGTGTATGTGTGTGTGTGTGTGTGTGTGTGGTGCGCGCACACATGTGCACACACGCCCACACGTATACCTGGTTACATCTAGGCTCAGGGAAATGAAAGCCGTAACCCCTATTGTCAGAAGAATCATTAAATCCCATAATTACTTTACTTCATTTGCAAGTTAAGCTCACAGCAAGCCTCATTTGGTCATTGTTCTCAAGGCCAACTCTCTGTATGCGATGCTGGGCAATTGGTATGATGCTTCTGTCTCCTGTTTCTCTATTGACTTGATGATGACAACTGAAAACCACAGGCATAAGCAATATGGTGTTACAAATCCTGAAGACGTCACTTTCTCCTCAATGCACATTTTAGCGCCAGAAGCCTTGGTCTTTTCTTTCTGGTCTGGATAGTCAGATATGTGCAATATGTATATACCACACATACACATATGCACACATACATATACATACATCTGCACACCCACACACATAAACACACATGCACACACATACATACATGCAATATACACATACACATATGCACCCACATCATACACACCACATACACATACATAAATAGAAGGAACACACATACATATATACAACACATGTACACATATACCACACATACATATACACACCACACACATATGCACCACACATACACATATATATGTGTGTATATATATATATATATATATATACATACACATACACACATAATGAGAGAAAGAGACATGGCTGAAAGAGACACATACAGAGAGATATGTAGAAGGGAGATGAGTGTGTGTGTGTGTGTGTGTGTGTGTGTGTGTGTGTGTGTGTCCAGTTCCTGACTAACCACCTGTTGGCTCTACTTGCCTGGCTTCACCTGTGCAGTGTGTCTTAACTTCATCAATAACAGCAAAATGCCAACTTGCATTCCCATCCAGAGACTGGAACCCTGGTCTCTCTCCAGGGTCATAAGCAGAGAATCTAACAACTATGCTAAAAGAGCAGCTCCTTTCATTTTTTCTACTACATAATTAGATATGTTATATAATGCTGAAGGAAAACTATAAAAATTGTTTTCTAATAAAAAGCAATAATATACTCCCTGAAAGCTTGAATGTGGGGTACACAATGAATTGTAAATATCTTTTTTAATATTCACAGTTCATCTCATAGAAATGATGACCAAAGAAAGAGAATCCAAAAGACAAATTTTACTTTATACTCTACAAAGCATAACGTGTAGACATTTTTCTGATTAAATCTGGTTATATATATGGATCACATGGCTATGCCCATACAGAGGATGGTTCCGGTATAACCCCTAGGTAAATGCTTTGCTTCATTGCCACCTCGGAAGCTCTGTGAATTACAAACGTGCTTCATACCCCCGAACTCTTAAGTTCTAGGTCCCAGGGCCACTACTCATTGGCTACAAAATTCTGGACTACCTACCTTCTCCAAGCCTCAATTTCTCACATGTTTGAGGATGATAATTTCCACCTTTCATACAGGTAAGGACAGATCGACATGGTATACTTTAAAATATTACACAAGTCACAAAAGGCTATATCACCCAAAACCACATTCACAATAAAAAACAAGAGATCTAAGCACTGTAGCCTATGGCTATACAACCAGCACTCAGAGGCTGAGGCAGGAGGATTGCAAAATCTAAAATTACATACTTAGAACAGGGTTTCTAGAAACATCATTGATTGATCTTTGTCAAAGTTATCTCCCAGGTTTGGTGAAGGGCATGAGAGGAGATGTTGAATGGACCATTGATCATTGTTCACAAACTACAATAAAGACAGCAAATCCTGACACTTAAGACCACAAATTGGGCCTGAAGTTGTGCTTTGGGTGGATTTAGTCTTCAGTCTGGGTTCAAACCCTGGCTCTCCAACTTCATAACCTTATATAACCTTAAGGAAGCTATTTAACTTTCGTAAGTTAATATTACTTGTTGATGTCCCAGAAGGCAAAAACAAAAACAAACAAAACAAGATGAAACAAACTATCCAATTATCAATTTTGGTAACAAACCCTTTGATAAAGCTGCCATGTGATATGCGTTCACACGAATGCTTAAGACAATATGTGGCATAAGCTATTGTTACCTCCGACAGTGTTTTGGGGAGTGGGTTGTGTGTTTTGATTTTTGTTATTTATTTTGTTTGTTTCATTTTGTTTTGTTTGGTTTGGTTTGGCTTACCATCTGGGACATTAATGAGTAACGTTGTAGAGATGTTGTCTCAAGCTCCTTTGTCCCAAACAATCCAAACATGGTATCTTTTCAGGTAATTATTTTCTTTCCCTGTGGCTTAAAAGGTTGAATTCTGTTCACTTAGGGAGTATTTGGTGGGGGATTTTGTTATAAACTTTACAAATTAGGGCAATACTGAAGCTTATGGTCTAGTTTACAGAAATACAATGTGGACAAGGTGGTCAGCTCTCTGGTTTAACCATCAAGGCTTCCCCGGTGACTTACAAGTTTCTTGAGCACTTGAGCACTTGAGCACTGCCATAACTAAGTGGAAGGAAGACACCAGAACCAGAAAATCCTAACATGTGGAGGCAAGATGACATCCAGCCAAAGAGACTCAAGGGCCGACTGCCTCTTTCAAATTAGGCAGATCAAGTTTAATGTGAGTTGCTTTAGGAAAAGCCAGGGTAGTTGGGCCATCTTGGGTCCTCTCACAGGTTTCCTGTATTCCTCAGTCAGTGAACTCACGGATTCCTTTATTGCTTACCATGTGATCAATTGATTTCTCTTAGTGTTAACAGATAATGAATTTGTTCACTGCTGACAGGCTATCAGAGATGTTTGGAGATCGTTCACAGTTGGAGTCAAATTCTATGACATGTTAGTTGCCTATGTCCTCGTTCGAAGCTGATGCAAAGACCCAAAACAACCCCTTTTGTTTTTCCTGTGGTTTTTGAGACAGGGTCTCCTAGATTAGGTTGGTCCCAGTTTACTATGCTGAGGATGATCTAGAACTTCTGATCCTCCTGCCTTCACCTCGAAGTATGTAGACTACTTACGTATATCACTATGCCTGGTTTATGTGGTACTGAGGATTGAACCCAGAGCTTTGTACATCTGTGGCAAACACTCCATTAACTGGCTAGGACCTTCGCCCTGCAGGAGACTTGGACCAAAACTCATTTGTTTTCTTATAGATGTTATGAAATGTCAGTACCAAGGGATTGCCTCCCACCAGCTGTCCCAATGATATATGAAGACATGACACTTCATTTGAAATAACCCTTCATTACAAGTGGCCTTCTCTTCACTTGTAATCTAATGACACCCCTGCACCTCATCTGTGACCTTCTGGAGTATACACTAGTCACTCTATGAGCAGGCCAGGCCCAAGGCTCACTCAGTACTAAACATACATTTCTACAAAGCTACTCATTCAAAACTCTTGGGCAGAAACATTTTGTAGAGGTTTTTCTTTCTTAGTGGAAAAGCCCTGGAAGTCGTTTTCTGAGTTCTCCCATATTGTGGATGAAGATCATGAGGCAAACAGAAGAAAAGCCATTTGCTGGCATTTCCATAAGTGTAGAGTAGCCCAGAGGTGTGTTCTCTGCCAACAGCTCTTCTCCTGTCAGAATGAAAGCGACCAGATAAGATACCCCTTGGAGAAGCTGGTGTGACCTTCCTCCCCACTGCCACACAGGGGGGCAGCTTAATAACGCCCAGTGCCTCATACGGGTCCTTTTGAATATGGCAGACAGTGAAATTGGACGAGCCTGTTAGCAGGGAGGCCTCATGGAAAGCTGAAAGCTGGCCGTGGCTTGAGCATGATGTGATTCTTCACAACCGTCTTGTATAGAAATGGAGAAAGATGGACAGCTTCGAGGTTTATTTAGAGTGAATCAAAGAGCATGGTGACAGAGCTCACATAGGGAGGGAGTGGATGCAGACTTCATGATGATTCCCGTGTTGTGGAGTGGGTGGGGAAGACAATTCTGTGTGTTGGGATGGATGTTTTTGTCAGGAGGCATGCTGTCATGAGAAACAGAAACTCTTCCTCCTTCTCTAGATCCCGCAACAGGTACCATAACCTCTCCGACCATGAAACCCACTCCTTGATCCTCTCCAAGAAGGCTGGGTCATTCATTACCTGAGTAAGGAGTAGGGAGACTATGTAGATCGCACTTCTTGGCTGTCTTTCCTTCTCAGGAGCCAGACTCCTTGCAAAAAGCAAACTTTACACTGTCTCAAGGCCTTAACCTCCAAGGGAACGGCTACTCGTGTGGGAGCACTTTGGAATGTAATACTGTCTGGACCCGGAAGGGCATATCTATCTAATTCGGGAATTGAATGTTACAAGTGCTTATAAATATACTGCACACGCCAATGTTTGCCTCACTAATTATAATGTGATACTTTGATGATTCATATGCATTCTCCTGAGGTTTGAATATCTTCCCCAAAAGTTTGTGTTAGAAACTGAATCTAATAGGGTTAGATGACATGATAAAGGTGAAGACTTATGATGTCATCCTCTCTGACTCACGATACTCTCTACCACATCACGGTGTAGCAAGGAGTGCCACACTGAATGCCCACATCGTGCTCCTGGACCAGCTAGCATATAGAATTCTGAAATAAGCAACTTCTATTCCTCATGCATTTGCCTGATCTCGGGCATTTCGCAATAGCAGCTGAAAATGAACAATGGCGATGGACTTGGTTCAGAGCAGAAACAAACAGAAGCTGTTTACTAGATCTTCTTCAAGTCTTAGGGTGGGAGGAACAAAACAGCCCATTTCTGACTCTAGAACCCTGTGATACCCCAGTGTTTCTTTCCTATTAAACAAAAAGGAGAGAGGATAACACCTACCCTTCCTTCCTCTCTGGGTATCAGGAAAATAAAGATTATTCTGCACAAGTACCAAGCACAAAATAATATTCAAATATAGGAAACATTCCTGTTCATTCTAAATGTACCATAGAGATATTGTATAGATGGAATTTCTGCAAAGAGAACCTTGAAATGGGCTAAATGGCATTATCGTAATAAGTATTATGATAGATATTTTTGCTATATATGTCTCCTCAGACACAGTAGTTTATAAAAAGTGGCAATTCCACAAGAAAAGGGATAAGTAAAGAGAGGGGTTTGGTGCTCATTTATTTAAGTTTTTCTGTTTGATATGTGGACAATATGGCCTGTGCTTTAGCAATTAGAAACTCATCTGTAATGGATGGGTTCCTTCATCAAGGAACAAAAGTATCTTCTATAAAGTGGGGGTGGTCAGGTTCTGCTAGGAATCATGAAAAAAGAAAGAACCAGATAGTAAGATTCGAAGAGAAAATGTCAGCTCTCAGACACATTGCTACCTAGCTTCTAAAGCTGAGAGACTTTCCCTCAGACTCGCTATCGCAGGAGAGCAGAAGTGAACCCTGTGGCTGGATTTCACAAATGAATAAGCGTGTTTTATAGAGTGTTGAGACATTAAAAGAGAAGGACTATAATCACAACAGAGCTGGTTAAATCTCACATGCATCCTGGCTCACTCAGGAACACAAAAAAGTATTTCCTTTTATATGCTGAAGAGTGGGGACACTTCCCTGCATGGTACATGGACCACCAGCAGCATAGGGTTAGCAGAGGCAAGACCCCCCCCAAACAAAAACATGTGGCCTGTTGGTGGCATAGCAACCTGTATCCCTGTACCCGTCCTGTGCCAGTGGATTAGAAAATGAAAGGACCCTTGGCTTAGCTCAGTCTAACCTGGTATTCCAACCTAAGGGTTGTCTTCTGTTTTCTAATGTATCCCGTGTGTGTGTGTGTGTGTGTGTGTGTGTGTGTGTGTGTGTGTCCGTGTGTTGATCATATCATGTGTTAGGAGCTATACTAACACAGAGTGTTCCAAAGACAGATAAGCCATAGCCTAATAATAATAAATTCACAATTAAGTAGAAAGAGTAGTGAGCCAAAACTTAAATGACAAATGACAACAGCCGAAAGAGTGTAAGTCAGTGGAGTGAAGTACCAGGAGAGTAAGCAAAAAAGCAATTAACCTTCCCTCCCAATCCTTCATTCTTTTAAATGTATTGCTATTACTACTATGCTTTTGTTGTTATTATTAATCGTTGTTGTTGTTGTTGTTGTTGTTGTTGTGTGTACATGGTGGGGGGGTGCACATGCCACAACATGCAGGAACTGGGATCTGAACCTGCCACCAGGCTCACACAGTGAGCATCATCTCATAGGCATCTGCTGTTCATTCTTATACTTAGAGTCACACCATCAGTCCTCTCTCAGCCTGGGTTATGAACCAGTATCCAGCTGTCATTCTGTGCCCCAAACCTGTAAAGTTTAAGGCTCTAAAATTATTTTCTTGAAATTGATAGTAATTTTCTTCTCAAATGTATGCCTTGAATATGAAGTCTAATCAATCAGGGGTCCACATATTGTTCAGCCTCCCATCCCATGACCCCTACATCATTCTACTTGAGATCCTGAAAGGGAGGGGTCATATTGACAAGAGTAAACAGCCGTATTCTGCTGGTAGCTTCCTTTCCCAGCTGGGCTCTGGCATGGGTATGGAGATAAGGTAATGTCCTAAGTCATCATCCCTATGGGGCTACTCATTGCCTGGTAAAGGGTTCTAGGAGGACTCTCTAGCTCACCCATCCTTTGGGGACTGCCTATCTACAATGTATTACGGGGCCCTGGTCAGCAGGCACTGCCCTCAGGAAGGAGGAGACTTGCTGGAGAGGTCAGCTCACTGCTTGAAGACCTGAGACTCTGAGGAGGACAGAGGCAGCATGGGACTGGTGTAGGATGGAGAGGTCAGCTCACTGCTTGAAGACCTGAGACTCTGAGGAGGACAGAGGCAGCATGGGACTGGTGTAGGATAGAGCGGCACAGGACAAAGGTGCAGGCGTCGTAAGCACAGTGGCCATGAAATGGGAGCCGGGAGCTTTTGCTCTCCCTGAGCTGGCCTAGAAAATCCTCCCACTCACTTCTCCATTTCTCTCTCCCCCTCATCCAGGGAAGGTAGCTCTGTGTTGAAGATGTGGAGGCCACAGAGGAAGAACCCTCTTTGGAAAGGAACTCTATGTCAGCTATGCGCATGAGCTCCGGTAGGGAGAGAAACCAGGTCCCACGTGGGACCGCGGGACCGCAGTGTAACACTCTGCCCTGGAGGCATGATGCGAAAGCAAGGAGGAATGTGGAGTTTGAATTCGGGTCCAGAACAGAAAAGAAACCCTATCCTTGGACTCTCCCCTCTACTCATGTTTGGACCTATCAGCTTCCAGCTTTTCATGACAGACTTTTTGCTTTTACTGAGTCTTTACCAGGCATGGATAGTGGGACCGAATCCACTGTGATTACTCCAAGACTGCTCTGCACCTACGTCCTTTGAGCTTTTGTTGGTATCGCTGCTAAGAGAACTGAGATTCTACCACTTTCTAATATGCTTTGTTCGCTTAGTAGCACTTTGTAAGCGATTTCCTTTGATTAAATATTCCATTTTATAATGAACCGTTATCCCATTAGCCAAGCCTTTAGTCAGATATTTTGGTTGATAACTTTACACTATTATAAAGACGCTATAATAAATATTCATACATATAAATCTTAGCATCTGTGCCCATAAAATTTTCTTTAGGATGACCTGGAATTGTCACATTAGAAACCATGACTAGAAGTCACAAACAGTGTCTTAAAGCTGTACGTAATTATTGCCAAATGTTCCCACATCATTAGTTCCCAAAGACTGTGGGTTAGAAGCCAGCCTTGTCTCCAGAGCACACTTGACAGTATATGGAGGCTGTTAAAATTCCTACTAGTAAGCAAGCACCTCTGGGCAGAGGCCAAAGATGCTCTAAGAACACTGTGGTATACATGCCATCAACTCTCAACGCGCAGCAGCGAAGTACTTCTTCATTCCCAAATACCAATGGTGCCTCTGCCAAGACACACGGCGGTGCTTAATTGAAGTGTTATGTATAATAGATAATCTATTCTGGCTGGTTATGTTTCTCTGTGGAACCAAATGACTAGTGCAAACCCTAACCTACATAACACTGAATGCTAGTCTTGAAATGAAAGCTATGACAGAGAGGCTTCCGTTTATTCAAACTCGGTTTGCCAGGCACTTAGTTGCCAAATGCTATAGTAAGTGTCAAATTTCCATCCTAGGAGGAGGGTCCGATCAGTAGATCAGTAAAGAAGAGGTGGCCTGGGGGTAAATTTGAGCTTCACCCACTGTCGAGAAGGTATATTTACTTTCATTTTCTACATCTGTATTTTCCAGAAAAGTTTGCACTGTGTCGTTTCCATATAGTTTCTCAACAAATCGCTCAGCCTCACAAGGCTGCTACGTAAAATTACTGCCAGATTGCTACGATGCCTTTTCTTGCTTCTTTAGAAGTTCTCTCTGCAGAGTGATTTCAGCACTCCCTTTCACAGACACTCAAGGCCTTAAATATGAAACATCCTTAGGATGCTAGTGGCTCCTCTCCTCCCAGATGACCTTTTGTTCCTGCAATTTAACTCAGAGGAATCTCATTTTGGCTAATTTGGAGGTGGATAAAATGTTTCCCTGCCTTTGTGTTTTGAATTAGTAGGTAGTTCCCCAAGTGCCAATACTGTCAGTTCACAGCGGGCATGAAGGCAGGAACCAACCCAGAATGTCCCCTCTCGTTTCGTTTTTTAAAAATGGATAGCAGAGAAGCAAGGAGAGGTGCCCCAGCTCCAGGCTGGGCTCTCTAAGCTCTCACTGTGCTCCCAGTGGGTAAGGCTGGATACATTGCTACTCCTAGCTGCTCGCCTCCTGTGTTCTCTACATAGTCTCAGACTATGAGCAAGAGAACATGCTATGGTTGGCAGGGGTTTTCCAAGCCAGGACAGAAAAGAATCAGAAGTAGATGAATCTGGTCTTGGTGTCACATTCCTGAGGACAAGAAGAAGGCAGAGGGCAAGCCTAATAACTGCAGCTAGTGCAGCCCTCAGGTAACAGGGGAGGAAGGTGAGGAGGCAAACTGGGAAGACTGTGTGCTCCAGAAACAGAGGGCTATACCCTCACTTTTCCAGAAAAGCATAAAAATCTAGAAAGGTTTCCTAGCAACCCCATCCCAAGCCTACAATCTTTAACTCCATTACAGTCGATATTAAACTTTAAATATGTAATCACGCACATTAGGTTGCAAACACCCATAAAAGCCGTTCAGTCATTAAACTGTACACAGCCATGCAAATGATAGAAGAATACCATCAAATTTTTTTATTGAAAAAAGTAAAGGTTAGAACATTCTGGTAATCTGATGAACGGCTACAGACAGCATAAAACGGGTAATGCGGAGCCTTTAAAGTAACGCCAAGAAAGCAGAGAAGAAAAGGAAAGAAAAAAAAAAGAAAGCTTTCCTGTTAGCCCTTGGTCCTGCTAAGACTGAACCCCCAGTGAACCTGATTGTTGGGGGGAGGGCGGTAATGGGGGGAGGGTGGGGAGGGGAACACATATAAGGAGGTGAGGGGGAGGGATTAGGGGGATGTTTGCCTGGAAACCGGGAAAGGGAATAACACTCGAAATGTATATAAGAAATACTCAAGTTAATAAAAAAAATAAATAAACAAATAAATAAATAAAAGAAAGCTTTCCTGTTAATTCCTGACCAATGAATTTAAAGTCAAACGAATGCTGAAACTGAACATGGCAGTCCATGCCCGCAATCCCCGCACTCAGGAGATGCACGCAGAGACTGGGTTTGCTGCCATCTTAAGATGTTAAACAACAAAGGGCTGGGGACGTGAGGCTGATGGGTAGAGCACTTCTTAGTGTGTCCAAGACCTTTTGGTCAATTCTCAATGAGCGCACGCACAGACACATGCACACACACACACACACACACGCACGTGCACATAAATGGGTACACGACCTTTGTGTCAAAGATTGTCCTATTCTTATAAACTATTGGAACTTTATGAGTTGCAATTTTATCTTCTGCCCTTGAATGACACTTGCCAACATTTATATACTTTACAACGAACTAACCCAAGTCTTGTCATTTTTTTAAAAAACTCCTTAGGATTCCCACAATAGAACTGCAGATCATCATACTGGAGATCTAATATGGAGATTGTGCTGCACAGAAACCCAACATGTACTTTTGGAATTACATATTGTGGTCGAAAAATAAACTTATTGATCAATTCTAGAAAGAAGTTCAACAGAGCTATGCTTGTCAAATGCCAACTGTGTATTTTGATCAGTAAATCCCTCGGTCTAATGTCCTGTTAATCCGTCTGGTTTATTTTATATTTTAAAACGATCGTTGCCTTTGTAAAAGACATCAAGGTTAGGCAGCACTGGGTTAAGTCATCCAGTGCTGTTTTCGACTTCTGTGGAAAGATAGGACGGCATAGAAATGATTATCGTGCGGGAACGAGTTTGGGTTCACAGACTGTAAAAGCAGAGCATGCTGGGAGATC
This sequence comes from Rattus rattus, assembly GCF_011064425.1. Taxonomy (NCBI): domain Eukaryota; kingdom Metazoa; phylum Chordata; class Mammalia; order Rodentia; family Muridae; genus Rattus; species Rattus rattus. The sequence continues at coordinate 53,672,588 of NC_046158.1, forward strand.
ACATGAGAAAGGAGTGGGCCAGTCAACTGGGAGAAGCGGGGAGGGCAGAGCACGGCCAGGTTTTCATTGGGGGTTTTGAGAATAGTACAAGAAGTAGACCTAGGATGGCGGTTTGAATAATTTTGGTTGACTCTGGGTCGGAGAAGCAGTTCGAGCCCTGGCATGAAACTTTGGTTTAAAATGAAATGTCCCCCAAAGAAATGTCTATTGAAAGTTTGGTCCACAGTGTAACACGGTCGCAGCTAGGACTACGAGAATTGATTGGCTCACGGGAGCTCTAACTTTATTAACTGATTAGCACATAATGAATTCAGTGCTGAGTCAATATTCTGACGTGAGGGAGGCCTAAGTAGAGAAAAGCAGGCATTGACTGAGGGTTTGTATGTCTTGTCCATGACTCTTCCCCGAACTCCGTGCTTCTCGGGAATATGAGGCAAGTAGCTTCCTCTGCCACACGCATCGGCCACCATGATGCTTTAGCTCAGTTCAAGCCCAAAGCAGGGAGCCAAGTGACTGTGGGTTGGAACTTCAGAACCTGTGAGCCAACAGAAACTTGCACTTGTTTGAAGTTGTTTCTCTCTGGTATCATGGATGATTGGGGGCAGCTGGAAAAACATCAATGTGTACAGCGCTAGGCTCTGAATTGTTTGGTCTGAATATCCAAGGCACTCTTGGGGAGATGGGCTCTGCTATCTCTTAGAACTGGCTAGCCTTTGAAGAAGCAGTCTTTCCAGGATGCCCCAAGTGCCAGAATATCAAGAATACAGAAAATAAACAGGGCATGGTGAGACACACCTCTAATCCCAGAACTGAAGAGGCGAAGGCAGAAACACCTTAAATCCAATGTGGGCTGCATAGCAAGACCCTGGTGGGAAAAAAAAATGAGAGTTGGAGAGGAGAGAAGGGGGGAGAGGAGGGAGGAAGAACCCAGGTAATAAAGTCAATATAGATATTTTAGATGACAATTTTCCTTTTACATGTAAGTTCCTTCCTTGGCAGAGAAAGCCTATACACTCCGGACAATATGTTTAAAAACATCAAGTAGGCCTTGTATTTCTCTTAAAAACACTTTTTCATTATCTTATGAGAATGTAATGATTTTATTTAATAATTAGATGCTTGTTAAATACTGTAAGGTGTATATGTCAGTAAATACTGTAATGTTAAAAAAAAAAGCATAGGGGAAAAAGTATGGAAAAGCACGAATATGTTATACTTTAAAAACATATGGCAAAACCGAGACTACAACTCCGCTCCCTGCTCCCTGGTCCGGAGACTAAAGCCAGTTCTGCTGCACTGTGAAACCTTTTACAGAAACATTAAAGTCAAAGGAGGAAAGTTCCCTCAGCAGAACAAAAGCCATCCATCGCTGTTTGTCACTATTTGTGATGACCCTGGAGTTTCTTCAATAGAGAACACTATTCCTAAGGCGTAGACCACATCCTTGTAGACCATATCCTTTATGTAGGGGACCCCTGGGTGGGGACCACATCCCCATACGTAGAATTACACAGAGCAGAAGCGGTGTCGTAAGGGCGTTAAAACAGGGTTGCGTCAGAGCACACTGAGTTGATGCCGTTCAGTTTGCTTAAGCCCGTTCCTCCCTGACTTGGTCTCTACACAGATGGCCCTGGTGAGAAGACTGAGCGTCTTTGCTGGATCGATGGCTCTCCCTCTCCAGATGTGCTTGCCACTTTCTGCTGTACTGCTCTGTGCCAGGAAGCTGGCTCGAGACAGCTGCTGGGCCTGATCCCCTTCATCCACTCAGCCTTCTCACGTTCAACCAGTGTGTGGCACTGGCAAGAGGGCAGGATGTGAGGACCTCCCCTCCCCCCATTCCTGACTCTCTTCAAAGACTTAGCTTGTCCCTGGCTAATTTCCTACCCCCTGACACCCGTACCGCCAGGCCACTGGCCCCAACTGGGCAATCCCTCCTCACAACCGTTGTGGTCTTCTGATCTTGGGGTGGTGGTGCGGGGGGTGGACAGAGGCGGAGAGCCAATAGCTAGCCCGATGTATCAGTGATAACTCTGAGTGGCAGAAGTTGGAAGCAGGGCTTTCACAGGGACTAGTCCGCAGACAGCGAGCGAATAAGACCAACTCAGAATCAGTAGCTTGGAAAGGCAACCATCTGAAAACTGAATATTTATGAGACCTTTTGAAACTATGTGAAGCACATGACTTATAATCAATAAACTTGAAAGGGCAACACTTCTAAAAAAATAATAATTACAAAGCTGGTCAATATAATCTCCCACGTCTGTAAGGGATTTGCGAAGAAAAACAAGACAGAATAAAAACCCTGTGGTTAGCAAGGCCTTGAACTACAAGCACCTTCAGACTTCATGAGAAATGGAGAAATCCCAGCTGTGCAGAGAGGGTCCCAGCATGGGAGTTCTCAGTGCTGCTTCTGGTTTCCAATATTTATTTGGTTACGGTCCATCTGGCGGCTTTGTTTGCTTGTTTGTTTGTGATAGGGTCTCACTATCCAGCCCCTGGTGGCTGAAAATCACTGTGTAGGTCAGGCTGGCCTCAAACTCACAGGAGACCTTCCTGCCTCTGTTTCCCCACTGCTGGGATCAAAGGTGTGTGCCATCACGCACACCAAGCTAAGCTGTGCGATGTACCACAGGATTTCTACATGGCCTCTTCAAGCCAAAAGGGAAAAAAAGTAAAAAGGAAAAAAGCAAGGGAGACCGGAGTGGGTACTTGGTTGATGTAGACAAGCAAATCAGATAACCCTCCAGTTATGTAAGCCTTTACTTCTTAGCATTCAAAATGGAGACTGACCACTTTAAAGACATGCTCGGGAGATGAGCTTCCAGCTTAATCGTGTTGTCTCCATAGTCAGGACTTGCTATTTGGAGGTGTAGTGGCCGGCTCCAGGCAGAGGCGCAGGGTGACCTCTCATTTCCCTAGGCATCACTGTCTGTTGGGTGCCCTGCAGGGTTAGGGAGGTCTTGATCTAGATCTCTGGGAGCTCCCATGTAAGAGCTCACTGAAGACAATGGCCAAGAGTGCTTCATACCAGAAGTAGAGCGGACGCATCGTGCCGTTACAGAGATTCAAAGGAGGCAGCCAGACATGTAGTCAAGGTGGGATGACAGAGAAAAGATGGACTGGCTATCAGCAAAGGTGTGCCTTAGACTCCCTGCTACTGTAATTACATTGGAAATACCAGGAGAACTTAGGCTGTAAGAGGAAAGGCAAACAAAGGACGGGTAATGGGCACCCAGTAGTTAGAGGCCCGGAAAGACTACTCTGGGAGTGGCTAGGCATCAAGGTTCTGCAGGCCACAGACCTCTGCTTGGATCCCAGCCTCCTCCATGGTCAGCTGAGCCATTTTGAGCAAATCCTTAACGTGGTCAGGCCTCAGTCTTTCCTTCTATAAAGTGAAGCACTAATAGGAGGACAGAAAGAGGAATTCTCACTAAAGGGTAAATCTCTGGCCCACAGTACACTGGTGGGTGGAATGGTTGTTATAACAGTGGGGGTCCTGCTGCTTTTTATCGATATTGTTAATAGATATCCTACAGAGGTGTCTCTTCCTTTCCCCATATTTTTCATTCAAGTGAAAAAAAAAAAAAAAGACTCCTCATCCCTATGCCCACAAACCTATATTTGTGATCAAGAACAAACCTCGTTAATGTGTGAAACCACTGTTCTGTTGGAACTAGCCAGTTCATAAGAAGCCCTTGGGACTGTAGCAAGTACACATCTCATAAAACCAGGAAACCTTCTTTGCTATTTTTATCCAAAAAAAAAAAAAAAAAAAAAAAAAAAAAAAAAACCAAATAAATAAATTTAGCCTCTAGTGTCTATAAATGACCAAAAACCCTAAATTCCTCCCAGAATATTATAAACCCATCCCACTTTTTCTTTTTTACACAATTAGACTTGCCTTTTTGTGACCCACATCCTATTTTCCAAAACGAATGTGTTCAGGTCGCAAAACACCGCTCTACCACTAAGGAACCAAAGAGACAAGCAGAGCACACAAGGGTCTTGGTGACTTCCCTCCAAGACAGAGCAAAGCGATCTGGAAGGCGGACTTCACATGCCTCCTGAATGCTGTATTAAACGGGAAAAGTTAGCTTCCAAGTTAAGCCTTGTAAATAAACAGGTGACCAAACCTCAGGAACCAAAGTAAATCGGTCGGATTAGCAAACATTTAGTTTCGGGGGTAAGGAGGAGGGCCAAGTTCACCTTAAATCACCTCGTCCTCAGACAAAGCAGCCAAGTGCTGTTGGTCCTTAGGTTTATCATGATTGTGTGTCTGTCAGGAAGAGGGGCCTGAGATGGGAAATGTCTCCTGCTGCGGGCACAGAAATCAATTCTACTTCTGTGAACTTGCCTGTGGGCTTGAGGGACTTTTTTAAAACATTGTGTGCAGAGCTGGAAATAAAAATCTCATGGAATTCCTTTATAGAAGAGGACTGGAGCGGGGTCAACACCCCTTTTTAAAGTCAACCTCCCAGTTCAATGATGAGACCATGGCCGTCTGTGACGTCGTTAGGGATAGAAGCACTTTTATCAGTGTGCCTTCCAGATGCCTAGAATCAAGCCCTTCCAAGACTGACACTTTAAATGTAAATATAGAGTTATAAGCAGGCGGAAATGTATTCCATGAAAAGAGGCTGCTATGTTAGTACAGTATTTAATGCAGAATGAATAGACCACTCTAGGGTGCACGCCCTTAAAGGCGTCGCGGTGTATAGCTTCCGTTCAGCTTTCCAGCTCTTCTCTGGCACAAGTCATCAGCGGTGTCTTCCTGCATTATGGAAAGGCGGAGTGGGATTTGGATGGGCAAAGATGGAGGGGGAAAAAAAGTATCCCTGGCAGGAAGGAAGCAAGGCACAAAAATAGCAAGGCCCTATCCAGGCATCGAAAATGGTACATAATTTAATTAGGATGAAGCTGGGGCCACGCGAAAGACTGCAATAGACACTGGGCTGGAATAAAATTGAACCTCTTATACTCAGTATGACTCAGAGTCAGGCAGGGCCAGCTTCGTGAGCGTGTGGCCAGAGCAGTTGTGGGAGGAGGGGCGGGTGCCGCTCCACTGCCCTGTGAGATATTTATTCTTAACGCTGTGGTCTTGGAATCTATTTTGTATGTGAAATCCAATGGAACAACCGAGTTCGAACCTGGAGTTCAGAGATTTGGCTCTAAGTGTGCTCCCGTCCCCACCTCCTGCCCCACTTCCTTGGCCACGTGACCCTCCCTCCCTGGTGTCCCAGGCCCCATCTAGACTCCCCTTTGCATTGGAGATAGGCACAGCAACCTGGCCGGCTGTGTGGAGAGAAGCCCGTACGCCACGTCTGCGTGGCTCTTTGCTCCTGAGTGGCGTCGGTGTGGAAGCTTGGGCAGAGCATTGTGGCCCACAGCTTCTCAGGGTACAACAAGGTTGTGATCGTCTCCACCCTGAGCTGGAGGCACCAGGGAGTATCCAGAAGTCAATTCAGCCAGGGCCTCCCATCCACTCCTGGCCAGACACAAAGAATTTCTCAGGTCAGATGTTGCAGTCACTTAGGATTTCTGTCTGGGGGGCAGACTCTTGGGAAGGGAGTTCGCTTCTCAGGCCCATCATTTTGCCCTAAACTCCACAAATAGCAATGCTGGCCCTGATAGAACACTTTCCGTTGACCTGGTTCCTCTCTCCAGTTGGAGTTTTATTCGCTTGTTTGCTTTGTTTTGTATTGTTTTGAGAAAGGGTCCCCCTTGGTAGCCCAGGCTGGCCTCAGAGGCAGTATGTGGCCACAAACTTAGAGCAATTGCAGGCATGGCCGCCACACCCTGATGCTTCCCGTGCTCTGATAAAGCTGTTCACCCTCTCCATGTCTCTCACGCTTAGTCTCCAAATCACCATTGACTTAACCTCTCCTTCACCCAAATTCTCACCTACAGGACAACTCCCATCCATTGCCTGCAGCCAATCCCCCTGTCTCTGCTTTAGTTCTGCTATCCATTATGGCTCCACCAGTCCGTCATTACATACTTAGTCTCACAGCTTCAAGCCTTCCTCTATTCTATCCTTTCTGTCACTGCCAACCAGTCACCCAAGGTGCCATTTCGATGCCAAGAGGATTCTTGTGGTCTGTTGTCCGCCAACTCTTCATCAGATGTTTAAGGTCCTTCCTGGGTTCTCAACTCACTTTTGCAATGCAATTTTTTTTAGCTGAGTTGAAACAGTCCTTCTCACCTCTACACATTCTGTGCTTACACTTCACTCCCTCTGAAGCCATCTTGTACTACCTAAAACACTCCCGCTAGCCTCACAATTATCCAGCAAGGAAATCTGACCTCCTTTTAACAACAGTCATGGCACCTCCTTCAGGGAGTCTTCCACCACAAGCTCCATGGTGACTGTCTCTGGAAGGGCCTCCAGGGAGCACAGTGTGGTAGAGTTCGTAGCTCTTAACTGTGACACTGGGGAGACAGGAAGTGTGACCTCTCACCTTCCTATACCCACAGGTATAATGGGCTCTCTGTGTGCCTGCTGCATCTGACCTGCGGAATTAGTGCCTCTGTTGTGTAAACAGATCGGGTCTTCTGAACGCCTAGCACACCTGCAACTCTCCTGCGTCATCGACGTCCCCTACCCTCCTCTCAGTTCACCCAACAAAGCAGCCTGCTGCTTTTCAGACCCAAGCCCATCAGACACCTGTATCGTCATTATCAACACCAACACAAACTCATCTTGCACTTTTTATTAATGTCGAACGTGCTATATCCTGGGTGTTTGGAATAATCTCAAAGAGAGCACCTGTTACTTAAGTGTTCTTTGCAACATCTCGAGGGCAATTTCTTCATTACTATATTAAAGTGGGCTGTTTAATAACTTGTAGCTGTCAGAGAAGTCACTGCCATCAAACTGGATACCTGAAAGGAATGCATTTTTCCCACTTGCAATTCCTTATTTTTTTTCCCCTAATTTCAATCCTGTTTTCTAGGACCAATTAAGAAATGTAATGCAAAATGTCGAAAGCAAAAGAGATTTATTTTTGCTGCCAAACTCCTATTCAACTTTAGTGTCTCATTAAATATTCTACCCTTGACTTCAGGATGCAACATTCATTACCATAATTGCATAAGTGTCTTTAATGCCTTGTTCTTGCTCAAAGAAGCCCCCAAATGATTAAGACCATTAACCTAATTACCCAATAATTAAAACTTGAAACTCTGTGTGATAAAATTCCACTCTCCCCAATGAAAAAGAAAAGGGTGCTAACTGAATCTGAACAAGACACACCTCTAACTGTATGGATTTATAAAGAATCAAGAAAGGTGGTTATATTTTTACATAGAGACTTCAAGGTGTTTACATACATTAGAATTAATGCAACATAATTAAACGACAGATGTGGGTCTGAAGAGATGACTTAGTAGATACAAACCCTGCCCTTCCAGAGAACCAGGGTTCCCAGCGTCCACAAGGCAGATCATAGCCATCTGTTAAGTCCTGATCCAAGATATCTGACGCCCTCTTGTGGCCGCTATGAGTACTGCATACATGTAATGCACAGACATGCAGGCAAAACACCCATCCACATTTTATATATATATAAATTTTATAATATTTTATATATATATTAAAGATATACATGTGGAAGGCTCAGTTTTCACTCTGAGAAACCTGTAAGGGCAGAAAAGGGAAAGAGTGGGGAAATGCTAGAACAGGAAAATGAGGCAGCAGCAAGTCAGCTGCCGAGAAATTGCCTAAGGAACAAAACATGGAGCTTTTGCTAGGCTAAGGGCATGATGGGGCGTGACATCAGTGACACTGAAGGGACTCTTAAGAATAGAAGAATGGGGGGCTGGAGAGACGGATGGCTCAAAGGTTAAGAGTACAGGCTGCTCTTCCAGAGGTCCTAAGTTCAATTCCCAGCAACCACAGGGTGGCTCACAACCATCTGTAGTGAGGTCTGGTGTCCTCTTCTGGTACACCAGCATACATGCAGGCAGAACACTGTAAATATAGTAAATAAATAAACCTTTAAAAAAAAGTAGAAGAATGGTTGTTTGTAAAGTCTTTGGATTTAATGTTGGTTCTAAAACAGTTGCCCTGAGGAGAGAGCTTGGCTCAGGGGGAGACTAGGCTGGTAAAATGTGCTGAGTTCACACCTCATTCCCAGATAAGGGAACAACAATTGAACAGAGATAAAGAGAAAAATGTTGGCCAATCAGACACCACGGATGGCTGCCATTTCTTATGCAATCGCCACGTGCCAAGTACTGTCTTAGGAGCTTTGGTAACAGCATCCCGTCACATAGCCACGTAATAACCTTTGCCAGACAGGAGTATCGTCCCCACTTTGTGGATGGAAAATGGAGACTGTGAGTTTAAGTAATTCTGTTTAGGCCCTACTAATGATGATGATGATGATAATGCATTAAAACAAAAGGAAAAAAATAATTTCATCAGAGAGTATCATAAGGACAATAAAAAAAAAACACACAACAATCTATGAATACACAAGCACATAGCAGAAGCCTGTGATCAATTAAACAACAACGAGGACAACAATAATAATACTTTCCCAGCAAAACCAATTGAACCTAGAGTGACAAGGATCTCAAATTCCCTGGAGCACCTCACCTGCCTTTATCGAGTGTACGACAAACCTGTCTTATTTGTAGCCACCGTTACTGCCCTGGGGGGAAGGGAAAGGAAAACCTTCCTTCTCCCAAGGCAGTTTCCAAATACAAAAACGCAACTTGCTTTACATTTGGTCGGCAGAGTAAAGGCCAAGCTCACTGGAAGCAACAGCCACAGAAAACCCGATTTGCTCTGCCTGCGACAACATCCACAGCCACAGCTCTCAGGGTCAAGAAGACAGGCGCACAGCTGAGAGCACCACGAGTTGTAATCCTGGACAAAGTGCCATCCAGATCTGAACAATATCAAGTGAAAGTTATGAGCGCTAAGAGGACAGTTACAAGAAGAGCCTAGAAACAGGAGGGGGGAATCGATCGTGGGTGGATAAGAAACGGAAGGGCAATAACAGAGTCTACGGTGCAAGGTTCTGCGTATCCTCCAACCCAGGAGGGACATCTGGAGCTTGGGTACACAGCAGGGGTGTAGAGAGAGCAGGAAAGAACTTGGGGTCTTTACAGTTATTTTATGGGCTCTTCAACATACTGATCATTAAATATTTTCATTTCTTCCCATGGCTTTCCTGGACTGCAGAGAAATGGGCGTTTATTGAAAATCACAATTGGGTTGCTCATCCTCAACTTATCAAAGTCTTTAAGAAGGATATGGGGAATAACGTAGCCGATCAATAACAAAAGACTAGCAAAATGTTCTCCCAGGTATTCCTTACTGCCGTAGGGGCATTTTGACTGACATCTCACAAAACTATGAGACGTAGTTAAGGCTCGGTTTGGTGGGTCTGTGTAGAGTTATAACCTTTCAGATGAAATGGAGAGAAAATACCCTTCCCACAAGTTTTGCTACTATGCATAATATCACCCAAACTCTAGAGAAACTCGTGCCTCCCTGGGACAAGATATAGTCATGAAATGACCACAGGACCAAGGGTCAGTAAGAACTTTCCATTCTCGGGAACCCTGTGGAAGTGACACCCAGCTCTACCACTCAGGAACTGAGGGAATGGGAACTGACTGCCTTTCAGATCCAGCATCCAACATCAAGTCCAAATCACTGTAAAAAGGAAAAGACAGGAAAACCAGACCACAGCCTGCCGGGCTTGCCTTTCCCCTGGACTCTAGTGTGTCCACTGCATCTATTGCTCTGGCAGTTGCTAAAAATATACTGGGGGGGGGGCTGTGCATTTTCCAAACTAAGCCTCTGCTTGGTTCCCGCCGTTGAAAGCTGCCTGCTGTACCCGAGCTTGAAAATGACTGGTCCCTTTATTTGCCCCACCTCTCTAAACTCCATGAAGAAGACTGGAATGGGTCAGAGGTCCAGTCTTCCCCCTGTCTTCCCTACCCTGGAACTCATACAAATTTAAGCTATGGAAACAGTAGGCATCAGGCATGTAGTTAGGTGCTCTGTTCAGCTTCCAACTTTAAACTACAACATGAAAATCACCATTTCCCGCCCTCCCCCCAACTCCACCCCACCTCTCCATCTCCGTCCCCCACAGACATCAGAAACGAGACACAAAATACCCATTTTCTTCACAATAACACTGAGATTCTGCAGGTTACCCCTTTTTTTAGCAGTTCATAGATCCATGCTAAAGCCATACAGACATCTTCTTAAGGCTACTCTCTTGACCGAGATACACGTGGTATTACTGAGTGATATATGAAATTTCCCATAAGCCATTGTGCCAGGAAAGCACCATCCCATCAAAGACCATATAACACTCTACCGAAACTCAAGAAAGAATTTAAATGACAATATCTGCAAAGGGTCCAAATAAAAGTGGTCCTAGTTGTCAAAGGATGGGGGAAGGCAGGGCTGGCAAGCCAGTGGGCTGGGGAGCCGAGGACAAGCAGAGTCCTACCTGGTAGGCATCGGGAATGTTGACGGTTTCTCCGTGTTCCCCGACATAGCCAATGATACCTTTGCCCCAGGGGACCTGCACCTCATTTGAGTTCTCTGTGGTGCTGCAGGGCAGCAGTGGGGTTCCTGCATGCACGTCAAAAAACTTGGAGACCAAAGTCTTCTTACCAGCAGCTGCCCCTTCCACTAAGAAGAGAGAGCAACGGTCAGCGTCCACCATGAGACAGACAAAGATGAGGATCTTGTAGCTTAGGCTGGTGAGGTCAAGGTCATTGGAGATGTCCTTGACCAGTTCCAGGAAAAACTGTCGCTCGTTATGCTTTTTGAGGTGGCATTTGTAGTCGATGGCCGTAGGGGGATACTGAGGAAGATTCACCCTCGATTCCAGCAGGGCACTGAGAATGTGGGCTGTGGTGGGGGGCAGAGAGCTGGCCTTTCTGAGCAGGGCTCGCCTCCGGACACTGCTCAGGGGCTCCTGGGCCCGGGAGGTCACCTGTTCGTCGTAGGTCCTGTTCACATGGATGGCTTTGGAGCGGGCAAAGCTCTTTCTCAGCTCTTTCTGCGAAGCTCTCCTCTGAAGGTTGCCATCGCCCCGGCTGCCACTGGCCCAACTGGGACTCAGAGGAACCCCAGCACTTTCCCCACCACCGGACGTGGGATGACTGTTGGCAGAACCCTGGGGTCCAGCACCACCACCTATGCCAGTGCTGCCTCTGGCACTGCTCTGAGCCAAGCTGCTAGCACCAGCCAGGGCAGGCCTCAGGTCTGAAGCCCCCTGTCCCGAACTGTGCCTTTGTAGCCACTTGTCCACCAGCTCCTGCTTTCCTTTTCGCATCAAGTAATCTTCAAACAATTCTGGGTGCCTATCCAGGAAAGTTTCCACCTCCCCGAAGTCCAGGCGGGAGGCTGCCATGGTCCCGGGCACCCCTTGCTTCGCCTCTCTACTCTGGGACCCACACGTTAACCTGTCCTGAGGCCTCTAGTTGTTGCTGCACATGTTTGCCCACACCAGTGTCCCCAGCTCGGTACTACCTCCCCACCAGTCAACCGGAGGTTGCAAGGAACAGCAGGATCCCGATTGGGAGATACCTGCTCCTTCCGTGGCTCAGAGCGGCGGCTGCCACCCACCCTACCCCTGTTCCTCCTGCTCCGCACAGGTGCCTGCCGCGGCCACCGCTGCTTCCCCGGCGGCTCGCGCCACCTCTGCTCCGGCTCCGGCAGCCGCCGCTCCACCGCCGCTGGAGCCGACTGAGTGGACCACTGTGAGCCGGAGGTAGGCAGGACACGCCCCGGAGTGAAGCTCTGAGCCTGCTGGGGATGGGAGGGGAGGAGCAGACGGGGCGCACAGCAGCCAAAGTCCACCGCCCAGGGTGCCAGGCGGTTCCTGGAAGAGTCTCTGCGCAGCGCCGAGTGGGGAACGCACCTAGGTGCCCCCTCCCCCGCCCTTCCAGTCTCACCTCCCTAGCCCGCCCCGCTCCGCACCACCCCCCATCCCCAGCTTCCAGCTTTCCAGAAGGCCCTGGGGAGCCCAGTGGGAGTCCAAGTACTGAGAAATAGTGATGATTTGTGAGCATCAGAACCCGAAGTGCGCTCCGAAGAAATGAAGGTCCCCAGAGTCAGCCTGAGTTTTCTTTTTCTGGGATGAGACTGTACTTTTAGTTTACTTGGTTTCTCGAACTGCCCAGCACTCTGTGGGCGTGCAATACATATTAATCAAACTGGTTCCTCAGAAGTTCCCTGTGTAAGAGATTCTCTAACGAAACTCAGGGATATTCACCACCACCGCCCTTCTCTCAGTGATGAAGGGGAGCTGAACATTGAAGGGGGGATAAAACTCAGTTACCCCGATTTAGGGAGACTCCTCGGAGCAGGGACTCATGGCAAGTGGGACCGAGGACCAGGGGTCTCCTTTTCTGGTGCTCACTAGATCCTTCCGTTCTTTTTCTTTCACAGAAAGATTTCTCTCCTTCTCTTCCTTCTCTCTCAAAAGTCACACTGTCTTGGGGCTCATGGGCACAGTGACAGACTTCTCTTGACCCTGCCCTGGGATTCCACCGGATGTGGCTAGTGGTGCTAACGACTGGTTAAGCTAAGCAAAGAGGAGCAGGGTGATGATCCTTTCTCAGAGAGTCCTCTGCTCCTGCTGGAACAGAGCAGATATAGAACGGAGGCAGCAGAGAGGCTCTTCCGGAATGCCGAGGGGAGAACAACAGAAGCGCGCAGCCAAGGAGGCCAGCGTGGATTCTCAGAGGCTCCACGTGGCAGACCTAGCTTGATGTCCACAGTAAGTAGACATCAGAGCTAAGTAGGCAACCTTAAATGAACATAATAATTGAGTTCTCTTGACAGGCTTATGACACAGCGGTTTGTTATCCCACTATAAAGACAGAAAATGCCGAACAACTGAGTAACTGAACTCAGGGCTCGCAGTCAGCTGCATGTAGGTGCATTAGTTTGGCTCTCCAGGAAGGCATCCTCTTGACCATATCACTGTACTGCCTCCCATGCCTCAGGTGAGTCACATGTGCCAGAATTTAGACCAGAAACAAGAAAGTGGAGGACGAGGTAGACTGTCCTTTAAGCATTCTTCTGACAACACCAGGAATAGAGAACGCTTGTTCAAGAGTTCCAAGCAGGCCCATGAGATGGCTCATCTGGTACAGGCACTTACTGCCAAGCCTGACCCCCAGAGTGCCATCCAGGGATGTGCATGGTGGGAAAAAGAACTGACACCCACCTCAAATTTGTCCTCTGATCTCAGTGCTGCCCCCCCAAGACATAATAAATAAATGTTGTTCAAAGAATTTAATTCCAAATGCCCCTGCTTTTAAGCAACATAGCCTTGGGACTAGAAAGCCGATATGGATATAAGAAAGGCCTGGTGCTTTTCTTCTGTTATTCACAACCCTGCTATACTAGCACCAGCAGGATGGAGGAAATGGCTGTGGTTGTTTTTGTAGAAACTTTATCGATGTGCGATTCACAAAGCTTTCAATGCACTCTTCTGGAGTTGTAATCCAGGTCTGATGATGTAACTCAATTGGCAGAAAGCTTGTCTGACACAGACGTACACACAAAGCTCAACCGTACATAAAGCATATGAGGAATCCCAGCACATGGGAGCTGAAAGCATCAGGATCAAAAGTTCAAGACCAGCCTGGGCTACTTTGTCTAACCACTACTACTACTACTACTACTACTACTACTACTACTACTACTACTACCACCACCACCATCACCACCATCACCACCATCACCACTGATGATGATGAAGATGAAGACGACGACGACAACGACGTCAACGACAATGATGATAGGGAGCTGGGGAGAAGGCTTAGCAGTCAAGAGCATCACTGCTCTTCCAGAGAGCCTGGTTCCCAGCACCCACATGAAAGCTCATAACCATCCTTAACTCTAATGTCTGGGGATCTAATAATGTCCTCTGGCCTCCACGGGCTCCTGACACACACACGGCGCACATACATACATGCAGGTAAAACACTTGTATACATAAAATAAAAATAAATAAATCTTTGAAGAATAAGTGGATGGATGAATGAATGAATGAATGAATGAATACATTAGTGAAGTCCAACATATTCAAGATGGTGTTTATGGGATGAAGAAAAAGAAAGTAAATTCACAGAGAAACTGGGTGTCCGTGGTAGGGAACATGAAGAGTGAAACTTAAGGAAGAGTCGGAAAAAGGGAAGAGGCAGTGAGCAAGCCTTTCTGAGGCGGGGACGGCTCAGCAGAAACCTGAGGAAAACAAGCCGAGGTACAGCCTGAGCAACAGCACACCGGGCCGCAGAAGCACACGCTAACATTACAAGAAGGAACACGGTCGGGTATTTGTGACACAGCCTGGGGACCAACTAGAGGCAGAGAGCCAGGAGCAGAGTGCTGGGAGTTAGGAGTTGACAGCTGCCAAGAAGGTAAGTGCTGATGAAGAATTAAAGAAAAAGAAATGTTCTGCACAGTGCCTGTCACAGGACGTGCTTAGTAAACATTATCTGCTAGTGTGTGTGTGTCGTTAGTGTTTCCACTGCTGCTGCAAACTGTCACAGCTCTGCTCCTTCAGTGACCTATCGGAGGGATGGCTAATGGTTTGCTAGGAGTGGCTAGCAGGGGCTCACGACAACCTATTTTGGCCTTTGTTTCCAATGAATGTCCAGTTTCGTCATGCAGCTTACGGTCAGCCATGATGGAAATGTGTGCATGATAGGAGCCTACGTATGTTCCAAGTCTGGATGTATGAGTGTGAGTCAACGAGTCAGTCTCTGTCTGTGTTTCTCTTTGTGTGTGTGTGTGTGTGTGTGTGTGTGTGTGTGTGTGTGTGTGTGTGTGCAGTGTGGATGCCCTGGCACATGAAGAGGACAACCTTTGATGAGGGGGGTCTTGCCCTCCCATCTTTTTGAGACAGGCTGTTTGTGATAGCTTGTGAGCCAAGCTCAAACTTCCGGAGAGTCTCCCGTCTTCACTTCCCATTCGCCATAGACCATGGGGGTTAGAGATGCTTATGCTACTGCACCCAGCTTTTGCATGGCATCTGGGGTCCAGACACAGGTCATCAGGCTTGGGTGACAAGTGCTTTTACCCATGGAGCCTTCTCCCTACCTCCAGGATGTTTTTTATTTTCAGATTACGGATGGTTAAGTACTTAACAGTATTGGACGAAAACAATTAATTAAAGAGTAGACTAAGTGTGCTATAGTCCTAAAATGAAACATTACTCTGCCACCAAAGGGATGAAGTGCTGATGTACAGACAACATAAAAACATCATGCAAAGTGAAAAAAGCCACCACCTGTGTTGCGTGATATTTATATCAGAATAGGAAACTCCATTAGACATGGAAAACCGGACAAATTTCTGAATGAAAAAGGAAGAAAAATGCCTAAAACCAAGTGTAGATTAAAATGTTCTAACATTGGTTGTGCTCAGCTCCCTGTGCCTTACTACCTTCTTGTGGTACTGAGATTGACCCTGTGCTCAGCTCCCTGTACCTTACTACCTTCTTGTGGTACTGAGATTGACCCTGTGCTCAGCTCCCTGTACCTTACTACCTTCTTGTGGTACTGAGATTGACCCTGTGCTCAGCTCCCTGTACCTTACTACCTTCTTGTGGTACTGAGATTGACCCTGTGCTCAGCTCCCTGTACCTTACTACCTTCTTGTGGTACTGAGATTGACCCTGTGCTCAGCTCCCTGTACCTTACTACCTTCTTGTGGTACTGAGATTGATCCTGTGCTCAGTTCCCTGTACCTTACTACCTTCTTGTGGTACTGAGATTGACCCTCGGACCTGGCACATACCAGGTAAGCACTCCACCGCTGAGCTATCCCCTTGCCATCATTTATTTCTTCTTTTCAGATAGGGTCACACTAATTTGCCCAGGCTAGCCTTGAGCTTACTCTGTATGCCAGGCAAGCCTAAAAATTACAATTCTCCCACTTAAGCCTCCTAGGCATCTGGAATTACAGGCCTGCACCACCACTCTCCAAAATTGGGCAATAGGACACATTTTAAATGAGTGAATTATATTTCAATAAAATTTTTTTTACAGACCAAAAACCCATTTATAGCATAGCCCTGTCGATAATACAGCAGTACCATGCGTGGGACGGCAAGAAAGGCTCCAAGCATCCTCAGAGAAGGGCACACAGAGCAGGGCAAACCAGCCAGATGCTCAAGGTAGAAGCTTCGTAAACAGCCTTCTTGACATCCAGCATGCCGCTTTACGATGCACCAGTCTCTGAAGACAAAAGACGGAGATAAAAACTCTGATTTTGTTATACACACATGCATTTTTCACATCGTGGTAAGATGCATGTGCCTTTATGACCTGAAACACTTTTAGGTCCAACTCAGTGGCATTAACAATGTTCACACTGTTGTCCAACCACCACTAGTGCAGACAGAGTACTCTTCAGATCTTCAAACTCAATCTAAAACCCCTGACTTTGATTTTGGAGCTCCTTTTTGCAAAACAAGAGGCAGGGTGCCAAGAGTACTAGAAAGGGTGGGAAGAACAGTAGAAGAGAGATCTTGGGGGATGTATTTGGCATTTCTGGTTTGGTTTCGAATTGGCTATATCTGTGTTCCCTGCCTGGCACACTGAGTCACGGCATCACTGAAGTGTTATCTGTTGAGGCAGAAGGCTGCACTGTCTTCCGTGTGTTGCTGTGGCCCAATCACCATTCCTTCTTCACTTCGCAATGTCAGCATCCCAACAAGAAACAGAACACACACAAATCAGAGTAATTCTAAGAGGACTAAATTACAAAGGCTAACTTAAAAGGTAGAGCATAAATAAACTCCGGGGACAATAAAACAACTCAGGACACAACAACAGAGAAGTCATCACCCAGCCTGAGCATAGGACAGAAGAAAGGTTCCAGGATTTAGGAGAGACACTTGCAAAGTGATGGCTGTCTTGACATGCTCAGAGACAGCTGTCACTGGACACTGAGAGCTCAACTCTATCTAGAAGGAGGATATCAGGAAAAAATATCTCCTGCTCATTTTCGTCTTTCCTTCCTGTCAACGACCAGACCTCACTAGAAGCTGGAAGGCAAGGAAACCTGTTGAATGGAACCCTATAGGTCATCTTACCAGGTAGAAACAGACAAAACAGGAGCTAGAGCAGGTCAGGTCTAGAGCAGAAAAAGGAAAGTCTTCAACCCTACATGGAACCTCAAAGAAGTCTCATTAAGAAATAAAACACAACTGTATCTCCCCTTAGGAAATAACTCAAATAATCTTCTGTGTAATTCTGCCCTCTTCTGCTCATCTGCTAATTCCATCAACACTGTTATAATACACTCTACAAGAGCAGTTGCAGAAGCCCCTCATGACCAGTCCTACTGAGGAGGTATGATATCGTGCGACTAGATAATGATATTGTAAGACTTTGCATAGCCAGTAGAATCTCCTAGGGACTATTATACCTGAAAATGTATGCTATTTCAAACATCCCATAATTTAGTATCAATTTCTTGAGTCTCTAACTCTTGCCTCCCAAGCTTGCCTCTAACTGTTTTATCCTCTAACGCAGACACCACTGACTTTTATTAGCTGACCTCTGGGATCATCAAATATGGAAGGGGACTGAAACATATGAAACTACCTTAGACCGCATTTGCTTATAATGATGGTTTTTCTGCATCTTACAGATGTTTTGGTTAACCCTTACATCTTCTGTTCCTCATGGCATTCATTGGGATCATTCATGTGGCTGCATTCAGACAGAAGCCAAGCTTTGCTAATGTACCCCTTATACATATCTGGGGGTGCAATGATGGCTGGGGCTGTTTAGTTCTTCTCTGAGGGCTCTATTTCATAAAGCGTTCATTCTCCAGATCTTCTTTATGTGACTTCCCTCTTGGTGGCATGAAGATGATGTCTTTATGCAGAGAGGCAGGTACAGGACAGAACAAGGCCCGTCATTGGACAAGAAGGAAGGATAGGCGGGAACCAAGTTTTAGGAAGAGGAGGAGCCGGAGCAAAGAGAAGGGGCGGGGAGAACACGGTGGCAGATGTTAAGATTCTTCTCTGAGCATAGATACAGGCTGTTATGAATATTTTTAAGGGATGGGTGTGTACAGGATTTTGTGCTATCTAGATGGGCAAATTCTACCTTATCAGTTGGATCAGAGGTTATTGTGTGGTGCGTCCTTTCATGTGGAGACTTAGTTGATTGAGTTCAAGAGAAGGTGCAGTAGCAGGACTCACCACGCCTGCCATGGGATTGGGATGTGTATGCCTGGCGTGGTAACAGCCCGCCAGGGGAACTGTGAGTGAAAGCGGCGTGGCAAGGTGAGCTAGAGGTACCCCGCAGTGCCATGTGGCCCCATGGGTGCCGGCACTAGAGAGAGTGCAAGATAACCCACAGTGCCGTGTGGTCCCACGGTGCCGATGCTAGTGCGGGATTAAAAGGTTCCTCCAGCTTTTTTAATATTTACCGCAACAGTGGAATAGCCTTCTATACTGGTATAATATGGTATCTATATTCCAAAAGGGAGCTGCATAATATAAAGATATAGCTCAGGCCAGTTAGCTGAGACAGAGGCGAAAGTGTGTGTGCGCACAGACCCACTTTCGTGGGAACCACGCATCCATTTGCTCCTAAACGTCATAGATAACTCAATGTATCAGGGTCACTCTGGTTCAATCCTAATCACTCGATTATATACAGTTTAGCTCAAATATTTCTGTAAGTCAAGTCTCCATCACCTGTCTATTGTCTATAAACTGGTATTGTCTTCCACATGACTGAGGTAATCGGGTCACAGCCTTGCTCATAAAGTCTTTTATCTATTGAATTTAGTCCTTACCAAAAGACATATAATGGGGTGATTAGCAGTCCCCTAAAAATATATGAATGCAGAACCTCTCTCTCTCTCTCTCTCTCTCTCTCTCTCTCTCTCTCTCTCTCTCTGTGTGTGTGTGTGTGTGTGTGTGTGTGTGTGTGTGTGTGTGTGTGTGTTTCTTCTAAGTGGTGAATAGTTATCTGCTTTATGCTCCTGGCAGGTTGGGTTGTACACACATTGCACCTACCCAAGAGCTCTCTGGATTTGAGAATGAAAGACACACACACACACACACACACACACACACACACACACACACACACGCACGCACGCACGCACGCGCGCGCGTACACTCACATGCACCACCAGCAGCAGCACCAACAGATTTTGATATGCCTTGACTAGCTCAATGACTGGGCACTACATGCTCCCCTCCGGATTCCTGACTTAACATTTTCTAAATATATATTTTATCTTTGCTGCCCTAGTTCCTCCTGGGCACCCCACTCCCCACCCCAGTGCTGCATTCCCTTTCCACCAACATTGCTGGATGCTTTCCCTCCTGCAGCTCTTAAATCTGACCTCTCTCACTGAGTCATGGCGATTCTCCTCTTCCTCTCCCCCTTGGTCCCTTGCCCTCACAATCTAAAAGTCCCGCCTCCATCTCCCTGCCCAGTCATTGGCTGTACAGCAATTCTTCATCACCAATCGAAGCTAGTTGGGGGCAGGAACCCTCAGCATCTGGAAGCACAACTTTTGGGAGCAGAATTAAGAAAGCATTAGAACCAACTCACAACATGATCTTATTTGGAAAGAAAGTCTTAGCAGACATGATAAAGTTAAGGCTCTCAACACAACATCATCCTGGACTGAGAATGAGCCCTGAATACAATGGCATAGCATTTCCCCTCTTAAGGAGAAAAGACACCAGGACGCACAGAGGAGAAGGCGATCCAAAGACAAGACTAGAGACGGGAATCATGTGTCTAAGTCCGCCATGAACCTGAAGCAGGGACCTCAAGCTAGCAAAGAACCAGGAAGTGGATTTTCTCTCAGAAATGCCACATAAAACACAAGCCTTCTGAATACCTTGGAGTTCTAGTCTACAAAAATCATAAGAAAAGTTTCCTTCATTCTAAGGCACCGAATGTGTGATTGATGTGTTATAAAAAGATAGAGGGGGGGATATGTTCTGTGGAGGTGTAGTCAGGTATGGGGGAAGGGGGTGCTTCTGCGAGCCCATCTGAGGCATCCTTTCCCCTGAGGGAACAGCCATAAACTCAGTAGGATAGGATAGGATGGGATAGGATAGGGATAGGGATAGGATAGGATAGGATGGGATGAGTCAAGATGGGATGGGATAGGAGGCAGAGAGAGAGAGAGAGAGAGAGAGAGAGAGAGAGAGAGAGAGAGAGAGAGAGAGTGTAGAGAGGGGAAGGGAAGGCAAGAGCAAGAGAGAGCGAGGAGGGGGGAAGCAGCCTCTTTTATGAATCAGGCTACCTGGCTGTTGCCAGGTCACTGTAGGGCAAAGCTTAGACAGAATGTTAACGTGATGTTGTTACAAAAGCACTGAACTCCTCTGCATTTGCCTTTATTTCATCTTTCTTCCCATCATCCTCCATGATCCAAGTTTGCAGCCCGTCCAGCTTACAGCCGTGAGCATTCTTTTAGGGTCCGCCCACATCTGCCTCTCAAACTCCTCTTTTCCATTCAGACCTAGTTGAAATGTTACATACTCTGTGGCTGCCTTTCCCTGTGTCTGTCCAATCCTGTATTGTGCCAGGGTTCTATCAAATCTCCCACTATCAAATGAGCTTCAGCCCGAGCTGCCAAGGATATTTGACATTGACATTGGTGAGAGCTTCAAGCATGTTTGTTTGTGCAAGTCATTTCATTAAACTATGGATAAATCAAATTACTGGCTAGGAAGCTGCTTCAAAGTTGGATGGTGTTCATAGTACCGGAATGTGCTATGTAGGCTGCTGGAGGGGACAGGAGTGACATCAACAGTCTTACCCAGCTGTGAACCATACGAGCTGTTATGGAGTTTGAGACTCCCTAGAAAAGACCACAGATTCATCTGCACTACAATTAGTTACATGTATTGAGGCTACTAGCAGGACAGTAATTTTTGAACAAAATTAGAGCCTCCTCCTTGAAGGGGGTGGAGGGAAGGAGTTTTAAAGGTAAAAGCTACAAAAATACCTTGAGTACACACTGGCAAGGCAAGAGCTGTTCCGTTCTACCAAGTTTAGGTAGTCAAGGTGACCTCAAAATAGTCCTCGAATGTCTGCATAAGCAAGTTACAGAAGCCAAGAAAGCAGCTAGTCATAATCATAATAAAGCAGATGGTCATGGCTGTACATTTTGGGTCAGGGGTCACTGAATCAGCGTTGCTGGATTGTCCAGGAACTACAGTCAGAGACAAATAGCTAGTGTGTACCAAGATGGATTTCCTTAGCCACCACAGCTATGCCAAGGCACAGGACTGGCATGAAGACTATGGAGATATCACATTACTTTCTAATTGGATTTAAGGCCCACTCCACAGGAGGAAACACATGCCTGGTGCTATAAACTGTGTAAAGAATTCATGGTTAATATGTTCACAGACCCTAGGAGTGAACCTACTATTATTTTCTACATGGGCATAATATCAGACCACTCTCTAAATTACCTCTATTCCCATAGATTAATGTGACTCTCAGATCACTTCCTATGGTTGTTAAGGAAGGTACTTGCAGCTGGTCAAAATGCAGAGAGTAAATGTCTGTAAAGTTCTTAGCCAGAAATGGGACAACTATATAAGACACACACACACACACACACACACACACACACAAACGTGTACTCGAGGCTCAGGGACAACTCAGAAGAAGGGGTAAAACAATTTGAAGATCTAGAAGCAGTGTCCTCTGGACACATAGGACAGCTGCATTCCTGAGCTCAGAGCAGCCGTGTTTTCCGGCACAAGGCCTGCACATGATGAAGCCAGTCAACGTTACAGCATGTAGCATGGATCAGGTGTGCCCCTACCCTTAGCTGAGGAGCGATGGACAGTTGATGGCTTCTGTGGAAGGAGAGTCCATTTGCTTTGTGGGTGTGGGGCCTAGTAGGTTGACCACACTGCAGTGGATGGCCCAACACCCATGAGCACTTAGTGGATTTTTTTTTCTTTAGTTTAAGGAGGTGTGACACAAGCTTTAAAGTGCAAACTCATTTGAACTGGAGAAGAAAAATTCCAAGAAGCCAGGTTATTTGAAATGCAGATCATGCATGGTTTTGGAGCCCTCTCAGCCCAACCTAAGAATTAGTTTTCTCCCTGAATGTGTGTCTTGCCTTTGATTCCCAGTCGTTTTCATAAAGTGTCTACTCTGCCTCTGTTCTTTGCAGCCATATCTCCCTACTTGTTGTTGTCAATGTTTTTGAATTCTGGCAACAGATTAGTATTTCCTGGAGCCTCGGAGCCCTTTAGAACAGAGACATAGCACTAAAATAAATAAATAAAATAAAATAAACGTCTTTTTTTCCAAAAAGGAAGACATTATTTATTCAGTTCAGATAAGCTTTCTCTGCTAAATCTGAATTTTTGCTCTTACGGCAATTATCTTGACTGAGGCTCTCAGATATAACAATAGACCAGAATCTTCTAGTCCTAGCTTCAAAGAATCTCTTCCCTAATTACTTCCCACTGTGAGTAAAATGTCAGGACAATTTCATCATTAGCCTAAAACCCAAGCCAGTGGATTTTACAATGGCTGTGAGTTTTCCTTGCATAGACTTGGAGACGTCACAGAAGAGACGCAGTGATGGCGGGGCCAGCAAGCCGCATCAGCAGCTCGGATATAAGCTGGCCTGGCACGCCAGCACCTTCTATGAGCAGGTATGGGAAGCAGAAATGAGAAAAAGCAGAGCTCTCTCCTAGGACGAGAGTAGTCAGGGGAGTGGTTACATCATAAAGCAATGAGCCGGGGTTCACCAGACGGAGTGTGAGAAATGACCATGAGAAAGGGAAGGCGAGGATGCTGTGTGGTGTCTTTGGTCTGTACCTTCTTCCTTCCAATCCATGACATGTGGCTGGCATGGACTCGCTGTCCTTCCTGTGGAGAGAGAAGACCTCTACCATCCCTCGGGTCTCACATTATCACTTCATTTAACGAGTCTTGGTCAGTGAATTCGAGCAGGAACAATGAGCATCGTGTCTTTATTTAAGACACACTGGGAGCCTCTCCCATGCTTCTTTGTCTTCCCCTCTCAGTAAGAATAGCAATGTCCAATACTGTAATCATGGTTCCAGAATGGGAAGGCACAGGAAACAGAACCACAGAAGACCACAGCCTACCTGCCACAGGCATGGGGAGATGACCATTGTTGTTCCAAGTCCTTGAAATACTGTCACTACAGCAAAACTGGCCATAAAGAAGCTGGTATCTGTACGTGACATGTAGCTGTGATTAAAATACGTGGCCTAATTTTCAGTTCTGGAGATTAGCAGGGAAAATGGTATCAGGAGCTAGAATAGTAACTCATACAGGAATAAAATATTTGGGGAAACCAACACAATATCTTCATTGGTTAATTACTAAATCTAACAAACGTACAACTTCCAGCAAGAATACCTAGAAACAATGTTTGTGGCAGGTGTCTTGGGGACCAGATGTGACCCTGTGTAGCAGACATTTACTGAATAAACTAACTGATGGCTGTCTTCCACTGTAGCAGACATTCCTGCCATGGCAGACACGGGCACACATGTTTTTCCCACCTTTGTCTTAATTATCAAACTGCGTTTATATGGTCAGCAATTTCACCCAATGTCAAAGTCCTACCCTCCGCCCCCAAAAAGGATAACTAAACCCAAGGCTCTTATCAGAATACAGTAAAACTTGATTCCATGCAATTGCTATAGGGCAGACATTAAACATGGGTGGTGGCAATTTAAAGGCCAGGGGTCTTGGTTTTAAAAGGCTTGAACATATACAACCTAAAAGGTAGGAAAGTCAGGCACTGGAGGCCAGGACCCAGGTCTAATCCCACATTTGAAGATGACCACTAACTAGGTCTATGATTATGAAAATGTCTGTCCCTCCTTTTCTCAATTTCCCAATGTTTTCTGGTCTCTGCCTGCATGCATTTACATTTTATGTTTTTGAGGGCTTCTGGAGATTTTTCATACCCCTCCTCCCCCCTTTTTTCTTCAGTTTTCTATTTTCATCCTTCTTTTCTCCTTTTTGGTGTTTTGTTTTGTTTGCTTGCTTGTTTGGTTTTTTGTTTCTTGAGACAACTCTGTGTAACCCAGGCTAGCCCTGAACTCTGTGTCTTCCTGCCTCAGTCTATCAAGTGTTAGGATTACAGGTGCATAGCACCACATGCAGGAATTTCACCGTTGAGAGGGAGAGGAAAAGAGGTGGGAGGGCAGGGAGGATGGCCCCACATGCCTTCTCAGTCAGAGTGGTCTTGTTTTGGATACTGAACTGTCCTTAGCGGAGAACCGCATTTAAATAAATGGCTCCGGAAATAAAACATACGAGAAAGTGAGAGATCTGACCCAGCATATACACTTGTTTTACATACGAGAAAACCCTGCCTTCTCTGCCTACTGTGTCGGTCACCAGCCCTTACGAGCCTCACTTACCTCTCACCTCCACAGTAGCACCCTGATCCCCCCTGCACCCACCACTTAGTTTCTGGGCTTAAATGAGGTCCCACTGAGTGCACAGCAAGGCACTCAGGCAGAGGTGCTGCACGGCTCTGTGGTTTCAATGCTCAGGTGGGCGATAAGGGATCAGCCATGGTAAACCCAGAGAATCCTTACTTGTGTTAGTTTAGGTGAACTTTGCAAATGACGTGGTAGTATACATGGTATATTGTAAACAGTGAGTTAACACAGTGTGTGTGACCTTGTTGTACACAGGGTTCAATTCAACTATTCTTCTTCTTGAACAAGCGCTATGTCACTTCCCACGTGAAGCCAAACTTTACATCTGGGAAGTCCTTTACCCAGTGTAATAGATCTGAGGAAAGGTCTAACGATGTTCTGCTACTTCCTAAAGACGTCTGTCCTGACACGGCGCAGACTGTCAGGTGAAAAGGCTCCACATTCTGACTTTTGTAAACAGGCTCATTACTCTGAGCTCCGTTAAGATTGGATATTGAACTGGATGGCGCTAAAGGTAAGAGTTTTTATTCAGTCATCTGACTTCTCAGTTCTTCTCAATGTTTTTGCTCTTGATCTGATATCAGTGCAACTTTTCTCAATCACTAGTCTCCTGTTTTCAAATTTCATCATCATAACATTTCTAGCTACCATATGTGTTCTTCCCTTGAATGTTTAAGTTTAGGAGACATTAGCATAACTTGACAATTTTAGACACTAGTAAACTTTTCTTTTCTTGCACTATCCAGGCACACTTATCAGGTTGAAGGCATTCTGTATGACTAAGAGATTCCTCTTGATCCTAAGTTGTATTGTACAGCTACTGTGCCTGCCTGTAGCCATGGTGACATTGTCTAGGGAGCAAAATCACACAAGTGCTATGAACAAGAGATTCATTGCCAAGATGAAACCACAAAAAACTTAGGTAGAAGCTGGGGAGGACATGGTCTAAATGTGGATGGCAGAAGGACCACAGCAAAGTCACTGACGCTACAAAGAGGAGTTGATGAACACTAGAGAAGGCTGTTGACAGCAAGGAAAGACGCTATTCTGACACTGTTAAAAGACCTTAAAAATAACATAAAATTAGGCTGATTTAAGGGACAACTGCAACAAGAAATTTCGGTGCTGGAGAAAAATTCAGCTCAAGGATAAATACCAAAAAACAACCAGGGACTTAAAGCCCAGGAGCAGGGTGAAAGGTCAGTGAGTGGAAAAGCAGTAAGAGGAAAGAAACACCAGAGGTAAGGGGAATTCTAGGTAAAGAAATTTGACAGGATTCTTGCTGAAGGCAGAAAAGGGTGCTCAGATACCAAAGACGGGAATCTGCCAAACCAATTAGGAAGAAGTCTTGCTAAAACAGGTCTAAATAGCTAAGGCAAGGCCAAGACCTAGGGCCCAGTCAAAGAGAGGACTTCAGGACAGCCTGACTGGAATTCAGTCAGATTAGAGTATTATTGGCTGTGCACATAGAGAGACAGGCTTTAAGTCATTAGTGTCAGCCCCCAGGGCAGTTGGTTGGGAAGAAAAAGCACAAAGCAGGTAAGGATAGTCCTAAGAGGGCAAACTGGTACTCTGCTACAAGTCACCACTGACGTGACCTAGCTAAGCCAGGTCCTCCACCAAAGCAGCACACGTGCCTGCTATAGAACTCAGGAGACAGAAGGGGGCCAGAACTGGAGGGACTTCTGTCCGCCAAACAGGAGAGCTAACGGATGTGTGGCAAACAGGCTGCATCCAGACAATGAACTGACCCTCCAAATATAAAGCTTTCTGTGCGGCCCTTCTACCTCCCAGTCTCAAGCAAATTGCTCGTCACCAGCCTGACTTGGAACCATGCGAAGAATTCTGAGAGACTCAACTGTAGCTAAACTGGCACAGAATAAAGCCCTTGGCATGGCCAGAAGCGACGTCATGAAAGCCATCCTAAAATAAATACACACCTTTCAGAGACAATTTCAATAAGAAAGCCTATCACAACACACAGCTCTAATCACTATGCTCACTTCAAACATCTCCTCCAGCTTTTCTGTGAATGAAACATTGCTACTAGCAAAACGGGGAACTTGTTTTAACTCCCACCAAGACCAAAGTTTAATGCAATAATCAATACATGGCTACCTCAACAACTGTTACAGCAGAAATCTACTTAAAGAACAGCTATTCATTTCTCCCCAAATGCCCTTTGTCATCTCAGTCCTCATCATTTGCCTCTACTCGACCTAAGGCAAATGTATTTAAACTCCAAGCCTGAAGCTCCTTGCTCCTCCCTGCAGTGTGGGCTTGTAGCAACTCCAGCAAACCCTTCTGGCTGGGCTGTGTCAATCTGGATTTAGTTAGGAATGAGGTTTGAGTTCAAGTTTCATCTTGCAAAGCTGATAGGCCTCATGCAAACAGGCACCAGTGTGTTGTCTAATTCTACACAGGGCTTTGCAAGCCTAGCTCTGCTCTGCTCTGCTCTGCTCTGCTCTGCTCTGCTCTGCTCTGCTCTGCTCTGCACACTCTCAGAGGCCCGGTACCCTCTCTGCCCTCCTCATAAAATTCCCCCAGGGAGAGAGTAACAAGCTTAGCCTTGCCTGAAGCCAGTCTTGATCCCCAGAGACACGTTTCCACACAATACTGACACTGGCATCCCAGAGAAGTATATTCTCTCCAGCTTGTCAGAAATGCCAAGAGTAAACCTGGACACTTGGCAAATTTAATGGAACCTTCTAGAATGTGCTCCATTTCAACTATGTTCACCTCACAGTAGACGTATATACTATAGGTCAGCCGGTGATCAGGTGAAAAGTTATCAGGAGTAGAAGACCCACATTTTGCTGTGGCCAAAACTAAACTCTGTGCTGTTGTAGAAGACCCCCAAGGTCCTAGAGTGGTGTCATGAGTGCTAATGAGATAGCAGGGGTTTATCCTTAGCCACAATGACCCCTATGTCCCCTCCTCTTTGGTGTGGAAGCTCCTCCTCCTTCCTGGGACCCCTTCAAAGCACAGTCCTGCAGGCTGCTGAGGACTACCCTCACTCCCCAGAGCACTCACTCTCTGGCCCAAGTGGGCCTATCCCACCATGCCTCACTTTCAGTTACCCTGAGATAGGGCTCTTTCCACCTTTCTGGTGGGAGTTTGGGGCTTTCCCCCACTCTTTTTCCCCCTCAAAGAGCCTGCAGTCCAGCACTGTATAATTTAGGATCAGCACATGCTCTTAAAGATACAAATACAAAAAATGGTTACAAGTCTAAGATTCCCTTATCAAAATAGGTCACAATCTTCTCCTTCTACCTAGATTTTGTTTTCTTCGCCCAGGATCAATATTTTTTTCCAGATCATTCCTAAGGCTTGACTAGATTTCCTATACTTTCCCTTCTTAAATTTGTTAAATGAAGACAAGCAGAGCTTAATGAAGATCACGTCTGCTGCAACTACATTTAAACTGCAGGGAATTGTGCGATGCCACCTCTACCCTCAACAGAGTTGATGGGGTCATAGAATATTCTGAGCATGCAGAGAGAGGAAAGAGCAAAAGGCTGTTTGCTTCCCTCTCCTTCAGTCTGATGAACACTCCTCAGGGCGATATCAAAGCAGGGGCAGGCTCACAAAAATATCTGATGAGTGGACTTTACACAATCAAAAATATCAACCTTTATTTTAACATGTTAAAATTACTTTAGGCTGATCAAAAAGTCAGATATGCTTCTTACTAAACACAATATTTGAAATTGGTAACATATTTTTGAAGCTGTAATACTCATAAGGATGTTGCCTCTTTTAAATATTGAATAAGGTCTTCTCTCTCACTCTTCTTTTTGATACCAGCAAAAATCATTTTAGTGCCAGGGATGTATTTCTTCGGGTTCTCCAAATATTCCATCAAAGTTTCTTCTGTCCAGATAACACCTATGAGGTTGGAAATAAGCATTAAGTCTCTTCAGTTACATCATTAGGGCTTTCCGTCTGACATGACCCACACACGTGAACAAAGGGCTGGAACGGAATGAGAGAAGTGGTCACCCTCTAGATGCAGCTGCTGCAAGATGTTTCTGTTTACAAAAGTTTTGAAGGCCACGAATGGTGGTGCAAGCCTTTAATCCCAGCACTTGGGAAGCAGAGGCAAGCAGACCTCTGTGAGTTCAAGGGCAGCCCGGTCCACATATGAGCTCCAGGTTAGTCATGGCTTTTTGAGACTGTGTCTCAAAAAAAAAAAAAAAAGAATGAAAAAGAGTTTGAAGCCAGGAAGAGGTGATGGTTATAAGCTTTGTCCAGCATCCTGAATGCTAACTAACTAAATGCTATATGTGTTTCACTTCTATTAAAAATAAAGAAAAAGAAATTTAAAACAGCTGGCTATGGAGTACATGCCTATAATCCTAGCACTTATAGGAGGATCATAGTGAATTTGAGACCAAATGGTTTGCAAGTTCAAAGTCAGTCTGGACCATACTCTGAGACCCTTGTCAAATAAAACCCTTTGCTAACACTAGTGATTTGATATTGTTGTCTATATGATGTTAAGGCACCAAAAATGTTCAAAATAAAGTTGTACTTTAAGAATGTTTGATGTGCTGATCTAAGTACATTTATATATGTGCACACACATATGCATGTACACACACACACACACACGAAGAAAATTGTTTTGCAAATATACTACAGTCTTTTCTAGCTGCTTTTAATCTCGATTCTAAAAGTTTCTCATTTTACTGCTTAACTCCCCTCTACCAACAAATAACTAACAAATTTTAAAAAATATTTTCCTCATTAATTTCTTTACAGCCTGGTCACAGCCCCCCTCCCTCCTCTCTTCCCAGTCCCACATTCCCTCATCCCCCCTTCCCCATCTCCCTGACCCCTTTTCCTCAGAGAAAGAAAAGCCCCTCATTGGCACCAACCCACCCTAATACATCGGCAGCGATGGGAAGAGATGAAGAGACCCAGAGCCAGACAGTAGGAGCCTTGTGGTGGAAGAGGAGAGTGAAGAGCTGAGGGACACCACAAGAAGACCTACAGAGTAAGCTAACCTGGACTCATGGGGCTCCCAGAGATTGAGCCATTAACAAAGGAACAAACATGCATGGGCTGGACCTAAGCCCTTGACGCAGATGTTAAATGTATTTTTAAACTACATATTCTCCAACCTTGCTATGAACCACTACTACAAGTACAATCGATACTGCTACCATGCCATTAAAATGTTCTCTTTTTAGACTTATATGTTTCAAAGTATGAGTTTTTCAAAAACCCCTACTTTTTCAAGATAAATGTAACATAAAATAAACATATAAAACTGTCTACATGGAAAATTCTAAAACTTGCAGTCATGGGTTCGGGGTTTATTGATTGAATTCCGCTGGCACAGGATCCTCTGCAGAAAGAGAAAGCTTGAGAGATGGAGAAGGACAAACAGATTTATTTAGAGCTGCAGAACAGGACGCCCTCTGATGTGAAAGAGCTGGTCCTGGATAACTGTCAGTCAACTGAAGGCAAAATCGAAGGCCTCATGGATGAGTTTGAAGAACTGGAATTCCTAAGTACAATCAACGTAGGCCTCACCTCCATTTTGAATTTACCAAAGTTATCCAAACTCAAGAAGCTTGAATTAAGTGAAAACAGAATCTCAGGGTACCTGGAAGTATTGGCAGAGAAATGTCTGAACCTTAAGCATCTAAATTTAAGTGGCAACAAAATAAAAGATCCCAGCGCAATAGAGCCACTGAGGAAGTTAGAGAATCTCAAGAGCCTAGGCCTGTTTAAGTATGAGGTGACCAACCTGACTGCCTACCGGGAAAATGAGTTCAAGCTCCTGCCGGAGGTCATGTACCTCGATGGCTATGACAGGGACAACAAGGAGGCCCCTGACTCTGATGTTGAGATGACAAGGAGGAAGATGAGGATGAGGAGAATGATGAATATGCCCAGCTAGTGGAAGAGGAAGGAAGGGAAGAAGAGAACGTGGGTAAAGAGGAGGAGGAGGAGGATGAAGAAGGTTACAATGACGGGGAACTGGATGATGAGGAAGACGAAGATGATGCTGGTGAAGAAGGGAGTCAGAACTGAAAATGAGAACCCGATGAGGAGGAATTAATCTGTTTTGGGAAATTCCTATTGTGATTTGCCTGTTTTTAATCCATATCCCCTCCCCTTCCTATTCCTGCCCCTCAAAACTTGTTTTTTTCTGATGTAGCATTGCTGTGGAAACAAGAGGGGAAAAGTGTACTGGGGGATTGCCGGAAGGGGTGGGGGTGGGAGGGGAGGAATAAAATACTATTTTTACTATAAAAAAAACCCTGTCTACATGGGCAAACAGCTATGCCACGAATGACAGCTGGTTCTCCTAATCTGAAAGATAATGAGTCATGTAAATTCCGATGCCATTTTCAATAAACCGGAGCATGACGGTCCATTTTCGATGAAAAAAGTCAGGCAAACACCACAGTGCCAAACCATGCATATTCTTTTCTGCTACAAAATGGCTGAGCATTCCCTGCAGCCTCTGGCCTTTACCTTTGTTCTTGTTTGCATCCGTGTAAGAAAACCCTGGTGCCTGTCCAGTCTTTCGGCCAAAAAGGCCCCAGAGATTTGGCCCTGTCTTGTGCTTCCCGCCTTTCTCCACTGTGTGGCACTGTGCACATTTCTGAACGAAAATCTTCTTGCCTGCTTCAGCATCTCCCATTTTGCTCTGCAATAAAACCTTAAATCACCAACCAAAGAAAGTCTCAGATTTGCAAACCTAGAAAAAAAATGGGAGAGAGATGGATTCCATTACTTTGAAATGATCTCTAATGATATTAAGCAAAAAAAAAATAATAATCACATTACTTTGAACATACCAGTGCTCAAAAACACAGATGCAACATCACAGCATCCAATCTTACAGACGCTCAGTCATCTCCTTCGCTGGGCTTTGTTGTTGTTGTTGTTTGGGTCACACTATGTAGCCCTGGCTGGCCTGGAACTCTCTGTGTAGACCAGGCTGGCCTCTATCTCACAGTGATCCACCCATGTCTGTTTCCTGGATTAAAGGTGTGCGACACCATAGCCACCCAATCAGAGTTATTTTAAATTTCTACTCATAACTTCTTCATAAACTAGTGATATAAAGCTAGTTTTACCTCTGCCTTCAAAAAATTATACTAAATAAAATACATATGCAAAACTATGTGAAATGTGCCGTCTCTACTTAAGAGAACAAACATGATAGGTAAACACCATGTTACACATTCATCATAACAGACACACACCAGAGATTAAAATCATACACAAAAAAGGGAGGTTCCTATCAGATATAGAAAAATTATTTTTGTACTTACTCTACACTCTTATCTGTAAACCAGTCTACCAGATTAGACCAAACATTACCTGAAAATAATGAAGAATAACATTACTGAGCTCTGGCCTCACAGTACTTACTACTAATAAAGCATGAGCTAGATGAAGATCTTGTAATGAGAGAAACGAACAAGACTCTGAACAAGGTGCTTCAGCGACTGCCAAAAAAAAAAAAAATACTTCCTGCATCCAAATGACATAAAAAGTATAATTCAACATCGTAAGTTGAACTTTGAAGGCAGAGGAGACAGCAGGTAAAGTGAGCTGGGTCCCTAGCACCCATGTAAAAGCTGGGCGCGGCAGAACATGCCTTTAATCCCACTGCTGTGAGGATAGAGACAGGCGGATCTCCAGAGCTCTGGCAACCCAGCAAACAGAGCTCTGGGCTTAAGTGAGAGATCCTGACTCTATGAGTAAGATGGAGAAATAACCAGGCAGACATCCCAACATCGTCCTGGGGCCTCCATGTATGCCTGCACATACAGCTAAACTGCAGACATGCATACAACACACGCATGCACACACGCACACAGAGCTCACTGACATCTGATGTGATAATTGTTGGCCTACCTGGACTTGGTTTCCCTATTCTTTGTTTTCTGTGAAGAATAAGCACAGGAGAGTTCGTGATTAAAACAGAGTTAAACATGACGAATCACTGTCACTAAAATCATGAAATTCTTTAACAGTACAGTCCCGAGAATTTATTTATTTACATACTCCTACTAAGAAGCAAAAAGTATTTACATTAACTAACCTGACAAACTTGAAAAATATAGTACTGAATAATGGAAGTTGCTACATAAAGGTGAAATCTGCATCTGAATTTTTAAAAATATGACCAGTAGCCCATAACTATTATTATTAATTCACATCAAAAAAGAAGGCAGCTTTTAGTGTGCAGCATTCAAAACCAAATAATGTAGTATTCAGCGATTAAGTCTGAGAGAAATCAGGATAAGAAAACTTATTTTATGGAAGAGAAGATGACAACGTTGCAAACAGTATTCAAAACACTGCATTTAATTTCTACATACATATGCTCTATAAATAATCCAAATATTTTTAAAACTCAGTGGGTCTTTTAAAGCCATAAAGGAGATAAATTCATCTACAAAAGAAAATGTATGGCAACTTGTAAAATACATACATTATAACTATAAAGTCTTCATCAAGTAGAAACAATTTACCATTAAAATACTAATGAGAGAATCTTTATTCCTGACCTTCTTTACGACAGGTTGATTTTGTGACAATTAAACATTATTAGTAACTTAGGAAGCTTTACTTAAAAGTTATATATATTTACATCAAAGTCATTTGCCAAAAACACCCATGTTCAGTGTTCAAAGCAACAGTGTCATATCACAACTTTTACAGTCACTGTCTTTAATCATAGAGGATTATTGTTGGGGTGGACATGGATGGCCCTGTCCCAGGCAAAACAGAACCAAACCGATTCAGCAATGATAAGAAAGAAATTGACTTGTTGTGAAACTATTTGGTCCTCTGCCAGTATTTGCATATTTATTATCTTTTGTTTTGAGACAGGGTCGTTTTATGTGGTCCTTTTTAGGCAACCTCAGAGTCACTGTGTAGCTTGAGCTGGCTGCTCTCAAACTGACAGCCTTCCTCCCCAGCCTCCTGAGTGCTGAGGATACAGGCTCACCTGACTGCAATTGGCTTTTTACCAGTACTTAGTACGCAAGAGGACTAGGGCAAAAAGGTATGATGTGTCCACAGAGAAGGGCTAGTCTGAAGCCATCTCAATGATAATAAGCAAGAGTAAGAAACATGTGTGTGTCCTGAGTTAAAAAGCCATTTGTTAACTCAGTAAAGAGTCACCACAGCTCTGGGAGCCAGTTCCTGTCATGTAGTTGTACATATGGACAAGTCAAGGCACCTGCAAACTGTACTGTTTCGGTCACGAGTGATGGGTACAGCAAAGAAAACAAGGGATGGAACAGCATTAAACCTCTAATCCCTTCGCATACTTTGTTGAATACATATATGATTTTATTTAGTTATAGATTGACATGGGTTTTGTTTGTTCATCTGTTTTCTTTTTCGGTGCTGTTTTGTTTTCTTGGTTTGAAGGATTTTCTTATTATACAGTTTTGTTTGCTTTTTGAGAAAGAATTTGGGTGGGTAAGGAGGGGAAAGACCATTTATTTGGAAGGGCTTCGGGGATCAAAATTATTTTAAATAATCAAATAGGAACTGGAGAGATGGCTCAGCGGTTAAGAGCACCGACTGCTCTTCCAGAGGTCCTGAGTTCAAATCCCAGCAACCACATGGTGGCTCACAACCATCTGTAATGGGATCTAATGCCCTCTTCTGGCATGTCTGAAGACAGCTACAGTGTACTCCTCTATAATAAATAAATAAATCTTAAATAATCAAATAATGAAAATAAAAAGATAATAAAGATTTGGTAAAATCCTGTTGTTTGCTTGAGATTTTTGCTTGTTTTTGTATTTTAGTGGTGCTAAGACTCACACCTAGGGCCTCCTACACACTAGGTAAGCCTTGTGTCACTTTTCAGGCCTGAAACAGGTTTTTAATACCACTGTATAATGTGGAGCGTGTCTAACTTTTCATGAACAGAAAGTCAATGTGAGAACCATCAAGGCACCAGCAAAGCATTTCCACTTTTTAAAGTCCAAATACTTCAAATGATGAAGGAGGTAGGGGAAACTCGCTAGACTATTTTAAGGGGAAGTACTAAACAGATGCAAAAGAAAAACAAAACAGACTTTCCCATAAGGTTGTATAGGGTGGGGCGAGGTTATGTGCCGGAGGGAATCTCCTCACTGGGTCTATGAGTCCTTCAGATTTGTCTGCCGTGCTTCCCGCCTGGCGGTGGTTATAATTATACCCATGAGTTCAAACAAGAATCCAATTTCCTAAATGCCCAGCCCTCCACATCGATGCCAAGCTCTGGCCAATATCAATGGAAAGTTTGACCCAGCTATCTCCACCGCCCCAGTACCCGGGGCGTTGTACAGGGTCCTATCAATAATATATTCTTCTGTTGTTCACAACTGAAGCTTTGGCCCCGCTGGGCTGGGGACCGTTGAACGCTCCTCCCTGGGCCCAACCTAGGCCCTCCTTGCATCCGCCCACAATCAGGGCTCCCAGGCCCAATCTGCCCAGCCAACTATCTTCCAATCGGCCAGCACCTACCACGATCACAGAAGCGCTGCCCTGAGCCACCCTTGGTCCACTGATGCAGTGAGGCCAAGATTTAAGGCGCGACTGCTGTGCCCGAGGACTCCTCTTACAGGCCGGATCATGCACCAGCTGATGGCGGGCTCCATCCTCGCTGCTGATTGGCTGTGAGATCCCGCGGGATCCCCCAACTCTCGCAGAGGCTGGATGTCCTCCAAGTCTAACAGTCTGTTGCCTGGTTTTGTTTCTTCACCATTTAGTCACACAAAGACCTAAACTGTACACTTACAGTTGTGTGTATACAAAGTCTTGCGTGGAACAGCAACTCTTGAATGGTCCAAGAATATTTGGTGGCTACAATCAAATCACATTAATAAAATGCTTACTCTAAGCAAAACATTGTATCAGCTACGCTAAAAGTACAATTATTGAACCCTGC
The DNA here is from genome assembly GCF_011064425.1 of Rattus rattus. NCBI lineage: Eukaryota > Metazoa > Chordata > Mammalia > Rodentia > Muridae > Rattus > Rattus rattus. The sequence goes on from NC_046158.1 coordinate 53,707,964, forward strand.
CTTCCCAACTGTTCATGAATTGCAATCTGGCTGTGGCAAGAGGCTACAATACAACAAACTTAAATTATTGCAAAATAAACTCAATGCGGTGACACCTCCTGTACTCCCACCTTCAGGAGACTGAGGCAGGAGGATCACCATGAGTTTTTGGGTCAACTTAATATTACAAAGTGAGCCCTTGTCTCAAAAAGCAGTTAAGAAAAGTGTTGTCAATAGTTTGCAACTATTTCAATCATTCTTAATTATAAGCAATTGTATTTTAATTGAAATAGCCACAGTCACCAAGTGATGAATGAAACCACTCTAAATGATTCCTGTGAATTTTGTCCTACAGTCAACACATCTTAAAGATGACATCTAACTGAATCAAAGGGTCTTATTGGGGGGAAAGCGGGAGTAAATATTTTCAAACTGAAGGAGACTATCTTTTTCTGTGTGTATGCCAAGGCTAAGCTAAGGGCTTACACACACGTTTTGCCAATAGCTTGCCCATGGAGCTAATGGAGGCTCTGTGCCGTAAACATTTTCACTTGGTCATGATAAATATCAGCGACAAAAACCTAGAAAACATTCACATAGTGCATATTTTTATTAATATAATGTTTGAAGAGTAATGCATCAACTAAGTAAATTCCATTGCACTAACAGTTTGAGATGTTTTGGGAAACTGATAACATTCATTATTTTCTCTTTGCCTTTCAAAAACTAGTCACATTATTACGTCTCTGCTCTGTCATGGTGTCTTTTTTTTTTTCTCTCTCTCTCTCTCTTTCTCTTTTTCAGTGCTGGGATTGAACCTGAGCTCCCTTGGCATGCAGATCAGACTGTACAATGGAGCTGTGTTCCCAGCACCTTATCTCTCATTCTAGAAAAAGAAGTTTTTCTAAACTTTTGTGAGGATAAACGACACCAAAGGACAGCTGCAACACATAACTATGTTATATATTTTAAAGTCTTGAAAAAAAATAATCTGTAGATTTCCAGAACATTGTTTATCGTTACAAAGCTAATCTCTTCTGGCCCCCAAACGTCTTAGTTACATGTAGTTCATGTGCAAAGCTTTAATGGCATTTTGAAATTTGATAGTTATTTCCTGTCTTGTCAATGAGGGTGCAGAGGGTACCTGGAAGAGAATGGGGGACAAGAGACATGAAGAAGGATGCCAAGACAAGAGTCTTGATATTCTGCCCCACCACAGCCCTAGAAAATTCAAGGAACCTGGGAACCATAAAAACAACAACAACAACCTCAACAACAAAACAAAACAAAAACCCTTTCTTCCTTTAGTTTCTGTCAGGCGTTTTGTCACAGCAATGAAATGTGTGACTCATACAAAAAATGAGTCCTGGAGAAAAGGAGTTAATGCTGTCATTAAATCTAGTGAAATGATTCTCAAACCTTTGGAACTGGTTTGCAGGAGAAATATGGAGAAGGCGGCCTGTAGAGAAACCTAAAATTCTGTAAGCAGGGCTTAATAGGGAATCTTGTGGAAGTTCAGAAGGCCAGTAGAAATGTGAACAGTAAAAACTATGTTCGTAAGGTTTCCGGGGAGAAGGAGGATTCTGTTGGGAATGTAACATAAGCCATTGGTGTTACATTATGACAAACGGTTTGTCTGTATGCTGTCTGCTTCCTGAGACTCTGGGTGTAGCTGAATTTAAAAGTAACAGCATGGTGGGACTGGAGCAACGGCTCAGCAGTTAAAGAGCACTGCCTGCTCTTCCAGAGGATGCAGGTTAAACTCCCAGGGCCCATTTGGAGCTAACAAGTGTCTGTAATTCCTATTTCCAGGGGAATCCGATGCCCTCTTCTGGCCCCCATGAGCACTGCATGCACGTGATGCACAAACAAACATGCAGGCAAAATATCAATCTGTATAAAATAAAAATAAATAAAAACCTTTTAAGAATGTAAGTAATAACTTAATTAATTTGGCAGAGAAAATTCAAGACAGCAGAGCGTTCTTGCTGAGGCAGATTTACGGTGAGGATCTGGAACAAGACTCAGGCTAGAACAATTGAAAAACTTAGTTTGATAAGAAAAGCCCCAGGAAGGCTGAGGCTGAGGAAGGGGGTTTCTGAAGAGCTCTGTGCCATTTTTCTTTAAAAGCCAGATGCTTTGTATTGCAAACAACAGTACAAAGTAAAGACTTTAATGTGGCTCTCAGCCTTCCTAATGCTACGATTCTTTAATACAATTCTTCATGTTGCATGACCCCCAACCATAAAATTATTTTCATGGGATCCTTCACAACTGTAATTTCGCTACCATTGTGAACTGTGAGGCAAACATCTGTGTTTTCAGATGGCCTTAGGTGATCCCCATGAAAGGGTCATTTGACTCCAAAGGGGTCGTGACCCACAACGAGAAACACTGCATTGAGGACATTTCAAGATTTGGCAGATCTCACTAGGTCTTTTCCTGGAGTGGGGTGGACTGGAGGGAGGTGGGGTGGGAGTAACTTCAAGGGGCCGTGCTTACACCCAGTGACCTAGGAAGGTGTTTCTACAGGATTCTTTCACCCTGCTCAGCTGCCTAGGCACCAAAGGGCCACCTTCAGCTTTAGGATAACAAGACCTAACTAGCACTGCAGCTGAGGGCAGACCTCGGCACCAGCCACACAGTCCGTGGTGTCTCGAGCTTGCAAAATGTTAAAGTTGAGAAATCCTGGAGCCTTCCAACCCAGACTTCAAGCAAAGACCCGAGAAACTGGTCAGAGGTCAACTCGACTTGCAGAAGGGAAGCTGTGAGGGACAGACAGGCTAAAAACACAACGGAAATTCCAAGACATGGGCTGTTAGAAAATGCATGCGTTTGTCAAAAGCTGCATGTAGAGCCAGCCCAAGGGAGGTGACGAAGGCTACCAATAACAGAGCTGACTAGACAGGATTTAACATCCATCCTGTTGCTTTAGCCCCACCCTCTCTTTCTATGCCCAGTTCTCCCTTCCAGCAATGTAACTGTTTATGCTGTGCCACGCTATGTGCTGGAAGGATCTAATTGTATAGGCGTTCACACCTCACAGTTCACTTTCCCCTGGAACTTTAAAAAGTGTTAAATGTTTAGACCAGAAGTCTCACTGTCTTTCTCTGCTGGCCTTGAACTTGCAATCTTCCTGCCTTCGCCTCCCAGAGGCTGGAATTACAGGTGCATGCTACTACCATAACTCAGCTTTGAATTTGGACAATGTTCAAACAGTTGAGACTCCTAGACTTGGACTTTAGTGTTCATGTCTTTGGAAACTCCTGGACATACCTCATTTTGCATGGAAGGAGAGGAACTCTGTGACTTAAATAGGGAATGTCACCCCACCTGCTCATGTAGTGAATGCTTGGCACTATCTGGGGAGATAGAAACTCCAGGAAGCCGAGCCTAGCTGGGTGGGGTAGGTCATTACAGACATCCTGATGCCTAGGTCCCTTTTCCCTACCTCCAAGAGGTGAGAAGCCTCTGCCATGTCCTCCTCCTGCTGTGTGGTTCTGCCTTACATCAGCCCCTAATCAGTCAAGCTAAGGGCCAGGGAATGAAACCTCTAAAGAAGTGTGTTAAAAAAGAATCTTTTCTCCCTGCAAAAAATAAATAAATAAATAAATAAGATCGGTCTGTTACTATGTCATTAGTGGTAGGTGACGTGCTCTAAACTGAATGTGATGGCACTTATGTAATCTTCTCCTCCCGGATCAACTATGTGAATTTCTACCTCACTTTAACCTTGTCTTTGACAAGGACAAGGTAAACTAGAGGTCCCTCTTCGGGAGCTAGAAGAAACTGCTCTAAGATGGGAACAAGAGTAGGAGACACTGGGTTGGGGATTTAGCTCAGTGGTAGAGCGCTTGCCTAGGAAGCATAAGGCCCTGGGTTCGGTCCCCAGCTCCGAAAAAAAAAACCAAAAAAAAAAAAAAAAAAAAAGTAGGAGACACTTTCTAACTTCATTACAGACCCTCCTGGATGCTCACTGAAACCCCCCAGGGCTGTGGCAGTTGGCAGCTGGGAAGGACATGCCTGGAATAGACCATAACAAGAGCTCCCCCCCCCAAAAAAAAAAAAAAATCTCGGGCTGGAGAGATGGCTCAGAGGTTAAGAAAACTGGCTGTTCTTCCAGAGGTCCTGAGTTCAATTCCCAGCAACCACATGGCGGCTCACAACCATCTGTAATGGGATCTGATGCCCTCTTCCGGTGTGTCTGAAGACAGCTACAGTGTACTCATACATAAAAAATAAATAATTCTAGAAAAGAAAAGGAAATAGTTTCAAAAACAAAAAGAAACTCCACTTATTCCCAGAAAAGTCATGGATAGCTCTCCCATTTATAAACTCATCCTGCAGCAGGCCTGGTGGTTTAAGGCCTGTTCATCATAATCACCCATGGTGCTCAAACTTCAGAGTGTAAGGCCAGCCTGGGATACCTAGTTGATACTGTGTCTCAGAACAAATAGTATAAACTGGAGCTTTATCCAGTAAATTCTAGAACAAACAGGGTCCTACATTCAATCCCCAGGACTGAAAAAGGCAAAAACCTCCCCTCCCCCACGTCTTTTCCTCCATAGCTGCAATTCCCTGATCCCAGAGCTTGAAAGGTTAGCATGCAAGTCTGTTTCCCACCTCTTACATATTGGACAAGAACAAATAAAATCTCCTTCACTGCCCAACTTGTGCTCAGTCTTGCTATTGGTTCCACGATTCAAAGAAGGGAAAACAATCCTGTGTAGGGTAAAACCAGGGAAGATGTGTGAATACACTGAAACCTACCTAACAGAACCATTCACATGAGTGAATTTAGGATCGCATGGTTATACTTTAGTAGTGTAAATAAATGTTTCTTACCTCTCTCAAGTATATGATGTTTTATGTTGGGGTGATATGGAAATAAATGCCGTTCCTATAGTTTTCCAATGCTTTTTCTCGAAGGAAATAACATAAGCTCTAAATTTTCAGTTTACAGGCGGCACAGTTTAAGAAAACTGTCTCCCACTAGGTGGCGCTGGTGCGCAATTGCCTTATAACCTTCGCACTTCCTCACACCAATAAAATGATTACATTATTTTCACTTTGCCTTGACTAGTCTTCCTAAGACAAGGAAAAGTGGAACTTTAGGACAAGTTACTCCCTGTACTCTCTAAGCTGAAGGTAAAAAAGCACTCCTTTCACAGAGTGTAATGCCAGGAGAAATTATCGTAACCACTGTGGTACAATTCATTGTAACATCCCTAATTCTTGAGGCTTAGAGACCATTAGAGTTAGACAATATAGAAGTTGGCTACGGGCACTATAGTGAAAAGGAACTGGAAAATTGATGTCTCCTGTATCTTTGTACACATTTATTTCATTTGGTCCCTGAACTATGAGCTCTATATAATCATTAACTACACGAGGCTACACTGTTAACTTCATGATAGAGGAAAGAGTGGCCATTTCTTTGGTACTTTATGTCTTGTGTTGAGCACAGTATTCAACACACAATTAAGTCAAAAACTTTAGTTTCCACATGTGGTGGGACACATTTCTAATCTCGGCATTTGAGAAGCCGAGACAAAGATTTAAAGTTAAAAGCCAGCCTGTGCTAGAGAGTGAAACCCGGTGCTGCCAAGTGCTGGAGAGATGGCTCAGTGGTTAAAAGCACTGATTGCTCTTCCAGAGGTCCTGAGTTCAATTCCCAGTACACACATGGCAGCTCACAACCGTCTGTAACTTCAGTTCCTGGGAATCCAAGGGCTTCTTCTGACCTCCACAGGTACTGCATACACATGGTACACAGATGACAGCACATACAGGCAAAACACTCATGCATGTAAGATTAAGTTAAATAAAAATCTCAGAAAGAAATAAAGTCGGGGGTTGGGGATTTAGCTCAGTGGTAGAGCGCTTGCCTAGGGAAGCGCAAGGCCCTGGGTTCGGTCCCCAGCTCCGAAAAAAAAAAAAAAAGAACCAAAAAAAAAAAAAAAAAAAAAAGAAATAAAGTTGGTTGAATGAATAGATGACGTCTCTAACTATGCCTGATGACTTAGCTGTTTAGTATGTAACATTATTTCTCCTCTTCAGGTGAGAAGTCAGGAGCCAGAGCTATGCAAGAAGCTCACAAGAGTCAGTGGCAAGATGGTTCTTGCTCCACCACTGAGTCTCCTGGTGTGCATGGTTGGTGCACAGTAAACATGGATATGTTCGACTTCATAGACGGCCAGATCTTAGCAGCCTAGATACGGGCATTTTAGAAGGTGTGTTCCTAGCCCAGATCTGTGATTCCCATGCTACCAAAGGCTAACCCGGTCTTTGGCTCTAAATGCCTGTTCACCTCATCACCGAGTCTCACTGATAAGTCATGGAAGCCAACGGGCATTTCGCACTTGGCTTGGGCCCTCTAATTTCTCCTAGTTCCCGGGTGTGCTGCCCATCACTCTGGCTGCCCCTGCATCTTGGAAGGGCTACGGAGCTTTCAAACCCAGAGCTGCCTCTGGGCCTGGTTCTGTTACCTATGCATCTTAACTCTGAGCCTCGGGTTCCTCGTCTCTAAAAATGGGTGGAGAATTCCATGGTTGCAAAAGGCCCCTTTCAGCCATCAGTCTCTATGGTTTTTCACTCTTTGTCGGGGTTCTGTTGCTGAGAAGAGACACCGTGACCATGGCAACTCTTAGAAAGGAAAGCATTTAAATGGGGCTTGCACACAATTTCAGAGGTTGTGCCTGCGATCATCATGGCGGGAAGAATGGCAGCAGGCAGAGATAGCAGAGCTGGAGGAGCAGCTGAACATTCTACCTCCACATCCGAAGACGAGAGGAAAGAGGAGCTGCTTCTGAAACTCCCAAAGCTCATCCTCAATGACACACTTCTTACAACAAGGCCACACCCACTCCCACAAGGCCACACCTCCTCGTCCCTCTCAACTAGCACCACTCCCTAAAGACCACTCATTCAAAGGAGCCATGCCCAGCCACACCACTTCAAACTAGAGTGACTCTGAATTGAGCTTATGGTCAAAATGGTGACGAAGACTCTGTTTTCACCGAAATTTCAGGCAAACTTTCCCCAGATCTTTTACTTGACAATATCCAACTTCCAGCTTTCTGTCCTAGGGGAATCGAATTTGAGGACAAATCCTGATACATCAGTTTCGTCGTAATTCTTACCCTTGATGTCTGACTGTTGTTAATATCTTATCACTCTGGCCTGTCTACAGCATAAGTTCTGGGAGGCAGATCTGTCAAGAGTCTCTCTTACCCCTGATCTTCAGTTTTTGTTCTTGTACTAATTCATACTCTCCTCCTGTAAGGCTTGAAGTGAGTCCTAACTACCAGAAGACCCCCCCAAGCGAGACCCAAGAACAGAGTTTGATGTAAACACAAGAAGTTTACTTCCTAGCGCGTCAGAATCAACCTTCAATCAGTCCCTCCTGGCAAGTGACTAGAATGCAACCCCCAATGGCTATAACAACCAGTTTTTATACTTTTTTAGGGGTACAGGTTACATTGGCAAGGTTACAGTTTAAACTTATTGGCTAGGTGTATTGATCTTTGAATCTATTGACTAGCAAACATATGACATGCATTCGAACTCTATCTGGGACCAGAGGGTCAAGTGACCGTCAGTACATTCTGTGGGTTTTTTTCAAGAATGTTCCTGCTCCTCCCAAGAACTGTGGGTGGAGAATGAAACTTGGCCTAGCCTTGACCCGAGGCGGGAAGCTGGTCCTTGGCCTAGTCTTGACCTCATGTGTTTGGCATAAGGCTGGCAAAAGCCGCTAGGATCCTTCACTCCATTTATCTCACTTGGAACCAAGTCCCGTTTCTCTCCCTTACAGCAAGACCCCAACTCAGTGGTCCTTTGTACCTGTCACTATGGACCCTTATGAGTAAAGTCTGTCTATTTTTTTTTGCATATTTTTGGTTTGGTGCTTTGGCTGAACTCAAATTTACTACGTAGCCCATGAGGCCTCAAATGTAGCAATCTGATTACAGGCATGAGTAACTACATCTGACCTAAAGTACACTATCTTTTAAAGGGTGATGAGTAATCTTTTTGTAACAACACATTTTTTTGGCTTAAAAGAAGCCAGAAGCCAGCTTTGGAAAGGCTCTTAACATCAGGCAGGTGGGTCTTTTTAGCCACTGGGCAACGTGCTTTACATAAACCCATCCTTGGTTTCTGTGGGACTAGAGATTTGATATTGCCCAGAGTCCACCGTGGCGCCAGGGGGCGCTGCAGAACGCTCCCGGAAGCCCGCAGACCTCACTGGGGACGCACCTGACTCCCCGCTCCTGGCTCTTCCGGAAGCGGAGCTGCGGACCGGTGGCAGCGGGCTCGGGAGCTGCCGGGTGGACAGAGCCTGCGGGGGGCTGCGCCTGGCTCCCGCGTGGGGCACCATGGACGACGCCGGCAGCTCCGGAGGCAGCGGAGGCTTCCGCCCGGGAGTAGACAGCCTGGATGAGCCGCCCAACAGCCGCATCTTCCTAGTGATCAGCAAGTACACATCGGAATCGGTGCTGAGGGAGCACTTCTCGCCCTTCGGAGATATCCAGGACATCTGGGTGGTGCGCGACAAGCACACTAAGGAGTCCAAGGGCATCGCCTTCGTCAAGTTCGCACGCAGCTCACAGGCCTGCCGGGCTATGGAGGAGATGCACGGACAGTGCCTTGGTCCCAACGACACCAAGCCCATCAAGGTGCGGGACTTGGGTGCCTGGGATAGTGTGTGAGGTAGAGATTCACAGCTTGGGATGTCTGAGATATGGGTGCCCAGGTTGGGGTGTCTGGAGTAGAGGTGCCCAGGGTTGAGGGTCCCTTCGAGAGCGACGGCGACGGCGGAATGGGTTGGGGTCTCTCTCGCCCCTTTGCTGCACTGGGGAAGCTGCGCAACCGATAGGAAAGGAGTTGAACTCAGCACGCACCGTGAGTACGTCGGGGATGGCTTGGAAGAGCAGATCCCAGGCCTCTGGCCAAAGGATCCCTGGGAACAGATTGGGTAGCCAAAGCCAATGATAGCGTAGCCGTGTCTGCCCTCATAACCCAGTCGACCTACTGTCCCCCTCTAACTGCCTACTACGAAAACTTTTCTGAGCTTCCTCTCTCGGACACTGATTACCTTCACGACTAGATAATTTAGTTTATGACAAGCTATGCTGTACTGGAAAGGGACAAACCTAGAAGAGGGTGCGGGGTGGGGTAATTCTGGTTTTGGTTTTATAAGAACACCATTTACACGTGTTCATGGGAGTGTGGGTTGGAGCTTCTCTTGCCTCTCTGCTGCACCTGGGATGCAGTTTGTCAGGAAAGGGGTTAAACTTTCTGAGAACAGGGTGTGCACTAGGTGATTCATAAATGCTTTAGGCTCAAAAATTTAGAAATTTGTGATCCGATGGTACCCCTGATCTCATTTTACCCGAGGTCCCTTTTTTCTCTAGTAGTTTCCTTTTCTTTGGTTTCTTCAAATACTTCATTACGGGTGTATTGACTAGATTAGCTTGAAGTTGGCCATTTCTTCTAATACCTTTAGTAGCGCTTGACATATGATGGGTTTTACTGAAGAAATGACTAAAATAAGCTACCTAGGGATATGTCTCTAACTCTATCTTATAAGTTGGGTCTCTAACAAGCTGTCTTCTGAGCAAATGTAAGTTTTCCATCCCCTGAATCCAGTGTTCCCTTCCACAAAAGTTTACAGTGTCATTGTTTTTATATTTGATGTGTTTTGAGTTTCTGCCTCCATTGTCCATGGTTTCTCACACTTCAGTGGTACACTGACCTCCTTAAAGCACACACACACACACACACACACACACACACACACACACACGTTCCCTCATGGGTCCTTGTGAATAAAGTGATTGATACCCTTTCAAATTATCAAAGGTGGCATTACCTATTAATATGGTTATAGCTGTACAGACAAGCCTTAGTCACAAATTTTAACATCCTCTGGAAAAACAAAAAACAAGACAAACTGTAAAACAAGCATTGTACTACAATGCAGATTAGAGTCAGATTAGATTCCCTTCCCTGATAAGGTTTCAATAAAATTAAACCACCAATACTAGAAAAATAGAACCTCTAGTTGTTTTCCATCCACATATAAAAGTACTTGGATATTCACAGAGATGGATGAGTGTGATGATGCTATCCTTTTCTAAAAATTTACTGTTAGAAAGCAGTTAGAAAGCCTAGACTTAAACCCAATTGTGTGGATATTTACATTAAATATAAATGAACTAAATACCTCGGGGAAGAGATTATAGCCATGCATAGTGGCACATGTCTATACTCCCTGCACACAGAAAGCTCAGCCAAGCAGATCTGGAATTCAAAGCCAGCCTAGTCTACAAGGGAAGACCCTGTTCCCCACAAAAGAAGATACTATAAAAAAAAAAAAACCAAAAATGCAACTAAGTGATGTTTACAAGAGAAATGCTTTAAAGATAAAGGTGCCGTGTGGTAGAACTTTTTAAAAAGCTCATATCAGTGATTAGGAACGTCAGTACATAGAGTAGTAACTGACAATTTCATAAAGATGAACCTATAGCAATCACGAGACATTCTGGGGTGGGTGGGAATTGGGGGCTCTGAGGATCAGACTCATGGTTTCCTAAGTGCTAGGAGTGCACTCTCCGGTGGAGCTGCAAACGCCATCTGGGGTGTTGTTACCAACAAAGCAATTAAACAAGGGAAGACATGTAACATTTTTGTATCAGGAATATAACCAACCTTCAGTCAGCACTGTCTAAATACAGAGTTCCCATTCTTTTAGCGACCTGCCCTTGGTGGTCAGAAATACAAAAGTAGGTATGTGGGAGACAGAGGCAGGTGGCTCTCTTTGAGCGTAAGGTCTGCTGGCCTACAGACAGAGTTAAGCTGTAGCCAGGGTTATATAGTGAGATCCTGTCTCAAAACAAAAAATGTAAAAGTTGAAATGTATTTGGAAAAAACAGTGTGAAGATCAGCATTATTTAAAAAAATATCAAATCACTGCGATGAAGATTACTATTGAGAAGAGATTCATAAGACCCTGACCCATCGCATTTCAGTCTGAGCTGCGTACCTGTATTCTAAAGAGACGTGCTTAAGGCATAGGAAAGCACTTCATGTTATTCTGAAGGCTTTCTCTGTTTTGTAGGTTTTCATTGCCCAGTCCCGATCATCAGGGAGTCACAGGGATGTCGAAGACGAAGAGCTCACCAGGATCTTTGTCATGATACCAAAGTCCTACACGGAGGAAGACCTGCGGGAGAAGTTCAAGGTACGTGTGTGTCATCATCGCTCCGCCCTCAGCCTTGTACAGCCATTAACAACTGGACAGCCGTAGTGAGAGTTCTCCTCAGATGTAGATTGAGCAAACGAAGTGCAAACCCAGAGTGTTCTCATTAAGATTACACAACTAGTAGGTGATGGCACCAAAACGTAAACCCTCTCTTCCGCCAGAGCCTTCTCTCAAAATTCCAAAGTGGTTGCCTCTCACTTGTCTTGCCTCTCCACAGCTCCACAGAGAGAGCCACAGGCCTGAGCGCGTTAGTGGTGTTGGCTGACACTGACCGTGGCATCACACTCGTTCACCTCCAGGTTATTCCTTGAAGTGGTTTTGTCCTAAGATTGGGCTTCTACGTGGGTCACAGTTAAGGGAAAACATTACGGCCCTGAGCTGCTAATCGGAGGAAACGACTTTTGAAAATAATTTTAAATCTTTGGGCCTTCATAAGCAGCGACTATCTGTGGGCTTTCTCAGCAGTCACCCAACAAGGTTTTAATTGTTTTTTTTTAGTTATTTTCTTAGTGGTATTCTCTTCTGTTTAACCTTGTAACACAGTGAGTTGGAGGTGAGTGCCAAGCAAGGGAAAAAGCTAGCAGGAAAACATAACGTTCATGTGTCTTTTGTCCTTCTCCAGTTGACCTTCAGAAATAACAGAGTCCAAACATTTATACTGCACACTGCCTCCAGCAATAAGAAAGTGTTTACCTATCTTTTTCCGAGAACAATAAAACATCCTAATCTAGATAATTACCTTTTTGCAAGAGAATCTTATAAAATACATACTGAGTGGCAGACCGTGAGTTCATAAGCCCACGTGTCTTCCAACACTAAGCACCACTGCATGTTTCTCACATACTAACCTTCTGAGTAAACCACTATGTCCTGGCTTGAACGGATCCTCAAAAGAGCCCCCCGTCATTCCCGATACTGTTAGAGACACTTAAACATCGTCAGCTGACACGGCCCAGTATTTGGTCTATCCCAGGCTCGTAAGCTTTTAACCCCAGGTTAGTCCGTTTAACCTTTAGCCGTCCAATGAGGTCAGTGGTGCTGAAGATGCTGGCACAGAGGAGAGAGTGAACCGCCTGGTTACTGAGTGGCTGAGCTAGGGGCTGAATCTCAGAATCCCAGTCCCAGAGCCCTCACACCCATCCACTGGATGAGCTGGTGCGGACGAGTCTTTCTCCCTCAGCTTAGTTTCTCTGTGGCTTAGGCAAGGCATTTGACTGCTGTAGGCTCAGTTTCAGTGTCCGCCGATTCGGCTGTACAGAGTGTGTGTGTGTCGCCTTGAAGGATTCCGCTGTTTGCAAGCACGAGACACCAATAAGTATAAATGTAAGTTTTGAGCTATCTTTCCCGTTATCAACTGTGAGTCTCCTAAGCGTCTCTTTTGGCTCTCGCAGGTGTATGGAGACATCGAGTATTGCAGCGTTATTAAGAATAAAGTCACTGGAGAAAGTAAAGGCTTGGGCTACGTGCGGTACTTAAAACCATCACAAGCTGCCCAGGCAATAGAAAACTGTGATAGAAGTAAGAATGAGCTTCTAAAGCTTTATTTTGTGTGTACGGTGGTTGTGCCTACCTGTACGTCTGTGTGTCACCTGGACGCTGTGCCACGGGAACTGGAGTTGCAGATGGGTGTGGGTATTGGGAATGGAACCCAGGTCCTCTGTAAGAGCCACGAGTGTTGGTAACCACTGGACCATCCTTCCAGCCCCAGAATGTATTTTGTTTTGTTTTGCTTTCAACCTTGCTAGAAGACCTTTGAAAAGAAATTCTCATTATTATAAATAACAGCCTTCTAGTAGATTCTTGCCACGCTATATTAACTAGTGTAGCGGGTATAAAACATTTTGCACTGATGAATCAGTCACGCACTGATGCCATCTTGAGAAATATGACCAACTGAATACTCGATGGTAAGCGCACGGCACTCCTGGCTTACTGTTTGCATACGGTCGGGGCTTTAAAAAATGTTTTGTACACAGAGTCTTGCTGTGTAGCCCAGACTGGACTTTAACTTGTCATTCTCCTGGCTTGGCCTCCTAGGTGTCTGCTTTACAGGTGGAGGCCACCATGCCCAGCAAATCTTACCCTTTCTCTTTGTTCCTGCCTGACCTAAGCCCTAACAAGGATTTAATATACTAACAAACATGCAAATCAGATGGAGTGGGCGAGATTTGCTATCACGGGTAAATGATTTGAAGGCATAGTGACAAATTATTGGACATTTTGATGCTGTATATAAAGCTGACTTCAGGAAATAAAGAGGTATACTAAATTATTGGGCTTTAGACTGTTATAAAAATCTATCTATACAGGAAAGAGTTGCTGTTGATCAGGAGAATTTCCCATTGTCCACACCATGATTTTCTTCAAACTTCTCCGTCAGTCCTAATTGGCTTCCTACAGTGTGACCCTCAGTATACTAAGGGGTAAATATAAATGCAGTACCTGGTAGCACTGGCACTTAAATTTCTATATCTGTACTGAGTATCTAAGAGCTAGAAGATAAGCAGTAGAAGAGTATTTTTAGACTGAAAACAAAAAGTACATCTTGTTTTCCCTCACCTCCAAATCCTGTAGAGTCATAGCTCCTCCACACAGAGGAGTGAACTCAAACCTACTGGCTTACCATGTCTGCGACTATAATAATAGGAACACTGTGAACCCTTGAAGTAGACCGCTGTACTCATAAGATAGATAAGCATTTGTTTTAGAGGGTTTGTGGGACCTTCCCACCTTGTGTAGGGGTTTGGAGAGGGTGCACGTGGAAGCCTGGTTTACACACTTTGTTTTGGAAGGTTTCTTCATGAACCTGGAGCTCACCAGTTGGCTAGCCTGGCCTCCTGTCTATCTCGCCAACACTGTAATTGCTGGCATTTATGGCCTCACCTGGCTTTCTATGTGGGTGTGGGGATCTGCACAGATCTCCATGCTTGCACGGCTAGCACTTGCCTAGCTTAACTGTCTCTCCATAACCCTCTTCCCACTTTTTGAAATGAATCTTTAGACCCCTAAGAGCCCTTGATCTAGAACAAGGAAAATGGTTATGGAGTTGTGTTGAACTGGAGACGTAATTTAAAAACAGTCAGAAGTTAGCGTGCAGGGTAACATGCTAAGCACATATAAAGGAAGCATTGTAGTAAGTTAAAAATGAAGATGGCCAATGGGTTTTGATGCTAAACCAACAAGGCAAATGGGTGACACCACCTTTTGTAAGGCTAGCACTGTACTGCTGACCTTTCTTGTCCGTGTCAACCTCTACTTGGGGCTCTTGATTTTTTTGTTGTTTTTTGCTTTGTTTTGTTTGTTTGTTTTCTCATATACTCTTTGTCCTTTAACCATGAAACAAGTCAGTCTGATGGGGACAGCCACCGTGTAAATCCTGCGTTGTACAATTAAATTTTTAAAACTAGGTCAGATCCACAAAATCAAATATGTGAAGCTTGCCGTGAAGCTTAAAAATTCATGGATTCTCATTTTCAGGTTTCAGAGCACTCTTGGCTGAACCTAAAAATAAAGTGTTGGAGTCCCCAGAACAAGATTATTACAGTAGCGTGAGGCAGGAGGCTTTGGGGCATGAGCCTAGAGGAAATCTGTTTCCCTTCGGTGAGTGGACTACCTTTACCCCTTTATGTTCATATGTAGCATATGGCTGTATGTGAGCTCACTTCAAGCCATTCTTCTGTCAGCAACCTGAAAGTGTTACCTAGCAAGTGAAAATCCGATATGTTGCTTTTTCCGGAGAAGTTGCTCAGTTCTAAGATCCTTAGTTCCTAACCCTTGTTTGTTTGATTATTTGCAGCGTAGATCCCCCTGGCTAGCCGCACATTATCTAAATACTAACGTGCGATTACTATACTTTTTGCGTGTGAATTCTGCTTTTTTGCGCAGTCAACCAAAAATACAAAAATTTTATATGGGAATCCCTTCACCGTGCTGCTGGAAAAGCTTGGTTTGCAGAGAGAGAGAGCAAAAGCAAAAGCTGGGAAGGGGGACAGGTTAGAGTCCCCAGGGGCACTGGCAGAACTTTTCAGATAAGACTCTTGCCATATTTTACAGTTAAGTTCTAAACTCTCTCCCGTGGTGCTGGACTAGACACTCCTGAGGTAATTCTTCACTGAAGTCAAGGAAGGAAGTGGGTGAAGCTGTCTGCCGCCCCATCACCGAGTCTCTGTGGTTGTACTACAAAGGAGGGGAATAGATTTGATCAGAATACATCCTATGTGTACATGAAATTCTCGGAGGATAAATTAAAATATATCTTTAAAAGAATAACACAAAATATGGTATCCCCTGTCTAGACATTTCAAATATCCTTGTGCAACAATGGCTACATAATTTTTAGTGTGTGGAAATGTAATTATCTACTTATATGTGTGTACTATGCATATATGTGTGTATTATATACATATAGTTGGAGAACAACAATCTGAATTTTCAACTTTTGACAAGAATGATAGCAGAGGCCAGGAAGCTATCTCCAAACGCCTGTCGGTGGCATCAAGGGTCCCCTTCACAGAGGAGCAGCTCTTCAGCATTTTTGACATCGTCCCAGGGCTGGAGTACTGTGAGGTTCACCGAGACCCTTACTCAAATTATGGTAAACTGACGTGTGCTGTTGTTACGTTTATAGTGTTCCATTAAGTCACTTTTCATCCAGGACACATTTTTATGCTGTGTTTGTGTTGCAGGAGGTTTATATTTTACTTTTTCTAGTTTGTTTTTATTCTCTTTGTTAACTTACATATGTTTATTATATGGTGATTATTTTCACAGTGACATTTTCGTTCAGGTATATCATGTACTTTAATCTCATTACTGCCCATCACCCTCTCCTGGCCCCTCCTTTTTCCCTATTTTATAGTTTAAAATCCAACAATACCTTAGTAAACAAACCCCCAAGAATGTATCTTTTTTATAAAAGTCATTCACCATAGAAATATTTTAACTCTCACGAAATAAAGAATTCTCTTTTCTATTGTAAAACAAATGCCTCAGGCTAGGTCTGTTTTTGCTTTTGGAACTGCATTTCTAGGTCTCTTTACCTCTCTGGCATCCTAAGTGTTCTGCATGCCTCTCCACATCCTCCGACTTGCGGCAGAACCAGGGAGTGTTAGTTACAAGCAGGGCATTCCCTCACTGGCAATGCCAGCAGGCAGTCTGGTCCAGGCCGTGCTTCAGCTGAGGCTCCCCCTTCCTGGCAGCTCTAGGTTTTGTCAGACTGACAGTGAAAGCTCATCCGTCCATTTGATTTACAGAGGGTGATACTGTGTTTCTCCTGACGTGGGCTGTGTCACAGAGAAGTCATGAAAACCTCTTGGTTGTGTCACCAGCTCCTGGGCTCCCTTCCTCCAGCACTGCCTGATTAATTGAAACCTAGCCCCAGAGCTGAAATCTCTTCAAAGGAATGTGAACCGGGCAACATTTCTGTTTTGACTACACACCCCTTTCCTCCATGGTTTCAACTACCTCAGTATAGCGTCTGTTCCATGGACAAGTTCTCATTGCTTTCTGTTCAGTATAATAAGAAAAACTCTTAACTTCAAAGGATTAAGAAGTAGGTTTTATGTATACCGAAATTTTATAAGGAAATTTAAGCTGGACCTAGTGGTGAGTGCCTATAATCCCAGGACTCATTGGGAGACAGAGATAGTCTAAAGGCCAATGGCCTAGTCTAGTAAGTTTTTGCTAAGAAAAAGATATGACTTCCATTTCACTGCCTACAAATAATGTTACATGCATGTTACAGAACTTTGTTCTCTCTTCTCTTTGATTTGTACTTACTGAGAATAATGTGTGAGAACAATGGAAGTTCTGTATTTTTCGCCTTTGAAATACATTAGAAGTGGGGCTGGGGAAACGACTCATTGGTTAAGAGCACTGGCTGCTCTTCCAGAGGACCCAGGTTCAATTCCCAGAACCCACGTGGCAGCTGACAACTGTCTGTAACTCCGGTTCCAGGGCTTCTGACACCTTCATACTGACATAGCACGAAAGCAAAATGCCAATGAATATAAAATTTAAAAACTTAAAAAGAAGGAAGGAAGGAAAGAAAAGGGCAGAAGAGAAGAAGACAGACAGACAGACAGACAGACAGCTTAGGCCTTAGGGATGCCATCTGCTGCCTTTTTCACGTCTGTGTTCTCTATTTTAGGTCATGGCGTGGTTCAGTATTTTAACGTGGCATCGGCTGTTTATGCACAATACAAACTGCATGGATTCCAGTACCCTCCCGGGAATCGGATAGCTGTTTCCTTTCTGGATGACGGAAGTAATTCGGCTGAGTAAGTACCATTCCAGGGTGGTCCAGGCCAAGCCGCGGTGCATGTGACTGTGGCTCGAAGGATCAGTTCCCCTCAGGTCAGACGGCCACCCAAACAGATTTCTGTTAAGATGCTGAATGTTTCTAGTTCCCTGTAAATCCTTGGTTGTCGTTTCCAGTCTCATCAGGAAAATGGCCACACAGATGGTGGCGGCACAGCTCGCGTCGACGGTGTGGAGTAACCCGAGTCACCAGCAGTTTCTGGTAAGTGGGTCAGACTGTGAGGTGTTTGCACCGAAGGACGCTATCCTAAAAGACCCCCTGGGTGCCGTAGCACACCCTTGGCTCTTGGCCCCGGAGCCCTGCAGAACCGTCTTTCCTTTCTCTCCCGTTGCATCCGACTCTTCGGCAGCAATTCGGAGGAAGCGCTGGGTCACAAGTGCCTCAGATCCAGACAGACGTGGTACTTCCGTCATGCAGAAAGAAAGCCCCACCGGAAACTCCTGTGAAAGAAAGGCTGTTTATTGTGTTTAATCCCCACCCTTTGCCGTTAGACGTGTTGGAGGATATATTCTGGTAAGTTCTCAGAGCAAGTACACTCAGTGCGTTTAAACCAGTAAGCACCATTTTCACGCCCCTGCTGCCGAGAGATGACCCGTTCTGAGTTCTAAGACTTCTCTGTCAGGTACATATCCTGACCGCCACACATTTCCTGATTTTTTTTTTTAAAGATATACAGGAAAGTAGGGAATGTAAAAATCACTTGTCTCTTGGGAGAAGATTCATTTACATAGACCTGCTCTTTCATTTCTGTTTCCTCCATGTTATAATTCAAGTGAAGAGCGTTTACTAAATTTCTTACATTTTGGCCGCATAACCTGAGGGTTATGTCATGGAGGGCAAATCACTTAATTATAGGGGATAATAAGTGTAAAGGCAAGTCTTACCTATTTTTGTATCTTAATATGACTTTATATCTACCTAGCTTTTTTTTTAGATATTTGCCTTTTACCTTCTAAGATTGTCTATGAGTTAAGCAAATAGAAAGCATGTAAAAGAAACGCACACGATGTCAGGCGTGGGGTACAGATATGTTGACCTTTATGTAACTGATTCATTTAGGTTTGGGTTTGGTTTGGTTTTGTTCTTGAACCAACCCCCTCTGTGCTGGGCAGACCCTAGGCTGGCCTGCCAAGTGTGTTGTAAACAAAGCATCCTAAATACCACATTGACAAGACATTCATTATACAGAGCAGCAGTAGTAGGCCTCACAGAAAGGCCGAGGTTTCTCTTAAACTAAAAGGGTCCTGACACCTGCAGGGTAAACCTAGTTTTCCCAGAGGAGGAGGTTGGGGGCGTGGTTTGGGTTTGGGAGGAGGTTGGGGGCGTGGCTTGGATTTAGGAGGAGGTTGGGGGCGTGGCTTGGGTTTAGGAGGTTTGAGAGGTTTTTGTTTTTCTGGCAGGAAGGATATGAAAAGAGATCTTTTGGACGTAGGCAGTGAGAGATTGTAGGGGATTCAAAGCTGGAGAAGCCAGTGACTGTCCTGAAAGCCAAGTTCATTTTTACCTCGGAGGCAAGGTGAAACCGTTGAGATTATTCAGGAAAAAAGACGGAGTGGGGGATGAACTGGAAAGAGACAGCCATTGGGTAAGGAGAGTCATGAAGAAAACGTTAGAGTGAGGGAAGGACAAAGATGCTGTTGGTGAGGAAGGCCGCCTCCGGGAGAGCCAAGAGAAGTTTGCTGAAGAAGGCGCTGTTTGCTGCAGCCCAGCGCTAGCAGCATTCGGATGCTGGACTAGGCAGGCGTCGGGAAAGAGTCAAGACTCATGTTCAGAACTTACAGGCAGATGTTCTTTAACTTCGTTTCAGCCGTTTTGGGAACCTGATCGAGGTCTACCTTGTGTCGGGGAAAAACGTGGGCTATGTCAAGTATGCTGATAGAATGAGCGCCAATGACGCCATCACAACTCTGCACGGGAAGATTCTAAATGGGGTCAGACTTAAGGTTATGCTGGCAGATTCCCCAAGAGAAGAATCCAAAAAGAGGCAGAGAACTTACTGAGTCTTAAGGTGAGTGTTCCTTACCCACTAGCGAAGGAGTCTAGCAAAAGGAACATCTGTAAGTATTTCACTTGTGAGATTTTTCTTCTGGGGACTTCAGAAGCTGTCTAAAACCATGTTGGCTTAAAACTCTATTAAAAAAGCAGTATATTTTCTTAATTTAAAATTGTTTAAATTCAGGGCTGGAAAGATAGATTAGCAGACCACGTCATGCTGCTTTCAGCACAGTGTAGGGCAGTGTTTCTCAACCTCTGGGTCAACCCTTGGGGGTCGGCTAGGACCATCAGAAGACACATCTCTACATTACGATTCATGACAGTACCTCGTTATGAGGTAGCAATGAAACTAATTTTGGGGGTATCCAGTGTTTTCTTCTGAACGCTGTGAACACATTCAGTCATGTATACATACCCACCCACAGATACACACACACACACACACACACACACACACACACACACAGAGTAAAATATGTCTTTAACAAAAATCTTTTGATGTCTTACTATTTTATACTGAAAAACAGTGTGAAATTATATATAAATATACATTTGAATCTTTTTTTTTTTTTTTTTTTTGGTTCTTTTTTTCGGAGCTGGGGACCGAACCCAGGGCCTTGCGCTTCCTAGGCAAGCGCTCTACCACTGAGCTAAATCCCCAACCCCCATTTGAATCTTTTAAACCTGAATATTAGTGTCTTTCTAAATTCAAACTTTTGAGTTTGCACTTTAAAAGTATATGTTCAGAAAATATTTTCATGTGCATTGATGTATTTTAAAGAACTCTGACCATTTGCTAAGCCCCTTCTTTAGGAATACTGATAGAACGTATGAATTCTATTATCTATGGGTTAGTTTTCAAAGCTCAATCTTCTTTTTCTGTGGTGGGTTATATCTATGACTTCAAGGAGACGTCATCTTTAGCTCACTTTCCTCTAAGGAATTCTGAGTGTCAGAGACAGTTTGTTTCCTGGTCCTACACTCATCATCCTCCCAGCCCTACTCCATGTCAGATGCGTCCAGCTCTGACCCATGCTGTGAACAAGTTACTGTCAGAATTAATCACCGTAGGCCTCACTGTTGAAGACCCTTCTTTTGTAGAGCAAAGCAAGTCATTAGTTCCTTCATAAAAAGGATTTTGCGGTGAAAAATGCCCACTGGGCCCACTAGAAATTATCCTGCTTTAAAAGTGCTTTTAAATATCTTATTTAATGATGAAATTCATACTCCTTACACTAAACAGTTTGGCAGTTTAGCTCTAAAAATATTCCATTACCAGTGAAAGAGAATTAGCTTTCTTGTTTACTAATAAGATGTGAATAATTTAATTCTGTTTAAATAAATAGTCCTTGAAAGTATAATGTGAAAATTACACTTATCCTTGTGTTTAAATATTTTAGTATATAGGAGACAGTTATTGCTTTTGTTCAGGGAATCTTTGCCCTTTAAAAGGGCAATGATACTGACTTTCTAGTATGGGAAGATATACAAAGTACTCTTGTGGTTGAGCCTTTCTAATGATAATTTACATTTTAAAGGGAATTATTGGCCTGTAATCTCAGCGCCCAGGAGACTGGAGCAGAAATACCGGGTGGGAGGTTAATGTGGATGTGAAAGGAGAGCTGTAAAGAGAGGGTGTGAATGAGAGAGGAGCAGACGTGGACTACGCCCACCACGAACACGTAAATAACCTGTGTAGTTCTCTTCAGGTTTCAGAGACCGGGTTTCTTCTGGGTTCCTTGAGAGTCATTGAGATAGCAGAATTCCTGATAAAATGAAAGAAAAGCTTTGTAAATGTGAACTAAAACCCTTATATTTATGGCTTTAGTGGAGCCTTTCAGATGTCACCTCATACAAATGATGAGAAAGCAACAGCTTAATGGTGCAGAAGTCCCTCCCAGCCAGCTGTTCCTGAGAGCCACACTTTAAAGTAGGGCAGCTCCTTCATAGTGATGCATGCTCACCTGGTTTCCCAGTTAAAGGACTACACAGTTTTCAGCATGGCGAGCCATCAAACATTTACCATTACTGAATTTTGATAGATATTAAGAGCAGAGATCAAAAGTGGTCAAATTACTTGACGATGGTTACTTGACGATGGTGAGATCATTAGGGTAGACACAGCTATAATGTGGATGTCTTCTAATCGCACCATGGCTTTTGTTTTTGTTACACATCCTCTGTTTACTGTGGATAGCATAGTGAGATTTTCTACCTTTAGGGGTGCAGTAAATAATTATGTTGGCCAAGTGTGGTGGCCTGAGCCTGTAGTTACAGTTCTTCAGAGACTGAGGCAAGAGAGTCATATAAACTCCAGAGCTCAAGGCCAGCCTGGAAGACATAGTGAGACCCCGTATCAATAAGTGAATTACCTTTTTTAAAAGTTCAGCAGAAGAGTATGATAGACGCCCACAGTTAACATGATCATGACAGCAGGGGTTTTTGTGGTTGGTGCACTGTTCATTTATCTCTAATAGGACACAGCTCCTGGATGCTGGTTGCCCTTTGTCTCTGAGGAATGAGCCTGGGACTAAATGAGCCACACCTAAGAGATAGAAAACTGGTCTAAAAGTCGAAGCTGAAAGTAGTTGAGTTCCCTTCTGAGATGAGTCTTGTGTCTATAATGTATCTCCCTCTCTACTAGAGGAATATAGACATTTTCATATTTCAGAGCATCTGCTTTTAAGTTAGTTTACAGGATTTTCCCCGTAGAACTGCAGTACCTGCCAGCGTCCGCTCGAAGTAAGTCTGGTCTTGTGTACTCGGAGGCATTTTTGATGAGCCAGGTCAGACTGGCCATAGAGAGGCTAAGGAAATCCCAACAGAGTGGGATACTAAGTGCATCAGCCATTCCCTTGCAGGTGATGACTCTCATCCTTGTATTGTGTTCTTTCTACAGAACAAAGACTAACTAATGACATAGTCCTCAGCTGACTGACTGAAAACCTGACTGGACGGACCCCTGTGGACAGTTGACAGCTTTTTTTTTTCTTTTTCTCACATATCTGATAGTCTACACACCATTGCCTATCTGGGATCGCTGACATGTATTTTTATCTGACCTTAATGGTAAAATTAATATAATAGTTGTTTCCTAGAACAAAATGTTGCTGTGTATAGCAGAAATAAAGCTTCCTTAGAGAAATATGTTGTCATGTATAGCAGAAATAAAGTTTGCTTTGTATAACTAACTCCCGACTTATTTATATGAAAGACAAGAGTGAAAAAGTAGGTGTTTAGACTTTAAATAAGTGGCAACTTCCTTTGATTTTGAGATGCACATTTTCACTTTTGAAAGCTGAAACATGTCAGGTGTGTGACACAGTGTGATTGACAGTCTCTTTCTGGTAAGACATGAAATACAGGTGTTTCTTCCATCCAGCCACTTGTGTATCAGAGTCAGTGAAGCAAGCGCACGCTCGTTCCACACAGATGTAGCACCAGTTCCACTGGACAAAAGCAAAGATGTTTGCTAGCGAGAGTGTAGTGCTGTGTATCTATTGCTAGACCAAAATTTAAAAAAAAATCTAGAAGGATGTTTTGCCTGTCTGTGTGTGTGTGTGTGTGTGTGTGTGTGTGTGTGTGTGTGTGTGTGTGTGTGTGTTGAGATGTCATCTGTCATGGAATAGGAGATGATCTGCAGCCCTGATCCTCCAATCTCGGCTTTTCTAAGTGTTAAGGCATAGGTTCCCACACCCACTTAAATTTAAATAGTATCAGTGGCTTTGAGAGAATAGACTTTTTTTTTAATTTATAAATGTAGAAACATAATGGCCACTCAAAAAGTATTGTATATGAGCAATTATGGATACAGATTATGATAGGAGATGGAATAATTTTGAAATGAAAATGTAGGTACCCATCAGGCATGGTATATCATACATTTGAAGCCAGCCTAGGGTTGAGAACCTGTGAATCAGAACAAAACAAGAAAAAAATTACTAAAAAATACTTTATAATCTGAAATTTCAAATTTTATCAGTTCTTAAAGAATTAAGAACTCGGCAACTTAAAAGAAGACATAGTGAGTTATGATCAGTAAAATATTACTTAATTATCTCATTATGCCCGCCACACCCTGAGTTAAACTACAGATCAGGGAAGCTCAAATACAGGCAGCACCGTGGAGTATTCAAAACGTGGACATCTCTCCATTGAAAATATAAAATCTTTTCTTTGAATCACTATTTTTCATAAACTTAGAAAATAAAATCTCAGTTGATCTGTCCTGGCAGAAACTGAGCCAATATTTTTCTGTGAGCTAGAGCCACGTTTAAAAAAAGAGGCAAATGCTCTCTAGGGGATGCCTTAAGTAAAAACAACCGAAGATTCATCACCAGCAGATTCCTTCCTCCAAACCTACTTCCTGGGCACAGTTAACTTTTCATGGGTTGGAATTAAATTGTTTAGAAGTTCTCTGGCTCTAACACTCCAGTTATATTTGAATTCCCTCAGAAAATACTCCTGCCTGGGGGCTCATACTGTATAAAAATAGCACAAGTGATAGCAAAGGGAGCTCTCTACATCTTCCCAAAATACCTAATACCTTTGGTTAATCCTCACAGTTAGAGATAAAATCCACTGTCCTACAGCTCTCCGCTGTTTTTATGCTCCTCAGAAGCCCGTTTAGAAGCTAATCCTTTTCCATGACTGTCACATGTCTTCCTGCCCTCTGGGCACAGTCACCAAGCCTCTTCTCTCAGTCCTGCAGACATGATGTGGTACCTGAACAGCAGTGCCCCCATGGGCTCAAGAAGTTGAACACGCAATGGTGTGGTGTTTGGAAAATTTTGGAACTTTCACCCAGAAATGTCATTAAATGTTAGAAGCAGAGCTTAACAGGTTGTTCTAGAAGATAAACAGGTTTATCTAGAAGATAAAAGCAGAGAGAATTAAAGCACTCCTTTAATCCCAGCACACTTAGGGAGGCAGAACAGGCAGGTTGGCCTCTGAGTTCCAGACCAGCCAAGTATCATAGTGAAACCCTGTCAAACAGTGGAATGGATATAAGAACGCACAGTGAATACAAGCAGCAGAGGCCTAGCCCGTGAGGTTAGCAGCAGGGCTAGAGGCCCGTCATGTGGTATTTTGGCAAAGAATCTGACTACTTCCACCTGTTCTTGAGAATTTGCATGAAGCTGAATTTAAAAGTGGTGGGCTAATTTAGGTAATGGAAATTTCAAGCCATCATAACGCCTTATTCTGTGAAATGGTTATTACCAATTACTCTTCTGAAAAGCCTAAGGTTGCAGCCAGCTCTTGTAGGGGTTGTAACTGTTAACGAGTTGGCACCATGAAAGAGGAGCCTCTTGACTCGATAATGTAACAAAAGATGCTGTGAGGGCAAGACTCAGCTACGCAGCTAAAGCTGAGAGAGAGAGAGAGAGGGAGGGGAGAGGGAGGGAAGGAGGGGGAGGGGGAGGGAGGAGGGGAGGGAGGGAGGGAGGGAGGGAGGAGGGAGGGAGGGAGGAGAGGGAAAGGAGGAGTGAGTCTGTGTGTAGGAGGACACAATGCTAATGGTTTTGCTGCTCAAGACCCAACTACCCAGCCAAAGCTCTGAGAGAGAGAGAGAGAGAGAGAGAGAGAGAGAGAGAGAGAGAGAGAGAGAGAGAGTATTTATGTGGACACAACACTAATGGTTTTTGCTGCTCATAAAAGCTACTAGGGAAGGTTTTCACCCCCTACAAAAGCTGCTGCATCTGTGGCCCAAGGAGGTCTAGGTTCATGCCCCCTCCAAGTTTGCAGCCAGACTTGGCAGGGTTTGGAAGACAAGAAAAATGTAAAATTACGGGGGTCATGGGTTCTTCCTCTGCATTTTAGCCACTGAGACGAGGTATTGGGTGTTGGACATTGCAATTACTCCAGGTTACATACTCACATCTGAAGACTGGAGCTAAGAGCCACAGATGAGAGAGAATATAGGGCATTTGTCTTTCTGGGTCCAAGATACCTCATTTAATATAGTATTTTCTATTTCCACCCATTTACTGAAAGTTTCGTGATTTCACCTTTCTTTGCAGCCGAATGGTATTCCATAGTTTATACGTACCACATTTTCAGTCCGCTTGCCAGTTGCTCAGCATGGTGTTCCCTTTCTAAGCTATTATAAATAGAGCAGCAGTGAACATGGCTGACCAAGTATCCGTGGAATAGAATAGAATGCTAAGTTCTTTGGGCATATACCAAAGAAAGATGTGGCTGGGTCATATGTGGGATTTTTTTTTTAACTCTTTGAGAATTTTCCACACTCATGGCTAGAGTGGCTAAACCAATTTGCAATGTAGTGATGTTTCAACAAGTTCCCTAAGTGATTCCAATAGGTGGCCTTTGGTTTGTCAACTTGCAATATTCTGTTCTAAACAGTTTCTATATGTTGTACTGTGGTTTGGACTGCTGAGGAACACTGAGAAGTTGTCTATATGTTTTTCTACATTGAAAACTTTTTAAAATTAAGTATTTCCTTATCCTCAGCTTAGTGTTAGCAGATATGCATTGAAACAGGAAATCGATATGTAGTGAATACAGTTAATAGAGTGGCACATCCTCACTCAGGCAGAATTTCTTACATATGTGGATATTAAGCTCTATTAAAAATTGTAGCAGGTTCTCCCCAAGTTTTAGCATCAACAAATGAAACAGACTTACTTTTGCATGATTTTAGTAAAGAGGGAGAAAGATAAATTCATCATGTGTTAACAGATTCCATTGTAGTGTCTGGAAGCCTAATAAGTGGATTGTATCATTTCCTTTTCTAGAGACAGTAACTCAAGAACACATGGACCTTGGGAACTAAAGGTACGGTATGGCTAGAGGGTCAGACAGCATGCTTAGGAAAACACAGCACTGCAGCTTGCTCATTGCAGATTGCACTTAGAGCTGAGCGAATGTGATCAATGGCTGCATTTGCTCCCGAGGTTGGTAAAGACCATGCTCGGAGAAAATGCACACGTAGTTTGAAAAACACACCAGTCCCTGCAAAATCCATCTGAGAGACTGCCCCTGGAAAGGGGAATTCTGAGGCTACTCTTTAGGAATTGAAGCATCCATGTCAAGGTCCACGTGACCTAGCAAAGATGCAGGCTGACAGAGGTCAAAACCACTGTAGACTCATAAAAACCACCTGCCTGACCATAACACTACAGACTCAGGAGAAAAAGACCTCAGGGGCTATTTTAAGAAAATGATTGCATTTGAGATGTGAAACTCTGTGACAAGGTAAGTACTGTTTCAAACAAAAACTGGAGAAATATTAAGCACAATCAGATAGTGGAAGTGGCTATTACAATGCCCTTCAGAGTCTGTTTTGTGAACTCTCTGCCGTTTGTAAGCAGTGTACAGCTGAGTTTCTTATGTAGATAGGAATGTTATGTTCCAACCAGTGATGCATAGATGATCATATCTAGCTGCTAGGTCAGATTGTTAGGGGTATTTGTTCTATTGTTTTATTTGCTTTTTGTAAATTCTGTTAAAAAGAATTAAAATTGTTTACTTCAGTGTCGCTTACTAATTTCTTTAAAGATGTGATATATCAAGATATATCCTTTGATTTTTTTTAACTTTTTTTTTAATCAATAAATTCTGTTGCATTTGGTTTTGACCCTAGAAATAGTGTTTACATTCTTACTATTGATCACAAAAGACTTCTTTCTTTTCCACATTAGTACACTGGTCACTGAAGAGTAGAGGTGCCAGTATGACACTTGGGGGAAAGTAGAAGACAAATAAATCAGAATTTCTTGCTTATAGGATTGACTTTAGGAACAGTCTAAGGCAGTGGGTGAATGCACTGGGCAGGTGACCTGCTGTGTCAGATAACGAAGTTCAGCCAACCAAAGGAAAGAGAGTGCTCAGAGAGCTAAAAGCTACCTCAACTCCATCATTACAAATACTTCTTGGAGACTTGCCTTAACTAAGAGAAAAAAGAACCAGAGCTTGCATTTGTATAAACTGAGGAGTCATCCACCATTAGGGAACATTTTGGCTTAACTCTCCATTGGATATCCCCAGCAGTACTCATCTTGCCACCTTTACTGTAGTTCTGGGAGTTGCTTCTCTGTGAGATGTCTTGATGTAACCTGACTTTTTTCACCCAACCTGGGCTTCCCTGTAGTAACTCAAAAGAAGTATCTCACGAGAAGGGTAAACCTTGCCCTCCTTCTGCCTTCCTGGGAGGTATGTGGTATGCCTGGAGTGCCAGCCTCTACCCAATAGCTTCAGTCAGCTTCCAGCTCCCCCAAGAGCAAGTGTCATAGATGATACCACAACACCTTGGTCCTGTTTTCTCACCTTTTAATAATTAGCAATGTAGATACAAACACCCGCAATCCTACATTCCCAGTGGCCCACGAAACACTCAGTGAAAACAAAAACCAGCACATTCCTACTGAGCAGAGAAAGCTGGGTGACAGTGGGGGCCAGAAGACCTCTCTGCTATACAGGGCAGTAAAGAATGAACAGTTCATCGATAAAGCTCATCAGCACTGTGTATGAGAGGGCCATGCTAGTTCTGGGATAACTGTTGAGAGTTCCATCAAAATAGCCTCCTCTCTATATTTCAGAACTGGTTAACACAAAGTTATGCTATTTTGGCCAAGAAATTAAAGAACCAGAGTTGGTATTCACTGTCTGTGGAGTGGAGTGGTCATAGATGATGTCATCCCTATCAGAAGAATGAAGAAAGCAGTTATCACCAAAGAAAAACCTTTCAGTTCTAGGCATCTGCTGCTTTATAATACAGCTTTAGTGTAAAGGGGTCATTACTCTGTTGCGTTTAGCTTTTGCTACCCTGCCTTAACTCTGGGACTGGGCTGTGCTACCAATCCCCACCCAGAGAATATTGGATCTGCAGATGAAAAACAGACACACACAGTTGTTCAACTTTAACTTGCCTTATTGGCTCAATTGCTGGACATCATTAAACTCCCACAGCTAGCGTGCCTTCTCCAATACTCTTAGCTCAGCACCCTAACTCTGTCCTCAACCTCAGTTGCTCAGTTACCTTTAGTCCCAGCTCAACATCCCCAACTGCCTGCCTGAAGAAGTGGCCTGTGGCCACTCCGCCCAAGATATCACTTTCCTCTCTCTGAAGCACGGTGAACTCTCCTCTCTCTCCTGCGTCTGCTCTTGCCTGCGGGGACTCAGAAGTCCTGCCTATTCCTTCTGCCCAGCAATTGGCCCATGGCTTCTTTACTGATAGATCAAGAACCAATTGGGGAACAGGACCTTAGCATCAGAACCACCCCTACATTACTCTGTTTCTCCCGAGGATTTTGATTTTACTTCAAGAAAGTCCCTTTTTAACATAATAGACCATTAAGTTTTTCCAGAACTCATTTTTTTTTTTTTTTTTTTTTTTTTTTTTTTTGAGCTGGGACCAACCCAGGGCCTTGCGCCATAGGCAAGCGCTCTACCACTGAGCTAAATCCCCAACCCATCAGAATTCATTTCTTACCACCAGCATTTTAACCAGCACTTAAGCCAGCAACGAAACAACCTGGAGTCAGCTGTTCGTTTGAAATTAGCCTAGGTAAATCTAAACCCAGTGAGAGAATGAAATAGGCAAGAAATCTGAACTAGTACGTCACACTGAGTGTAGTTAAGTGTTCACGAGAGTGAAGAGCCACAAGAACCACTGGGGAGATTGCAAACTGCTCAACCACGTTATAAAATAGTTACCAGTATCTACAACAACTGTGCAGCACCCTGGCTTCAGCAGCTCCATTCCTCACCATATCTAACACATGCGTGTGTGTGTTACCATGTAAAATGCCCTTAGCATTAATTATACTAGTTTGGAGTTGGAGATGACTCCAGTGTCTATCAGAAGGCATAGGGTGACTAGGATTGCAAGAGCAAGGAAAGAAGCTGGTTTGTTTTCCATGTTAGAATTTTTTGTGAACCTCACAGACATCATGAGCAAAAGAAACCAACCAACCAATGAGAATGTGCTAAATAATTCCCACGGGAAGAGCTCAAAGACTGGCCAAATGGAGTGGGAATGGTTACAAAGGAAGCTCAGGATGTGCTAGTATCCTTGTCTTTCGGACCAGGATGATGATGACTTTTGACTATTATTCATAGTTTATGCATGTTTGTGTTAATTGTACACGTCAACTGAAGTTTCCTGTTTGTTTTGAGGCAGGGTCTCACTATGTATCCCATGTATCCTTGACTGACCGGAAACACACAATATAAACCAGGGCCTCATCTTCAACTCACAGAGATCTACCTGCCTCTGGTTCCCAAGTACTGAGCGAAAAGCTGTTCATCACCTTGCCAGGCTGGAGTTTCTGTTTCTTAATGAGTAAAGTTAACTCAGCGCAGTACTGAGGGAGCGCACAGCTCTGGGCTGTGAGACTGATGCCCTGAGGCTTTTGGGAGACTGGGCTTTCTTTACGTGGACTGTGTGCACATGCACCGCCTGTATACGCCATGTGTGGGCAGGTGCCTGCCGAGGTCTGCAGAGGATGTCAGAGTCACCGGAGCTGGGGTTGAAGGTAGTTGTAAGCTTCTTTCAGTCAGTGGGAACTGAGCTCTGGTCCTCAGCAAGAGCAGTAAAAGCAGGAAGCGCTCTTAGCCCCTGAGCCATCTCTTCATCCCCGACATTATTTCCGTAACACGTGTGTAGCAAAAAGTAGAAATTATCTGCTTGGCCCCCACTGTGGGCAGTAAGGCATTCTGAAGTCCTTTTGTGGGACTGGGGTCTGTAGTAAAACATTTCTCTGATAGATGAGGACCTAAGTCAATCCCCAGGATTTCAAAAATAACTAAACATAATAAAACTGCTTTTCGACATCATATGGCATTTTGGTGAGCCACAAGGGAAGATGGGAGCTGGCGTCCACCGTCAGTCAAGAGTTACCTTTATCAGTCGGCCGTGCTAATCCTTCCATTGAAGGGATTCTAGACCTAAATCACCTGAGGAAGAATGAACTTTTAAAGCCCTCTCAGGCCCCTTAAGTGTTTCCATGTATCCAACCACTAGAGGAGGATAGCAAGTTTGTAGCCCCAGCAAGTTGAATGGCCACCCTGAGCTACATCAGAAAAAAAGAACAAGCAAAATGCCCTTCACTGATTTCGGTAAGGAAAGGTGTGGCTGGAAAACTGATTAGAGATCAATTCTTTCATTAATAGGTATTCCCTCAAAGAAAACATCACCGGATGTCTCAGACAGAGTATCACTATATACACCAAGCTGCACTTAAACTGACAGTCCTCCAGCAGAATGGTAATGGCACATGCTGTTAATTCCAGCACTAGGGAGGCAGAAGCAAGTGAATGACTGAGTTCAAGGCCAGCTTGGTCTACAGAGTAAGTTCCAGGACAACCAAGACTACACAGAGCAACCATGTCTCAAAATTTTTTTTAAAAAACAAATAAAATCTATAGTCCTCCAGCTTCAGTCTCCCAAGTGTTGGAGTGATAGATGCATTCCACCCCTATGCCTATCAGGTTTAGGAGAAGAAACCTATTGATCTACAAAGACCAAAGCTGGGCCTTGTGGTGCATACCTGTAATCACAGCACTCCTGACAGTGGCAGAAGTACTCACAGACCATTATGGGGTCTACATAGTACTGAGCCAGCCCAGCCAGGACTATATAACAAGACCTCCTACACCTGCATACTCCACATATATCAATTCTAGAACAGGCAACATGAGAAGAGGGAACTTACTGTCCTATTAGAATGACTGAAAGAGTGTAGTTGACAAGAATGAGAAATGGGCAGGTGAGATGGATTCACAGGTTAAAGTGACCTGAGTTTGATTTCACAGTGCATGAAAGAGCTAACTTGAGAAAGTACTCTGATCTCTGTACACAGCGTGAGAGGGGCACTGCACGCTCTCACACACAGTAGTAATGGGATGTTTTTTATTTTAAAAAGAACTGTAAAAAATACCTTCAGAGTTTATCCTGTTTGCAAAGTGACAAGTTAGTCTACTGCACAAGAAGACTTATGACTCCCGTATCAGAGACAAAGGATTTTAATCACCCCCAGTGCCATTAGCACAACTCCATGTTTTTGCACTGGGTCGTCTCTAGGATGATGCAAAGGGGCCCAGGTACAGGCCATGCACACTGCTAATTTGTGTCAGAACTGAGGGAAAACAAATGGGCTTAGGGGCTGGAAACCTTTATAACAGTAAAGTGTTTGAAAAGAATTATCCTTGGTAAGGCAAGCAGAAATGGAGACCCATTAGGTTCCAGTGGTAGATCACACAAGTCTTTACATACTCAAAAGGAGAATTGGCATGGACAGAGTAAGGATGATTATAAAAGGGGAGTTCATTGTTCTTGGGTCTGGGAAGGTGGTTCAGTTAATAAAGTGTCTGACATACAAATATCAGAACTCCATTTTAGATTCCCAACACAATCACAAAATTTCTATGGTTGATGAATTTTCACTTTTATTAATGAGCCTTTTAGTTCTCTCAGATATGAAGAGCAGCTAAGGTCGGATCAGGCCACAATTCCTTGAGCCATTCTGCTATACATCGTGAGCCTACAGTCAGAAGGTCTGTCCCACATGTTCATTCTGAGGCTCAGGGTGACCTGCAGCTCTAAGGAGGCGAGGTTCATGTCAGCTATGAGAGGGACCCAGCTTGGCAGAGAACTGGAGGAAGGTATGCTAGTATGAAGGCCAAGACTGAGAGTTTAAAGAGGGAGAAGCCATGTGCCTGAAGCAGTGTCAGGGCAAGTGAAGACACAAGACCAAGAAACTCCCAGACCACACAATCTGTGAGGGAGGATGAGGTCAGGGAAGGAGCAATATTTAATCTTAATTGTCAACGGAGAGATCTAATATGATCTGAGAAATGGGCCTTTGGGCATGCTTGTAAGAGATTATCTTAATTAGGTTAATTGTTATAGGAAGAGCCATCCACTATGGTGGTGCCACTCCCTCGGTTGTGTTCCTGGTTTATTAGAGCTGTCCTGGTGGTCAAGGCAGGTGAGCTGGTCCTGAGGGTGTGAGCATGGTAGATCTGGCCCTGCCACTCTTTAATACAGTGGTGTGGGTGAGGAATATCTCTTCCACATGTTTACAAACTCACACTACCCCTCACCACCTGTGACAAGAGAGAAACCTGGACCTGGAGTCATGAGAGCAGGAGAGCTGGCCCTGCCCCTCACTGGCTGCAGCACTCAGGGACCAGGCCCTGCACCTTGCCTGGATAGCACAGTAGAGCCAGCCCTGGTGGCAGGGGTGTGGGTGAGGAGATCAGGAAAGTTGCCCTTGCCCCTTGGTACCTGTGGCATTGGATGAGCTAACTGAGGCAGTGCTGAAGAATGCACCCTGGTGGTGAGTGCAGGAGAGCTGACAGGCTGACCACCCAGGCCCAGATCCAGGAGTTGGCCCACACTAACATCTACCCCATCTATGAACTGCTGGAGCATGCAAAGGGGCTGGTCCTGCAAATCCAAAGCTGCAGGATCTCCGTGACACAGGGCAACAATGGGATCTCTGAGAGGAGTCCTGGTGAGGATCCAGTATTGACAGTATAGCAGAAGCCAGAGGCCCCAATGACTCATTGCAATGAACATTTGCAAATAAAGGTGTGTGGATAAAAGTTTATAGTGTGTGATACACTACAGCTTCTATAAGAAGATGGGTTTGTTATTGTTTTTTTTGGGGGGGGATTACAAGGGCATACAGGGGATATAAAGGGATGGGGAAATGAATGGGATTGGAGAGCACTGTGTGAAATTCACAAGGAATCAATAAAAAGTTTCTTTAAAGAGAAAAAGGGAGCTAGGCACAGCATCCATTACTCTCTTCTTACTGGATACAATGTGACCAGTCGCCACAAGATCTTGGTAACTTCTCCACTTCTTCATGATGAACTTTACCTCAAATTGTGAGCTAAAATAAACCCTTTCCTCCTTAAATTGCTTTTGTCGCATCAATAGCAAAAGTATCTAAGGGTGATTTTCTACTTGGTCACTATGGGGCCCAGAGCAAAAACAGAGCTGTCAGAGGGAAAGTCTCGCATGACGACCAACACTAGAGGGTAAAGCCCGTTACGCAAGTACACCATGTCTGCACGTGCTATTGGTAAAAGCATGTCCCACAGTTGGACCAAAGACTGGGGAAGAATGCTAGAGTCACAGTGGTAACAGATCTGAATACAGGGGTGTGAGAAGAATGTGGGTCAGTCCCTTACTACATCCTCTGCCAGAGTATGTGTGATGTTGGTTGCCAGGCTATTCTGTCCTCCTCTCTCCTGAAGCTTGCAGCTTCCTATGATGCTCTAGTGCTAAGTGAGCAGCAGCAGCAGCAGCAGCAGCAGCAATCTGGGGCTTCCATGCTCTACAAAGAGTCCAGCAGACCTGTCCTGGTGGGATTTTGTGAACATGATACAACCTAGAGTTATCTGGGAAAAGAGAATCTCAAATGCCACTATCAGACTGGACTTTAAGTGAGCCTATGGGGACATTTTCTTGACTAATGATTGACGTTAAAGGACCCAGTTCACTGTGTATGGTGCCATGATAGGGCAGGTGGTCCTGGGTTGTATGATTTAGCAGGATGAGCAAGCCATGAAGAGCAAGCCAGTAAGCAGTCTTCTTCCACTGTTCCTGCCTCAGCTCCTGCTTGAGTTCCTGCCATGACTTCCCTTAAGGATGTGTGGGCCAAATAAACTCACTCCTCCCTCAGCTACTCTGCGGTCAGTGTTTCTCCCAACAATGAAAAACAAGGACAAGGGCTATGTGAGACACATTTTCTGTTTCTGGCTCTCAGAAAAGTTCATCTTACTGAATACAGCCATCCCCCTTGTGACTTTTAGTTTGTATTTTTACTTTAATTTACTACATATTACAGTCATTAGTTTGGAACAGTCACTAGTCAAAGATATCTTTGAGTCAGGAATTTACACTGTGACTCAAAGTCAAATATGGATGATGCCTTTTATTTCCTTTTTGTTTGTTTGATTGTTGTTTTGTTTTGTTTTGTTTTGCTGTTGTTTTAATGAGATGGGGTTTCTCTGGCCATCTCCTGTCATTTTTAAAATAGTTTTGAAAATATCCTTTGATAATAATTGATTAAAGTGTGCCTAAGCTTAATGTGCTATGGAAAAACTTTCTTAAAGGGCAATAAAAATATTTCAATTTAATGCATTTTAACAGGATTTAATACACCACTGTCCTTTCAAAAGCTTAAAATAGGGGAAACTAGGTTTTATGAGGTTTCCTCTGCGCACCACACTTCCAAAGACTGGTGGAAGGAAATTAATGAGTGTGTTGGCATCAGTAAGATGGGGTAGCTTTTGCTACCCCACTGAATTATCCATGTGAACAATCATTTTATCTACACACCAAATGGGAGTTCTCTTAGGATATGTCCTTGGGGAAATATCTTGGGAAAAGCTAGTCTTTGGAACCGTTCCTATTTGAAAAATTGCTATAAATCCTGCACTAGCAGATTCAATCATTTTTGCAGAAACAATGAGGTCTAATTCTTAATGACATATGTTAGCTCTGTTGTACTCGCTAACATCTATTTTTAGCAGATCATGGGCAATGCAAATCAATGCTTTTGATTACGGAAATCACAACAATGTGGGATTTAAAATCCTGCCTAAACTACACAGTTCTGGAAAGGATTAAAGACTTTAACAACCACTTTCAGGTTACATAAGTTTGATATTTCTTAGCGGTATGCTGTTTCAATCGCATAAATGTAAATGTCAGCCTTACTATTTTTAATTTTTCCCTACTGAGATAAACTATACGTTGGTCCATCATACATCATTTGATACCATGTCAAGGTGATAAGGAATGATTCCACCAGTGTCAGTGTCATAGTGTGCTGCACAAGGGATAGGTTCCCCCATGTTAAACGTCATAGTGTACTGTGCATTTGTGCCACTAGGACAAGTTTTATCCAATCACCAACCTCAGAAGCTACCCTAAAGTTATAGCTTAAAACATGAGGTAGCCTTAGTTGTTCTAAATATGGCATTTGTATTTCTATTTTTAAAATGGACACTTACTCTATTTTATGGAATGAAGTGTTAGTTGGTACTAGAATAAAAATTAAACCTGGGGGTTGGAGAGATGGCTCAGTGGTTAAGAGCACTGATGGCTCTTCCAGAGGTCCTGAGTTCAATTCCCAGTAACCACATGGTGGCTCACAACCATCTGTAATGGGATCCCGTGCCCTCTTCTGGTGTGTCTGAGGACAGCTACAGTGTACTCAGATACATTAAATAAGTAAACCTTAAAAAAAAAAATTAAATCTGGATGTAATCCAGTGCTCAGGGGGCTCACCAAGAATTCAAGGCGAGCTTGGGCTACAGAATGAATTCCAGGACAACCTGGGCTGAAAGTAAGACCCTATATTAACCTCATCCCATAAAAAAATAAAAATGTAAGTGGTGATTAGAATCAAGATTCTTCCCTTGAGTGAGAGCTCAGATTCAAGATATCACCAATGGATTTAGATTTTTAGAGCAAGGATTTACCATATAATCCATGCTGGTCTTGAACCTTTTCTTTTAGGTTCTGGTATTTTTTTATTTTTTTATTTTTTTGCTTTGGTTTGGTTTGGTTTTTGTGTGTTGTTGTTGTTGTTGGTTTGGTTTGGTTTGGTTTGGGTTTTTTTTTTTTTTTTTTTTTTTTTTTGTCTGTTGTTGTTGTGGTGGTGGTGGTTGTTGTTTTAGGCTGGGTTTTTCGTTGTAGACCCAGCTGGCCTTGAACTCATAGGGATCCATTTGCCTCATCTCCCATGTACTGAGACTAAAGGTGTGCACCATCACACCAGACCAGGTGTGAATTCTTGATCTTCCCTTCTCAGTCTTGGGAGTGTGGGGACTATAGTTGTGTGCCACCTCTCCTGACTGTGGGACAGCAGAATAACCAGTTCAAGAGGCTACTGGAAATGAAGCAGTTTTTAACACGCCGTTTTGCAGAAAAGGATGCCAACATAAAGGCAGTGCAAAGATGTCTAGCCTGCTGATTTGGCACAAGACAGTGGTTTAATGTTCCCCAATCTCTAGAAACCATACGCCAGGACTTGCCCAATTCTCACATTGCCATCCCGCTCCACTCAGATTCAAAGCTGTGCTGGTTTGAATGCTTTCCGTTGGCTCATCTGTTTGGTCCCTAGTTGGCATTGTTTGAAAAGGATTAGGAGGCGTGGCTTTTATTAGAGTGGGTGTGTTGCTGGAGGCTGGCTTTGAGGTTTCCCAGTGTCTCTCTCTCTGCCTCCTACTTGCATGTCAAGATGCAAGCTCTCTGCTAACCCTGGCACTATGACTGTGCTCTGCCATCATGGAGTCTACGTCTCTGACACCACAGCCCCATATTAAATGCTATATTTTATAAGTTGCCCCAGTCACAGTAGTTTGTCACAGCAATAAGAAAGTAACTAAGACAAGAGCCTTATCTAATGATAAGATAATGATAACGATGAGATTTCCCTCCTCTTCTGATCCCAGGCTCAATCATACAGCAGACTAACTTTCCAGTGTTCGGTGTTCTGAGACAATCAGCTGCAGCCCCCAGCTGGGGCAGAGAGGGGCCCTCTGCCCCCTGCGTCTCAGTGACGGATGAACTCTAAGCACCTCACAATAAACATGGACCATGACAATTTGTTTCTCATATAGATTCCTAGGGTCATTTTAAAATAGATTCGAAGAATATCCTTAACAGCCAGGAATGGGTAGCACAAGATTGTCACCCCATCATTCAGGAGACTGAGTTGTACAATACAGTTGTACAAGGTGCAGGCCAGCCTGGGCTGTCCAGATGAGAACCTAACTCAAAAGAACAACAAAAACAAATGTGAGGGGCGGGGGGGGGTGGTGGAAGAAAAAATCTTGGGAGAACACGTGATTCTGCACAGGTGGCACCTTGATCTGACACTGCCCCCCCAGCACCACAAACAAACAACCCCTCGTATGGATTACTTTCCTCCTTTATTTATGGGGTTTTTTGTTTTTTTCATTTTTTTTTTAAGACAAGGTCTAACTTAGCATGTAGACCAGGCTGGCTTCAAGCTTGCTGTGTAGTTGGGATGTGCGGTGTGTGCCATCATACCCACCTCTCAATAAATTCATTTTGAAAATAAGCTCTACCACAGGAATAGACCCCTGAAACAATTGCTATGAGACCAACCAATACAACGTTTTGTTAAATTCCGGATGCCAACAGCTTGAACCTGTAATGCTTACTGTTTGTTAAGGTGGGAGATCGGTAGGGTGCTAAATGGAGACTCGTTCCGAGGTCAGCTACCCTAAATGAAAAGAGATTAGAAAAGATACTTTCTCACTCTGGATTCAGTATCTTTAAAACGTGAACTCTGGGAATCAGCTAAGGGATCTCACCACACCCAACAAGGCCTGGCCCACTCCTTCCAGTAGACAATGACTGCAGACAAAGACAGGGGGATAATCCTTCAAAGTCATCCAGAGAGAGGCAATGACTTGCCTCCAGTTTACAGCATTTATTGTTATGTTCATAGAGAAATTTCAAATCCACAGCACCACTGAGGACCAAGAACTGGTGAGTTCTTGAGACTCAGAATGGACTCAGTGATCGAGCCAAGAGCAAGTCCCTGGGTTCAGTCCCAGCCCCAAACCAAGCAGCACTTGGCAGGGAGAAGAAGGAACTGAGAATTTTTGCCTATCCTGGGGGGCTTCACAGCAAGGATCCTTCTCAAAAAACAAAACAAAACAAAACAAAAAAAGCAGGCTGAGTTATTGTTCTTTTAGCTTATCTGGAGGAAAGGGGGCTTGTCCAAGAAGGACTGATTCAATAACAAGGAAGGAAGAATCTGGCCTATAGGCAGAGGGAGTATGTTAGAAGTTTTCACTAAGACTTCAGAGAAGCAAGTGGTGAGATACATATGGTTGATTTCCTTCAACAATCTCTCTCTCTCCCTCCCTCCTTCCCTCTTTCCCTCCGTCCTTCCCTCTCTCCCTCCATCCGTCCCTCCCTCCTGCACATCCCTGTGTGTGTGTGTGTGTGTGTGTGTGTGTGTGTGTGTGTGTGTGTGTAATGACCACTCTCAGATATTAGCATCTTCATCAGTAACGAGTGCTACCTGCACAGGAAGCCGAAGACCCTATCATTCTTTCTCAGCCTCACTTAGTGAATAATTTAATTGCTATTGGAATTCTGGGGTTCCTATCTGGATCATGAGGTGATATGGGGGAAACTTGGATCCCCTTCTTGGGGTTCTTGGTCTCATTAATAAAATAATTTAAAAGTGGGCTCAACTAGAAGCTCAATAAGAATTTTATGAGTTTAAAAGGAAGCCCCAGACAGGACAGATGTGAACTCAACAGCTCTCTGGAGAATGGAGGAGAGAAGTAGAGAGTGGGGCAAGCCATGTCAGCTGACATGGAGGAAGTCAGTCATATGCCCAACAGGCAGCCAAATGACAGAGGAGATTTTAGAGAGTTAGGAGCCCCAAAATATTGGGCAAACCCAAAACATTAAGGAAAGCACGCCTAGAGGAGGGATGGAAAGAAGAAACAAGTTTTGCTTTCCTAAATAAGTCAAAAAAGTCAGAAGATTTACAAAGCTGCAGTCAACCAATTAGCTATTGACTCTGAGGAGGAAAAGTAAGTGTCATTAAAACACTAGTTATTCTGCCTATCTCTGTGGTGTGGCTTGGGACCAGTCCTCCTTTGCAGGAGTAGTCCCTTAGCCAACGGGATTGACCCAACTCAGCAGGGATGCCGGTCCTCCATCCAAGCCAGAGATTCTATACTCTTGACCAGGGGAGTGTTTCTACTCTAATGTGATGAAAACAAGTCTCATTCAGAAGTCATTTAAATACCATCATCACCTAATCCACCAGGAATCCAGCCCACCAGAAAAAACAACAAAGTGGCTACCCCTGTATAATGCATTGTTAATTCTATTTCTCCTTATCATAGCCCTAGCTGGCCCTACAGCGCCTTAATCCCTGAACTAAATGAACGAGCCCTCTCTCTGATCCCACCCATGCTCCTGTAGAGTCTGTTTCAACACAGCAGCTAGGGTATTGGCTTTCAGGCCCTTTGTGGTCTGGCCCGTTATGTACTCCTTCATCCACTGTGCCAGGCACTCTGGTTGGTCTTCCCCTTGCTGGAACACAGGCACGTACATTACAATGTAGAGTGGAGTGGGAGTGGGGACCTCCGGTGACCTGCCTCATTATTGTATTAATTGGCTATTCGACAATCCTTTCCCATCCCTGTTACCTATGCTCTACATCCTGTATTATCTGAGTTTCTGGTTTACAATTTATTTATCTATCGAGTAAATTGTTATCTTTGTTAGAAGGTGAACTTCTTCAGGGCAAAAAAAAATTTTTTTTTTTGCTTACTTATAATAGCTCACTCCCAAGAACAGTGACTAATCCATACCGGCCATTTGAATATATTTATTGAATTAAATAAAGGAACAAATAGCTATCACTCTCTCCTGCCTTCAGCAGGACGAGCTGATCTGTTCGTGTAAGCTCAACAATACTCAATTCTTCATCCTTTTTGAAGTTGAGTGAAGGCTGTTTGAACAGAAGGTTCGTTCTGAAATAAAGACAGTGGTATTGTCTGGTCTGGATCAGCAAACCACTCGGGGAGATGATGACAATGTGGGTGTGAAGGATGTAGGGCCGTATTGCCAGGTTAGACTTCTCAAGAACTCAGCCTCCTGATGACAGTCTTCTTGGGAAGAGTGAACTCAACAGTATATGAGATTTAGGGGAAGTTTTTCGTCAGCTTCAGGATGAGCGGGACATGTATACATGCAAAGCCACCACCAAATCTGCCAAGCAGGCTGTAAGGAAGGCTAGAGGAAGACTCTTCTTACCTGGAAGCACCAGAAAACAGGGCGGCCATCCTCTAAGAACTCAGTGTCAAGAGTGGGCCCTTTGCTTTTCCGGCTATGCTCCTTGATACTCCAAAATTCGTGAGCGGTTGGAGATATGGATCAGCAGTTACTGCTCTTACAGAGGATCTGAATTCTGTCCCAGCACTCATATTATGGTGTCTTAAAATTGCTTGTCACTACAGCTTCGTGAGGATCTGATGCCTCTGGCCTCAGTAGGGACCTGTATTTACCTGCACACACACACACACACACACACACACACACACACACACACACACACACACACACACACAGAGAGAGAGAGAGAGAGAGAGAGAGAGAGAGAGAGAGAGGAGAGACAGAGAGAGGAGAGAGAGACAGAGACAGAGATACACATGCACACAGATACACATACATCTTTTAAAAATTACATATATTTGTTTTTTTCCTCATGGGGTTTCCTCCTGAGGGTTGTGTGCATGTATGCCTACCATGTGTGGGTGTGGATGTCAAAGAACAACTTGTAGATATTGGTTTTCTTTTTACCATGTGGTTCTCAGAAAATAGCTCATGTCATCAGGCGTGGTAGCAAGTCTCCTCGCCCACCCCTTGCTAGCCCTGATAAATCTGTTTCAAAGTGTACCTTCTATTCTCTAAAAAGTAACTTAAAAGTGGAATGCTCATTTGTATGCTTAAATTTGTATCCTAATGAGAAACTCAGGATTCTTCCACAGCTGGGAGAAAGTACTGGTCAGAATTTTCTGACTGATGTTTGATTTATTTTCTATTCTAGAAGCCAAAATGATACCCTACGAAAGATCAAGTAATCGTTCATTTTGGTTATAGGAGTTATTTACTAATACAGGATGTTTACTAATAATTCCCGAATAGTTGCACAGTGTCAAAGCTAAATCTCTTCTATAAAGCAACACAATGTCAAATGATGGGTAATTCTGCCTCTCCTATCAAGCACATTTAGAGCACCTCCCCCTTTCTCTTTGCTGCTCAGCAGCTCGACTTCCATTTGCCACAGCCGCTCCCACCTACCTGCCTTACTGCAAGAAGGAAGCAGTTCGGCTCAGGCTAAAGGTTCTTCAAACAGGGGATCTTGGGGAATCCAGCGCCAATGGGAGTGTTTGTAATAGGAAATTTGTCATAAGGAGTCATCTTCACATTTCTGAGAGGAGATGGAAAAGTCTCAAAGAGGGGGGTGAAGGACTGAAGATCAGCCTTGACACAGGTAAGAGAGTCCAAACTAGCCGGGAAAACACGTACATCCTGCTGTTAGAGAGGGGACTGCGGACAGGGCTGCTGTGACCCCACACCCTGTGAGTCTCTGTTAAGTCAGTTAGCTGGCCTCTAGTCATTCCAGAGCCGTCAGAGAAGAGCGAGGACATGTACCTCGTACATCGTTTTCACCCTTTCCAAATGGTGTTTTATCTTTTGCCACTATGAACCAATGATGGCTTTTGAAATGTATCTGCTGTGTTAATTTTGCTTCTCAGACATAGACTCGTAAACAGATAGGAATGGAGACTTGAGGAAGCACAGATCTCAGCATTACCAAGTAGCCCGAACAACGATCCAGTCCCAACATTCTGATGACAAGGCGTGGGACTCCTTTCTCTGGTGTATTCCAAAGGGCCAGATAACTCCCTCGTCAAACACCTGGCCTGTCTCTCAGCTCGAGTTTCACTTCAGCACTTCTCCATACACAATGCCCTGGGGTTGCATCTTTCAATGAAGTACTAGCAAGCTTTTCAGCCTTTTAAGTAAACCCAGCCAAAATAGCATCCATAGAAACCTGCAATGAAAGCAGATGTGTGAGGGGATGAATTGATGGTGGGACTGTGGCGATTCAAGTGCGGCTCAGTTCATTTGCATGCAATGGAACTGTAGGATTAATAGCACTGGGCATTTAAGAACAGCCTTATCTTTCTTCACAGAAAAAGTCCCTCTCTGAGACAAATAAAAGGGATGGGTTGCAGGAGCAGAGATCCTTTTAGCTAACATCTGACTTGTGATGGTGCTTTTCGGAGCAACGGTACTACTGTAGCTGGAGAACGGGGTAGAGCCCATTCTTCATATTTACACCTCTCTGCCAGGCTGAGTTTTCCAAATATTGTGATACACAGCCAGAATGGTGAAACTGGCTTTGATATGCAGCTCTACACACACACCTGGCTTCCTTTAATCCACCCGCTGTCCTAGATGGATGGAGTAGCGCCATTACAGCTCATTTGGCCATTAGTCAACAAGACAGGCAGGAGATGTTTCCCTCTGATGTATTAAATTTGTCTTCCAAACAACGCCGTGAAAGAGAATAGCAAAGAAATACATGCTTTCTTGCAATAAATTGTGAGGTGTGGGTTTTGGTAGCTGCCCCAGATCCTTGGGTAGTTTATGATTCCGCTAATAGGGGTTATGTGAAAAATTTTGAGAGGACGTTTTTTAGATAAAGACTGAGAGTTCTCTGGCCTCCTTTCACCGTCTGATATCTTTCACGGCTGCCTATGTCTGAGTGTGAAAGCTGTTTTTCAGTAGTTACCGCCACACTGGGACCCAGATGGAAAAGGAGCTATAACAGAGTGAAGTTCACTAACCTTATGGCTCCCGTGTGGAGATTGTTTCCACAGGGAGGAAATTGGGGTGAGACTGGCGTGTTCATGAGGTCCAGCATTTGTTATTTTAAGATGGTCATTACTCAGGATAGAAGAAGTTAATCCCACATATAAGGAGACTCAAGAGAAATGATAAGTCGGCAAGAGTGCTCAGAGCTATGTCAGAGCAAACCAGAATTGTATCAGCACTGACAACTGTGAAACGTCATCAGGACTATCTCAGTAGGGGACAGGATCATCAGTGTTTAAAGGAACTCGTCCCTCATCCAATTCAAACGAGCTAGAGCGCTCTAAGAGTTCCTGTTTGGCCCAGTTGTTTGGACTTGTCCCCTTGAAGTTGTTGATGACAGAAACGTCTTGATACAGGGACAGTCTTCAATTATCCCTTTACAGAAGAAACGTCTGTGCAAATATTTAAACTACCCCCTCCCTCCGTGCAAATTTGCCTTTAGATCAATCTGGTCTTGGACGCGTGCCAGGAATAGCTTAAGTATGGAAGTTGCTAGGTGGGAAGGGTGTAAGGACACTGCGGGGCTTTGCCAGGGACTTAAAGCCATTGGCCCTTCCTTCCACATTCCAAGTGTCTCTCCTGGACTGGGAGTTCGCAGGGCAGAGAGCCTGCACTTATTGTTTGTTTATTGAATGAGGCCTCCGAAGGGCGCCGAGGGCCAGGGGCTTGGTCTCGCAGAGCGGAGGCCGTCAGGCTGCAGTTCCCGGTGAAGCCCTCTCCCACCATTCCATGGCCGGAGCGCTGCAGTCATTCTCGGCCTCTTCTTTCCAGCCCAGCGCTCCCGCCGCGGCTGGACTGGACACGCGGGGGGCCTATCTCTCTCGGGCAGGGTCTGGCGGGTGACTGATCTCGGTACCCCACGGATTCCCGCGGACGCCTGGCAGGGACGAGACCGGCGCTGGAGCCCGCACGAAGGGGGCGCGGTGGGAGCAGAGCAGGACACCATGGAGCCCGCGGGAACGATCTGGACTAGCGGGTGTTCCGGAGCCGGGGGCGGGGAGCCCGGAGCGCCGCC
The DNA here is from genome assembly GCF_011064425.1 of Rattus rattus. Lineage (NCBI taxonomy): Eukaryota > Metazoa > Chordata > Mammalia > Rodentia > Muridae > Rattus > Rattus rattus. The sequence continues at coordinate 53,751,969 of NC_046158.1, forward strand.
CCGCCAGCGCGCCCCGCCCGTGGGAGAGGAGGGGCTGCGGCGCGGAGGACCACTGGAGGCGCCGCGCGGCCGCCGCTGTCCGCGCTGGAGACCACAGCACCGCACAGGCGGCGCCTGTCCTCCGCGCCTCCGGAGCCTCCTCCAGCCTGCGCGCCGGGCGGATCGCACGGGCCATCTCCCACCGCGACCTACCGCTCGCCCTGCAGGTAAGTGTCTCCCGGCCGCAGGGTGGATACCCGGTGCTTGCTGCGCGGCCCGGGGGCATTGTGCGCGTCCAGAGGGCCGAGGACCCTGGCGATACGCGGGTGGGCAGCCGCAGCCCCAGGCCCCCAAGGCATCGCCGTCTCCGGAGGCTCCCCGGCTGGGTAGCGCGGAAGCGAGGGTGGACGAATCGGTCCCCAGTGTGGTCAGAGTGGGAGGGGGTACCGGTGTCACGGTCCTCGCTCACCGCCCGCCCGCCCTTCCCGTGGCTGCCGGGGAATCCGGCTTCCTGATACACGCATTACCCTCTGCCCTCCTTCTCCGCCCCCCGCGGCAGTTCTTCATCCCCGTTGCCCTCACCGGGGCCGGCTGGCTAGGAATGGAAGTCGGGGCCCGGAGGACTGATGTAATTGTCGGCGGAGAACCGAACCGGTGCGGGTGAAAGCGCCCGCGCCTGCGAGAGCTGACGCCTACGCTGCACCTTTCAGGGCATCCGGGAGCCGCGGGCAGTGGCCGGGCAAGTTGTGCATCGGGTTTGGTTGTGCGCGTGCACTGCGGACTGTCCTCGCGAGCACTCCTGGCTAACCCCGTCTGGTGTCCCTGCAGCCCTCCCTGCAGCCTGCGTCCACGCTCGCTGCCTGAGCTACCTTCTCTGGTTCAGACCGGGACAGGGTTTGCATTGCAGTCAGGACGTGCTTCCCCTGCGTCGAGCTTGGAGCTGCCGGCAGATCGAGTCGACGGGGACGCTGGGGGAGGAGGGATGGGAAACCTGGGGAGGAAGCTGCGGAGAACTAATGGCACCCGCAGATTTCTAAAAGCCTCTACCGTATGCAGACGCACCGTAAAGCACGTCTTAAGCTGCTTTTAAAAGTTATGACCAGATACTGATTCTGTGACGATTCTGTGATCTACCTGAAAGGTTGGTGAAACTAGAGACCTAAAACTGGGAAAAGCATTACATAATGGACATGAAGACAGAAACTAAACGGAACCCCGGGTTGCCAAATTGTTTCTCGCTTCTGGACAGAAAGTCCTATAAGGCTTTTTTAAAATAAGAATTTCCATTTTGGAATCACTGGGCAAGATTTAATAAATCATATATTCGATTGCAATTTCTCCTAACAAAATAATATTTTGAACATATTTCATTTCTTAAATTAAAAAATACATATTAATCGATAGTTATGTCACAGACGTAAAGAAATGTATATTTCAAAGGAAAATTAAATTTCCCATCTTAAAACTATTACACTTTGCTTTCCTCTTTTTAAGTTTTTGCATACGTTTCTATATATTCCCTCTCCACCCCCACCCCCTTGGCTTTTGGAAGCATTTCTACAGTTTTGAGTACTGTGAGTTCGTGATGTTGATATTCCTATCTAGTGCTTACTACAGCATTGCAGGTACAAAGACTCATAATAAATGAATCAGAAGACCTAGCAGTAACTCTGGGAGCGAGCAGGTTCCCAAGGTCGAAGGGAAGATGCTGTGTAACTCGGCTATAATCACCTACAGAAAATGTGCATGCCTCATTGGGTTACAAGGAGGGCCCTGATTGGTGGAATATTACAACTGTTATTGGCTTCCTCATTTAATATATTTTACCCAAAATACTTTTTAGGCTAACAGGGTATTTTGAAATTAAAAACCTTTGTTCTTACCAACCTTAAAACCTCTTGGTTTTGTCCAAAAATTTCAGTTATGTCAATGACAGTGATATATTCAGTGGATGCGTTGCTTTGGGAGAGACTTCTGTTTCAAATTGTGGTGGTTTATCAGAGGTCTCTTGGTTTTAGTATGTTGTAGTTCTTTTTGACAGAACTGTAGTTCTGATTTCAGAGAATCATGTAATAGATGTTGTCGTTTCTCTCCTTTGATCTGACCTCAAGTGAATTTCACTCATACTTAAGTTAACTTTATTTCAGTAAGAAACGCAGTCTGTCCAAGATTAATTTTGTGTGTGTGTGTGTGTGTGTGTGAGAGAGAGAGAGAGAGGTCTGTAGTGGTACTATAAATGGATTATGTAAATTATAAGTAGACAAAAACTTCATGTGACCATTCATGAAGTTAAGAAGACTAAGAAGGTTTCATTTTTCTTACAATACTTGTTTAACTAGCAGTGTGTGATCATTCAGTTGGTAATAACTCATTAAGTCCCTACTTCATTGAAGACATTAGTCTAGGTTCTGTGGGAGATGTTTCAGCCCTCATCCGCTTTAAGAAAGACAAGTTACAAATTGTTGAGAGAAGAAAAATTTGCTTTTGTTTACTGTCAAAGTTAAGTCATATTTAGACTCTAAAAATCTTGGAGTAAAAAGTTTACCATTATCCCTTTGTTTCTGTTTTTTTTTTTTTTTAAACTCCCTTACTCAACACTGTATCATTGCCATGTTGTATGTAGCAGTAGCTAATTGACTTCCATGGCTGTACAATATTCCATCTCTGTCCTAAAACAGTGTTTCTCTGTTCTCCAGCCAGTGGCCACTTCCTTTTGCACTGGAAAAAAATATTGCACTATGTTTCCTTAGGTACAGGTGTAAACATTTCTCCTGAGCAGATACCAAGGAATAGAATTGCTGGGCTGAAGAGTTCTGTGAGTGTTTGAATTACTAAGGATTGCCACATTCTATTCCAAGATACTTACTTACTCAGGGAAGCCAAGGAAACCAGCTAACACAGATAAGCAAGTAAACATTTTTTTTTAACATGACCTGAATTTGATCCCTAGAATCCATATGGTGGTAGGAAAGAACTGGCTCCCACAGGGTGTCTATTGACCTCTCTACTCAAGCCGTGGCATGTATGTCCCCAAATAAATGTTTAGAAAAACGTGCAGTTGTTGTTTAAGGGGATCAGGGAGATGACCACAGGTAGCTAAAAGTTCCACACAGTGATCTTACTTAGGACTGGCGGTCAGTTCATAGATAATCGTTATATTATTAAGAAGAAAACCAGTGCATCTTGCAAAGAACCAGTGATGGTATTTTAAAATTCTCAGGAAAAAGAAAACAAGGTCATTGGAGCTGTCACACAACAACAAGCTTCTGTGGCACCAGACCCAGAAGGTGTCATTTGAAGGACAAGAAGCTGCCCTTGTGTATAAGCATGAATTGCCAAGTGTTGGTGAAGAATGTTGGCAGGAAGGATGAGCAGGAAGTGGTCACACTGAGAGGAGGAGGGCTACTTGGAACTAAGGAAATGTATGGCCATGGAGGAGGCAGACATTGGCAATTTTCTAACAGATAAATTGCTCCATATGTCCAGGGGATGATGGGTAGAAAGAAGGTAGGAAGAGAGATTCAAGGCAGGAACCCTGGTTATCCGAGAGCTCTCGAGTTTGGAGAAGATGAGAAAGAGTTAATTTTAAATCACCGAGAAGATAATCTAGTGCTTGTGATGTGATCCTAGGTAAGGAAGAGAGGAAAGAGTCAGAGATATTTGACCATGGGAACTGGAGAAGCTCCAGTGAATTCAGATGTTAGTTAATGGAGTTGGTTCCTGTCAACTTCTGTTTGAACACAGAGGCTTTGGAGCCTCAGGAGTGGTGAGGTTCCTGCACTGAAGGAACCCTCTAATGTATCTGAGTGGGTGCAGGAAAGTCATTGAACGTGTAGAACAGAAGACTCATTTGTATTGTCCATCCACGGATATAACATAACAAATATCTTGGTAGGATACTGTGGTGTGTCGGCGTGGAAGGTGTCATTGATCTACAGACTTGAGGGAATCCTGGGGTTACAGGAGAAGGGTTAGATAGGAAGGACAAACCTCACATTCATGGTTTGCAATGTGAGGGTGGGGGACTTCCGATTCTAAGTCACTGCATACCTGGAGTGAAGATGCTAATAGCCACTTTCCAAGGACGCAGATAATATATTAGGCCTGACCTTTAGGCTGGCTCTTCTAATGTCCCTGATTGAAAGTTGTCAAGCATACACACATGCAGGCACATTGTCTCGTTATACCTCCTTGATAAATGTAAGCCCTCTAAAGCTCTGTCATAAGAGAGTTTCTGCGCTCCCCTTTGGAGACAAGGGTGCCAGCTTTTTATTTATTCCCTTGCTCTATTTCTGTTTTGACAGATTCTCCCTATGTAGTTCAGGTTGGCCTTGAACTAATTATGTGGCCCAAGCTGACCTCAGACTCAAGATCCTCTGCTTCCGCTGCATGAAGATTGGGGTTACAGCCATTCCTTGCTTGGGTTTTTATTTATAAGGAATGAGATAGATTGTCATTTTTGGCTGCGTATCGGTGTGACAAGCACCGTGAATGAAAAGCAACTTACAGGAGGAAAAGGATTTATTTGGGTTTCATTTCCAAGTCACCCTGTCCGTCATAGAGAAAAATCAGACCAGGAACTCGGGCAGGAGCCTGAAGCAGAGAACATGGAGAGGTCCTGCATGCTGCCTCACTTACAAGGCTGTGCCTAGCTCGCTTTCTTATACAGCCTAGACCATCTGCCTGTGGATGGTGCCGCCTGCAGTGGGCTAGTCCCTCTTATACCCATTAATAATCAAGACACTTTCCTACAGTCTGATCTAGGTAGTTCCTCAGATGAGGCTTATACAAATTAACAGTTAAAGCTAACTAGGACACACACCTTTTGAGTTTTTTTTTTTTTTTTTGTCTTTCTAATATGTGAAGAAAATATTCAGGCAGCAGAAATGGTCACATTTTTGTTGATGCTCGAATGACTCATGCTAAGTTGGCTCGTAGATTTTTCAAGCCAGAAGGGATTTAAACGTTGTCTGTACTGGGGCTGGGTTGATAGAGTTCTTGCCTGTCATGCTTAGGCATGAGTTTGTCTTTAGTGGTGCAGGAAAGACAAAACCGCACCGAAAGAAAAACGCAATAGAAAAACCCATACTATTGGTGCCTCATATTTTCCAAGTTAAGGAAAGGAGGCCCCACACTTAACCCCATGGCCCTGCAGATAACGCTGAGCTTTGACAAGTAACTGAATTCTGATAGTGGGGACAGGAAGTAAAGCCTACCCCTTAATTAAGGGTAGATGAATGAGAAAGTGAGCTGGGACCGAGATTTTAATCTCTTCTTGTGACATACATCCATGCATTTACATATTTCCCCCTTGCCTTTTCTCTTGTCTGACTAGAAAATGAAAATGTGTGTATGTAGTTTTTAGTGTTTGTTCTTTTTAAGGATTTATTTTATTCTATGTGTATGAGTACCTGCATGCATGTATGTGCGCCACAGAAAAAGGCATGGGATTCCCTGAAGCTGGAGATATGGATGGTCGTCCTGTGAGCATTGAGAACTGAGCCAGGGTCCTCTGCAAGAGCAGCAGGTGTGCTTAACTACTGAGTCACCTCTCCATCTCTGAGAGTTTGCTTTTTGGCCAACTATAACACCGTAGTTTGTTCAGTAGTGGGAAGGCAAAGGGGAAAGTTAAGTCCTCCTGAGCTGGCTAATCTGTTTCATTTCCTTGACAGCCATCCTCCTTATGTTAACAAAGTCAGCGGCACTTTGGCCAGGAATAGGACCTTGACATGTCGGTTTTGCCTTACCTCTTATAGAGGTACCCTTCCCTCTTATAGAGACACCCCTTCAAACCTGTAAAGGCAGAAGGAAAAGTAATACCCATTTATTTTTAGAATCTTTTTTTTTTTTTCAGAAGTCAAACTAAAAATAAACTTGGCCTCAATTTTCAGCTGTAGGTGCTATTTCACATGCCCTAAACTAGAGCTAAGTTTTATTTACTTATTTATATTGTGGCGTTGGGGATAGAACCTGGGATCTTTGGGATCTAGGTGAGTGGTCCACCACTGAGCTACATCCTCATCTCGTTGTTGTAAATCAGTATCACACGGAATAAATACACTAGATACCTAAGTAACTAAAGGAACATTAAAGTAAATATATTTTGTCGTGAGTTATTTCTGGAGACAAAGTTGAAAGTCTGGATTTATTTTAAATTATGTTCATATTTTTGCTTTCTGTTTATCTATAGCAGCTAGACAAGCTTTTGCATATTCTCACTCCATCAGGCAGAGCATCTGAACAGTGTTTATTGTATAATTTCCCAGGAATAGAAAGAGTGGCACAGTTTGAATGGCATGTGGATTGTGAAAAGACATTAATATATTCTTTTTGATCCCAGTAAGTTTCAAATTGAGGCAAGAGCTACACATATAGGAGAGAGAGAGAGAGAGAGAGAGAGAGAGAGAGAGAGAGAGAGAGAGATCTGCAATGTAGGGCTCATGTAAAAAAAAGCCCCCTAGAAACACAGGGGAGGAGGACAGAGTTGACCCCAACAGAAGCAGATAGTGAAGTGAAGGGTCAGCAGAAGGGACAGAGGAGACCGTGACCTCACCTGTCTTTCACCAACAGAGGAAATCAAAACACGGACCCCAGAAGCTATGATGATCAGGTATTTTGAAAACCACTTGGCTCTCCATTAAAACAAAGTCTTTAAATATCCTGGAAACCATAAAAAAAATGTAAACAAAAACAAAAGAGCTTTAGCCCCATGTGATGAAAGATCACACATGTAATGGACAGAAGATAAAATTTATCGTTAGAGACTGTTCACAGCATTCTTAATGTCCAAATTGCTCCTATGTATCAAGAAGAGAAAATGACTGATAACCCAGTAGAAAAGGGTAAAGGAAATAAACAAACCATTCATTTCACAGAAAGTTAATTAGAAGTGGCACATAAATGCAAAATCATGCTTGCTTCATGAGGAGAGAAATGTGAGCTTATAGTACTGAATTCCTTGTACTGGCAAGCATCATGACCCTTTTCATGCATTATGATGGCATGGCTTTCAGAAACCAGTGAGCATCATGCCTTATAGTTAGGTGAACAAGATGGCAGATGTGGCATCTATAGCATCATTCGTCATTAACTCCCCAAGTTAAAATTTATTCTAGGGACCTCGAGGGGTTTCTCTATTAATATACTTTGCAGGATGAATTTGCGTAGAATTTTATTATAGTATTGATTAAGGAAGAAGCATTAAAAGTTATCCTGAACTGACTAAATAATTCGGATGCAGAAACAAAATCAGATTGCTATCGAAAGTGCAAGACTACCCAGAAGACTGTTGGCGCTCGAAGACCTCTAGGCTGAAAGAACAGATCAGGGCACAGGTTAGAAAATGACCATTCATGTTAAATATTAGAAAATGACTCTTCTTGTCAAGTATGAAGTCGAGCGCACTTTCGCTTGTAACTGTAAATGCTGTTCCATAAAACAAAACAAAACAAACAATAAAAAACCCCAAAATACCTCAAAACGACAATTACCTCTTGGAAAGAAAAGTATGGGGTCTGGATGGATATGGAGAGACACTTATTTTCTTGCGGTGCCCTATTCTTTCTTTTAGATTGTTAAGTGCAAGAATTCATTGTCTATTCAATTAAAAAGTCTCCTGGGGATCTTTCACACTCATCAGTTTTGTTGAGTTTTGTTAGCAATGGAACTTTTTGTAACATTGGGGTTATCACATCGGGGGTGGGGTGGGGCGGGGCGGGGTCAGTCTCTTGCTGGAAGCACATGCTTATTTCCACAATCACTGATACTAACAACCTGACAGGTTAGAGGTCCGTGCAGAAGGACACCGGGAGCCTTTGTCCTTTGGAACGTATTAACGCACCTTGGTTCTCTATAGTTCCCCTGCTTTCATCTCCCAGCTAGCTGTTCTCATGGGTGAGACTCACAGAACACGGAGTAGGACCCAGGTGGATGGGAATAAGGAAAAATGTGGAAGGCAATAATGGTAGAAGCCTGAGGCTGGGAGGGAGCAGAGACTGACAGCAGTTGCTCTGCCTGATTGCGTGCAGCCATAGTAGAAGAGAGGAGACCATGATACTGTAGTCTTTATCACCTGTAACCCCTCCCCCAGGGGGGCGGGTTATCTCTGGTCCAGGAATCTGTAGTGTTTAATTGTCTTTGGTTCTGGAATTCATTTCTGGCCATCACTAGTCCTCTCTTAGCTCTCTTCATTCCTGTAAACATTCCCTGGAATTTGTTTTTATGACTTGCTAAGTCTTTGATGGGTTCTACTCTCTTAAGAGCCATTTCATCATCATGCCCTTGTCCTCACACCTTTGAAGAATGCCAGCTATGTACAGCCCAGCATAGTGAGACGCAGAAGAGGTAATGCAAGGACGGTCGGTAGATCGTTCAATTTAGAAGAATAGCCATGTGCTGGCAGGAATCTCATTGGCAATAACACAAATAGTTATGAGCTGGCTGCCATGCTGAAAAGCAAGTTTTCCAAAAAGAAATAAAATACACTAGTCATGAAGTTAGAATTAACTATGCATCCAAATCTATTGAGTAAATAATATGACCATTTCTGCTCCAAGGACGGTCTCTGTGTGTATGTGTCTTTCTGTTCCTTTCATACAGATTTATTTAGAAGTGGATGGTGAGAGGCAGAGGATCCATCAGGCTTGGTACAGCATGTTGGGTGGTGGGGAGCATTTGGTGTTGAAGCTGGGAAACTTGAAGAACAAAAGCAAGTAGAAGTGAGTGGGAAAGGTTGGAGAAGTGCCTGTCACAGAAGAGAGGGCATTGTAGTGACCTCAAAAGGCTGATTTTTTTTTTTTGAAAGACACATGAAAGAAGCTGAAGGACTTCTATTTACCTTCCCAGCCTGGAGAGATTTCAGGATGTACGTGATCTTTAGCTACTGTATCTGGAATTTCTATTTCCTAGTGGAATTTTGAGAGCAGGTTTCATGTAACTACATTTTGTTAGGAGATTCTCTAGTGTGTTGGATCCAGGTGAGCATGGTGTCATGCTAAACTGCGTTCTCTTTGCTATTCCATCTGTTTCTTTCAGGGTATTCCTCTGTGGAAATAGGCTGTCTCTTAGGAAGTTTTGTCAGTGTAGACCCTTTTCAGCAAAGTGGTTCATATTTGACAGGAAGGGCCCTGGAATGAGCATCGTGGATACCCAGGTTCTATTCCCATCTTACATTTGCAAAGTAACCCAGCCTGGGTCAGCGATCTCTCAGATCCCGTTTCCTTGTATTAGGAATGATCAGACAGTAGAGTGCCTTTGTAGATGGGAAGTCGAAATAGTAAGCACCACGTAAGGCTCATGTTTACATCAGGTGAACTAACTTGTGTTATTGATATTTTGTGCTTACGTAGCCTAGGCTGACCTCCAGTTCACTCTGTAGCCAGAGATGGCATTAAACTCCCAACCCTCCTGCCTCTGCCTCCTGAGGATTAGAGGTGTGCCTTGCCACCATGCTGGGATCCTACATTCTCCTCCCCTATGTTGTTCATTGATTGCAGATATGAGGTTAAACCTTCTTTTACTGGTACTGTAGACCTTAGAAGAGACACGGAAGTCAAGTATAAATTAAAATTTCATTATACTCAGTGATCTTTCTTAAATTTTTTCTGTCTTAGGATTCTTTGCAAGTTAGTTTGTCATAAGAGAAAGATCGAAGCTGGAAATCCTGGTGTGTTTGGGCTCACTTGTTGAGCCGCTGAGGGGGTGACGAGCCCACTCCAGGCTGCTTCTGGGAATGATGGCTAAGGCTGTCTGTTTTTGTCTTCTCAGCCATGGGTCATTGCTCATTCCATACCCGACCTGCCTTAGCCTCTGTCTACCTCTAAGGACACCTCCCCCATCCTTCACAAGTCCCCAGGGTGTCACTGTTGTCCCCCATACCCTCTTGCCTCCTGTGCTCTGTGTTCCTCTGGCCCAAACTTTGTTTTGAAAATTGGATACTGTTTTGGAAGTCCAGAAGCTTCTCTTGGCTTTATTTGTGTTGCTATTTTAATTGCTGGCATGCTAGGGATTGAAGGTGGGGCCTTGCATGCTCTAGGCAGCTACTGGACTACTGAGCTATGTCTCTTAGCCTCGTGGGCTTGGTATATTTGTTTGTTTTTGGAGACAGAGTTCTGCTCTGTAGCTCAGGCTGGCTTTAGACTGTGCATTCTCTGGCCTCAGGTCCTATCCTAAGGCTGAAATTATAGGGTTTGTCACTAACTCCTGCTTGGAACTGCTCTATTTGCTTTTAAATACTTTTTCCCCATGTAATTAATTAATTAATTAATTAATTAGCATTGGTGATTGAACCAGGGCATCAGGTATGTTAAGCACACGGTCTACCAGCAAGTTATAACCTAAGCCTCTTTTGAACTTCAGAGTGATATAAGACCATACATAGAACAAAAATATATTTTTGCGGAAAAGTATATTTTCAAATCTCTTGTATTGCTTGTATTCTAAAAGCGTAGTTAAAAATTGAGTCTAATCTGCAGACTTTTTCCAAATTGTATTTGTTACTCAGTAGTGTTTTTAATTTTTTGTTTTGTCCCTGTTTGTTTGTTTGAGACAGGGTTTCCTTGTGTAGCCCTGGCTGTTCTGAATGCACTCTGTAGACCAGGGTGGCCTCTAACTCAGAGATCAACCTGCTTCTGCCTCTCGAGCACTGGGATTAAAGGCATGCGTCACCCACTGTCCTGCCAGAGTTTTTAATTTTAAGAGCTTAAAAACATCATAGACTCTTTTCTCTGGAGCAGTGTTAACTTCACAGCAAAGTCAAGTAGAGAGTGCAGAGTTGAAACACACACACATGCTCATACACTCATGCACATGTACGCACATGCACACGGATACACACTCTCACAGCTACCATCAGCACCTGTTCCACTGCTGGGTGTTGGTTCCAGTCAGTGGACTCTATATGGACACGTCATTATCCAAAGTCCACAGTTGGCATTCGGGGTCAGTCTTCCTAGTGTGCACCAGTTGTCCTGTGCAGCTCTGCAGTGACAGTAGCTTACCACTGTGGGAGGGGACAGGATGGTTGTGTTACCCTAAAGAACTGTGCTGTCCCTCCCTGTCCCCAGGTCAACCTACACCAACTCCTTTTCCTCCTGCTGTCTCTATAACCAGACATTATTGTTTTTGGAATTTCTTCCTTGCTGTTTTATTTACTTAAACTTTTATTAGTGTGCATTGATTACACACAGCGATAGGCCTAATAGAGACTTTTTTGTTCATGCACATCATGTACTTTGACCATATTCACTCTCTTGTGTTCTCTTCCCCCCTTTCCCTTATAAACACCACTCCCTCCTTTCCCCCAAACACTTCCTTTTCTAATTCTCTGTCTCTCTCTCTCTCTCTCTCTCTCTCTCTCTCTCTCTCTCTCTCTCACGCACACACACACACACACACGCACACGGGTGCACACGTGTATATGAACCCACACATACATACGATGATTTATATACAGAGTTAGGATTTGCGCAGGAGAGAATGCATTCAACATTTGTGTATTTCTGTTTTCTGTTTCTGGGTCTAGCTTACCTTGCTTACTATTATGATCTCCAGGAGCATCTGTCTTTCTGCAGGTGAGGTAGTTTCCGTCTCCTTTAGGCCGGGTAGACTTCCATTGTGTATGCGCATTTCCCAATCCACGCATCTGGCAGCGATTGCCTAGGCTGATTTCAGAGTTGTTGGAGTTGCTGCATAAAACGTGGACGTGCAGGTGTCTCTGTGCCATGCTCCCTTAGTTTCCGTAGGCGTGTTAGCCAGGAGTGACGTCATATGGTAGTTCTATGTTTGGTGGTTTTGAGGAACCATATGCTAACCATAATATATTTTTAAAAATTGTGTGTGTAGTATATAGGTGTGTACAGTTGTGTGTTGTGGGATGGTGTGTGTGTGTGTGTGTGTGTGTGTGTGTGTGTGTGTGCGCGCGCATGCGCGCGCGCCAGTACGTGCATATGCACGCATACATGTGGAGGTCAGAGGTGGACGCCAAGGGCTTTCCCTAATGCCATCTTATTGGTTTTGAAAAAGGGTGTCTCACTGAACCTGAAACTCACACACCGACCCACTGAACTCTAGGTGTTTGCCTCTTTCAAACTTTCCACATTGCTGGGGTAACAGACCAGCACCACTTCTCCCAGCTTTTATGAGTGTGCCGGGATTTGAACTCAGATTCTTGGGCTTGCATGACAGACATGTTACAGACAACTCTATCTCCACAGTTCTGCTATTCACAGGTTTTTTTTTTTTCTTCTTGAGACAGGTTGTCATTATATATCCTTGGCTGGCCTGGAAATCACCATAGACGGGGTTAGCCTTGAACTCATAGAAATCTGGCTGTCTCTGCCCCCTCAGTGCTGGAACTAAAGGCCACCATTTCCAGCTTACCCATAGTTTTTAAAAGATACAGAACATGTTCTTTTGGGCACGTCATGTTTAACTGACTTTTAGCTGAACACATAGGCTTCTTCTTTCTCGGTATTATGGCTACTTGAAGACTGGCCTCGTTATGTAGATGTTTGTATAGAACTCTGCTGCTATTCCCTAGACTTGCTAGGCTAAGGGGTATCAATGCGTTAAGATCTTTGTTATGTATCACTAACAGTGTGACCCATCAGATGAGTCTAAAATATTTTTCTAGCCTCCCTAATAGTGTTCATGATTTCCTGATATAAAGAACTGTCATGCGAACTGTCAGAGCACAGGCATCATGGGCTTACACATAGCTCGTGTGCTAGACATTGCTTCTTGTGCTTGGTGGGAAGTCAGTTATTGGTCAGGGGTTTTTAGCCCCATTGTAAGGATAAGAACACTGGGGGGGGGGTCAAAGAGGTTAAAGAAGTTGGCCAAAGTGTCTGTACAGACGTCTATAATATGGGTTTACTACCAGGCTTCTCTCTGCAGTTGGTATAAGAGTTCTAGGCTCCTCTGCCTCGCTGGAAGCCTCAGCAGTGTTACCAGCAGTGTTGCCATTGCTGTAAAAATGGCATTCCAAAGTTGTAACAAGTAACATGACCAAAGAGAATTTAATTCAGTCTTCTTTTTAATGGGTAAATGTTCAAGGAACAGATTTTCTTCAAGGTAAACTAAGCCTAAGTCAGTTCCCATTTAGGTCATTGTTGGTATTTATTGACAATCACATGGTGACAGTTTTATGGTCCTTTTTATACTGAAAGGAAAGTGGGGACGGCTTGTGTCCATCATATGCCCTAAGTGCTGAGCTAGGGCCTTGCTGTGCTCCGTTTACAGACACTCTCTGGTCAACAGTGAAATGTGAACCGAATTAGTAATCCCTGTGATGAGTAAACTGAAGAGCATAAAACTCCGTTTCCTTAACCCACACTGGCGCTTCCGCGTGTCATATCTAGAAGCATTTATTGTTTTATCTCACCATTAAAATTCTATTTTAAGCAAGTAAAAGTTCCCTTTCTTTTTGCCTCCTGTCTTCTGTCTTCCTCCCATGTTCCGGCCATTACACTCCCAGGCATTTGATATTTCTTTTTAAAATTTAATCATTTGTTATTTAGTGTGTGTGTGTGTGTGTGTGTGTGTGTGTGTGTGTGTGCGTGTGTGTGTGCGTGTGTGTGTGCATGCATGTGCTCAAACCACAGTGTGTGTGGCGCATAGTTCAGGGGTCAACTTGTGAGAGGGTACAAATGCCATTGCTCCGTTAATATTTCTTTTGAAGCCATTTTGCTATTTACTACTAAGTGTTTTCTGAGCCTTTCCCCTCCCCCCGAAGAAAGCAGACTGCGTTTTTTTTGTATAGGTTTGGGCCATACCCTGCAGTTCTCAGGTTTTCAAAAATACTGAGGCTTCATCTTTGAGCTCCGTGCGAATAACTGCTCAGAAGACGTGGAGCACCTCAATGGCGGTGGGGGACTCATAAAAGTAGAGTGTACTTGGATCCCCCAATTTAAAAAACCCTCAAACTGGTGCTATTTAAAGGCTTTTCCTAGAACTAGAAACTCTATCTGTTCACATTCTTCTCTCCCACGTTCACGTCGCCTTTCACACGCTGGGCATTCAGTAAGCGTTGTTCACTATATAATTATTGTTAATTGGATACGTTACTCTGTGCATTGTCTGCTGTTAGAAATGCTAATTATTGCTTTGTTTTATTTGTGTTTACACTCTAGTGTTTGGAAACACTGAATTAAAACAAAAATCTCTGAGGCTTTTCCCTTAAACTTTAATAAGAACACATAGTTCAGTGAAGCAGCATCGTGTGTCTAGCCTCAAAATTTCCATCCCTGGACAATGATTCTGCTTCTTCCTGTGAGAAATGTCTCTTACAGGGTTGAGAAAAAGTTCTTGGAGGAAAATGTCTAATTGTTCTTTGTGAGCTGGCCAGTCGGTGGGAAATGACAAAGTTTAGAAACTCCACTTTTCAAGGCAGCAGCGTGGCTGACAAAGGTTAAATACATTTCTTGAATCCGCAGGTACTAAAACTATAACAGCTTCTTCTTGGTCAAAAATAGGCTATTTGACGCCTCTCTGCAAATCAAAGGCTTCAGTTAAATTCAAGTAGAAATCTTTTCCCTCAGGCACATATAATTTTTAAAAGTTATTTTATGTGTTTGCGTGCCTGAGTTTATGAGCATCGCAGGCAGAGGTCACAGGAGGCGCCAGATCCCCTAGAGCTGAAGTTACAAATGGATGTGAACAGTGTGGTTGCAGGGAACCGAACCCAGGTCCTCTGTAAGAGCAGTGAATGCTCTTAACTGCTGAGCCTTCTCCTCAGTCCACTTAGATGATTTTAAAAGCTGCCCGGAAGTCATGTTATAACCTTTTCTCATCTCTCGTTTGCTGGCATTGATATGGTCACCATCTTACCAACAGGAAGTTATCAATCTCATTTTGAGGGAGCTGGTGAAGTGCTGCCTAGGGGGTGTTCTTTGAAAATTGTTTACTGGTTTAAGTTCTGTGAACTTTCGTAATAACTGGGTTTATTCAGGATTCCAGTGAAGTGCAGCTAAAATGTCTAATCTTACAAATGTCACTGAACAGTCTTTTGAGAATTGTAGCTTAATTCGCTTTTCCAACTTAAAGATAGTTTAGAATCCTGGTTAGTATCCTAAAGAAAATATTGGAGAACAGTGTTGGGAATTGCTAGACAGCTGATTCTCACAAAATAAGCTCTGAATGACAACTTAAAAGGAAATGAAGAGCCAGTCTTCAAAATAAGGCTTCCTCAGGGACAACGCTGAGACTATTTTGTGACAAGCATATGACCCAAGTATCTGTCACCACATTTTCTTAGGATCTCTGTTGAAGTTAAGCTCCAGTTCTTCCTTCCAGCTCCATGTTCCCAGAAATAAGACTTAGACTCAAAATATATTTACAAATACCTTGGCTTAGGCCCCTGTCTGACTAGATATAACTAAGAAGTATTCTACTTATTCTAGCCTATGATCTGCCATGTGGTTAGTTACCTGTGCTCAGTACCATCAACCTGCCCATCCGGTATGGACATCTTCCCGGTGAAGCTACCAGGCATCCGTCCATCCATCCATCTGTCCATCTTGTCACATCTTCCCGGTGAACATCCCCCCCCCCCAATGCAAGACTTCTTTCTCCTCCCAGACGTTCCACTTCTAGTTTCTGCCAGAGCCATACGCCATAGGCTTTTTAATTGACAGGTGGTCCATGCGTAGGACACACAAGATTTTCTCTCTACAAATCTCAGAATGTGAGACTTAGTATTTGCTTTTCCAGCATCACCCGGACTGTGTGAGGACCTCCATACCGTCTGGTTCACCTTTGTCACATTGAAACCAGGGAAACGGAAGTGTGGAATGGGGTAGGTGTCCAAGCTGCTGCCAGACACCAGTTGCTGACCACAGCACACCTGGCTTCTAAAAGATCCTGGCCTGGTTTGGGTGCAAAGTAGGTTTGTTTTGCAGTTATGTGTACTGGGGAATGCTGACAGAGACAGATGATATTCTTTCTATTCAGAGATGTGTTCTGAGGAGTGGTGCTCATGGCTGGTCCCGGAACCCATTCCTCATCATCCGGCAGGGCCCCAGCTCAGATTCTCCTCCCTTGGTGCTTGCTCTGACAGACTCCTCCTCGGTCTCTGGCACCTCCTACTCATCTGCAGCGCTAGGAGCTCGCCCCACAAGTCCACTTGGCTTGCTCTGCACGCACGCCATCTCCAACTCGCCGTATCTTGTGTTACTCTCCCTCACGGTTGCTGCACTACTAGTGCTTTCCCAGATGTGACATTAGCTTTAAAATCAGGTCACAGGATAGGCAAGTACAGGCAGATCCCTTTGAGAATGGCATAACCTGAGCAGAGTGTGGATTATAGCTATTAATCCAGCTGCTACAGTGTGGCACTGAAGCACCCGTGTGTGTCTGCATCCCCGCTCCTGACCTTTGTGCTATTGTTGTTACACATTTAACATAACAATATTGTTGCAACTTTCCCTTTAAGCCATCTGTTATCTTTTAAGGTGATTTAAATAGTAATTGAAAAGACTCATTTATATATTTACCATTTACAGCAGCCACGATTTCCTTTTTGCTGGTCGCTGCTCCTGTGTGGAATCGTTTCTTTTCTGTGTAAAGGACTTAAATGCACATACATGCAGTGTGGGTGGGTATAGGGGTTGGGATATTTTTCAGTCATTCTATTGTCTTGTCTATTCACATTGTTTCTCTTCCTTTCTTTACTTTGTCTTGTTAGGGTGGCCATTTGCCTCCCCCTTAGGCTGCGGGAGTCCCCCTGAAGGCCCACTGATGCTTTCTTCTTTGTTTTTCACTCTTTGTAGTTTCTGTTGCTTTCTCTTCAAGCTTGACACTCTTTTCTTGGGCATTGCTTAAGGTATTAATTCCACCCACAGTCTTGGTGTAAAAGTTTGACGATTACAAGTTTGAACTTTATATCTTCATTTTCTAGTAAGTTTTGGGCTTCTTGTAACCGTTCTGAATAAACTATAAATCCAGGACCGTGAAACACCGAAGCGTCTACGAAAGCAAGCTTGCAAACTTTCCCTACAAAGAATGGATAGTGTTGATGATAACGGGAACAAACGGGTAGAGTGGGCCTATTTAATCCTCTTTCCGTCAAAGCACACCGTACAGAGAGTTAGAAACAGATAGAGTTAGAACAGTAGACAGTGTTCCCAGTATGTATGTCCGGATCCCTTTCAGGTCTGTAACTTGACAAGTGAGAGTTGCATGGGATGGCTTATTGAAGCACTAATTTATTAACAGTCACGGTGGATTTGTGGATTTCCACAATTGTTTGTCTAATCCTCTTACGGGCATTACCCCACTAAGCAGCCCCGCTACGTGTTTGATCAGTTTAATTAGAATGATCATTTGTCGTACTTCGGAAGTGTTTGGCTCTTGGTTATGGAAGGACCAAAGGCAAAGAAGCATTTTCTGGCCATCTTTAAAGTCACAGCTCAGGTTGTTAAAATATATTTCCAGTTGTGTTCATAACCTTTAGCTCTGCAGATGCAGGAAGGATGTTGGCCAATCAGGCTACACGTCTAATTTTTCAAATACTTTTTGGTAATTTTTCCATTATTTGAAGGCTGTGTCATAGGATTTGTCTTGACTAAATATCTAATATTTGTCTTGTGTGAGGAATTATTTTATAATAGATAGGAGGAAACAAAAGAACCTTCTTGAGTTCTTGTATGGCTAATACCCTTTTGATCTTGTGTCAACCCAAAGGGAAAAAAGAACACAGCCCTCAATATTGTGTGGCTGGGAATCATGAACTCGTGTGTGTGAAAGTCAGTTTGATTTTATTACTCGATAGTCTTTGTTTTCTACTGAACCAACAAGATAAAAAGTCAGAGCACAAGACGCAGAGGCCGTGAAAACACCTGTGGCAACTTTGATATTGTCAGCCAGCATTTGGCTTTCTGGTTTCTAAGAAGAAAGGATAGAAAATTTGACTCCTGTCCAATCACTTACCAAACAGTTTAATTTATTTACCAAAAACGTCGATGGATGTCACTTGCTTTCCTACAGGAATTACCTTCAGTTATAGTAACATGTAAAACAACCTTTTCTTTCTTTTTTTTAATTTCCAGTGAGGAAGTCATGTGACTGTTGGGTGCTGGCATCTGAAAGTGGCTTTACGAGTGTACAGATATGAGCGCTGGTTGGCCTGTTCTTGACACAGTGGAAGCGGTTTTGTTAACATGGTTTATAGTGTGCTCTTCAATTAGGTTTCTCCGATGATGTTTGCATTTCTCCACCCCCAATTTTGACAGGGTCTTGCTCTGTAGCCTGGGGCTGAAGTTCGAGATCCTCCTGCCTCAGCTTCCTGAGTGCCGGAATCATCGGCAGGTACCATCATTCCTGTTTGTCTAATGACTGATGTTGATGAAGTTGGTAATTCTCGGTGGTGTTGTGTTTATCTCCGAGGAGTTTCCCGATGTCCATTTTCTCATAGGGGAATGATTGTTTTTCTGTTTTTATTTAGTAAATAGTTGGGGGGGGGTACATTGAACAGATATATGTATTCTAACCTTTTACCAACCAATTTCAGTATCTGCCAATGGATTCCGACTGTAACAATCCTGGCCTAGACAACATGTGTTTCTACCTTCTATATTGGCTAGAATTCCTCTGTGGGAGAGTGGTCCTCAGTATATGTGCGTGTGCATGTATTTAAGGTTGGACCAGTGGCTATTTATTTCACTGTATGAGTTATACTTTAATGGTTTTGTTGCTGAAGATTGTTTCAGTGCTGTATGTTATAAGATTCCTTCCAGTTTCACCCAATGAAACAGCCTTCCGGGTCTCCAGTAGGTGGCTCACTGTTGTCCCCTCCTTAGACATATCCACTATCATTGCTTTCAGTTAGTTGTTTAATCCTTACTTTTGTCTCTAAATCATACATTTGTTTCTGTAATTTGTTATTATTATTTTTTAGGTGGAGGAATTGCATACTTTAAAAAATATTCTAGAGCACTAAAATAATTGCCCACCAATGATCTCTAATTTTACTTTTTCTCTTCTGCCTTTTCGGCATAATTATGTTTTGCTTACATCAATGTATTTGGTTTCAGTAACTGTATACCATAGGATGGGAAATTCATAAAGAATAAAAGTTTCATCAGCTTACTTTCCTGGAGATTGAGCTCCCCAGGGGTCAGGGGCTGCACCTAGAGAAGGCCTTGTCAAGGAGATAGGCTTGAAGCTAAAATAGTCTTTATAATGGACTCAATCTTGAGATAAGCATTAGTCTGTTGATCCAAGAATGGATTCGTCAATCTGTCAGGACAAGGCCCTCATGATCTAGACATTTTAGAGGTCCCTCTCACCTCGTTCCACCCACCAGCTCACAGAAGGGACTAGATTGTTGAGCACCTTTGTGGGGTCATTAGAGCAGCAACTGGGATTCAGCGTTTGTGTTATGCAGGCCACATAGACACAGTGGAACCATGGAGCAGAGCATGGTTATTTTCCTCCTGCCATGAAAGATTGTTTTCTTTTTTTTTTTAAGATTAATTTATTTATTACATATAAGTACACTGTAGCTGTCTTCAGACACACCAGAGGGCATCAGATCTTATTACAGATGGTTGTGAGCCACCATGTGGTTGCTGGGATTTGAACTCAGGACCTCTGGAAGAGCAGTCAGGGCTCTTAACCACTGAGCCATCTCTCCAGCCCGTGTTTTCTTTAATAAGGCTGTTTCTCTCTCTCTCTCTCTCTCTCTCTCTCTCTCTCTCTCTCTCTCTCTCTCTCTGTGTGTGTGTGTGTGTGTAAGAGAGGGAGAGAGACAGACAGACAGAAAGAGAGGGTGTGTATGTGCATCAGGTCACTTGGCTTTCCATGTGCTTATCATGAATTTAATCATGATAATATTAATTTCATATATATCTGCTGTTATAGTCACTCTACTCAAATTGTGGTCCTTGGTCCCATCAGCTCTAGTATCATTTGGGAGCAGGTGAGAAATGGAGAATCTTGGACCCTATCCTATTAGTGACATTTTACCCAGACCCCCATCATTTATGAGCGTAAGTGGCCTGGAGTAGATGTCCTCTAATGATATTTCATCTACAGGGCTTCTCTGAATGGGGTGCTATCTGTTCTACATGAACCCCATTGGTTGAACACTCCTGCTCCGTACAGCCAGGGCCACTTCCACCTCTCTCCTGCATCAGATCCGCTGCTTCCTTGCCAGGCCCCCTTTGTTTGACTCTTTTATCATCCATTTCTCCTTTGTTCTTCCTTTTCCTGCAGAGTTTTCTATCAGATATCTGGAGACACTTATCTGATTTAAAAGTTTTAATCTGATAGTTTAAAGCATGCGCTTGGAGTTTTCTAGCAGGGCTTTGTAGAACCAGTCTGATGAGGAAGCCTGTGTCCTCTATAGCAGCCATAATAGCTCAGGGTTTTTCCTGTTGGCCTGCAGCAGAGTCTCCCAGGCGTCTACCCAAAGCCTATAACGTTTTCATTCTCTAAGTGACTTAAAAGGCTTTGGAAGACACATCAACTCTGCTCTTTATTTTTTTTTTTTAACTTTCTCTCTCCATATGATTGCTGTGCTAACTGAGAAATAAAATTGCACTAAAGATAAAGACTGTAAACAAAACTGAAAGTCAGCAAAGACTTTCAAAAATATCTTCTCCTGCAGTTAAGACAGGTCTGTGTGTTTCTGTTTGATGACTCTGAAGGTTTTACTAGAGAAAGAGAACACAGAGTAGAAAGGCTCCAATGACAGGAATTGGCATACCGAGGACACTGGCTGGGTGTGGCAGGGAGCCTTTCTTGATGTTATGATCAAATTCCTGAGAGAAGCAACTGAAGGGAGAAAGATTTATTTTGGCTGATGGCTTCAGAGGTTTCACACTATGGGATGTTGATTCTGGGCCCCTTGTGCTGCTGAACCTTATGATGGCCGTAGGATGTAGAGCATAGCTGTTAAGATGTGGTAGCCAGGATACAGAGGGGACCATAACAGGTAGGGACCTGGACAATAAAATGTCTAGTGATCTATAGGGGCCACTTGGTACACTTTCTACTACACAGTAGTCTATATAAAATTTGAAACCATCAATGGGTTAAACCATTGCTTAGGCAAGAGCCCTCATGATTTACTCATCTGTGGACAAAACAACCCTTCTAGACACACTCAAGTGTGTACTTTACTAAACTTTTATGCATAATTAACCCAATTAAATTGACAGTAAAGACTAACCACTACACTAGTCCAGATTCGACCTAGAGATGCTACTATCTGACGGCCATCTGTTGCGTAGTATGGCTTGATGAGTGCCCAGTGCGCAGACAAGTGTTAGTACATATTGGGACATACGTGGAAGGACATACCCTCTGTCCTGAGTTGGAACAGACTGAGTCAAGGACAGGGCTGAAGACTGGCTAGAGCCAAGCTGCTAAGTTCAAACTGAGTGTATCTGCATGGCTAGAGCAGAACACAGAGTGTGCTGACCTCTGAGTTAGCCCTAGGCAGGTCAAGCAGAGAGGCTGGTCATGTACAAAACAGAGAGCAGATGCTTGACTTTTACTGTGATTTGCAGGACTTTGGTGATAGCTGTGTCCATGGCCTATTATCTTCTGGGGACAGTTCTCAGCCAGCCCTTCCAGGTATTGAGTTTTCGCCCTACCTATTCTGAAGTATCTTTTGTATCCCCTTCTTTGGATTTGGAACTCTCAAAGGACAGCTACTATCCCCAGTACCCGACTGCTGCCCTGCTGCCTAGATTTAGCTCAACGCCAGAAATCTCCTTTGGCTGCCGCTATGAAGACTGGCATATTCTCCACTGTGGGACTCCTGCCCAGATAGGGAAGTCCTTGGAACAATAAACTACACCTCATTATATTCTTTCATAAAAGTGTTGTTATAAATGGTTGTTAGGGACTTTAGTTAAATCCATTTTGGCTTAATATATGGTCAAGACTCCACTAATGCATCTATCATCTGCCTGTCTGTCTGTCCATCCATCCATCCATCCATCCATCCATCCATCCATCCATCCATCCATCCATCTATCCATCCATCCATCTATCCATCCATCCACTCACCCACCCAGCTACCCAGCTACCCAACCACCTACCCATCCATCCATCCATCCATCCATCCATCCAACAAACTAACCATGAGATCAGGGTTTTATAATGTACCCCCCGGGTAGCCTGGAATTCACTATGTAGATCAATTTGGCTTCAATCTCAAAGAGATCTATCTACCTCTGGCTCCTGGTGCTGGGATTAAAGGTATGTACCACTATGCCTGACTACAGTACATATTTTGAAGTGTAATTGTGTTTGAAGTTCTAGGTATTAGACTTAAAAACCAAGTTTTGTGCACATGCCCCATCAGTAAGTTGGAGGCTGCCTTGCAACAGCATGCAAAAGAGGAAAAATGTCATCATCCAATATTCATTAGGCTCCCAGTTGTGCATCGTGCTATTGTGACGGCTGGATCTACGGGGCCTCTGCTGGGCCTGTTTTTATCAGCTATAATAAGGCTCCCCTACTGATTGCCCTCTGAACCTCAGCACATTGGAGCTTTCCCTGACACACCGAGTGCCCTACTAACAGGCAAGATTAAGGCAAGACAGGTTCCTAGTCTGAAAGAAGGAATCATTTTAACTTAAATGTGTCTTTTCCGGAGGCCTGAGTTCTTTCAGTCACCCAGCCTGCACTAATTTGCATGATTCTTTTGGAGCCCAAGGGGGGGTCCTCTTAAATCAGTACTTCCTGTTGGCTCAGTGTTTTCTTTCAAGTGAAACACTCAGAGTATAATGTGACACCCAGAGATTTTCAAAAGATTAAAAACGATGTGTTCTAATCTTAGACTTGCAACTAATGGCCTGAGCTCATTATACATTAAGGACCAAGCCGTTAGTGTTAATAGGAAGTGACTTCAGCAAGTTACAGTTGGGCTTGAAGACTCAGTAACTATGGCAATCAGTAAGCAGAGAGGTGGTGTGCATTGTAAAAATGACCTTAGCTGGAACGCATTCATGCTGCTTCAAGTTGGGGTTTCCCCCAAGTCATCACCCTTAGGCTTGACCATTTCCTTTTCAGTAAAAATGGGCACCCCTTTGAACTGGAGGCTGCACTAGAAGGCACTAGAGTTGCTCATGGAAGTTGTTTTGTATAAATGCTTGGTTGCATAAAGCATGGACGGCCTAAATTGCTCCGCTTCTAGCTACCTTGGAAGCTTTTGTAGACACTTAAAATCCCAGTGTTTCCAGGCGGGGCCGTCAGGCTTGGCTTCCTTATGGCTCGACCTCATCAAGTTCTGCCTATGCCAGCAAATCTCAAATAGACAAGCCCTCTTCTACCAGAATAATAGAACCTTTGGTTATCTAAACTTGTGAATTCCTGCATGTTCCAAATAGTACCACAGTCTTCCCTCTCAGTTATGCCGTCCTTTGCCTCCCCTGCCTCCTCCGTCCTTTACGTATTGTCCAGATCATGGAACACAACTACAGATCCTGTGCATACCTGTAACCACTTTTCTCCATGCCGTGCCCGTGCCTCTGCCAATGAAAGCTGTTTATGTGCTCTCCGCAAATGCAGTTTGCTGCCTTCTAAGCTGTCCCACACCCCTAGAAGATTACTCAAGCATCACTTTGATCTTGCCACTGTCTGCCTATGTGTTCGGTGATTCCCCGGATGTCTGTGGTGCTCTTCTTCTATTCTGCCTGGCTACTTCTTGTCTACCCTTCCAGTAGTAGCATCCATTTCAGCCCTGAGGAATACTTCCAAAAGGCCTCTCCAGTTGGTAAGATTCCCCTACTAAATATGCCAACAGCATCCTGTATTTCCTAGCACTCATTATAATTATAATTGAGTATTTGTATAATTACTGGTTTGATGCCTGATTTTCTCACTAGCTTGTAAACTCCCTGAGAGCAGGGATCATGCCTGCCTGGCTCACCACTCTCTCCCCAGTGCCTCTCATAACAAGTATTTGCCAACTGAATGTATAATGAATGGGTTGGACAGAAGCTGTGGCATATGTTTTGTGTATTTGTACTTATGTTTGAAGATAGGGTATCTGATGTTCTAGGAACTTGAATGCTTCCCACTCCGTAATGAAGCGGTACTGCGAAGGCCTTATTTAGATTTTGTTAATTGTTCAGCTGTTTTATCCCGTTCTCTACTTCATTCTAGAAGTGGACTGTATTGCCTAGGCTTGTACTAGAGAAAAAAAGAACCAGTGAACGGCAACTATGTAGCAGATACTAGCTTACTTGATGGTTATGATTTGGATACAAAATGTCCTATTGGTAGCCTCATCGATTGAAGGCAAGGTCTGCAGTCATTAAATCCACTTCCTGAGATGTGATTGGATCATGAGGGGTTTGATATGATCAATGCATTAACCACTGGATGGATTAATAACATGGCATTATTGGGAGGTTGAGCCTATTTGGAAGAAATAGATCACTGGAGTTGTGGAAAACCTATCTTATTTGGGCCCCTTCTGACCCTCTGCTTCCTGGAGGCTATGAGCAGTTTTTGCCACACTCTTCCTCTACAGTGCTTCTGACTTGCCAATTGCCTGAAAAGAATGGAGCCAGCTAGCCAGTGACTGAAGTCTCCAAAACCATGAGCCAAAGCAAATGTTTGCTCTTCTCAATTTGTTTTTCTCACTGATTTCATCACCACAATGATAAACTAACCAGAGGTCGAGGAGACAATCTAGCAGGTGTAGAGCAATCCATTGGGTCTCTGGCAGGAAGAGCAGAGGCTGGGCTGCTGCTCCCAGGGGAGTTTCTTCTTCAGAGACACAACATCCCAGCCAGGTTCAAAGCCCATCAGCAGATCCCACCAGCTCGGCAGATTCCGAATGAAGACCTCCTTAAACTCAACTGGATAGACCAGTCACAGCATAGAATACCTTCATAGCAACCCCTCCATGAATGCTTAGTTGAATAATTGGAGACTGTAGCTTATAGTCAGGTTGGCACAAAAACTTGGCCACCTGCAAACACAACCAATGGAATCTCAAATAAAACATCCTCTAAGCCTCAGCCTTTAAAAGATTGGGGAGGTAAGTAAATGCTCTGTTCAGAGAGCTCAGTATTTGGTATGGAAATATTTATAGAACAAAGCATTTACCTATAGAACAAAGAATTTACCTAGATTCTAAATAACCCATAATTGACTTCTTATAACAAACATATGCCTACTTCAGGTGTGACTCCGTAATAAGACCCACCTACCTCTGCCTCCTGAGTGCTGGGATCAATGGTGTGCATCACCGAAGCCTGGCTTGAGGTTTATTTCTCAAGACAGACAAGAAATGGATGTGGGAGAAGCACGGGGAAACATGGGCGTTTCCTTCTGAAGCAGGTGAAGGGACAGAGGGAGCAGCTCCTGTTTCCTGGGCTGGCTCTGCTGTATCTTTTCATCATAGAGGCCAATGGTGCTGCCGTTTGGGTGAGGTCACCTAATGGTGGCAAACTGGCTACTTTATGTCAGCTTGACAAAGAACCTGAGTCCTGTTAAGAGGAAACCTCTCTTGATGACTTGCTTCCAGCAGATTGGCCTGTGGCTGTATTTGTGGGTATTAAAACTATTTTTACTTAATCAGAGTCTTGTACACTGAATTTTGATCATACTCACCCCAGTTCCTCCTTTTAACTCTTACCGGCTCTACCTTTCCAAACTTCATGCTCTCTTTTGGTAAATTGTCTTAAATATAACAGCCCATTGACTCCAAATTTCTGTCAATATACTTTTTTTAAAAAAATAGAGTAAGGCTATTTGGAACGTGATTGATCAAGAGACACATCTGTAGAGAAAACTGAACCTAATTCTGTCCCCCAGAAGAAAACCCAAATATTAGGTCATTTAATTCTAACATCTTATTTTCAAATAAGCAGTCTGGAGAAGTAGGTGATTTGTTTAGCTAGGCCATTATGGATTTACTCTGTGTCTCAGTGGAAGATAAGTCAGAGCTCTTACTTTAGAAGAATATATTATTACTTGTTATTACTACCATCTCAGAGTTCCATTGCTGTGAGAAGACACCATGACTGAGTCAACTCTTATAAAAGAAAACATTTATTTGGGGCTGGCTTACAGTTTCAGAGATTCAGTTAATTATCATCATGGTGGGAAACATGGCAGTGTCCAGGCAGTCATCGTGCTAGAGGAGCCGAGCGCTCTATATCTTGATCCAGAGGCAACAGGAGAAGGCCATACTGGCTGTAGACTGAGCTTATACAAGACCCCAAAAGGGGAAGCCCTTGGTCCTGCCAAGACTGAACCCCCAGTGAACGTGATTGTTGGGGGGAGGGCGGTAATGGGGGGAAGATGGGGAGGGGAACACCCATAGAGAAGGTGAGGGGTTAGGGGGATGTTGGCCTGGAAACCAGGAAAGGGAATAAAAATCGAAATGTAAATAAGAAATACTCAAGTTAATAAAGATGAAAAACAAAACAAAACCCAAAACCGGCCTTCCTACACGGTGACACACTTCCTCCAACAAGGCCACACCTAAATAAGGCCATACCGCCTAATAGTGTCATTCTCCATGGGCCTAGTATTCAAACACACAAGTCTATGGTGATCATCGTTTCTCCATAGTCTCAGGTTTCGTTCTTGCCTTGACTTCCCTCAGCGATGGACTGTTCCCTGTAAGTGTGAGTGATCAGCGATGGACTGTTCCCTGTAAGTGTGAGTGATCAGCGATGGACTGTTCCCTGTAAGTGTGAGTGACCAGCGATGGACTGTTCCCTGTAAGTGTGAGTGACCAGCGATGGACTGTTCCCTGTAAGTGTGAGTGATCAGCGATGGACTGTTCCCTGTAAGTGTGAGTGATCAGCGATGGACTGTTCCCTGTAAGTGTGAGTGGTGTTCCCTGTAAGTGTGAGTGGTCGCGATGGACTGTTCCCTGTAAGTGTGAGTGATCGGCGACGGACTGTTCCCTGTAAGTGTGAGTGATCAGGGACGAAGTGTGAGTGACTGGACTGTTCCCTGTAAGTGTGAGTGATCGGCGATGGACTGTTCCCTGTAAGTGTGAGTGATCGGCGATGGACTGTTCCCTGTAAGTGTGAGTGGTCAGCGATGGACTGTTCCCTCTAAGTGTGAGTGATCAGGGACGGACTGTTCCCTGTAAGTGTGAGTGATCAGCGACGGACTGTTCCCTCTAAGTGTGAGTGATCAGCGACGGACTGTTCCCTGTAAGTGTGAGTTCCGATGGACTGTAAGTGTGAGTGATCAGCGACGGACTGTTCCCTGTAAGTGTGAGTGATCAGCGACGGACTGTTCCCTGTAAGTGTGAGTGATCAGCGACGGACTGTTCCCTGTAAGTGTGAGTGATCAGCGACGGACTGTTCCCTGTAAGTGTGAGTGATCGGCGATGGACTGTTCCCTGTAAGTGTGAGTGATCGGCGACGAACTGTTCCCTGTAAGTGTGAGTGATCGGCGATGGATTGTTCCCTGTAAGTGTGAGTGACTGGCGATGGACTGTTCCTGTAAGTGTGAGTGATCAGGGGCGGACTGTTCCCTGTAAGTGTGGTGGTCAGCGATGGACTGTTCCCTGTAAGTGTGGTGATCAGGGACGGACTGTTCCCTGTAAGTGTGAGTGGTCAGCGATGGACTGTTCCCTGTAAGTGTGAGTGGTCAGCGATGGACTGTTCCCTGTAAGTGTGAGTGATCAGCGATGGACTGTTTCCTGTAAGTGTGAGTGACCGGCGATGGACTGTTCCCTGTAAGTGTGAGTGACCGGGGATGGACTGTTCCCTGTAAGTGTGAGTGACCGGCGATGGACTGTTCCCTGTAAGTGTGAGTGACCGGCGATGGACTGTTCCCTGTAAGTGTGAGTGACCGGCGATGGACTGTTCCCTGTAAGTGTGAGTGACCGGCGATGGACTGTTCCCTGTAAGTGTGAGTGATCAGCGATGGACTGTTCCCTGTAAGTGTGAGTGACCGGCGATGGACTGTTCCCTGTAAGTGTGAGTGATCGGCGATGGACTGTTCCCTGTAAGTGTGAGTGGTCGGCGATGGACTGTTCCCTGTAAGTGTGAGTGATCGGCGACGGACTGTTCCCTGTAAGTGTGAGTGATCGGCGATGGACTGTTCCCTGTAAGTGTGAGTGATCAGCGATGGACTGTTCCCTGTAAGTGTGAGTGATCAGCGATGGACTGTTCCCTGTAAGTGTGAGTGATCAGCGATGGACTGTTCCCTGTAAGTGTGAGTGATCGGCGATGGACTGTTCCCTGTAAGTGTGAGTGATCGGCGATGGACTGTTCCCTGTAAGTGTGAGTGATCGGCGATGGACTGTTCCCTGTAAGTGTGAGTGATCAGCGACGGACTGTTCCCTGTAAGTGTGAGTGATCAGCGATGGACTGTTCCCTGTAAGTGTGAGTGATCAGCGACGGACTGTTCCCTGTAAGTGTGAGTGATCAGCGACGGACTGTTCCCTGTAAGTGTGAGTGATCAGCGATGGACTGTTCCCTGTAAGTGTGAGTGATCAGCGATGGACTGTTCCCTGTAAGTGTGAGTGGTCAGCGATGGACTGTTCCCTGTAAGTGTGAGTGGTCAGCGATGGACTGTTCCCTGTAAGTGTGAGTGATCGGTAAGTGTGAGTGATCGGCGATGGACTGTTCCCTGTAAGTGTGAGTGATCGGCGATGGACTGTTCCCTGTAAGTGTGAGTGATCGGCGACGGACTGTTCCCTGTAAGTGTGAGTGATCAGCGATGGACTGTTCCCTGTAAGTGTGAGTGATCAGCGATGGACTGTTCCCTGTAAGTGTGAGTGATCAGCGATGGACTGTTCCCTGTAAGTGTGAGTGGTCAGCGATGGACTGTTCCCTGTAAGTGTGAGTGGTCAGCGATGGACTGTTCCCTGTAAGTGTGAGTGGTCAGCGATGGACTGTTCCCTGTAAGTGTGAGTGATCAGCGATGGACTGTTCCCTGTAAGTGTGAGTGGTCAGCGATGGACTGTTCCCTGTAAGTGTGAGTGGTCGGCGATGGACTGTTCCCTGTAAGTGTGAGTGGTCGGCGATGGACTGTTCCCTGTAAGTGTGAGTGGTCAGCGATGGACTGTTCCCTGTAAGTGTGAGTGATCAGCGATGGACTGTTCCCTGTAAGTGTGAGTGGTCAGCGATGGACTGTTCCCTGTAAGTGTGAGTGATCAGCGATGGACTGTTCCCTGTAAGTGTGAGTGATCAGCGATGGACTGTTCCCTGTAAGTGTGAGTGATCGGCGACGGACTGTTCCCTGTAAGTGTGAGTGACCAGCGATGGACTGTTCCCTGTAAGTGTGAGTGAAGGACGCTCTTTGGTCCCTAAGTTGCTCTTGTTCACGGTGTTTATTACAGCAACAGCAGCACACAGTAGACCAGATGGGATCTAGGAAACAGGAAGATGGGAAGGTGCCTGGTGCTGAAGATTCCTTTTCAAATCTGCTTTACCTTTAAAAATATTATTTTATTATTGTGTATATGTATGAAATATGGGTGGACGGCGCAGACAGTGTGTGCCTGTGTGTGTGTGTGTGTGTGTGTGTGTGTGTGCTGTGTGAGGTGTGTGTGTTATGTGTGGTATGTGGTGTGTGTGTGTGTGGTGTGTGGTATGTGGTGTGTGTGTGTGTGTGTGAGTATGTGCTGTGTGTGTGTGTGTTGTGTGTGTGTGTGTGTGTGTGTGTGGTATGTGGTGTGTGTGTGTGTGTGTGGTATGTGGTGTGTGTGTGTGTGTGTGTGTGTGTGAGTGTGTGCTGTGTGAGTGTGTGTGTGTGTGTGTGTAGGTTAGGGGAGTCTGTTCTCCATTTCCATCTGTGTGTTTGTTGTGGAGATTCGACTCAGGTTGTTAATTTTGTGACAAACGCCTTTACCTGATGAGCCATCTTTCTGGGTCTCCTGTCATTTTAGGAAGGATAGTGTAGGCTTGCTCCTTTAAACATTACCTGACAAATGATTCTGAAAGAATGCTTATCTCTCACCAAAGATGGATGTCAACTAGTGGTGGTGGTAGGAGAAAATGTCTTCCATTCATGAAGGGAAATGTCTTCCATTCATGAGTGATTTCTCACTGAGTCTTATGGTTCCTAAAGAAAATTGATAAAGCTGAGATTTTTTTTTTTTTTTGGTCTTGAACATTCTACCTGATGGATGAATTTATATTGACTAAGTCTGCCTTTGGAAGAGCAAGAGACACTTACTGACCAGTTTTCTTGGGAAATTGAAACATCAAAATAAATAGCATGGCCCGGTGGGTAAAGGCGCCCCAGTCTGATCCTCGGAACGAATGTAAAAAGCTGGATGAGGCAGAGCCCATCCGGAATCTCAGCACTGCTGGGGCCAGATGGAAGGCAGAGACGGGAAAATCACTCAGAAGCTTGCAGGGCAGCTAACCTGGAGTGTGCTGAAGGGCAGAACTGACAGGGGAGACCCTGCCTCAGCAAACTGGAAGATGACGGCTGACTCTTGAAGTTGTCTTTGACCTCATATGTGTGCTGTGGAATGTTCTCTAATATTCTCTCTCTCTCTCTCCCTCCCTCTCTCCCTCCCTCTCCCTTTCCTTCCTCTCTCTCTCTCTCTCTCTCTCTCTCTCCCTCTCTCTCTCTCTCTTCTCTCTCTCTCTCTCTCTTTCTCTCTCTCTCTTCTCTCTTTTCTCTCTCTCTCTCTCTCTCTCTTTTGCCTAGCATGTGTGAAGACCCTAAATTCCCTTCCCAGCACTGTGAAACAAAAAACAAACCAGGAGTAATAGTGTAGCCTCACAGTTTTTCCTGCTGGGATCTCACCAGAAGTCTGTGGCGTGAGTCACGGGAGCATGAGATGGACCCAGGTGAGACTGCCCAGGTTCCCTGAGAGTACAAGTTGTGGCTCTTGAAACCTGTCAAGCATGAGAGAGGCAGTGGGGAGAGTCTAAGGAATTGTTCTAGAGCAAGGAGATAGATACCATCCTTGGAGCACGTGATCTTGGACATCTTGGATTAATGCTATTGTTGGGTCCCAGTTGACTGGCATCTATGGATTGGATGATGGCATGTTGGCTTACTAACTGAGATGCTAAGGAAATTGTCCTCTGAGGGAGCCCTTGTTTTGTGAAATATATGCTGGCATATACAGGGAACCTGTCTGCAACTCACTTTCTAGTGCTTCAGGAGAATGCTAAAGGCTGAAGAATTGATTACCACGATGAAGGAGGCAGGAACTCCTATCTGCTTTGTGCTGCTTCTGCAAGTTTAAATGAGATTAAAATGATTTCAAAATTAACTTTTTTAAAGTTGGAAAGCTTAGGGAAGGACCACAGTACTGTTTGGAATTGAAAGCGATGTATGACAGTGACGTTGAATATGGAGAATGATGGTGGATGGAATCATCTTGGTTGTGTGTGTGCTGTGTGTGGCGGGTGCACACAGAGGCTAGAGCAGAACATGGAGTATCTTCCTTTATGACTCTCTGCTTTATTGCCTTGAGATAAGGGCCTCTTACTGAACTGGGCAGGAGCTTGCAGATTCTACTAGAGTGTGTAGCTTGTGAGCTCCCAGTACCTTCCCCTCTTTGTACCCCACCTCCCTGTGCTGGTTGAATTTTATCAACTTATCATGAACCTGGGCATATCTAAAAAGGGAAACTTAACTGAGAAAATAACTCCATAAGATTGGCCTGGCAGATCTGTAGGTCATGTTCTTGATTAATGATTGATGTGGGCAGTGTAAACCTTGGACAGGTAATCGTGGACACTGTAAGAACGCAGGCTGAGCAAATCACGGGGAGAAAGCCAGCAAGCAGCACTCCTCCATGGCTTCTGCTTCAGTTTCTGCTTCCAGGTCCCTGCCTTGAGTGCCTGTCCTGACTTCCTTTGTTGGGAGGAGTCTGACCTGAAAGTGTAAGTTGAAATAAACCCTCTCCTCCAGTTTCTTTTGGTCCTGGTGTTTTCTCATAGCAATAGAAACCCTAACACAGCTCCAGTGCTCAGGGCTACAGACACACAGATATGCCTGGCTTTTTACGTGAGTTCTTGGGATTTGTACTTAGGTATAAGTACTTGCAAAGCAAACACTCTTACTCAAGACTCAGGTGAGTTTGGGGGTAAAGGAATGTGACGTATGATTTTGGGGTAACAGTGTCTGACCTGTCTACTTGGGTGAGTTCCTTAAGCAAAT
This sequence comes from Rattus rattus, assembly GCF_011064425.1. NCBI lineage: Eukaryota > Metazoa > Chordata > Mammalia > Rodentia > Muridae > Rattus > Rattus rattus. The sequence continues at coordinate 53,784,015 of NC_046158.1, forward strand.
GGAGACAAATATGCTATTGTTGCCTTTTAAAAAGAGAAAAACAATGTAGACGTGTATGCTATCAGCCAGTGCACAGTGATAGTTGGGATAGTGTATCTTGTTTTAGATACTTTAATACTTTTAATGGGAGAATTCCTCCAAGCCTGTGGTTGCTAATGGAAACTGGAATGACCCTGTTCTTACTTTGTTTCATTGTCCCTCAGCCTTCTCCTTGCCACCTGGTATCTCTTTCCAAGGTCCTGGCTTCTCTTTCTGTTTTCTCTTTCACTGACTTTTCTTGCCCCTCTTTGCCCCTCCCTCATATCTAAACCCTCACCTTCCTTCTTTTCCTTTGGCCAAGTATTTCCTTGCTCGAATCCTTTTATTCTCTCAGTCTCTGACTTGCCCCTCCCCCTCAGAGTTTTGTTCTTCCCATCCTCTTGTAGCCACAACTATCAGAGTATTCTTTCCACTGTATCTTCATAGAGGAGAAGGCCAATCTGAGGTAGTTACAGAGCAGACACTCTATAATAAATGAGGTTTTATTAATAACTACCATTTACTGGCTCATTGCTATGGGCCAAGGATGTGCAGGCTGCATTCTGCATCTTTGCATTCACTCCTGACAGCAACAGCTTGGAGAATGTGTTTGACTCTCGTTTTACAGACTAGAAAGTAGAGGCACCGAACTAAAAAGAAAGACTTAAGTCCAAAGCTCAGAACTCAAGCTGCATTTCTGTTACATAGTTACAGGTATTAATTCCACAACTGGGCTCTGCAGAGAGTACCTTATGGGCTAAGTCATCTGCATGAGGCTCATTAAGAAGGCTGCAGTCCGGAAGTCCTGTTTCTTGGGCCAGCATGTGGGGGAGGGAAGCTGAGTTATGTGTCATGCTCTAAATGGCAGGGCCTTGGCAAGTGGTTCTATATCACCAGTGAATGTTGCTACGGAGAGTCATCCCATCCCCCCTTGCTGGCAAGAGTCTCCTTTCTGGGTGTCACAGGAACTAATTATGTGCTATTAAATCCAAGACCCATTTTATATTCCGGTGGTAAATCTCACATGTCAGGAGCAGTTAGTGACACTGTGGCATATTGCCTTCAGTTCATGCTGAACCGTGGGCATTAAGTCCTCTCAGCCTAGAGACGTTTAAATAACCACACCTGCTGTTACCCACTGCCACCCGAGTGGTACTTCAAGGTGACTAGTTCAGGACATCCCTCCAAGTCACAGTCTGGAGACTGCAGAGGTTTGCAAATACAGTTCATTCTGGAAGTCTGACTTTAGTTTTGCTTTCGAAATGGGGTCTTATGCTATTGTCCCGGTTGGTCTCAAACTGCAGCCTTCCTGCCTCAGCCCTCTGAGTGGTGGAATTGTAATGATATGCTGGCATGCCAGATGAGCCTTGAGTGCCTAGGAGGAAGGGAAGAGAGAGTTACTGAGGATGAGGCCCTGCATTGGTCTGTGGATCTTCTTAAAGATGGTGCCTCTGTTCTTACGTGAGCCCAATATAGTAACAGCAGCTAAGTTCTGTGGTCCAGTTGGCCAAATTGGATTATTGGATGTGTAGACCTCCTTAAAATAGCAGCAGCAGCAGCAGCAGTAGCAGCAGCAGCAACAGCAGCAGCAGCAGCCAAAGCTCTAGTTGGAATTTGAAATCACTGCTCATATATTGCTTAACTATGGACTCTTAGTTTGTACTCTTAGTTCTTAGAGAAAAAATGCAGGAATTAGAATCGCCCGGCAAGTACCTCTCCTTGGCTTGTTTTTGTTCGGTTTGGGAGAGCAAAACACGGTTCTCTTTTTGACCGCGTCTGTGATGTTGTAAAGGTATCCTTACTGAGGGGAAAACACAGCCGGCTTATGTGGCTTATGTGGTAGACATTAGGATTGTCCTTAAGGGAACTTCCCCTGTCGGTTTTGGGTTTTTAGGATGTTGGTGACAGGATACATGGGAAATTGAAGCCACTGGATATGGCTGGGGTGTGACTGAGCATCAGAAGCATCTGAGAGAAGTTGCTCTCACGGGAGCACTAGACGGTGGAGTCCATTGAGCCAGAGTCTGCCTCAGAACCAGCTTTATCAGCGGCTCAGCCCAGAGGTAATTGACTCTTCCGCTCACCAAGCTCTCAAGGACCCTCTTTGGTGAAGAATCTCTTTGTTTTCTCTCCACCCTGGGATTAGCTACTGAAGCCAGACTATTCACAGAGAATGCAAATCATAACCACCATGAAATGGTTTCTGGAAATCCCTGTTGTGTACAGTTTGAAGTGGTGATCACTTAGCAAACTACAGAGAGAGGGAGGTGGGCAGGTACACACCAGAACTCAGGGGAGGGACTCGGAGGAAACCATTCTCTCTGAGGAGCTATAGGAAGTTAATGGCTGCTGGGGGAGAAAGAGACATCTTCTCCAGTGGTGTAACTGGTGGTGAGGTGTCCACACTCCTATGGGTAACCTGTCCTTATCCTCCTGTAAGAAACCATAATGAAAATTATTAGATGATGAGAAAAAAAAAAAACAAAAGCTACGAAAGTTGAGAGGGGCGATATTTGGGAAGTGTAAAAGGATAGGAGGGAGTGGGAGGGGGCGAGAAAATGGAGGCGAATGTGATCTAAATAACATACTCAAGCATGAAAATTTCAAAGAAACCCGGTGTCATATGTATTAATGTATGCTAATAAAATATAAAGAGATTGAAGAATTGATGTTGGGGTAAGGTAGGTTACCATCAATCATTTAGTGCAGAGCAAAAACTTCCCTAGGAGTGTAATAAGCATGTACCAGGATCTGAAGGAATTCATCATGGATTTAAATCTAGCCCTTTAATAAGGTGCTGTGTCCTTATTAACTGAAACCAAATAGCAACATCCGGCAAGGGTAGAGGAGGCCGTATGAATGGCTTATTAGAAGTGGAAATTAAAGTCCAGGAGTAATTATTTGGTCATAAATCTTTGTTTGCTTTGTGTGTGTGTGTGTAAAACATTTTCCACTGATTTTTCCTGCAAGTTAGTCCCTAGCTGGAACTTCCGCCAAAAAGTCATCAGTGTTCAGCAGCCAGATACGGTCTGATCTTAAAAAGTGACAAGTTGAATTTGCAAGGATAGGTAGCAATGATTAGAGAGTGATAATCACGGCTGATTCAGACAACGCTGTCATCCTTGCTGGGTCACAGCAAGCCTTCCCTATTTTACATGTCAAAACGGGTAAAAAATAAATGGCCCTGCCATTCTGAGGTCAAGTCTGTACCGTTAGGCCTATGTTTAAACTGTCCCAGGCTGTCCATGTCTTCCCCAACTAGTGATCTCATAACACTGCTTTCGAAAGCGGAACACTCTCAGAGCCGGTGTTCTTTGCCACATCACCAGCTCCTCGTTCTCTGTTGCTACATTGTACATTGAAAATGAAGAAGGAGGGAAGCCATCTGCTCCAGTCAGCTCTGTGGAGGCTGTAGCCACTGATGGTCCGGAACTCATTCTCATCCAACCCCAGGCAGTTTTGCTTCTGGTGTGATGTTGGGGGTCACCATCCCCCATATCCCAGGCTGTAGCTTTCTCAGCCAGGGACCTGGCTTCCAGGAACTGATGCTGATGATGTCGTTTTTAATCCCTGGTTCATCTCTCTACTTAAAATGCAAAGATGTCCTGCAACCTCCTGTGTTCTAGTTCGTAGAGACATAGCTGTTACAGAATGATTTTATGATTTTGGCCTAAAGCAAAAGTTGAGTTAGAAATAAGTGTCATGGTATGCACAAAAATAAATTATGATCTTTTGAGATGTAAATGTTATTATCACAAGTAATTTTTATTCGTGGCAGAAAAAAATAAGATTAGATCTCAGTACAAGAAATAAAAATTTCTTTAAAAAAAATCACTGTGCCACTGTCCAGAAATAAGATGAAAATTTGCATTAAATATATAGATCCCCCCTCAGGATTTTATATCCATTAAAACCATAGAAATGGAATCATGCTATGTCCCACATGCTACATTTCATAAATGGCTCCCTTTATTACAACAGTTCCTGTGTGGGCATTAAGTATTCATCATCACTTAAAATGGCTACAGGAATTTGCTGGACACATAGATGATATCCTGCTATTTTCACCCATAGCTCCTTGCTGTAAAGAGCATCTGGACATATGGTTGTGTGCTTGTTTGACTCTGTGTCCAAGATAACCTTCTATAGCATTACATACATTGAAAGCTTGTGAGATTTGTTACCTGGCTAGTCTCCCCAAAGTGTATTCTTGTCAATCTGGTGTGTGTGTGTGTGTGTGTGTGTGTGTGTGTGTGTGTGTGCAAGTGTGTGCGGGTGTGTGTGTGTTAGTGTGTGTATATGTGCATGTGTGCATGTATGTGGTGTGTGTGTGCAAGTGTGTGCGGGTGTGTGTGTTAGTGCGTGTGTGTATGTGCATGTGTGTATGTGTGTGTGTGTGTGTGTGTGAGAGAGAGAGAGAGAGAGAGAGAGAGAGAGAGAGAGAGAGAGAGAGAGAGAGAGGAGAGTATATGAGTGCTTGTGTATTTGTTGTTTGTTTGGTTGAGATAGAGTCTGTCATTCTGTAATCCAGATTAGCCTGAGACTCATTTTGTAGCCCAGGCTAGTCTTGAACTCACAGCAGTTCCCGTCTTTATTAAAACACATCTTTCTGTATAGCGTTGATCATTTGTATTTTGCAGTAAATCAGCCACTAAGTGTTCTTTTCATTTTTTTTTCCTGTAGAGACATCCTTAATTCAGCTTGCAGTTCTGTGAGTGCACTTGACACATCAGAGTATGGTTTTCCTTTGTCTCCTTGCTTTGCCCCCTTCTGGATTTGACTTTTGATTGCAGTTCAGTCAGGTGTGAGGCTAATTTAGTGGGTGTGTGAGCAGTCTGCATTAGTGGTCCTTGGTACTTGGGACTAACAATTTAAACACTTCTAATCTAAAGAAATTATAGGAGGTAAAGGGCTGTATAGCAGATCCTCCCAGATCCTTCAGTTCACTGCCTTGTCCCCGGTAGACCTGTTCTTAAATCACCCAAGAAAAGAGCAGTAGCCAGCTCTCACCAGCACAGCCCCTGAACTGCAGCTGGTTGGTTTTTTAAAGTGTTCTTTTTAAAACCATTTCAGCAACTCACCTATTATTATTCATCCTCAGATCTAATATCTTTGGTTCTTGGGGCCTTGGCAATCTGACAGTTTTATGGTTATGCAAATGTTATTAAGCTTCTCGGGATGGTGATGGATGTTCTTCCGGCTGGTGGCTGCCAGTATAGGCACGTCACCTTCAGCTGTCACAGGGCTGGCTGGTGTGACCTTCATCTCAGGCTGTTGGAAAACACACTTGCCATGCATCCCAGGACACTTTGGAGTGGTTGCCTGGGCAACCTCCATTGCCTCTAATCAGGTGCCCCAAGGATAACCTGGGTCCCAGAGGGAACACCACATCTGAGGAGACAGCTCTGTCCGCAGCACTACAGCAGGAGCATTTCCGTGCATTTTAGGGTACTCTGCTAATGTTTGGGGGTGGGAGAGTGTGCCAGAATCTAAAGATGAATCAAGGAAGGAGGGAGGAGAGCGAGAGGAAGGGAGTTAAGAGAACAGGAGAGAAAAAGAGGCAGGAGAGATTGCGTTGAAGCAATGGGCAAACTCAAGATAATAAATAAAAGAATGTTCGCACCCAAGAAAATGTCGTGGTGCAATCGGAGTAGAGGCCAGAGTCATGCTTAGAAAAATTCTAGGTGATAAATACTCAGGTTTGGGTATGGTGGTGTACGTGCCTGTGCTCCTAGCATGTGGGAGCTGGGACAGATGGACTGTGGATTCTAGGGCTGCCTGTACAAAGACAGATCAAGGCCAGTGTGAAATACGTAGAGACACCCTGTCTCAAAACAACAATAACCAAACAGCAGTGTGTGGAGTAGGAAGAAATAGGGTGAAACTTTCTGAAAACAAGGCAATAAAACATATTACAAGCCCCCGAATAAACAGACGTGTGTGTGTGTGTGTGTGTGTGTGTGTGTGTGTATGTGTGTGTGTGTAGTTAAACTGTTTTGAGGAACCAACATTGTATTCTTTTTTCTGGAATCAGAATGATATTATACAGAATCGCAGGACATAGTTTCCTTGTTATTTCCAAAAATTAAAATGATTTCAGACTTGAAACTGGCATGGAGTCAGCTGTGTGCACACGTGTACTTAATTGTACCTACAGATGTACCTACCAGGAGGATGATGGTGGCAGGCAGTGGGCTTCAGGTCCTCTGAGCTCTGAGGGGAGAGGACCATTGTGTGGCTTTGGATGAAGGCTAATTTGGATTTTATATATAATTTTGATATTTATGATCTATATAGTCAAAGTATGAATTTACCCTTGGATACCCAGAACTGCCCTGAAACCCGCTTTTTGAGCATCCTAAGCTGATTATAGGAGGAATGCAGATGTTGTTGTAATTGATATTTGAACTCTGAGCCCTTGCTCAAGTATAGGTACTTAGTAAATGTCAACAGCGATGACATTGCCAGGCTTCAGGATCTCACAATCATTTACATATTTTCTAGGGATCAGATTTTGTAGTTCTGAAAAACCTTGGTTTCCATCTGTGGTCTGTTGGGTATGGGATAGCATTCCTAAGGGTTATAGGAGAGACGTTGAACAGATGCTTTAAAGAGGCTGAGGGATTGCTTTAGGATGGCTTTGCCCTCTGGAGCAGCCAGCAAGAGTGGGAGGACCATTACCTTCCCGTGGACCCGAAGAAGCAAGAAAGGAAGCCGTGCCTCTGGGGCTCAGCGAAGACTCTAGCCATAGAACGGTAAATGCAGCCAGACCTGTGGCAGAGTCCAGGGGTTGGGGTAGAGTTAGTAGGTCAGTAGGTTAGTAGGTCAACTTCTCTGCTCTTCGTTTTCCTCTTGGTTCCTTCAGCGAGCCAAGGTCTTCTGGACACTAGGGGGTAAGAGGTGCTCCCATACAGAGGACAGCTTCCTGAACCCCAAAGGAGAACAGACGATGGGAATGACTGTGTGGGGTAAAGGAAGTGAAAAGGAGGAATAATGGGAACATGTGCTTAGTATCCTTGCATTCTCGAAGGATCTCCTTGCACTTTGGGGGCATAAGCATTTGGAAGAGAAGTTGTTTATATAGAGATGTTTTTGTAACCCCTGGCAGCAGAATGTCAACACTGGGCGGTCTTCTCACTTTCCTAGTTGATTACTCTGTTTGTGGGGTGTTCCACTGAGTCTAGTATGCATTCCACAGTTAGATGTGGGGAGAGTGGGAGTTCATGCTTTAAGACTTTTTAACATTAGGAATCGCCGTCTGTTTGAACTATCTCACCAGCACCTAGCCAGGTACCCAGCAACAGTAAATACTAATGGCTTGAATAGATGTTGGAAGAACTGTGTGCTCACCTCTTCCATGACCAATTCGGTGCCGTCAGTGCATCTTCATAAAGAAAGAGGCAGGTGTCTTTCCAACGCTGGGCCTATAGCATTGTGACACCTCAGTGAAAGGCAGGGAGCGAGCAGGGTTCTGTTTCTTTATGGCTCAAGCTCTGGCTTTATTAGTGGTGACAGTAGAGACATGTTGGGTCCATTGGTAGCAATAGACTAACCCGTGTTTAGCGTCTCCTCTGAGCTAAGGTGTGTAACTGGCTCCTGTAATAAGGATGGGGTTAGCGCTCTTACAGCGATGGAGAGTCGATTGAAACTGGGTCAGGACTGAGGTCAGTAGGACTGATCATATGCAGCAGAGGATTCAGAGAATTCAAATTCATTGAATAGATCAGATGCATACATTACCCAAGGTGGCTAGCACGTATAACCTATCCCTCAGAATGGATCAGAGCAAACCAGAGTCACCAAGATCAGCCCCTGGTTACTGTCTTTAAAGCACAGAAGGCTGCATGTGTGTCATTGTATAGGGGGTAGACCTTAGCCCTGGGTGTAAATTACTCAAAGACCAGTGTAACTAGGGCTCAGAGATGACTCAGCTGGGAGAAGCTGTCTGCTGTTGCAAGGGACCTAGGTTCGGTTGCCAGCACACATATGATGGCTCACAATCGTCTGTCCTAGCGGGTGCCTGTTCTTTGCCTCTGAATGTGGAGCACAAACTTAAATGCGGATAAATGTTCAGTTATATAAGATAATAAGACAATAAAAACAATAAAATATTTTTAAAGACAAGTGTAAGTCTCCCAGACCTAGTCTGTAGAGCTAGTAAAAGTTAATGTTTTAGTGTAATAAATACTAAGAAGTTGATATTACACTTTTATATGATTATATAGTTTGGTCTTTCTCAGCAACTTACAGAAACAATCTCTCTCTCTCTCTCTCTCTCTCTCTCTCTGTGTGTGTGTGTGTGTGTGTGTGTGTGTGTGTGTGTGTGTGTGTGTGTGTATGTACATGTGCACTAGGCGTGCATTTGCAGGCCAGAGGTCCACTTTGGGTTTCATTCCTTACACACTAACTACTTCATCTTTCTGAGGGTCTACAAACCCCAAAGATTCCCCCTGTATGCGCCTCCCCAGCACTGGGATGACAAGCAGAGTTGTTTTAGGGTTGTATTGCCGTGGAGAGACACCATGACCAAGGCAAGTCTTGTAAGGGATAACATTTAACTGGGGCTGGCTTACAGTTTCAGAAGTTCAGACCATTATCATCATAGCAGGAAGCATGGCAGTGTCCAGGCAGACATGGTGCTGGGGAGTTCTGCATCTTGATCTGACTGCAGCAAGGAGGGACTGTCTTCCAGGCAGTGGGAGGAGGGTCCTTTCTACACTGGGTGAAGCCTAAGCATAGGACCTAACAGCCTGCCCACACAGTGACACGCTTCCCCCAACAAGGCCACACCTATTCCAACAAGGGCACACTTCCTAATAGTGCCATTTCCCATGGACCAAGCTTATTCAAACCATAACAGTAGACAACCACGCCCAGCTCTTTAACTTGATCACCAGAAAGCCAACTCGAGTTCTCAAGCTTACGTGGAAAGTCCTTTACTGACTGAACTTTCTCCTCAGCCTCTGGGCCAGCCTTTTAACAGACTGCTGTAATTGACTAGTACCTGCCAAGGTCCATTTCAGTAGTCTCCACCGTCTGCTTTGCAGTTAGAGCCTTAGTGCATATCTGGGTACGTGTCTACCCACAGTGGAACATAAACAGTTCTTTCCCAACATTTTCACTGCCTCCAGCATCCTTTCTTAATCTCTCCGAATCTAATAAGCAATTTTATTTGTTTGTGACAGAGTCATGCTGGAGCTGGGGACTGGCTTTTATCCTCAGAGCTGTCTTCTTGCATTTATTTAAATCTTCATGTCATTGATCCAAAGATGGATATCTTTGCTCTTGGTGTTCTTAAACCACGCCCATGTTTGCTTGTCTGTTTTCTCTTAAAAAATTAAATGAGGTAAAGCAACATCTTTTTTTTCATGTCACAGACAAACTAAGAGTGCGGGTTTCTTCCGCTTGAAGAATCCCCAGGCATTCTCTTATACAGTTCACGTCTTTTACTGTTGGCTTATTCTGGAATCTAGTCTAAGATATCTCAATGTCATATAGAGATAAATGACTTTGAAATTAATGCATCAGTAATTTATCATGCTTCCAGATGAGTTCCTTGACTTGAGAGAAATATGTTGGGAAGTAACTTATGGGAGAGCAGAGAGCTCCATGACTAAGCAGAGGAGAAAGCTTGTGATTCCAAGCGCTTCGATTTAAGTTTTAGCATTGGCCTTACTTGCTATGTGACACCAGACACATTACTGTAGAGCCTTGGTTTCCTCATCTATAAAGTTGAATGATGGTACTTATAAGGTAATTAGTGTCGTTAAGCCAGTAGCAATTTTATTCTAGGTAACAAATAATTATTAATTAGAATTGTTATTTACTTTTAGAGGAGGAAACTGAGTCACTGTGTTCCTTTCCATCAGGGTTTCAACATCACATGCATCTTTTTTCTCCACTGCCTTTAGATCACATTATGTGCTGTCTTTATGTGTGTTTGCATACAATGTGTGTGTGTGTGTGTGTGTGTGTGTGTGTGTGTAGATCCTTGTGTGTACATGTGTACATGAGGTCAGAGGTCAGCACTGAGTGTCTTCCTCAGTTGCTCTCTGCCATATATCTTGAGACAGGGAGCTCAGTGATTTACCCAGACTCATTGGCCAGTAAGGTCCCAGGATCTTTCTGTGTCTGCACACGCACCCCATTCCCCGCCCAATGCTAGCATTTTAGACATATGCTGCTATAGCCAGTTTATTACATTGGTGCTAGGGATTGAACTTAGGTCCTAATGCTTGCCTGGCAAGTACTTTATCCCCTGAGCCATCTCCCCATCCTGCATGTTGTTCTGTATAACCCGAACATCAAAGTTGCCCCTCAGCCCAGAGCCGAATTCTGAATTAACAGCTCTCAGTTTGTCTTCGAGAGGCAATGCTCAACGGTACCTCTTTCGATTCTGCATTGCAGGGTTAGAGGGTGAGGGCAGAGCTGTTCCTGGACGCAGGGGTTCTCGTAACCTTCTCCAGAAGGACTCAGAGCACCTTCCCTGTCAGATAACCCACACATGTAAACGGCATTGCTTTAGTTACTCGTGGAAAAGGTTTTCCTCATGGACGGTCCCGTCGTGCACTGCTGGGAATGTATTAATTTTCACAGTACTGACTAACCTAAGGTATTATTTCCCCCCTTTTATAGTTATGTTTTCAAAACAGCTGATTTCAGCAACGTGTTTGATATTCCGAGCACAGAAATGGGGAGAAGTGAAAAAAGAAAACCAACTACACCCTTGAAGTGGCTTCAGACAGGAGATGCACGGTAGAAGTGTGGTGACTTCTGGCTTCTGGTGATGATTTCCAGTGCCTGTGGGATGACCTGGCTCTCTTGAAACTTCAAGGGCTGTGCACTGGGTTTCCCGAGCCTTTTTGCATCAGAGCTGCCTCCTCTGGATTAGCTGGGGCCTCCCTTTCAGCTGAGCATGGGCTCCTTTATCTCTGGCCGTATGTCTTCAGTGTTGATTCATTTATAATTACTGGAATCATGTGGACTTTATTACTTTAGTTAGCTGCGGCAATCTTTAGTGTCAGATTAAAGACCTCAGCAGAAGCCAGTGCCCTTGGCCTCTCTTTTATCTTCAGGGCATTCTGGAGGACCCTTATTGTCCAGGAATGGTGGACTTTGGTATTATAAGAAACCTGGCCACGAGCAAGCAATCTAATCTCTCTCTTGTTTGCATTGCTAATAACTGTACTTAACTGGTGGGTTGCTAGGAGTGTTAAGCTGGGCCACTTAGGCCATGAGCGTAGCATGCTAACTGGAGCATGGAGGTTCTTTCTTTCTCTCTCTTTTTTAGCATACCGACAATCATCATTAGTCTTTTTATTCACAGCAGCACAATTCTAGAGACTGAAAACACTCTTGCAGGCACATTTCATGTACTGACATAGCCATAGTTCTCGTATGGTGGCTTTTCTCCTGTTCTTAAAACAGCAGGGCAATTTACTTTATTCATTTTTTAATAGTGCTGATCATACAGCCCCAAAGACTGAATGTTCTCTCAGTATATTAGTAGGAAAAATAGAAGTATATTCATAATATTTCTTGAAGTTCATTATTGTATATGCCTGAAGTCATATCATTTATTTGAGTGTTCTATTGTATGTGTGGTAATAATACTTTGGGAGCGGAAGCCATACAGCAATGATGACAGCTTTTGCTCTTGCACCTGAAGAGGAAGCTGCAGAGAATCCCAATTTGGGTTACCCTTCCTAACGGTTCCGCAGCCTGCAAACTGCTAGCCTTGGTTAGGTCAGACTGGCGCCATCTGCCAGTGTGTTTATTACCAGCGTGTATGGCTTAGAACATTTGTTTTCAGATAATTACAGGTTTGTAAGAAGTTACCCAAAAGTGCACACAAGGCCATGCCTATCCTTCACTCACCTTCCTCCAAAGGTAATAGAATAACAGTAGCATAATAAAAATAAAATAAGATAAATATCAGGAAATTGATGCTGACATTATCTGCTAAACTATTCACATGAGGAAATATTTCTCCTGGTCAGTAAATCATTTTTATTTTCTTTAAGAGACATTTTAAAATGTCATCATTATTATTATCATTATTATTATTACTATTAATACATTAGAATATGTGCATGTGAGTGTCTGTGTGTGATGTGTGTGCATGTGTTTGCGCATGTGTGTATTAAGTGTCCTCTCTTAGGAGCCATCTACCTAGACTTTTTTTTTTCCTTTTTTTCTTTATTAACTTGAGTATTTCTTATTTACATTTTGAATGTTATTCCCTTTCCTGGTTTCTGGGCCAACATCCCCCTAGCCCCTTCCCCTCCCCTTCTCTATTGGTGTTCCCCTCCCCGCATTACCGCCCTCCCCACAACAATCACATTCACTGGGGGTTCAGTCTTGGCAGGACCAAGGGCTTCCCTTCCACTGGTGCTCTTACTAGGCTATTCATTGCTACCTATGAGGTTGGAGCCCAGGGTCAGTCCATGTATAGTCTTTAGGTAGTGGCTTAGTCCCTGGAAGCTCTGGTTGCTTGGCATTGTTGTTCATATGGGGTCTTTTTGCCCTTCAAGCTCTTTCCAGTTCTTTTCTCTGATTCCTTCAACGGGGTCCTATTCTCAGTTCAGTGGTTTGCTGCTGACATTCGCCTATGTATCTGCTGTATTCTGGCTGTGTCTCTCAGGAGAAATCTACATCCGGTTCCTGTCGGCCTGCACTTCTTTGTTTCATCCATCTTGTCTAATTGGGTGGCTGTATATGTATGGGCCACATGTGGGGCAGGCTCTGAATGGGTGTTCCTTCTGCCTCTGTTCTAGACTTAGCCTCCCTATTCTCTGCCAAGGGTATTCTTGTTCCCCTTTTAAAGAAGGAGTGAAGCATTCGCATTTTGGTCATCCCTTTTGAGTTTCATGTGTTCTGTGCATCTACTACCTAGACTTTTGAGACTGGTTCTCTCACTGGGACTGGGGCTTGTCAGTCAGGTTAGGCTGGCCACTAGCCAGGGACCCACCTGTTTGCACCTCCCAGGTTCTGGGGTTTCAAGCGCATACTGCCACAGTGGGCTTTTTTATGTGTGTGTTGTGCTTGAACAGGGTCTTCATGCCTGTGCTGAAAGCCGTTGACCAGCTGAGCTCCCTCCCCTCCCCACTTTTCGTCAGGTTTGGTTTTCATCTTCTGCGTTCTGAACAACGGGATTGGGTTCTATCCGGTCCATGTTCCTAATCTCTGAAGTCCTTTACAAAATCACAACTTCTTTCCCAGTGGTAGGGTGCGCTACAGCAGGTCTTGTGCCAATAAAGTAAATGTCTGACTTCCGTGTTGATCGTGAATGATTGTGCAGAGTGAGTGTTACTTAAAGGCGTGTGTGTCTACATTGGTTGGTCAGGAGGGCTGAGATGGCTAGCAAGTTAAGCGGGTTCGAAGAACAATGGCTGTGGGTTTCATGATGACGGACGCTCCGTGCCGGTCTGTTGTGACACGGTTCAGCGCTTGTTGCTCCTTTAGCGAGGAGGGCTTGGGTTCTGTGCGTGTATTTGGCCCTGGTGACACAGATAATGCTTAGGTGGATACTGTCTACACTAACACTAGTGTGTGCTATGTGACGACACACCAGGATCCTTTATAAGCGTAGCGTGACTGACTGGCTTGCCTGAAAAGAGACTTGATGAATAGAGAGTCTCCCAAGACCCATGCTGGTGCAGAGCGTTATGGTGCCATCCAGCATGGCTGAGTCTTCCCTGTACGATGCTTCTACGGCCAATCAGAGGCCTGACTTTGTAGTAAGTGATGATTCGGAACAACTTATCGTTTAAGCTTCCACATCCAAGAGTGAGCATGTAGGACCTGAGCTCACCTTCAGTTTCCTTTGGCCCAGCCTGACCCTGCCCTGACTGATTTCTTCTGGTCTCGGGCTAGTGCGCTACCTTGGATTCCAAGTTAATTAATTCGGTGGAAGTATCCGTCATCTCTCTTGTTCTTTGCTGAGTCATCAGGTCCGTGCCGACCTTGAGAGAATCCAAAGTTACCCTTGTCTTCTACTGCAGGACTAAATGACCCCTTTTCCCGAAGGTAGTCCCGACACTGAGTTGACTGCCCCAGCTGAGACCTCCCCGCAGTTAATCTTTGTATGCCCCTTTCATGATTGCACTTCCACAGGGGCTGTCCCAAGGGGCTTCCTCTTCTAGGACCCTAACCCATCCTACCCATCCACAAATGCACATCTTTTTAATTTTCCCTCTGCATAATTCACTGATATGATCAAGGTCATTAGGTAAGAACTCTTGCCATCTTCTTTGTTAAAATCCCCACTTCTCAACATTCTTACTGTTCCTGCTTCAGTTCCTCTGGTTTCGAGCAACTCGACAAGGATTTCTCTTTGTCTCAGTGCCCACCCCCTGTTTGTGCTGTCAGTCATACATAGCCCCTCCCTCTGGGAGATGCTGATTTACTACTTACTCCTCTTTGTTTCTTGAAACTGCCACTCTGTGCCCTCTCACCACGAGAAAATGGTCCGATCTTTCTGACCCTCTGAGGAAGAGCTTTTCGTTGTTGCCGCTGATGCTGTGAGTGGACAGCTCAGTGTTGAAGGACCGTGGTTCACACAGCAGGATGGTCAGCTAATAGCACCTGGAGTTGGGGTAACCTGAATGCCACCAAATGGCATTGCCAATGCCCACTGAGGGGCCAAGTCAGCCTATTAAGACCCAGTGCAAACCACGTTTGCCCCTGTCCCTTCATTGCCACCTTCCGTGCAATCCCACTGTCACCCTGTCCCGAGAGATCCCCTCACACTCTTCATCTGTTTACTGCTCCAGTCACCCAGTTGTGACTTAGCTGTGTCTTGACAAAGCCTCTTATTAAAACATGCTGGCAGAGGACAGAGTGACTGGGTAGCCAAATGTACTGAGTGGCTGTTCTCAGTTCCTTCATTTGGGGTAATATCTGATACGATGACCTCATTTTATGTAGTCTCCTGAGTCATCTTCCATTTCCTTGGCTATATTCCTTAGGTCTGTTCTCACCAATAGATTTCATTTACAGGCTCTACCCTGTGCACTCCCTGTGCAGCCCCCTCCACCCCCACGCAGCCAGCCCCAACCCCGTGCAGTCTCCCTCCTACATGCATCCCCATTCTGTGCAGCCCTCCACCGCCCTGCATGCCGTCCTCCTGTGTAGCCCCCATCCCCCATGCAGCCCCACCCTGCGCAGGCCCTCAGCTCTCTTCCTCTGTCTCGCATATGTCATAAGCTCTGGGCGGATTCTGCCCCTGAACTGAACGTCAGGCTCACACCTTTTTGCCGTTGGATATGTCCAGTCGGTGGTTTACATGTCGCTTGGACAATGCTTTTTAAAAGGGCTTGCCTCTTCGCTGTCACTAACTCCCAATAATGGGACCCCACGGTATTTTATAAACTCAGTGATTCTTTAAGCATGTTTTGGCCGGTTACCCATCAGTAAGAAGGGCATACATCTAACATGCAGGATTTGTTAATGAACAAGAGCATCATAAAACATATAGTAGAAAATGAAAGAATATTAATTTAATGTTTAAACATTTAGGCCCTGCCCATTGGTGCACACCTATATTCTTGGCTGCTCTGGAGGATGAGGCACACGGATCACAAGTGTGTGTGTGTGTGGCCAACACAGGCAATGGTTTAATTTCAAGTTCAACTTAGGCAACTAAGGGAGAGTCTGTCTCGAAACACAAAGCGGTCTGGGATATATCCCAGTAGTAAAGTACTTGCTTTCCATATTCAAGGTCTTGGCTTCCATTCACCATTGAGAGAGAGAGAGAGAGAGAGAGAGAGAGAGAGAGAGAGAGAGAGAGAGAGAGAGCCAGTTGCTTTAAACGCATGCGTGCTCGCGTACCTTCTTTCCGTGTGATGCACAGGAGCAAGCCAGGCCTTGTGTTTTGTAGGCAGGCCTTCTCCCCGGGAGCCGCCATCCCATTTCCTATCGGCAGCCACTTTATGCCCATCAATTCTTAAAAGCCAGACGTAATACTTAGTTATGACACTTACTTTGGTTCTTGACTGGATTGTCTAGGTTAAAGCAGTTAACCTTAGAGTTAAATGGAATAAGCATATTTTGGGCTATTCTCATAAAATCATGATGTTCAGACAGAATGATGGTGGTTAGGAGTTGTGGGACTGAGAGGATACATTATTATAGCCTCAGAAGGGGAAACATTATTATAGCCTCAGTCTGCAAAGATGATCGACAATAGTGATGGTTGTAGGAGTAAATGTGCTAATTAATACCCCTCACTTATGCAGTTTGGACCATATATCGTGATGCTTTGGGGTATTACTACAGTTATAGTTTACTATGGTTAAAGGACACCAAGTAGAAATGCTTCCTCGACCTTCCGAACATGAGGGCGCACACCTTTAATTCTAGCCCTTTGAGAGGCAGAGGCAGCTGGGTCTCTGAGTTTGAGAACAGCCTGGTCTACAAAGTAAGTTCCAGGACATCCAGGGCTATGCAGAAAAAAAAAAACCTGTCTTTAAAAACAAACAAACAAACAAACAAGTAATTTAAAAAGAAACATAATTCTAAAATAATTTAAAAAGAATATTTTAAAATAATTGAAATTAAAATTAAATTTAAATTAAAAATAATTTTAAAAGAAAGAAATAATTTAAAAAGGAAGCACCCACCTAATTACTTAATAAAAGTAGTAAATATTGCTATTATTATTTGTCTATCAATATCATTACTCATTTTTTCCCGTGGGTCTCTCTGTGCTTGCAAATATCCTAATCTGGCTCAGTAATTGGTCATCTTACACATTGTGTGCTATGTTTCCTTATACTCAATAAGTGATCAGAAAATTGTTTATTTAAATAAATGTTCTAATGAGAGTAGATTTTTGAGCCCTTAAAAAACACATTTGGGGAGTCAACTGCGTGAAAACATGCATGACTTAATCTCAATATTTGGGAAGCAGATGCAGGCAGATCTCTGAGTTCAAGACCAGCCTGGTCTACAAAGTAAGTTCCAGACAGTCAGGGCTGCACAGAGAAACCTTATCTAAAAACAAAACAAAACAAAACAAAAAACAAAACAAACAAAACAAACAAAATAACCAAAAAACTCATGTGTGACAGGAATATTTAATTCATTTTCACTGATATTTAGGGTATACTGATATTCCTTATGTACTCATGTTTATGGTGAAAAGGTATTCACATGAGAAACATATGTACTGGCTATTTAAAACATTGTACTTTGTGTCTTAAAAATGTTTGTAGCTGTATTAAGTTTAAATGATTGCCTTGGACAAAGTGGCCATAAGAGTAATTAAAAAATGTGTGTTAGTGGAACCTCCAGCCACTCTAGCCAGAGAAGCAGGTAAGCTAACTGTAGATTTTCATCCCTTTCCAGGGTCCTCAAATTCAATCCCCCAGTCTTATCCTCAGGTCTTTAGCAGGACACCTGATGAAGCCTACCCCCACCACATACTTCTACAGTGGACCACATAGACCTTCCCCTCCAAACTTACTTCCCACAACTCATTGCTTTATCCCAGCCCTCAATTCCAGCAGGCCTCTCTGGCCAGTGAAGCAATTGGGCTAACTGTAGAATTTCCCTCTCCCTCAGTTTCTCCATATACACCCCCCACCAGCCCAGTCTCATCCTCAGCTCTGTAGTAGACTCCCTGCGGCCTCTTCTATTCTCTGCCATGGTGCTGCTGAAACACCTTGCATTCTTCCTTCCTATGGATTCCTCCCCATTCATTAGACCCCACCACACCTCCATTCCTAAATGTCAGCTCCCAATACTTAGAAAAACATTTTACTTGGAGCCCCCAATGGTCACACTTAACAGGATCCCAGAAGAATTTATTACCAGGCAACACATAGCCACTACACTCTCCAAAGAACCAGAGAAGGCAACATAAACCAGGGAACAAAATGGCGCCCATTAAAGACAAGATAAGATAGCAGCATCCAGAAGAACAATCTTCCCAAACAGATGCCTAATACCAGTGTAAAAACACAATAACAACCACGACAATATGTCTCCATTAGAGCCCAATGACACTACCACACAAGGCCCTGAGTATTGCAGCATAACTGAAGCATGAGAAAAAGACCATAAGTAGCCTTTGTGAATATGATAGAGGTTCCTAAAGAGGACATAAATAAATCCCTTAAAGAAATATATGTAAATATAAACATGGAAGGAAATGAATAAAACAGTTCAATACTGAAAGTAGAAATAGAAGCAAGAAAGAAATCTTAAAATAAGGGCAATCCGGAAATGTAAAATTTAGGAACTTGAGCAGGAACCTCAAAGGCAAACCTCACCAACAGTATACAAGAGGCAGAAGAGAGAATCTCAGGCACTGGAGACACAATAGAAAAAATGGATACCTTGGTTAAGGAAATGTTAAATAAAAAAAAAAGCAACCATGCAATCTCCAATACTATGATAAGACCAAGTCTAAAAATAATAGGAACAGATGAAGAAAAAGAAATTCAGCTCAAAGGCACAGGAGACATTTTCAACAAAATGCTAGAAGAAAATTTCCCCAACCTAAAGTAGATGATAATCGTGGTATAAGAAGTCAGAGCATGACAAATACAGAGGTAAATGCTAGTAGCCAATTACTGAACTGAGAATGGGGTCCCCATTGGAGGAGTTAGAGAAAGGATTGAAGGAGCTGAAGGGGCTTGCAACCCCATAAGGACAACTACCAACTAACCAGAGCTCCCAGGGACTAAACCACCATCCAAAGAGTATGCATGGACAGACCCATGGCTCCAGCTGCATATGTAGCAGAGGATGGCCTTCTTGGGCACCAATGGGAGAAGAAGCCCTTGGTCCTGCTAGGGCTGGACCCTCCAGTGTAGGGGAATGTCAGGGTCGAGGTGGGAAGGGGTGGTTGGTTGGGTGGGGGAACACCCTCATAGAAGCGGGGGACGGAGGGGGATGGGATAGGGGGTTTACAAGTGGGAAACCGGGAAAGGGGATAACATTGGAAATGTAAATAAAAAATATCCAATAAAAAAAAAACATTCAGAACCATCAAATAGACTGAACCAGAAAAGAAACTCCTCTTGGTACATAATAATCAAAACAAAAATCATACAAAACAAAGAATATTTTTAAAAACTGCAAGGAAAAAAGACTAAGTAACATATAAAGGCATACCTATTTGTCTTCTCAATGGAGACTCTACAAGCTAGAAAGGCCTGGATAGATGTTCTTCAGACCCTTAGAGATCAGAGATGCTGACACAGACTATTATACCTAGCAAAACTTTCAATCGCCATAGATGATTGAAATAAAACATTTCACGATAAAATCAAATTTAAGCATTATCTATCTACAAATATAGAAAGTGACAGAAGAAAAACTTCAACCTAAGGAGGTTAACCACACCCAAGAAAACACAGGAAATAAATAAACCAGCAAAGCAAAAAAGGAGAAGCATGCACATGCACAGCACTACAACAACAAAGCTCATTGATACCTCAACATCAGTGGTCTCAATTTCTCAATAAAAAGACACAGACTAACAGTATGGATGTAAAAACAGGATCCTTACTTCTGCTGGATCCAAGAAACATACTGTAACATTCAAGGACAGACACCACCTAAAGATAAGAGATGGAAAAATATTACTTCAAGGACATAGACCTAAGTAGCAAGCTGATGTAGCTATTAAATGTAATCATTTAATATCATACACAATTGGACTTCAAACCAAGACTAATCAGATAAGAGAGGGAAGGACATTACCTATTTATCAAAGGAAAAAGTCACCAAGAAGACATTGCAATTCTTAATATTCATGCCTCAAGCACAAGGGCACCCAAGTTCATGACAGAAACACTACTACAGCTAAAATCCCATATTGATCTCACATAGTGATAGTGAATGACTTCAAGTACTTCACTCTCACTAATAGACAGGACATCCTCACAAAAACCAAGCAGAGATATGCTGCAGCTAAGTGACCTTATAAACCAGATATACCCAACCACCAAAGAGAATTCGTGAATTTCTCAGCACCCCATGGAACTTTCTCTGAAATTGAGCACATACTTGGAACAAAGCAAGTCTCAAGAGATGTAAGAAAATTGTAATAACACCCTGCATCCTATCTGACCACCAGGGATTAAAGCTGGATATTAGCAACAATGGAAAGCTTACAAACTTATAGAAAGTGAAAATTCAATTTATGGGTCAAGATGGAAACTAATAAACAAATTGAAGACGTTCTGAAATTGAATGAAAATGAGTACACAATATACCCAATCTTATGGAGCACATGAAGGTGGTTCTAAGAGGCAAGATCATAGCACTAAATGCCTACAAAAAAAATGGAGATATCAAATACTAGTAACTTAACTGTACACCTGAAAACAAAAAAAGGAATTATACTCAGAAGAATAGACAGCAAGAAATAATCAAATTCAGGGCTGAAATTAGTAAAACAGAAACATACAAACAACAACAACAACAATAAAACACAAATTATCTATAAAACAAAGAGCTGATTCTTTGCGAAAATCAATAAGATTGACAAACTCTTATCCAAATTAATTAAAGGAGGAGAGATAAGATCCAAGTTAAAAAAACTAGAAATGAAAAGGGGGAAATAACAACAGACACTAAGGAAGTACATTAAGATATATTTTAAACTGCAATATGTTAAATATAAATATAACTAAATATTTAATATAAATAAAACAATTTTAATATATAATAAATATAAATTATATTTAAGTTTATAATTTAAATGAATAAAAGGAAATATACGTATTAAAATATAATATAAAAATAAAAAGGACATATAAGGATTTATAAGGATATACTTTAAAAACCTGTATTCCACCAAATTGGAAAATCTAAAAGATATGGATACATTTCTCAATACATACATACCACTTATTAAAGTTAAGTTGAGATCATATCATATAAGCCATTTAAACAGACCTGTAACACCCAGTGAAATAAAAGCAGTGATTAAAATTCTCCTCTCACTCCCTCAAAAAATTCAAGGACACAAAAATGTACCAGGCTTACAAAGAAGAGTTAATGCCAACATTCCTCATTATTTTATAAAATAGAAACAGAAAGAACATTGCCCAGTTTTATGAGGCTACAGGAACCCTGATACCCAAATCAAGACCTAACAAAGAGAATTACAAGCCAATTTTTTTGCATGAACATAAGATGCAACAATTTCTTCAAAACAAAACAAAACAAAAAGCTTACAAGCCAAATCCAAGAGCACAAGAAAGACTACCCACCATGATCAAGTAGGCTCATCCTAGAGATGAAGGGCTGGTTCAACATAGATAAATCAATAAATGTATAGAAACAAATTGAAAGAAAAAAAAAAACACACACACACGTTCATCTCACAAAAGGCCTTTGAGAAAATCTAACACCCCTTCACGATAAGAGTCCTGGAGAGAGGAAAGACACAGCACAATAAAGGCAGTTTACAGCAAGCCCATAGCCAACCTCAACTTAAAGAGACTCAAAACGACTCCACTAAAGTCGGGAGCAAGACAAGGTTGTCCCCTCTCTCCATACCTATTCAATATAGTACTTGAAGTCTTAGAAAAATAAGACAACTAAAGGAGATTGAGGTGTACAAATTGGATAGGAAAAAGTCAAGGTCTCTTTATTTGCAGATGATATGACAGTGTACATAAGTGACTATGGATGGCAGGAGGGGATTTCTATAGCTGACAAACGCCTCCAGTAAAGTAACAAAAAGTAGAAGCCCTCCTATATACAAATGACAAATGAGGAAGAAATCAATAACCTCACATAATATAAAATGTCTTGCGGTAACTCTAAGCAAGCAAGTTTCAGACTTGTATGATAAAAGTTTTTTGAAAGAACAAGTTTTTAGACTCATGTGTATAGGCAAAACCCAAGATAGGTTTTTAAAAGTTCACAAATAATAAAAAGAACTGCAGGGGGTATCGATATCCCAGACTTCAAATTATACTACTGAGCTACAGTAATAAGAACAGCATGGTATCAGCCCCCAAACAGGCATGTCAATCAATGGAATAGAACTGAAGACCCAGACATAAATCCACACACCTATAAACACCTAATGTCTTATAAAGAAGCCAGAAATACACACTGGGGAAAAATTATCTTCAACAAATGATGCTGGTCATCTTGGATGGCTGCATGTAGAAGAATGCAATTAGATTCATACTTATCACCCTGCCCCAAACTCAACTCCAAATGGATGGAGGACCTCAACATAAGGCTAGATGCCCTGAATTTGTTAAAAGAGAACATCAGAAGTAGGTTTGACCTCATTGGCACAGGAAAGGACTTTCTGGACAGAACATTGTTAGCACAGGCACAAAGCTCACAGATTTGACAATGAGACCCCATGAAAATGAAAAGCTTCTGCACAGCAAAGGACACCATCGTTTGCCAAAGGGACAACCTTCAGAGTGGGAGAGGAGTTTCACCTACTCCACATCTGATAGACAAAATGCAAAATATATAAAGAACTCAAAAACAAAAACAACAACAACAACAACAAAAAACAAAACCCCAATTCACTTAAAAATGGGTTACAGATCTAAACAGAATTCTCAAAAGATGAAAGTCATATGGCTGAGAAACACTTAAAGAAATGCTTAGCATCCTTAGAAATCACAGAAATGGAAATCAAAACTACCTTGAGATTTCATCTTAACCGTGGTCAGAATGGCCAAGATCAATAACACAATTGAGAGTTCATGCTGGTGAGGATGTGGAGTAAGGGGAACACTTCTCCATGGCTGGTGGGAGTGTCCGCTTGTACAGACACTGTGGAAATCAGTGTGGTAGTTCCTCAGGAGGATGGGAATCCATCTACCTCAAGGTCCAGCTTTATCATTCTTGGTTATATATACCTAAAGGACAACGTTCTACCACAGAGACGGTTGCTCAACCACATTCATTGCTGCTCCATTCTTTTTTTTTTTTTTTTTTTTTTTTGGCTGAGGGCTGAACCCAGGGCCTTGCTGGACAAGCAGTCTACCACTGAGCTGAATTCCCAACTCTGTGTTCTATTTTTAATAGCCAGAAATTAGAAACAGCCTAGATGTCCCTCAACAGAAGAACCGATACACAATAGAGTGTTACTCAAAAAATGAAATCATGATGTTCACAGGCAAATGGATGGAACTCAAAAGAAATCATCCTGAGTGAGGTATCCCAGACCCAGAAAGACAAATATGGTATATATTCACTTACTATGTGTTTATATTCGCTGTAAAGTCAATGGTCATCAAGCTATATTCCATAGAGCCATAGAGGTTAAGTATAGTGTAAGGGAGTAGGGGGAACAGAGAGATTGCCCTAGGAAAGGGAAGTGGAATAGATAATTATGGGTGAATGTGGGGCGGGATGGGGGTGAGGCAGGAACTGGAATGGGAGGGTCAAATCAGAGATGAAAGGGAGAGGAGACAAAAAGGGGTAAAATGGGGAGAGTTAAATTTATGGGCCATTCGAGGGATAATATGGAAATCTAATACAGTAGAAGCCTCCTAAAATATATATGAACATATATAAAGGTGACCTAAATGATATGGACAAATAATGTGGGAGGCAGAGCCCCTACTGGACATCTCTTGTCACCAAATGAAGCTTCCAATACCAGGATTGGGTTACATTTAGTTGAATTGTTGACTTAAGGGGTCCCATGGGAATCCCCACATGACCCAGCCTTTTGCCAAGGCTGTAGTTTGCTCTGTACAAACTGACAGCAAGGCCCCATTGCTGCAGGCCCCATTGCTGCAGACAGCACCTACACCCCTCACTGAGCAGAAGCACAGCTGGTGCCTACATAAAGCTTTCAGCCTTGTGCTCCAGAGTTTTATGTCAGCTTGACATAGCTAGAGTTCTCTGAAAGGAGAGAACTTCAATGACAAATGCCTCCATAAGACCTCTCTGTAGGGCATATTCTTAATTAATGATTGATAGACAAGGGCCCAGCCCATTGTGGGCAGTGCTACTCTGAGTTGGTGATCCTGGGTTCTATAAAAAAGCAGGCTGAACAACCCATGGGGCATAAACCAGTAAGCAGCACCCCTCCATGGCCTCTGCATCACCTCCCATCTTCAGGTTCTGGCCTAGTTTGAGTCCCTATCCCAACTTCCTTCAGGGTTGGGCTACCATGTGGAAACATAAACCAATAAACCCTTTCCTCCCCATGTTGTTTTTGGTCATGGTGTTTCATCACAGCAATAGAAACACTTACCAAGGCAAGTTGGTACCAGGATAGTGGGGTATTGTGACAAACCTGACCATGTTGTTTTGGGGAGGATCATGAAAGGACTTTGGAACTTTGGGCTAGAAAAGTCACTTAGTGTTGAGAGCTCAGTGAGCTTGGAAGATATCTCAAGAGAGCAGTACAGAAGATGGAGGTCTGCCTTGTGAGGTTTCAAAAGGAAGCAGAGTCTACCTAACGTTCTGTGTGACTAATCTGTGCTGTCTGGTCAGCTGCTAAAGAATCAGCCCTGGTTAAGAAGGCCAGTGCCACTGAAGTGGAAACCTTGTGTTACCGAGACAAATGATTCTGGTTAGCCGGGGTAGGAAATTCATGGTGATTAAGAAGAGAGCAGCATCATTGAAAGCTTCCGAGAAGTGTTTCCAAAGAATTAGCACAGATGCTATGTTCCATGCTTGGCCAAGGTTGTCCCTTGAGCTGGCAGCCAAACTTGGAAGTCTTTTTTTTTTTTTTTTTTTTAACTTGAATATTTCTTATATACATTTTAGTGTTATTCCTTTCCTGTTTCCGGGCAAACATCCCCCCCCCCCCCTTCCTTATGGGTGTTCCCCTCCCCACCCTCCCCACATTTCCGCCCTCCCCCCAACAGTCTAGTTCACTGGGGGTAAGTATTAGCAGGACCCAGGGCTTCCCCTTCCACTGGTGCTCTTACTAGGATATTCATTGCTACCTATGAGGTCAGAGTCCAGGGTCAGTCCATGTATAGTCTTTAGGTAGTGGCTTAGTCCCTGGAAGCTCTGGTTGCTTGGCATTGTTGTACATATAGGGTCTCGGCCCTTCAAGCTCTTCCAGTTCTTTCTCTGATTCCTTCAACGGGGTCCTATTCTCAGTTCAGTGGTTTGCTGCTGACATTCGCCTCTGTATTTGCTGTATTCTGGCTGTGTCTCTCAGGAGCGATCTACACTTCTGCACTTCTTTGCTTCATCCATCTTATCTAATTGGGTGGCTGTATATATATGGGCCACATGTGGGCAGGCTCTGAATGGGTGTCCTTCAGTCTCTGTTTTTAATCTTTGCCTCTCTCTCCCTGCCAAGGGTATTCTTGTTTCCCTTTTAAAGAAGGAGTGAAGCATTCACATTTTGATCATCCGTCTTGAGTTTCATGTGTTCTAGGCATCTAGGGTAATTCAGGCATTTGGGCTAATAGCCACTTATCAATGAGTGCATACCATGTATGTCTTTCTGTGATTGGGTTAGGTCACTCAGGATGATATTTTCCAGTTCCAACCATTTGCCTCAATTAATTTCATAAAGTCGTTTGTTTTTGATAGCTGAGTAATATTCCATTGTGTAGATGTACCACATTTTCTGTATCCATTCCTCTGTTGAAGGGCATCTGGGTTCTTTCCAGCTTGGCTATTATAAATAAGGCTGCGATGAACATAGTGGAGCACGTGTCTTTTTATATGTTGGGGCATCTTTTTTGGGTATATGCCCAAGAGAGGTATAGCTGGATCCTCAGGCAGTTCAATGTCCAATTTTCTGAGGAACCTCCAGACTGATTTCCAGAATGGTTGTACCAGTCTGCAATCCCACCAACAATGGAGGAGTGTTCCTCTTTCTCCACATCCTGCCAGCATTTGCTGTCACCTGAGTTTTGATCTTAGCCATTCTCACTGGTGTGAGGTGAAATCTCAGGGTTGTTTTGATTTGCATTTCCCTGATGACTAAAGATGTTGAACATTTCTTTAGGTGTTTCTCAGCCATTCGCATTCCTCAGCTGTGAATTCTTTTGTTTAGCTCTGAACCCCATTTTTTTTAATAGGGTTATTTGTCTCCCCCGGTCTAACTTTTGAGTTCTTTGTATATTTTGGATATAAGGCCTCTATCTGTTGTAGGATTGGTAAAGATCTTTTTCCCAATCTGTTGGTTGCCGTTTGTCCTAACCACAGTGTCCTTTGCCTTACAGAAGCTTTGCAGTTTTATGAGATCCCATTTGTCGATTCTTG
Source organism: Rattus rattus (assembly GCF_011064425.1). Classification (NCBI taxonomy): domain Eukaryota; kingdom Metazoa; phylum Chordata; class Mammalia; order Rodentia; family Muridae; genus Rattus; species Rattus rattus. The sequence goes on from NC_046158.1 coordinate 53,810,217, forward strand.
ATCTTAGAGCATAAGCCATTGGTGTTTTGTTCAGGAAATTTTTTCCAGTGCCCATGTGTTCCAGATGCTTCCCTATTTTTTCTTCTATTAGTTTGAGTGTGTCTGGTTTGATGTGGAGGTCCTTGATCCACTTGGACTTAAGCTTTGTACAGGGGTGATAAGCATGGATCGATCTGCATTCTTCTACATGTTGACCTCCAGTTGAACCAGCACCATTTGCTGAAAATGCTATCTTTTTCCATTGGATGGATTTGGCTCCTTTGTCAAAAAAATCAAGGACCATAGGTGTGTGGGTTCATTTCTGGGTCTTCAATTCTGTTCCATTGGTCTATCTGTCTGTCTCTGTACCAATACCATGCAGTTTTTTATCACTATTGCTCTGTAATACTGCTTGAGTTCAGGGATAGTGATTCCCCCTGAAGTCCTTTTTATTGTTGAGGATAGTTTTTAGCTATCCTGGGTTTTTGTTATTCAGATGAATTTGCAAATTGTTCTGTCTAACTCTTTGAAGAATTGGATTGGTATTTTCATGGGGATTGCATTGAATCTGTAGATCGCTTTTGGTAAAATGGCCATTTTTACTATATTAATCCTGCCAATCCATGAGCATGGGAGATCTTTCCATCTTCTGAGGTCTTCTTCAATTTCTTTCTTCAGTGTCTTGAAGTTCTTATTGTACAGATCTTTTATTTGCTTGGTTAAAGTCACACCGAGGTACTTTATATTATTTGGGTCTATTATGAAGGGTGTCGTTTCCCTAATTTCTTTCTCGGCTTGTTTCTCTTTTTGTAGAGGAAGGCTACTGATTTATTTGAGTTAATTTTATACCCAGCCACTTTGCTGAAGTTGTTTATCAGCTTTTAGTAGTTCTCTGCAGGAACTTTTGGGATCACTTAAATATACTATCATATCATCTGCAAATAGTGATACTTTGACTTCTTCTTTTTCGATCTGTATCCCCTTGACCTCCTTTTGTTGTCTGATTGCTCTGGCTAGAACTTCAAGAACTATATTGAATAAGTAGGGAGAGAGTGGGCAGCCTTGTCTAGTCCCTGATTTTAGTGGGATTGCTTCAAGTTTCTCTCCATTTAGTTTAATGTTAGCCACTGGTTTGCTGTATATGGCTTTTACTATGTTTAGGTATGGGCCTTGAATTCCTATTCTTTCCAGGACTTTTATCATGAAGGGGTGTTGAATTTTGTCAAATGCTTTCTCAGCATCTAATGAAATGATCATGTCTTTTTGTTCTTTCAGTTTGTTTATATAATGGATCACGTTGATGGTTTTCCTTATATTAAACTATCCCTGCATGCCTGGGATGAAGCCTATTTGATCGTGGTGGATGATTGTTTTGATGTGCTCTTGGATTCGGTTTGCCAGAATTTTGTTGAGTATTTTTTGGCGTCATGTTCATAAGGAAATTGGTCTGAAGTTCTCTTTCTTTGTTGGGTCTTTGTGTGGTTTAGGTATAAGAGTAATTGTGGCTTCATAGAAGGAATTGGTAGTGCTCCATCTGTTTCAATTTTGTGGAATAGTTTGATAATATTGGTATGAGGTCTTCTATGAAGGTCTGATAGAATTCTGCACTAAACCCGTCTGGACCTGGGCTCTTTTTGGGTTGGGAGACCTTTAATTACTGCTTCTATTTCCTTAGGAGTTATGGGGTTGTTTAACTGGTTTATCTGTTCCTGATTTAACTTCGGTACCTGGTATCTGTCTAGGAAATTATCCATTTCCTGCAGATTTTCAAGTTTTGTTGAATATAGGCTTTTATAGTAAGATCTGATGATTTTTTGAATTTCCTCTGAATCTGTAGTTATGTCTCCCTTTTCATTTCTGATTTTGTTAATTTGGACACACTCTCTATGTCCTCTCGTTAGTCTGGCTAGGGGTTTATCTATCTTGTTGATTTTCTCAAAGAACCAACTTTTGGTTCTGTTGATTCTTTCTATGGTCCTTTTTGTTTCTACTTGGTTGATTTCAGCTCTCAGTTTGATTATTTCCTGCCTTCTACTCCTCCTGGGTGTATTTGCTTCTTTTTGTTCTAGAGCTTTTAGGTGTGCTGTCAAGCTGCTGACATATGCTCTTTTCTGTTTCTTTCTGCAGGCACTCAGCGCTATGAGTTTTCCTCTTAGCACAGCTTTCATTGTGTCCCATAAGTTTGGGTATGTTTTACCTTCATTTTCATTAAATTCTAAAAAGTTTTTAATTTCTTTCTTTATTTCTTCCTTGACCAGGTTATCATTGAGTAGAGCATTGTTCAATTTCCACGTATATGTGGGCATTCTTCCCTTATTGTTATTGAAGACCAGCTTTAGGCCGTGGTGGTCCGATAGCACGCATGGGATTATTTCTATCTTTCTGTACCTGTTGAGGCCCGTTTTTTGACCAATTATATGGTCAATTTTGGAGAAAGTACCATGAGGAGCTGAGAAGAAGGTATATCCTTTTGCTTTTAGGGGTAGAAATCGTTCTATAAATATCCGTTAAGTCCATTTGGCTCATGACTTCTCTTAGTCTGTCTACATCTCTGTTTAATTTCTGTTTCCAAGATCTGTCCATTGATGAGAGTGGGGTGTTGAAATCTCCTACTATTATTGTGTGAGGTGCAATGTGTGTTTTGAGCTTTAGTAAGGTTTCTTTTACGTATGTAGGTGCCCTTGTATTTGGGGCATAGATATTTAGGATTGAGAGTTCATCTTGGTGGATTTTTCCTTTGATGAATACAAAGTGTCCTTCCTTATCTTTTTTGATGACTTTTAGTTGAAAATTGATTTTATTTGATATTAGAATGGCTACTCCAGCTTGCTTCTTCCGACCATTTGCTTGGAAAGTTGTTTCCCAGCCTTTCACTCTGAGGTAGTGTCTGTCTTTGTCTCTGAGGTGTGTTTCCTGTAGGCAGCAGAATGCAGGGTCCTCGTTGCGTATCCAGTTTGTTAATCTATGTCTTTTTATTGGGGAGTTGAGGCCATTGATGTTGAGAGATATTAAGGAATAGTGATTATTGCTTCCTGTTATATTCATATTTGGATGTGAGGTTGTGTTTGTGTGCTTTTCTTCTCTTTGTTTTGTTGCCAAGATGATTAGTTTCTTGCCTCTTCTAGGGTATAGCTTGCCTCCTTATGTTGGGCTTTACGATTTATTATCCTTTGTAGTGCTGGATTTGTAGAAAGATATTGTGTAAATTTGGTTTTGTCATGGAATATCTTGGTTTCTCCATCTATGTTAATTGAGAGTTTTGCAGGATACAGTAGCCTGGGCTGCCATTTGTGTTCTCTTAGGGTCTGTATGACATCAGTCCAGGATCTTCTGGCCTTCATAGTTTCTGGCGAGAAGTCTGGTGTGATTCTGATAGGTCTGCCTTTATATGTTACTTGACATTTTTCCCTTACTGCTTTTAATATTCTTTCTTTATTTTGTGCGTTTAGTGTTTTGACTATTATGTGACGGGAGGTGTTTCTTTTCTGGTCCAATCTATTTGGAGTTCTGTAGGCTTCTTGTATGCCTATTGGTATCTCTTTTTTTTGGTTAGGGAAGTTTTCTTCTATGATTTTGTTGAAGATATTTACTGGTCCTTTGAGCTGGGAGTCTTCACTCTCTTCTATACCTATTATCCTTAGGTTTGATCTTCTCATTGAGTCCTGGATTTCCTGTATGTTTTGGACCAGTAGCTTTTTCCGCTTTACATTATCTTTGACAGTTGAGTCAATGATTTCTATGGAATCTTCTGCTCCTGAGATTCTCTCTTCCATCTCTTGTATTCTGTTGGTGAAGCTTGTATCTACAGCTCCTTGTCTCTTCTTTTGGTTTTCTATATCCAGGGTTATTTCCATGTGTTCTTTCTTGATTGCTTCTATTTCCATTTTTAATTCCTTCAACTGTTTGATTGTGTTTTCCTGGAATTCTTTCAGGATTTTTGCGATTCCTCTCTGTAGGCTTCTACTTGTTCTCTAAGGGAGTTCTTCACGTCTTTCTTGAAGTCCTCCAGCATCATGATCAAATATGATTTTGAAACTAGATCTTGCTTTTGTGGTGTGTTTGGATATTCCATGCTTGTTTTGGTGGGAGAATTGGGCTCCGATGATGCCATGTAGTCTTGGTTTCTGTTGCTTGTGTTCCTCGCTTGCCTCTCGCCATCAGATTATCTCTAGTGTTACTTTGTTCTGCTATTTCTGACAGTGGCTAGACTGTCCTATAAGCCTGTGTGTCAGGAGTGCTGTAGACCTGTTTTCCTGTTTTCTTTCAGCCAGTTATGGGGACAGAGTGTTCTGCTTTTACGTGTGTGTAGTTTTGCCCTCTACAGGTCTTCAGCTGTTCCTGTGGACCTGTGCCTTGAGTTCACCAGGCAGGTCACTTGCAGCAGAAAAGTTGGTCTTACCTGTGGTCCCGAGGCTCAAGTTCGCTCGCGGGGTGCTGCCCACGGGTTCTCTGCGGTGGCAGCAACCGGGAAGATCTGCGCCGCCTCTTCCGGGAGCCTCCGTGCACCAGGGTTCCAGATGGCCTCCGGTGTTTTCCTCTGGAATCAGTAATGTGTGCAGAGAGCAGTCTCTTCTGGTTTCGCAGGCGTGTCTGCCTCTCTGAAGGTTTAGCTCTCCCTCCCATGGGGTTTGGGTGCAGAGAACTGTTTATCCGGTCTGTTTCCTTCAGGTTCCGGCGGTGTCTCAGGCAGGGCTCCTGCCTCTCCTGGGCCCTCTCCCACGGGAGCCCAGAGGCCTTATACAGTTTCCTCTTGGGCCAGGGATGTGGGCAGGGGTGGGCAGTGTTGGTGGTCTCTTCCGCTCTGCAGCCTCAGGAGTGCCCACCTGACCAGGCGGTGAGGTCTCTCTCCCACGGGTTTTGGGAGCGGAGAGCTGCTGCGGGCCGGGATCCGCGGGTGTGGGACTTCCGGTAAACACAGGACGTGCCCGGTCCTAGAGGAATTCTGCCTCCGTGTGTCCCGAGATCACCAGGCCGCTTTCTTGCAGCAGAAAAGTTGGTCTTACCTGTGGTCCCGAGGTTCAAGTTCGCTCTCGGGGTGCTGCCCACGGGTTCTCTGCGGTGGCAGCAACCGGGAAGATCTGCGCCGCCTCTTCCGGGAGCCTCCGTGCACCAGGGTTCCAGATGGCCTCCGGTGTTTTCCTCTGGAATCAGCAATCCAAACTTGGAAGTCTTAAGAGTCACTCAGGTAGGACTGGTTTTGAAGGCATGACGGAGACATGGAGAGCAGCTGAGTCTTGGCCACTGGTGAAGGTGCAGCCTCAGTAGCTGTGGAAAGGCCCAGAACTGAAGGGCTCACGCAGAGACGTTGAAGCTTGAGCGTAGGAGAAACCATTGATGATGTGCAGCCCAGCTGCCGTACAATCCCCAACAAGATGGAGATGCCGGGACCATGGGACGACCACCAAGAACAGCAGCTCTGGAGTGGATCCTGCCTCAGGTTAGAAGACAAGCTGAGTGTGCCGCAGCGGGTGGAGCTGGAGCAGTGACCCAGGCCCTGTGTAGGATTCCAGAAGAGCACGAGTGACTCCCAGACAGTTGGATGTTGCTTCCTTCTGAGTGTGACTGTGCCTTTCCTCTTGAAGTAAGGAAGTCTTTCGTTTATTTTACAGAAGCCCGCAGTTGAGAGACTGAACTTTAAAAGAGATTTTTGGGTTCTAAAGAGATTTTTCAGGTGTTTGACTTTTTAAAGAGTGTGGGAAAATTTTAAGTTTGTAAAATATTTTATACAGTAGTGTTATTAATGCATGAGTTGGGGGGATGAACATGAGAGGAGATGTTGTGGTTTAACAGTGAGGTGTTTGCGTGTCAGGGTATCAAGGGGTCAGGTGTGTTGGATAGTTGTCTGACACAAGCCCGAGTTATCCAAAAGAGCGAACCTGAGTTGATAAAATACCCTTCATAAGATGTATGGAAGGCGTTTTCTTAATTAGTGATTGATGGGGGGAGGGCCCAGCCCATTGTGGGTGGCGTCATCCCTGGGCTGGTGGTCGTGGGTTTGATGAGAAAGCAGGCTGAGCAAGTCTTGTGGAGCAAGCCAGTGAGCAGCACCCCTCCATGGCCTCAGCATCAGCTCCTGCCTCCAGGATCCTGCCCTGTGGGAGCTCCTGCTCTCACTACTTTTGATGATGAACTGTTATATACAACTGTGAGCAAAATGAACCCTTTCCTCCCCACGTGGCTCTTGGCCATGGTGTTTCATTAAAGCAGTAATAACCCTAACTAAGACAACGCCTCTGTTCTAGTATCTTTGGTTCAGGAGGGTTCTCTGCACACTACCAGAGGAGAATCATAAACCCAACCAACCACAAACCCTTTGATCTACAGTGTTGTCCCATCTGCAAGGTAGGCTAGGGCAGGGGTGGCTGAACGTTTGTGGGACTAAGTAACCAATATCTGATTTGACTTAAGGCCTACTCCACGAGATGGAACCCAAGGTGACTCTGGTTGGGTGACCAAGTTCCAGCAATGTAAGCCCAGGGACTTATGGTAAAACTGAATTCTACTGTTCTTAAAAATAATAATAATAGGAGTTGGGGATTTAGCTCAGTGGTAGAGCGCTTGCCTAGCAAGCACAAGGCCCTGGGTTCGGTCCCCAGCTCCGAAAAAAAGAAAAAAGAGAAAATAATAATAATAATAATAATAATAATAATAATAATAATAATAATAATAATAAAATCACAGCAACAAAATAACTCCTAATGACATTCTGCTAGACTCATACATCAGTGCCTGACTCAGCCGTCGTTAGAGAAGCTTCTGCCTGTACCAGATGGGAACAAGTACAGAGAGGCCCAGAGCCAGACGTTATGCAGAGACTAAGATATCTTGGAACCCTTACCTCTAAATGAGGCATCTCCATCAAATCCCTCCCATCAGGACTCAGGAATCCCTACAGAAGGGGAGGCAGAAAGAACGGAGTGGAGAACGGCAAGGAAACAGTTGATACTCATATGAACCCACAAAGACTGTGGCCGGATGCACAGGGCCTACGTGGGTCAGCTCCAGTGGAGTCCTAGAGCTGGAAGGAGAAGTGGACAAATGCCCCCATTCCTATCCCGGAAGCAGTCTCCAATTGATAACCACTAGCCAATGAACATTTAGTTTCCTTCAAGGGAGTCTCACTGGAAATGCAAACTGCCCTTCAGGGTTGGCCACACGCCCCCAGCAGTAGACGCCAACTACTGAGAAAGAGAAGTCGGTGGCGTCTTCGGACGTTTGCTGTCTCACGAGTCATGACGGGGCTTTTCCTCTTTAAAAATATCATCTTACCTGCCTTTCATTTTTATTCCCTCTGAATTTTTTTTCATCTCCCTTTTTAACCCTCCGGGTACTTTCTGTAGATTCTGACTTCCAGTTCAGTGTTTTTCTGGAATTCCAGAGTGTGGAGTGAGCGGGTCTCTGTTTCTTATGCTTCTCTGGGGGCGCTTTCCCTTCTGTTTATTTGCTTGGTCCCCATTCTGGTGTGTTTTGGTTTTGTCTTACTATGTTACATTCTGTGTCTGTCCCTCAGAAGCCTGTTCGTTTGCTGGTGAGAGACAGAAAGCGAGGATCCAGATGGAGGGACCCCCTTCCAGGTGGGGAAGAACTGGGAGGAATAGATGGAGGAGAAACCATAGTCTGGATAGGTACGTGAGGAAGAAATCCTATTATTAATAAAAGGGAAATATGTTTATGTTGGGTAAGTGTGAATGAGAAAGTTTGTTTGAAGTGCCAGGTGGGGGGAGAAGCTCAGGGGCCCCTGAACCAGCAGAGGAGAATGGTAAGGGGATGAGGGAAGGGTTGTGGGAGGGGGGACTGGGAGGGAGGCAGTGAGCGGGATGTGAAGTAGGAGCGCAGAAAAATACAATGACATGGACATGGAAAAGATACAATATGAAAATACATACCCAGCAATGGAAAAGAGAGGCTGCTTGGGCTCAGTTCCCCTCCCCCCCCCAGCTAAACTTCCTCCTTTAAACAACAACAACAACAACAACAACAACAACAACAACAACAAAACCAACCAACAAAACCCCTCAGCAGTCGCCAGCAACAGTTACTGTGCAGGTCTTAGCTCAGCAGCCTCTGTGCCAGCAAAATGTGATCACAGTTCCCACATCTGACTTGGCTCCAGGTCGCTGCCTCCTATTTCTCCCCTTTCCTTGTGAATCAGCAGATGTGCATGATGTCATCCTTGTGTTTGGCAGCCAAGTACGGCCCTGCCAGAAACCAAGCGTGGAGATCCTGCTTCTGTAGGTTTTGCTTATTAAATTGTGAAAGTTTTCAGTGAGTAAAGGATTTTTTTTTTTGAATCATGACATTTTGGTTTAATCAAAACAGAAACGTCCGGGGAGAGGGCTCAGGGGGTAACGTTAGCCGCGCAAGCATGGAGACTTGTCTGGATGTCCGGCATCCACGTAATGCCAATGATGCGGTCCAGTGAGTCTGCAATCCCGGGGCTATGCAGTAGGCTGGAGAAGTGCTCGAAGCTTATAGGCCAGCATGCCTGCCATCCACAGCGGTGAGCAGCAAGGGGTCACACTTCAAACAAGATGGAAGGCAACAGTCAACACCCTAGGTCGTCCTCCGACCACCACATGCTTTCTGTGGGATGTATACACACCCACCTCCCAAACACAGACATGCAAATGTACCCACACATGTACACACATAGACTCACACACACATCATCATTTGGAGTCCTGTATAACCAGCAACCAGATCGAGACTTGTACCATCGGTTTAGTGAGTTTCAAAGTCCTATGTGACTAAAGTGTGGTTAGAATGCTGTTGCTTTAAGTTTCTGTCAGTGACAGAGTAGGTGAGCTCACTTAGCCATCTTGGGACCATTCTAACATGTTTATGTATGTGTGTGCATGCATGTATGTATATGTATATATTATATAGGTATATATACACATGATCTATGTATATATATGTGTGTGTATGTGTATTTATGTATATATGTACACACACATACATATAAAATCTGCAGTTAAGATCTGCTTTACCGGGCTGGAGAGATGGCTCAGTGGTTAGAGCACCGACTGCTCTTCCTGAGGTCCTGAGTTCAAATCCCAGCAACCACATGGTGGCTCATAGCCATCTGTAATGGGATCTGATGCCCTCTTCTGGTGTGTCTGAAGACAGCTACAGTGTACTTAGATATAATAAATAAAAAAAAATTTTAAAAAAATCTGCTTTACCATGAGTCCATGAAAGAACCGACGCAGTATGTGCAAATAAAGCCTTAGAGCCATGGCCACAGATTAGTGCTGCTCCCAACCACACAGCGGTTACTGCAGACGCATGATAACTGGTTGACGTGCTGAGACCAAGTGACTGTTGAGTGCTCAGTCCTAAGTGGGACATCTGTATTACCTCTCCCCACCAAGACTCAAAGAGCATTGTAGGAGGGTGCAGAAGGGGGGTAAGAGTCAGAGGGTGGGGAGGAGCGCTGTGAATGCCTGACCTCTAGAGAACGGATGCATTTATATCATTCGATCATTTCAAGATGGATGAGGTGTACAGTAACTGTCGTTGGTTACAGCTGACCTTTCTGCTTCCTCAGAGTGTAGTTTTCTGCCATTGAGGCTGAGCCTTCTTTATTGCTCTTAGAGGGTCTCTGTGCTCCCTTCTTATTTTGCGGCCGCCTAGCTTGGGAGTAGACAGAATAGGGACGATTCACCTTCAAAGGAGGTGGCCCAGCCTTCAGTTCCTCTAGGATCTGTAGCGCAGAATAACATGAAAATCAATCTCTCTCTCTCTCTCTCTCTCTCTCTCTCTCTCTCTCTCTCTCTCTCTCTCCCCCCCTCCCCCCAACACTTACTGGGCATTTCCATCTGGAAGTCTCAAAGGCATCTTTAACTTTTTAACTCTACTCAAAGCCACTCTTTTGATCCCGTACTTGTCAGCTACACCAGTGTGTCCTTCTGTTCTTGCCTTTGTAGCACCTCCATTTAATCCATTGCTCCAGAGGAGCCCAGGGCCGCTTTGATGCTCACTTCCTCACTGCACTTCCCACATGTGTCCGTGCGTGCGACAGCTCTGTCTGTTGAACTCAGAATACATCCCAGACTCCTCCTTCTCCGGCTTCCACAACCACAGCTTCCTCTCGTCCTGCTCTCTGTTCGTACCCTTCAGAACACAAACTTCATCCCATCTCTGCCTTGACTATAGTCTGTCACTGCCTTCCACGGTGCTTAGACAAAAAAAAAAAAACAACCTCAGCTCTCCAAATGATCACCTTCGTGCCCACCCCTCATGCCGCACAGACGCACTCCCCTTACGTAAGTGCTGCTTCCGGGAAAGCCTTACACTTCCACTCACTGAGGTCAAATCCCTTTCATTTCTTCCTCATAAGACTGTGCTCCTTCTGACATTTAATCACATGCAGATATGCTTAGGTTTTAGTTCTGTCTTGTTCATCAGTCAGTAAGTCCACATGTTCAAGGTCAAATCTGTTTTATTTAACGTCCTATGCCCGGTTCCTAAGATTGTGAATGGTACACATTAGGAGCCTACTGTGTTTTCGTGAATGACTAAGTGTCTCTTTGTAAAGGGACTAAAAATACCACCTTCTGACATTCCTCCTTGGCTCCTAAAGGTAGCAGTAGGTGGCTTTCTTGACAGGAAAGCTGGCATAGAAGGCACTGCCACCAGAGGCTTTCCCAGTTTTGAGTGATTCCAAATAGCCCCGTGTTTGCCTTTCAGAAGGAACCTCTCCCTCTTGCTCTTAATTCATGATTCCTGACACTTGGTTAACAGTTTAATTTTAAATCACTACCGAAGCTTGCCTCTGATGGAAAGAAAGAACTTACGTAGGTTTTTTAAAATGTATGAGTCTTAACGGCACCACGCAGAATAGCAAAAATAATTTGGCTGCTTTGGTAATAAGAACTTCTCCATATGCATTACCTCCCCCAACAGTGTGCTAAGTTAGAGGCGTTGTATCATCACTGTAACAGAACGACTTCGACTGAAGGGGGAGCGGGACTGGAACAGGTGCATTAAGATGTGCTGGGATTTTAGGGTTTCCGGTACTCCAGTGGTAACAGGACTGCTGGTGTGAAGGGACAGTGGGTTTGACAGCAGAGACCCCTTACATGAGTCCCACCGTTAGTGTCTCTAAGGGCCCAGAGCAGTTAGGGGAGCACAGCACTGGCACCATTCAGCATGGGTGGCCGCTCGGTTTTCTCTAGATGCCTTTTCTACACCTAGTGTATGAAGATTCCTGGAAGATGATTTCTAATCTCTTCTGTTCTTTTCCTTCTCAGTTCAAAGGGGGGAAAACAGTAAAGTTCAGTGCTATAGTTTGGATCTGGCAGAGTTAATGACATGTTCTCAACTTGACACATGAATGAGGTGGCGGATCCTTTAAGAGAAGAATCCTGTGACAGTAGCTACGGGAAGTACGCCTCTGAGGGCATGTTGGAATCTTAAGCTCCTCGGTCTCTCTCCCTGCGTCTTAGCTTCCGTGAGCCGAACACATTTTTTCTACTCTGTACTCCCTCTGTGATGCATCCGACTAGCACAGTACCAAAGCAATAGTATTAAACAACCTCAGCCCCACACCTTGGAAACCATGAGCCAAAATCGTTGGGAGAAATATTTTTTTTTAAATGGGCACCATCCCACACTAGCACTGGCTGCTCTGGCTGCTCTCTGGCTCCGGCAGTCTCGCCAATTCCGTGGCCTCCAAGCACCCATCCATCGATCACCCATCTCACTGCTCTCTTGCTGCGAATTCTGCTCACATTCGCAGCCATCCGCCCCCTGTGGTTATAGTCATAAATCCCCATAACCCGGTAAAATCAAAACTCTAGAGGCTTGTGATTTATCAATCAGATTTATATCGGTAAATTCTCACCACACAAACCGTCCACACAGTGAACTCATAGCCAGTTGATATTGAAATAAACTGCCCGCCTAGATGAGACAAATTGTCCTGTAATTATCCATCCCTTATAAGAGACTCATACCTACCTGTGGCTATTTAAAGCCATGCTGGCTCTGGATCGTCTTTCTCTTCCTTCATCGTCCTTCCTTCCTCCTTCTCTCCATCTCTGTCCTGGCTCTAAAATTCTCAGCCCACCTCCCTTTTCCACTGCCCAGTCAGAGGCTCTTGCCTTACCTTGTACCTGCCCTCACCTACGTATAGACATCAACCTACACAAAATAAAGTTTTCCTCTATATACGTTGGTTCTCTCAAGTACTTGTCACAGAATTGTGAAGGTAATGGACACACAGGGCGTGTGCTTATAATCCCACTCTAGTTTGAATATGCTGTTACATCCTGTGTGCCTGTGAACTCTGCTCTTTGTTAGCACTCCTCGGGCCGGGAGCCTATGCCCAGGAACGTGTGCTGTTTTTTGTTGTGTCCTGGTGTAAGGCGTAAAAAGCGACATGGAGAGAAGCTGTGCTTTGTTTAAGTTACCGAGCATTTACACATCATGGTGCAAAGCACTGCTCTAGCCCCTGCATGGTGTGCATCTGTTCGCCATGAACCAATGCTACCTTTTGCAGGAAATGAGTTTTCTCTACCTGTATGGATTAGATATTAATCTCTTAATTTATGCTTGGGGATGCTCTGTCTTCAGTGTACATCTGCACACTGGCATTTGATCCTCATGATATCTCCGTGGAGTTGCAAAATATTGGGAATTACCTTTGGCACACCTCTTTCCTTATTATCCGTTCATATCTTTTGATAACTCTACCTCCAAAATGTTGCCCATAGATGATGCCACAGTGACTGCTAACATTCCAGCTGCACCTCTATGGTATCCTGCCATAGACATCTTTAAAGATACAGATCTCAGCTTCCAACCCCATTAACCACCTTCCAGTGACCTCCTACTATCCTGAGAGAAGAACAGAAATCCTTGCCCTGCCACGGGGAGGTTTCTGTCTCCCAGTCCTCCTCTCAGTCCGTTGATTAACGAGGCTGCACATCCCTTCCCCAGGCCTTCGCCTTCTCCTTCTCCTTCTCCTTCCTTCTCCTTCTCCTTCTCCTTCTCCTTCTCCTTCTCCTTCTCCTTCTCCTTCTCCTTCTCCTTCTCCTTCTCCTTCTCCTTCTCCTTGTCTGAAATGCCTCTCAGCTCCTGTCTTTACCTGAGGAAGACCTGTTGTTTCTCCTACTGCTTTCATTCTAAATGCCATTTCCACAGAACAAGGCAGGAAACACGAAGGGAGCTGTTGCAGGATGTAGGAAACTACAGAACAGTTGTTAGTAGAGTAATCCAGTTTGCTAGCTTCCTCAGATCTTAGCATATGAATCCACATTAATTTTATATTCTCACAGATGACTGCTGTTCACCTTCTCAGCACTGGGCATAGTTAACTGTCTAACAGTCACCATCTAATGTCTGCTCCCTTCCCTGGACTTGCAGCCTGTCTGTGCTTTGACAAGTTCGGGGCCATGTGTGTCATGTTCACCATTGCATTGACCTTTAACCCAGAGCTCATGGTAGCCATTACTCAAACACTTGAAGAGAAACGTAATGGCATAGGAATGAATTAGAGCTGGTTGGTCCTAGCTGACAGTGTGTCAAGGACTTAAGGCTTAAGCATCCTTTAGCCCAGTGGAGGAGGGGTGGATTCAGGGAGCAGATGATGTGGGAAAGAGGAGTGAGTCAAAGGACAGTAAAAGGAGCCAGGCCTCTGCTCTGTGCCAGTTGGAGAGCCACTGTGATCCCTAACTGAGTAGAATGGTTGAATCAGATAGAGCTCCTCAAGTTTCCATTCGGTGAGCCCGCTACTCCTCAGTACTATAAAGCCAAACTTGGCAGCCTTTACTATATCCTTTCTTCTTCTCTGTTTTTCTCAATGGGTTATCTATTTAATTTTCTGTGGTATGAAGCATCATTAACTATAAGTATTCTGTCTTAGTCAGGGTTTCTATTCCTGTACAAAACATCACAACCAAAAAGCAAGCTGGGGAGGAAAAGGTTTATTCAGCTTACAGTTCCACATTGCTGTTCATCACCAAAGGAAGTCAGAACTGGACCTCAAGCAGGTCAGGAAGCAGGAGTTGATGCAGAGACCATGGGGGGATGTTACTTACTGACTTGCTTGAGTAGGAATATGGAAGACATTGCTGCAATGGGATGATCACCCACGAACAGCAGCAGCAGTGGAGTGGCGTCAACCAGAGCCTACAGTGCTACATAGGGTGGAGCTGGAGATGAAGCCCTTTGGAGGAGCCCAGAAGATCATGTGTGGGTCCCAGACATTGGAACAAGAAGCTGTAATGTTGAAGTTGCCTCAGAGAACCCAAGATGTTCGAGATGTCAGAGCCATGGTCTATCTACTGAGGAAAGCTGCTAGCAGGGAGTAGAGCCAGCCCAGGGGAAAGAAGTTTGTTACCGTCATCAAAGATGAAAAAGGAATGGAGATCTAAAGACCACTTTGACATCAGACAAGGAGATGTTTGGAGTTTGCCCAGCTTGTTTCTTGTCTTGCCTTGGGGATTACAGTTAGGTGATTGAATGAATCTTGGAAGAGACTTTGAACTTTGGACTTTTAGCATTGTTAAGACTGCTACAAACTATCGGGACTTTGGAAGTTGAACTAAATGTACTTTTTTTATTATGCTATGGTTAGGTATGGCCCCCATAGACTCATGTGTTTGAATATGCCTATGGGGGCTAGGGAGTGGAATGTAATGATGGTTTGTATATGCTTGGTCCAGAGAGGGGCACGTTTTGGAGGTGTAGCCCTGTTGGAGTAGGTGTGTCATAGTGGGCATGGGCTTTAATATACCAGTCCTAGCTCCCTAGAAGCCAATATTCTTCTAGCAGCCTTCAGATGAAGATGTAGACCTCTCAGCAACTCCTGCACCAAGCCTGCCCAGATACTGCCATGCTCCCACCTTGAAGATAATGGACTGAACATCTGAACCTGTAAGCCAGCCCCAATTAAACGCTGTCTTTATAAGAGTTGCCTTGCTCATGGTGTCTGTTCACAGCAGTAAACCCCTAACTAAGACATATGCCATGTCTGTTTTTAAGGACTTTGGACAAGCACAGAAAGGAACTTCCAGATTCCCTTTGTGCTTCTTTCCTGGAGGGCAGACGTATTCACCAAGAGCCCCTCCAAACCACAATTTGCCATCCTGGACAACCAGTCTGTCCTCTCCAGCCCCCCCACTCCCGCCCCTGAAGCCTAGGCTATTTTCAGATGTGGTGTAGTTTCAGTTTGAAGGCAATTGCTCTTTCTGATCACACAGTTTCTGTCTACAGAGGGGAACCACTGAAGAACTTAAGTTGGTTTGAATTCTAAATTCTTGCAATGGTGGCACTTCCCTACAGGCACCAAATAGAGAGCATTTAGTTACTGTCGCTGTGCTGTGTGGTCTTCATCAGACTGCACATAAGGGGGGCAGAAGCCGTCCTGCGTGCTGTGTGTTTGTCAGTGGGGAATTTTGCACTCTCAGCAGAAAATGATGCCGTTATGTGTTCACACGCATGTGCGTTCACACTTTGGAGTCTCAGAGTAAAGGGCAGTGTTCCTTTCAAGCTCCACTTGCATGTGTAAGGCTCTGAACTGAAAATGGCCTCTGGGCAAATGTAGATCACCTGCACTACGTAGCCGGCTGCTAATTCTTGGTTGAAAACCTCTGTCCACTTTTATAAATTGTTGCCAAAAATATGCAAAACCTTGAATGTTTTGCTTCATTTCTAATTTTTGAAAATAATCTATTGTTAGTACTTTGCAGCAGGGATTGATAAACTGCCCACAAAGGACTGGGTTGTAAAGACCTGTGGGCTCTTGGGCCTTGCCTTCTGTTGTCTCCTACTGGGCTCTATTGTGTTGCAAAAGCAGCCACAGTTCATATATTGTAAGGACAAGCATTCTGCACTCCTATAAAACTTGAGCTATGGGGGCTGGAGAGATGGCTCAGTGGTTAAGAGCACTGACTGCTCTTCCTGAGGTCCTGAGTTCAATTCCCAGCAACCACATGGTGGCTCACAACCATCTGTAATGGGATCTGACGCCCTCTTCTGGTGTGTTTGAAGAGAGTGACAGTGTACTTATATAGAATAAGTAAATAAATCTTTAAAAAAAAAACTTGATCGGTCCCCAGCTCCGAAAAAAACCAAAAAAAAAAAAAAAAAAAAAAAAAAAACTTGAGCTATGAAAAAAGCATAAGGCATATGTGGCCTGTGGACTGTGGTGTGCTGACATAATCAGCATGGTGGCTCCAAGTACAGCACAGGATGTAGAGGCAATGAGGGTAAAAAACACCAGAGAGTCTTTTCTTTTCTTGTGGTCAGGCCTGCAGTCTGGTTTCCAAGAGGATCTAGGTAGCCTGGGTAAACATGAGATACTGTCTATGTAAGAAGTAACAAGATGGGGTTATTTGAGAGCACTCGAATAGAATCGAATTCAGAGAAACAGATGCAAATCCTGTCTTACTGGTTGACTTTGATGTGTGCCCTCCCTGCTGCCTTTGGCCGGAATGTCTGCTGCTCCTCTCTCTGGGACAACCCAGCCTTAGAACTATGACGTCTGCTTACCTGATGAGACCTTCTAGGATCCTGGCTGTGTGTGGTCAGGGTGAGGGTCACTGATTTCTTTGCAGATCCCAGATAATTTTCATAGACGGGATTAGACAGATATACAAAATGACAGATATCAAATGCCTTTATTTAAGTAGAAGTTGTCACCACTGATGAGTTGTGACAGGGTGGCTTCAGGAATTACTTTGGAAGGAGAAATGGGTGACACATTGAGTTGGTGATCATTTTCTTTGGCAAGGATTCCTGTATTAGGATTGTGAAGTCTGGTATGAGTAAATGCTTGTTACATAGATGGGGCCCAGCAGTTTTCATTATGCGTCAGGCGAAATGGAAGTGACCCCAGTAACACCATCAGGTGTATCTGTATACTTTGCACGCCACTCACATGCTGTAGATTCTGAAGAGAGGCACTCACAGGTAGCGAATCACAAATGAAGAACACACTGTGTTCTTTACATGATCCAGGGTCTTACCCATCACTTAGTGGGGCTAGAGCTTAATTTAGTCGGTTTTATCAAATAAAAAATACGAGGTATTAAATTAAATTTTAATTTTAGACAATCATTTTTGCAATACATGCTGAGTATTAATGAAGACATTTAAGCTATAGTAAACAACACATAAATGAATACCAGACTGTCAGAATATCCAGATAGCTCCTACTTTGCTTTCTTTTTTTTTTTTTAACCCCCTCTCACTTTGTAACCCTGACTGTCTTGAACCTTGAGTGTAGAGTGTAGAAGAGGCTGACCATGAACTCAGAGACCGCCTCTATCTCCTGAACACTGACTTTTGCCTTTTTTTTTTTTTTTTGGACTATCAAGAGCAGGTCCCTGAATGAATGCAAGCTCTGTATTTGAACAGTATTGACTAAAGGTCTGTATAGTCTTGATATAATAATGTCACACGTCTGCCCATGGCAGAGTGCTCACCCAGCATTTCTGAAACCATGGGTCTGATTCCTAGAGTCCCCAGTTATCACCCCAAAGTGTTTCCTGTAGCTGGAACGTCTACACTTAGCTGCGTAAACGGATGGGATGGCTGTAGGTTCTTCCTTGTGAAATTATCTGTTCATATTTCCCGCATTGAAGTCCATCTTGGCTGGTACGAGCTTTTCAAAATTGTCTTCCACACAGCGCCTTAATCTTTTAAGATCGTCTCCTGTGAACATCGTTTAGATAGGTTTTGCTTTTGCTTTAGAATACCTTTCTTTTGAGGAGGAACAGAGTCGTCCCACATAGCGTAGGTTGGCCTTGAACTCAAGATTTCCTTGCCTGAACTTCCTGAATGCTGGGAGCACCACCATGCCCGACTTAACTTGCTAATCCTATTAGAGGCACACGAGATTAAAAGTTGAGGAGAACGAGTTACTGGTGAATAGAACACACTGGTTCCCAGATCCCAGCACCCTCTGAAGTAGCATATTAAAAAAATACTAGGGGGGTACTGGTGTCTTTACACTGCACTCCCAAGTGACTATGGAAAGGCATGGTGTTGTTCAATATGTTCAATCATTGTTCAGTTTTCTGGAGCAAAACTTCTCAAGGAGCTAGTCCTGTGTCATCAACACCATCGTCCTTACCCCAAGGGGTTTGCTTGAGATTTGGTACAGCTGTTAACTTCGGGGTTATCTTCATTTCTTGCCCCTCACCATGGTTTGTCTTCATAGCACAGTGTGTCATTAGGTTATAGGTTTTAAGGAATGCCAGGAACAAACTTTGTGAAGAGAAGTGACTTGGGGAGGGAAGTAATAGAGAAATGGCGATTCCAAATCTTACTGTATTTCCTTCCAACTCTGGCCGTTCATTTCAACAGTGCTTGCTTTCATTGTTTCTCAATGGTAGTGTATTAGGGTTTGAAGTGACCTTGGAATTCATTCGCGTCTTAGTGCTCTTGCTGTTCAAGGTTTGCCCTTGATATTTGTGAGGTTTGTGCTACAGGAGGGGACAGATGTGCATCTGGGATAGACAGTGAAGAAGCTTTGCTCCTGCTCCCGTCTCCTGACTCGGGCGAGAACACAGACAATAGTGTATTCCGTGGGCTGACAGACACCCGCTCCTCTTTGAAGGCATGGAGGTTGCAAAGCCCTGTGATGAATTAGAAGAACAGAGTAAGAGATGATGCTCCTAGAGAACACCACACATGACCTCTTAGAGGGAAGAGCCCTTCCGTGGCTGGGGCATGTGAGACTGTAGAGGAAGTAGGACTTAGAATGTAACTTTATGATTTTGTGGACCTGGAAGGCCAAGACTGTTAAGAGGGTGATAGCTGGAGTGGGGGCTTTGGCTGGCAGCCTCGAAATGTCTTGTCGTTCCCAGGCCTTTGTGCGGTACTCTGTAATCTCTTTTATAACAGCACAGGAGCAAGCAGTGGACAACTTCAAACACCTTTTGTTTAGTAACTTTCCGAAGAGCAGCTCAGATGGTCTTGGGCAAATCCTGGTGCGGGGGTGTTGAGCCTGAGCATCTTAGGGAAGTCATGTGGAAAAGAATGAATGGGACATTTGGAGCATCGTAGGAAGGAACCATTCATAGGATCGTTTCATAACAGAGCTGAAGGGCCAGGTCAGAGTCATGGTACAAAGACCATGCTCCCCCAGACTGGACCGGGAGAGCTGAATACTGCAAGCGGGCGCTTGGTGCAGCTGTTGTTGGAAGAAGACAAGGCAGAAGAATTGATGCAAGTGTGTGTGCATGTGTGTGTGTGTGTGTGTGTGTGTGTGTGTGTGTGTGTGTGTGTGTGTGTGTGTAAGATTTTGAACTAGAAGGTTCATGTTTGAAATATTGACCTTAAACTTGAATGCTTATTCGGTTTAAAACTAAGGCAACAGTAGCACACCAGGCAGCCCTGCCAGAACCCCACTGTATTTTGTGGTTTTTGCACCTGATTAAGATTAACCAACCAAACAAGTTTTTAAAACATAAAGGATGGGCCACGTGTTTACTTTGTCTGGGTTTCTTTGAATTGAAATTGTGTGTGCCTTAGTTTTGGGGCCAAATATCCAGCACTCCCATTTCCAGTTGTTAATCCAGCCCTGTTAAGAATTTAATGTCTCTTATCCCTAATGTGATTTGAAAATACGGATCATGACCATTATTTTGACTAGCCGAGCTTTGGTGGGTTTTATGAGGGCCGATTCTTAATTACAAGCTGCAGTTTATTCGTCTGACTTAAAATCCTGAGCACCGGCTTTCTTCCGGAGTGTGCTTTTAGGCACCGCCTCCTGCCTATCAAGTGTGTTGTATGAGCGAAGATTATGAACTCTGCTGAAAGCATACATGTTTGCATTATTAGGAAGTTATGGTACAAGAAACATGCTCCCCATGACCGGAAGATGAATCACACAGTACACTTCATAAGGAAACATAGGTACCATCGCCACCATCCATATTTCTGACATATGTTCTATTGCTGTGTTCTAAGCAGGGGTAACTGAAAAGTAGATGGACACTGTGAATACTGGAAAACAACATCTGTGATATCTTCAGACATGGACCCTGGTCCAATACAAATCTTCACTGGTATGAATTTGCTGTATTTATATAATGCTTTATTTTTTTTTTTATATCCTCATTGACCCATTCGATTCCTAATATGAACCTAGGACTGTTCCAAGGGAGATGCACCAGAATTCATTATCTCAGATTTGTATGTAAATGAAATGAGTTCAGAAAGGTAACGTGTGGCCTAGGGAACCGATGACTGTTAAGGGGTAGAGAGAGGAGTAAGCCGTGGAGTTTTTGTTTGGTGCTGGGATCAAGCTCAGGATCTCACGTACACGTGATAGGCGAGTGCTCTGTTACTGAGTGGTATCGCCAACCCTTTAAAGTTTCAAGAAACCCTTTGATGATGGAAACCTTCTGATATAAAAGTGTAACAATAGGGGTTGGGGATTTAGCTCAGTGGTAGAGCGCTTGCCTAGCAAGCGCAAGGCCCTGGGTTCAGTCCCCAGCTCCGAAAAAAAAAGAGAAGAAAAAAACAAACAAACAAACAAAAGTGTAACAATACAGTCAACCTGTCCCTTAGCTGCAGCATTTCTGAGTCTATGCTGCTATGAATTACCTGTATGTGTTTACCTTCTCTCACTCCACTCAACGATGGCAATTTTCAAGATGGTTTATTAAAAGTAGTTTTATTATGAAGCACATTAACCTTGGCTGGGTAAGTTTTGCACATGGCCACACCCGTGGAGATTGCTCCACGTCCTGTGAGTTCTGCCGTCCCCAGAGAGTCCCTCATGGTCTTTCTAACTCATTTCTGCCTCTTTAGTGCTGTCTTGATTTTTTTTTTCCACTTGAGACAAACTGCTTGGTCGTGCCCGTCCCATGAATGTTGTGAGCTTTTGGCTTGCAGCTTCTTTTGTTCAGTGCAGCATCCCTGGAGCGTCAGTCTTTGGACCCAAGTTCAGTGCTGTTTGTTGAATGTAGCGCTCCATCTGTCCTCATCTCGTAGATGCAGAAAGATGATTTCATGGGTGGTGAGAGAGGGCACTCAGCCCGTCCTTGCCAGGGCCCACTTTGAGAGATTGGCCATTTTCTTGATGGAGACTCAGTCAGTCTGTGCAGTGACCGTTGATTCTGTTTGAAAGGCTCCTGGAGGAGATGTCATGCCACAAAATAATTTGCCTGTAGCTCGGTGAGTCATGGCTTCAAAGAGAGGATCACCACCTTTGTCCTTATCGATTGCCCTTAAGGTTGCTGCCTGTGTGCTTCAGAAGTGTCTTGCTCAAATTCCCTTGGAAAGGGTACAGATACTTTAAGGTCAAGCACCATAAATTACAGCATCCAGAAAGCCATTTACCTGTCTCCTCCTTCTTAGTAGTATTACACAATGGCTTAGTTTGCTAATTATGTGGAGGAAAAATGATCAAAATAGTGGCTGCATTACTGTATCCTGAGCTTGAGTTTAATTTAATTTTGTTTAATTTAAAAGAAATGGGCGAGGACTCAGCAGTAGAATTAGATCTGATGTTTCTCTTTGTAGGGAATTTTGTTTGGAATTCTTCAAGTCAATTATCTCTGTTTTAGCTGGAGAAAGTAGAATTACTCTTACGTTTAGCGTTTAGAGCAGAAATATATAAGAGCATGTACAAGAAATACTCACGGGCAGGGCAGTGAACCCAGGGATGAACATGTTCATACATGCCACGGGCTCCTTTGGCAGGGAGCAGTTTTCTTTCCAAGGAAGCTCACATATTAATACTGATGAGTTTCTTTAACTATGTGTACAGGAGAGCCCAAAGAGCAAACTTAACTCTTACTGTATACCCCTTTCTGCTTGCAGAACGTTCGAGTCCAGTTTGTTTCCCCGTATGCATTTGTTGAGGTTGTGAGCATTCTGGTAGCATCAGTCGCCTCCTGCCAGCAAGTGACGGTCTAGGCCCTGATCCCCTTTGTTGATTAGGAGTTGCAAACTGGTAAACTTTTAATTGAAACGTCCTTCTACTCTTTTGGCGCTAAGAATATTTCTGTAAGCAATAACCATTTTTGCATCACGGCCTCAGTTACCTGGGGGAGATGGTGTGTAATCAAGACAGCAAGAGAAATACTTTTCAGAATGAGTCATCTGACTGGCCTCCTCTAAAGTTGAGCAGTCATATTTTTTAGATCATAAAACTTACAGGTTTGCATGTGTTTGAAGTGTTTTGATCCTTCTTAGTCTTTTTAATGACTAAATTGTTTCATTTCTATAGGAGTATCTTCTATCCATCTCTAACTGATATGTATGTATATATATATGTGCATTATTGTTTGTGGTAAATACACATCTGTGTATCTTTCCATTTATCTTTCTATCCAGTGTCTTTTTATTATTTCATGACGTAGTATTCCCAGCACTCACTACTAGTGTGTGATAGGCAGGTGCTCTTCTCTCCCTCTATCTTTTGTCCCCAGACCTGGAATTGGCCATTTATTTAAGATGTGCTGATTCTTTTGATGGCAGTAGCTTTTCAGACAGGAGTCTGAAATGCCAGGCATGAGGTGTGGTGGTCACAACATTTTTTTCTAGCTCTTTTCGGAGGACAAAGTTAGCAAATGTTACCTTGAAGCAAACTGTTTACCAGTTCATACTGATGCCCCTGATTCAAACAGAAGAATATAACTTTTTAAAAATTTAAATGAATCTGTTTTCTTTAGCTCCAACCATCTTTCTTTTTTTTTTTTTTTCTTTTTTTCGGAGCTGGGGACCGAACCCAGGGCCTTGCGCTTCCTAGGCAAGCGCTCTACCAGTGAGCTAAATCCCCAACCCAGCTCCAACCATCTTTATTCTTTTCCTTTCATGTCCTAAATGCTGGCTGTTAACGACACCTTTATTTGTATTTTTTTTGGGGGGGTGGGTATAAGCAGCATTCACATTAGAGACTGATGCTTACCTTATCTGGGGTAGAACAAATCTTGCTGATGGCAGAATGGCAAGCCAGCCGCGGTGATGCATGCTCATAATCTCAGCACTAGGGAGACTGAGGCAAGGAAATGGCAGTTTGAGGCTGAGCTACATCATGAGGTCCTGCCTCAACAATGAGGCAAAATAAATAAATCAGAATGCTGCTTTTTGAGAATTCTTGATAGGAAAGCTAAAGCTTTCTATGTTGATCTAGGTTATGGTCACATAGCCATATGTGTTTATAAAACATCCCCATATCTACCTAAGAATGGCTTAGAATATTATTCTTCAAGTGTTATAATTCACTAGAATAATTGAAGAAGAGATTCGTGAGAACTAACCAAAGAACAATTAGTTTAAAGTGAGTAGGGGAAACAGTCAAGGACCAGGAGGTCATAAGGACATAATTATAATTATAAAATTGTAAGAGATGTAGCTGCCAAGGGATCTTGGAATAGTGCATATTCTATTTTTCCGTGCTTACCTTTGTCCTTTTACAAAAGTTACATTTGAACAAGTACGAATTGAGAGCGGTTCAGCAAGGTGAAATTCAAGAACTAGTCACTGGCTGCTGAGTGCAGGGCTGGCTGCAGGCCTTGATGCAGAATATTTTGTATGAAGTGAAGAGATCAGAAAGCAGATGGCAGATTCTCATGGGGAATTCGGTGTCGAGCGAGTATCAGCTTTGTTTGACTGTTCTGCAGTTGCTTTCTCAGTTTGAGCAGGGTTTGTTTGTTTTTTTATTACTTTAGAGAAAATATTGCATGTCTAGAAATGAGATCATCAGACTGGGGATACAAGACAACAGTAACTGACTATAAGCGCCCTCCCGCTCATGATAGTTCCCTTCCTTTATGGGTAAGCAAGCTCTGGGCCATTATCTTGGCCTGACCAAGACATTGTTGTTCTTTAAGGAAATGGAATATGTGAGACATTTTGACTTAGTTTTTAAAATCAAGCCAAGTGGGAACACATGTATTCCATACGTAATTAATAACCGAAGTGAACCTTACATGGGTGTGATGTGGATAGTTGGAGATGCGGATCAGAATCATTTTGCTGACTTGATAGTGAAATTCAAAATGAAATGCAGAGGCGAATTAATTTGGAGGATTGCTTGTTACAGCCTTTCTCGTTCTACTTTTAAGAGGCCAGTCTCGAGGGATGTTGGCTTTTTTTTTTTTAAATGAGTATGTTAAACATGTTTTGAACTGTTTTGAATATTAAAATTACCATCAAACATATTTCAAAGAAATGAATTTTTATTAGGAGATGGAAAATTACCAGCACGTTAGTATTGTATAAAAATGCTAGTAAGCGTCACGTTGTCCTTAGTGTTCAGAATCTGTCTCCGAGGGAAGCCGTTTCATGAATGAAAACAAGTGAAATCTGAGGATCCACTCCGCTTACTTAACCTAAAATTTATTTTTAAAGAGAAGGAAGGGCTGCTAACATTTTGTAATAAAAACACTGAAATGCTTTGCGGCGAACGAGCTGAATTCCTTTAAATATTCTAACAGCAAACAGCTTAATGGCTTCCCTCTTTAGGACGCTGGGGTCCCATGGAGATCTGTAAGGGGGAAGCTGAGAGCGGTTGAGTTTCTAAAAGTGCCTGCTTACAGGTAGTGTCTGGGCAGCGGCAGCTACGTTCGCTGTCCCTGAGCTCTTCGTTTAATGTCAGTGTCAGAGGACAGAAGTTCACATGGATGTCCGTCGCTTGCAACTGTATGTCTAACATATCAAATATCAAGATATGTCTAAGCTGGATTGCTAGTTTTGAAAATGCAGGAGGTGGCTAAGGAACCCAGTAAGGGTTTAAAGTTCACAGGTGAAGAAAGTGTGTCCGGTTCCATGTAGTGCCCAACCCCCATGCCCTGAACGTCATTAATCCTTGTCCATACCTCTAGCATGGACTCCCTCCTGAGACAGGGTGCTAACGTGATGTGAGGCGAGAAGAACACGCAGAAAAGACCGTCGCAGCCCTCTAGCAGCCTGGCATCCTTGGTTTACAGATAAAGACCAAACCTCATGACACAGTTTCAAATGGCAGTCAAGGGTAGCTATTAGTCTGAGTCAACAGAAAATTGTAAACTTATACAAAACATTTGATTCCCCCTCCAATCTTTTCATAACTCGATTGCATGATTCTCAAGCTTGAGCTTTGTGTACTCTGCTGCAGTGTCAGGACTGGACTTATCTGTCTGACATGAACTCGGGGAGCTGTCTGCAACAGGTCCCCTCGTTAGGATCACAGTTGGACTGGAACCTGGGATTCCGGCCTCACTGTCTTGGTGAGTTCCCGCTTCTTTGCTCAGGAAGATCTTCCAGTTCTGCAAGTCATCTAACCAGGGGGAAGTAACGCCCAGAGGCATGAGAAGTAAATTGCGATTGCTGGACTTGAAGCCTCATCTTCTTATGCAAATGTCAGAGCTGATCGTTATAATTCACGCAACCCTGTCTCTTCAGCATCTCCTAGCGTTGGTGCATGAGTCTCCACGCATTCCTCCAGGTACACTGGGTTAGGCAGCATAGCCCTTTGCGTGCACCACACGTTTCCTAGTAAGGTTGGAAACAATTTTGGCTCAGATGAGAATAATGAGGTTGCATTTAGCAAGTGGGCCTCTCATCAGCTTAGTAGGAAACAGGACCAAACTATAACCAGACTCCAGGCGGCATGACTATAAACTATTTGGATTATGGGGGCCCCATTCTACATGAAAATTAGCATCGCCTTCAACATGGTAATAATGGAGGTGATGGATTCAGTGCATAGGGGTGCTTGCCCTCTATGCTGCACTCTCAGGTCCCTCGTAATAACTGTGCCCCTTCCAAGGGCTCCTTGGCTTTTGCATTAGGAATTGCCGATACAGACTTCAGAGACAGCTCAAAGGAGACCATCAGGATAACAGGGGTTTTTCACCAATTTCTCTTAGAGTTTTATACTAACCTTTGCTTCCATTAACATGTGCCTGTTTTTCTAAAATGACTAAATGCAAGGTTAAAGTGTGTCCAAGATCCTTAATTTTACTTTTATTTTAGGTTCCATTTCCAGGCCTGCATAATTGTCCCTCGGCTACGGTAGAGGTCACTGACTCTCTGATGGTGGCTTTGCATTGGAAAGCCCTGGCCAGCCCTTGGGCGCATGGCAGCCTTTTGGTATTGAAAGGACTCTGGCATGAGACGCTCTGCCGTCAGTTGGCTCAAGTCTGACAAGGCGGAGGCACGGACTCCATTCTGAAGCCTCCCACCTCTTTCTCATTCTTGCTCCCCACTTTCTCCTTCCCTTCCTCCCCGCTTCCTTGCTTTGTTCTGCTGGAATGCCCTTGCTGGCATACTCCATGAACACCATGTAGCCTCGAGAGGCTTAGACTAATGGATGAGCCGTATGCCAAAGAGAGTTCCCCGATCTCTAATCGCCAACTGATAAGTGCTATGGTTGGAATGTAGATGCCATGAGACTGGCTAACAGAAGAATCTGGCCCAGCCTGCAGAATCGGAGCGTTTCCCTTGAGAACTGCCAGTGAGAGAATTGAAGGTAACCAGATTGGAGAAAACAAAAATAGCAAAGCAAAACAAAACAAACAAAATAAAATTCCAATACAGAGTGAGTTCCAGGACCTCCCGGGCTGTACAGAAAGAGAAAACCTGTCTTGATAAACAGCAGCAGCAACAACAACAACAATGGACATAGAAATTAACCATACGACAAATAAAAGAGGGATTTTTCAGTCAGATAAAATAGAAAATGCTTAGAAGTATAGATTAGATTATATGGTATGGGATCAGGCCAAGAGAAGCAAAGGCAGATCACTCCAAAGTTTGAAGGGTCTATTGGGGACATCGATTGTCAGCCCTGAGCACCACATTGAGACTAGTGAGGTGTCATAGTCCTGTGTGTGTATTTCTGATTTTCATGGAATAATACAAACCATGTGGGCCTTACTGACTGAGTTAGTTACTTTTCTGTCACTGTGATAAAACACCACAGTCAGTACAACTTAAGGAGGAAAGTGTTTATTTGGGCTTACGGTTCCAGAGAGATAAGAATCTGTGGTGGGGCAGTAGAGGAGGCACGGCAACCAGAGGCAGGCATGGCAGCCGGAGATGCAAGCTGAGAACTCACGTCTTGAATCTCAAGGACAAAGAACATAATTTTGCCACTGTTATGAGTTGTAATGCAAATATCTGATACGTGATCCTTATGAAAGGGTCGTTTGACCCCACCAAAGGTATTACAACCGACAGATCTAAAGTATTTCTGGTACAATGGAGGGTTTTATCAATGCCTCTCACCATCTGACCCCCCTCTCCCAAGTAATTGCCATTTTTACTGCTGTAATAACACATTCATTTAGTCTGTCTTTGAGGTTCATTTAAATGGAAACATCCAATAAAAACAGAAAACTTTATTTACTTATTTTCGTATATATGTATTTTACCCTCATGAATGTCTGTATACCACATATGTACCTGGTACCCACAGAGGACAGAAGAGGGCATCAGATCCCCTGGCTCTGAAATTCCAGCTGATTGTGAGTCACCATGGGAGGGGGGCTGGGAATAAAGCCTGGGTTCTCTAGAAGATCAGCCAGTGCTCCTAACCACAGAACCCTCTCTCCAGCCCCACCATGGTCTTTTTAGGCTGAGATGAAGCTTTGATGTTACTTGTTTATATTGCTGGGATGGTTTGCATGTGCTTGGGCCAGGGAGTGGCACGATTAGGAGGTGTAGCCCTGTTGGAGTAGGTGTGTCACTGTGGGTGTGGGCTTCAAGACCCTAGTCCTAGCTGGCTGGAAGTGAGTATTCTGATAGCAGCCTTCAGACGAAGATGTAGAACTCTCAGCTCCTCCTGCACCATGCCTGCATGGACACTGCCATGTTCCTGCCTATGATGATACTGGGCTGACCCTCTGAACCTGTAAACCAGCCCCAATTAAATGTTGTCCTTATAAGAGTTGCCTTGGTCATGGTGTCTGTTCATAGCAGTAAAACCCAACTGTGGCAATTGCCTTCACTAATACACATATCGGGAAGGCACTCATAATTTCTGTGGATTGCTACTTTGTTTAAATATTCAATAATGTCCACAACATTCTGCTCATTCATATTTTTAAATATAGATATGTATTCAGTCTCATAACCAGAACACTTGAAGCAGAGTCATGCTGGATAAGTACAGTGGCTCAGAGGTGGCCTCAAATGATCTCTCTCTCTCTCTCTCTCTCTCTCTCTCTCTCTCTCTCTCTCTCTCTCTCTCTCTCCCCTCCTTCTCCTCCTCCTCCTCCTCCTCCTCCTCCTCCTCCTCCTCCTCCTCCTCCTTCTTCTCTCTCTCTCTCTCTCTCTCTCTCTCTCTCTCTCTCTCTCTCTCTCTCTCCTGTCATCCCCAGTGTGCCTTCCATCTTGGGACTTGTCAGCATTGTCCTACAGTGGCCCCCAGTGCTTGCACATGAACCTCACGGAACCTCAGTTTTAGCCTGTGGGTCGGGAGACATTGCCCTTTTGAGATGAATCCATATTGCTCCGTGCAGCTCCTGCTGCTTTACATATGCGTATCAAGAGACTGTGTTATAGCTCTGTCATTTAACTCTGCAGAGCTGTGTTCCTGTATATCATATAGGGTATAAATGAGGAATCAATAGATGGATATGATGCAAGAGGTGGCTGTGATGGTGGCGTGCCCAGTGCATGCTACGGTCATAAAATCTCACTAGTAGACACACCTTTCCCAAGGCCGCACAAGTAGAGTGATCAGAAGTGAAATTAGGTTTCACTTTGTATCTGAGTCTCACAAAAGTTGGCTGTTTGACACGGAACTTTTCAGTGATTTTTTTTTTTTACATGTAATTTTTCTGAGTTGTCAAACTCATCAGCCAAAATTGCATGGTTTTTGTAGACGTGCTAGGTCTTACTTTTGAAAGTCAAAGGTTTTAACCTCATCTCTGTTGACCTGTATAGAACGTCTGAGTTGCTGGCTTTGGACCATGTGTTATGGGTAGCCTGTTAACTCTCCTTGAGCATGTGCTCCAAGAGAACGGTCATTCCGCAATTCCATCGCTATAGCACTGTAGAGCATGCAAACAGTATAGTGTGTGTGTGTGTGTGTGTGTGTGTGTGTGTGTGTGTGTGTAGCCTATTATTGTTCCTATGCCCATTATGAAGAAAACAGGAGAGCTTAAGTCAAGCATAAACTGAGACAGTTAAGACATATAGTTAACAGGAGTGGTTTGAGGCTGCTGCCCCTTCAACAGCCTGCCTTGAGGTGAACCTTGTAAGTAGGGGTACACCTGAACACTAAAGAGTATAGTATAGTAAACACATGAGCTAGCAGTTGATTCATTTATATCACATGCATGCCCTGTGCCTAATTACAAGCTGCACTTTTGAGTGTCAGCACCCTCGAGCCTGCGTAGACCATCATCCCGTAAGCACATGAGTGACACATTGTACCCTGACTTTCCCATGGCTCAACACCAACCAGATTATCCTTACATGACAGTGTTGTGCCAGGAAGCATTTGTGACCCCCAGAAAACCACCACGGAGCTGATTCTGATGCAGTCGAGTTAGGGTCTTTATTTACAAGCTTGGGCCACACTGCATTCTCAGACCTTGGAATGGGAGGGTACAGCCGGAGCTCTTAAGGGGACAAGGCTTTATAGGAGTGGTGAGCAAGCGCCTGGCAACTATCTACTTGAATAACTATCGTACACTGATGGGTGGGTGCTCTGAAGCAAGACCTCGTACAATCACCAACAATCATAAAATGTCTGAAAGAACATCTGAAACAATCAGACTGATCTTTGATTAACTGTTGCTAGGAAGCAGCTAGGGACTAACTCTGGCCAGAGACAAGCCATGGGGGGCCACCCTGGTATGTGGGTGTAGCTTGGGTTCTTGAGCTTTTTTTTCTTCTTAAGATGGAGGCTGGTCCCATGATGGAGTAGTTTCGTCCTCTCAACAGGATCCTATCTGTAATCTCTAAAGTCACTAAACCCCATTCTGTTGATAAAGAAACTGAGGAGCAGCAGAGAAGAACCTCCCCTGGGTTTCGTAGCTGAAAGCGTCCACACTGGAATTTCTGTGTCATTGTCGTTGTCATCGTCGCCATCGTTATTGTTTAACTCCCAAGCCCATGTGCTCCTCTCGTCATACTCTGGGCTTCTGCTTACACCCCGGACTGGCTCTCCTTCATAGACTCCCCCACAGACTTGTTCCTTATCAGTTTATAGCATCAAATTAAATTTCCTGAACAGCTTTGCATTGTAATGGACGGCATTGTTCACTGCCCGAGATTCTTTCACGTTGATTCGATTCTATTGCTCCCGCAATGTGTCTTAATACAGGAAGCTTAGTCATAAGAATCCCAGCATGCCAGATTTAGTCGTTAAATTTTGATGTAGTAGAGTGAGGAAAAAAAAATAACTGTGGAAACCAGATAGGAAACCTAGACAAAGAGAGGTGCAGCTGGCCAGGGAAATGGGACAGTTTGAAATAATGACATCTAAGTAGCTGAATAATAAAGAGATGGACGTAGAGATTTGGCTAAGATTATTCAGTTAAGACATATATGAAAAATATCACCGATTGGGCCACTTTATGCTCCCTTTGTATCGATCATACAATTTCAAACCTAGCATAACTCATAATCTTGCCACTAGATGGTGTCTACCGAATATATAAGTTTTAACATTATCGTTACCTCAGCTGGCATGGGGCAGACATGTTTATAATTTAAGCAACGGCTGTATGATGCTCTAAAGGCTCACTCAGAAGACGTAAGGGTCTCCTGACTCGTCCGAGGATTCTGTTGTCACTGCAGGAATCCAAGTGGCATGAGGGGTGTCATCTCAGAGACTGAACATCCCAAATGTCATTGACACGAAAGCTGCTCCAGCTGGATCACCCAGCGGAACATTTCCTGTCACTGCAACTCTCAGTCAGGAAGTACTGAAACCATCCACGTTTCCATGTGAATTCGGGGCCTGAGTCGTCTACTGTGGCTTAGTTTGGACTTGGGAAATTCTCTCAGACCCGAGAGTGCGTGTTAAACTCATTTATGTCATAGTTTGTGGAGGGAGAGGGCAGCGAGATATGGGTGGAGGACCGAGACAGTGGGAAGCGGGCCCGGGATCTGGCAAGTGCACAACCCTGGAGCCTCACAGAAGAGTGAAGCTGGTCTCCATGTGGCAACCCAGTAGTCACATCAGTAAGTGCCCAGGGGCCATGTTAGGACCACCGGGCGCTGCCCAGGGAGTGTCAGGCAGCCAAGGTGCAAAAGCTTTCTCGTTAGTCTTTGTTTCAGCACTGGTGGGCCTCGTGGCATGCCAAAGTCATGGACTTTTCACATCTGGAATAATTCAGGCACGTTAAATATGATGATTGGAACGATCATTTGTACACCCAAGTCTTGAGATCGCTTTATTGGAAGCCCAGAGGCAAGCAGCATTTTGAGTCTATGTTGGTGAAAAGAGAAAACTGTTTCCTGTGACTTCTCTAACTTGGGGGGCGGTGTGCTTATCCGTTACATTAATGAGGAAGACACTTTTTAATAGACCACTGAGTTGCAGGCAAATGTTTGATGAATACAGTGACTAATGTAAACCTTTCCCTTGTTCATGAAAAGACAAATTTTGAAAAGCCAGGGTTTATTTGAATTTCATTCTGTTGTATGTGCGTGGCTGTTTTGCCTGCATATGTATGTCTCTGCACACTGTGTGAACGCAGTGCCTGGAGGACTGAAGAGGGCATCAGAGTCTTTAGAACTGGAGATAGAGAGACGGTTGTATGCCACTGTGCGGATGCTGGCAATCAGACCTGGGTTGTCCAGAAGAGCAATCAGTGCACCTAACCACTGAGCCGCACAGCCACCTCACATATACTTTTGAAGGAAGCTTCTTCAGCAAAGGTCTGAAGGCATGTGGTTGTGCCTGTGATTGTGCCTGTGACGTAAATGATCACTCACGATGAACAATGTCGGCGCCTTTCTTGCATATTCAACGAGAAGTCTGAGTGCCCGTGGTGCGGATGGATTTCCAGAGAAGGAGCAGATGTGGACACAGCTCTAAAGAGGAAGCTGGGTATGCCAGTCTTGATCAAGAGGCACTCTGAGTCCAAGGGGACCGAGCAGGGATTATAAAACTCAAGAATCTGGAAAAGGGAATCTGCTGGGGAATGATTTCACACCGTATGGTGTGAAATAACGTTTAAGATGGATGCACACTTTGGAGCTGTGAGAGGAAGCCATCTAGGCAGAGGAAACACAGAGTGGGCAGAGAGCAGATATGATCAGGGTAATTGTAGGAAGCTTGATGTGCTTGAAGCTTTTATGATGTGTCTCAGATAAGGCTGGAACACAGCCGGGCTTGGGGCATGTGCTGGGGGACTCCAGTAGGAGGCTGAGAACAGAGCCGTTTCTCCTCTCCTAGGTGCAGTTTTAACCCTGATATTGATGGTCAGAGCATAATTGCACTAAGTGAGAACACAGTGTTCCTTTTGGCAGTCCCTCAGGGAACAAAATACTGTTCATTCAACAGAAGTAGTCAAGGTGTGGGTCACAGTGGTCTTTCAGACCAAACATTTTGACAGAAGCTGCTGCATCTGCCTTGTTCGAACAGTTCACACAGAACTCAGCCATTGCATACTCTTTAGCGTATCTTGATTTCTCTTTGCTTGGGTGATTTTAGAATTGATTCCCGCTCCCCTCTTTGGTCAGGTGTGTGTACTCAGGACTAATTCTCCCTTTCCCTGGCATCAGATGAGGATTTGTTTGTAGGCTGAGTCATTAAGGGCCCTTGTGTTTCTCCTCGGCTTCCTGTTTACGCTCCTCCTTTTGAATTGGTCTGGTTGTAGGCAAGGGGAAAAGCTATTGATTTTCTTCTGTCTGAGAAAGAGCAGCCCTTTCCCGTTTAAAGGAGTTGTGTTACCGAACCCATGGTGTGCATTGGGATAATTCTCCCGTTGATATTTTTAGCTGTGGAAGGTTAGAGAAATACTTTCAGTCAGTAAAGATTTTAGTGGAAAGGGCCATTGTTAGGATTGTACCTAAATGATTCTGTTGACTAACGCTTAAGATGCATGTGGGTAAAGCCAGTTTATTTTGATCTGCAAAGATCCCCTGCAACCTGTAGTTTCTGCTTTTAATAAGCTGTAAGAACGTGGCACTTACTGAGTTTTAAGTGTTTCACATATGAATCAATTCAGTTCTCAGACCATCTTAACAGGTTAAGGGTGCCTTGGCGTTCCTTTATAGATTGTGAGGTACTGAGAAGCCCTGTAAATTACTGAGTCATGTTACTGGTAATTGGCAGAACTAGGATTTGAACTAACTACAGTTTGGCAGTAGAATTTTTAGCCCTATCTCATTTAAATCCACATACTAGTAAACATGTCTCTAGGCTTCATTAAGTACAGCATGTACCTAGATATTTTTGACTGTAATGTGTAGTCTGAAGCTTTGAATATGGGAAATTTTAGACTGTTGAACCATATAGTTGGAGGAAATCTACTTAGCATTTCCTTTGTGGTTCATCTATTCTCTTTTAAAGTTACCCCAGACTTCCTGTCTCCTTGAATCTGTCTGTCCCTTGTTTTAAAATGTTATTTTATTCCATGTATACTGAATGTTTTGCCTGTTTCTGTACCCCACGTGCATGCAAGGTGCCAAGGGACACCAGGAAGGACATCAGTTCCCTTGGAGCTAAGTTACAGATGGTTATGCATCACCATGTGGTTGCTGGGAACTGAACCCGGATCCTCTGGAAGGGCAGCCAGTCCTCTTAACCACCGAACCATCTCTCCAGCCCCTTGTTTGCCCTTTTATCCATCGCTAGCAGTGAACATTTCCTTTGGAAGAATTGTCTTCTCACTTTATCAAACTATGCACGTTATGGAGTGGAGATAAAAAACAAACAAACAAACAAAGAAACAAACATCACCCCTAGGTTGACAAACTGAGTGTCTGTCAGCCGAGGATTAACCACTGTTCTTCCACAGGGCATTTGCTTGTTTGTTTGTTTTGAGACATCGGCTTGGGCTAGCCCTGAACTCGTGATCCCCCTGCCTTAGCTTTCTGAGAGCTGAGATTACAGGTGTCTGCCACCACACCCAGCTTGTTCGGTCACTGTGGCTGCATTGTTATTGGAACCTAGCCATGACCATGCCTTTGCAGTTTCTGTTTGTCTGCATCCTCAAAGGCATGGGCTTGAAGAGCTGAATGACGTAGTAGACTGTTTGGCTCGCACAACTTAAAAGACTCACGGATCCGAAGGTTGTTTACAGAGAAAATCTGCTGACTAGCTCTAGAGGATGCACCGTCACAAGACCGGAGGATGTCTGGAGCATGTGCACTGTGCTTTATAGCTAATGAGATTATCAATGGCTTTGTAACATTTCATTCAACTGAACTGCTGAGCACTTTCTGTAATGTTTATTTTGAGATGTAAGATAGAAGTTAAGGAGGAAATAATAACGTTTTCGACTCCCTTAAGTAATCTATAGCCAGAATTCCGATCTGAATTTGTGACAAGAGTAACAAAATTGGGGGGGGGTCATTTGATATTTAATAGGGCAAGATTATTTTTCTACTTGGTCTTTAGGATCTGGAAAACATGAAGCCCCTTCCCCTCTAATAGAGAAACATAATTCTGGATGAAGTTAGATGCAAACGAGAAAAAAAGTTGGAAGAATTGGCTAGCTTGTGGACATAGAAAGGATTGAGGAGAGGTGCCTTCGTGTTGAGTGAACTGTGTGTGCCTTATGTATCGAACCATCAAACCCTTGGGTTCTGCATCTGCAGAGTCCATGAGCTGGGTTGCATCCCGGCACCACAGAAATGAAGCAGTGGGGAAGCAGTGGGGGAGGGGGACGAAGTCAGTGAGGATACAGCCTGCGACTCCCCTCTCAGCTGTTAAGATCTCCTGTCCCTCTGTCCTACACCCCAGAGCTTCCATTTCCCATCTGGTTTGCTCCTTTGGCCTTCTGAGACCATCTGCTATCTCTTCATCCACATAGCTGTTGGGTCTGCCTTCCTGAAGCAGGGTCGTGGGATCCTCTGCTCTGAATTCCACTCCTGTACTTTTTAGCTTGCCCAGTAAAATGCATCTTTCACGGTTACTTACAACCTGTGTGGTCCCCAGCCTCCTGTGCCGCCCCTCCCCACTCCCCTGCCTTCCACTTCTGAGAAGCAGCAAGTCCTGGACGGCTTCTCTTATCAGCCCTTAATTTTTCTGTGCTGTTCACACTGGTCACGCTGCGTGAAGTGTTGTCCATTCATCCCTGCCTGTCTGTTCCTGCTAAAGTGTACCACTCTTCGAATGCCTCTTTTTTACTATTATTATTTTTGTAACTTTCTCTGTCTTCTCGTTCAGCCCCGCATACAAATTCCCAGCTAGAATTTGCATTTCCGTGCCATGAATATCACAACACATTTTCTGCTTTGTAGCTTAAAAAGATTATCCGCCCGCCTTGTCCTGTGATCTGAAGTTAAGTTCTTTTTCACTTCTAACTCCTCTTCCTTCTGTGGCTTTTTCTATAAATAACTACACACGGAGACTTACTACTGAGTGGGTCAGTGAGTAGTATTTAATGGCAGATGGGAAAGCTGTGGTGTGTTCTTCAGTTGGTGAATTTTAACTCCTGGGATACATAGTTACATTAATTTCCTAGCTACATCTCAGCAAAGCCTACCTGTTAGGTAAAAGTTACAGGATTTGTGTTTTTCATCTCTGGGAAATCACCATTTATTTCCATTAAAGTTACTGGATTGTTTACTAGTGTGGAAACCCTTTGGTAGGTGGAGAAAGGATTTGTTTCTTTTTTTAAAAAAAAAAAATTTATTTAATGTATATGAGTACACTGTCCTCAGACACACCAGAAGAGGGCATCAGATCCCATTACAGATGGTTGTGAGCCACCATGTGGTCCTAGTTGAACTCAAGACCTCTGGGAGAGCAGTCAGTGCTCTTAACCCCTGAGCCACCTCTCCAGCCAGGGATTTAAGTTTCTTATCAAGACCCTGCTGTGGTAGAAAAAGCAACATGTTGATCTTATCCCCTGGTTTCAGTTGGTGGTGCATCAGACAAAGCTACATAGCCAAGTAAGGTCTTGTAGATTGTCTAGGGGGAAGCAAGACAGGATGTTTACATTGAGACCAATGTGTCCTTGTGGAAGTAAAGCGGACATTGAGCTAAAACCCATGACCGCACGTTTAGAGAAAGCAGTCAGAGTCGCAAGTGTCCTCATTTTGTAGTGAAATGAACTTGGCCTGTAGATAACTGTGTGAAGCCCTTTCCTGCCGACGGTGATGGTCGATCGTTCTAACTGTTTTTATGAAACTTCCCTTTGTTATTTCTCAGAGTGATGGATCCTCCTTTCCCTAGTCTCCTTGTGTTGTGTTCGCTTGCCTAGTAGTTTCATGGTACCGTCTAGTCTTTGATGGAGTTCATCTCTATCCCTGACCGGTGCAAATGAGAGATAAGAAGAGTGGAGAATATACCGGACAAGGACACGATGTCTGGTGGGCAGAGTGCAGGCTGTGGGAGGATTAGTCACTGGGCTAAAGGGACGATGCTCATCCTTGGCTTCCTGAATGAGCCGCTCAGAATCATTGCCAAGTCACCAAACTCCTTGATGGGATCTCCCAGAGACTCCTACTTGAGTATCGGTTGGTGTGGGAGATTTTGATCAAATCAGCCTTTCAACCTTTAAAACTTACAGTTAATGACAGTCTCAGGAGGGAGGTGTTGGGAGCCCTTTGGTACCACAGAAGTTGTTATTAAATTAGAAAATGATTCCTCCTGTCAGTGTCGGTAGATAAAAAGCAAATAGGCTGTTCTTGTTAAAGCATCCGTTGGGATCTGCTTGTATAAAGAACCAGTCTTGTCTCTGCCTTTGGCATATTTCTTACCTGAGCTTTAAGAATTAATCTCCCACAGGTGCTCTCACAAGGAGCAACCAGACTCAAATGCTCTAGACTTCTCACCTTTGGACTTCTGCCCTGTGTGCACTTTCTGTGCACATTGAGACTGTGGGCAGGGCCTTAAAATAAAGTCGACTTGTCACTTAGTGAATAATTTAAAAAATAAAATAAAACAAGGTATTAGAATCTTGGGGATTTAGAATGCAGATGTTACCGGATAGCTCTGGCTGTTCTTGTTAATTAATATGTATGACCATAATAGCCATTCATTTGTGGCTCTCAGAGCTGTTTGTTTATGTCTGAAGTGTGCAACAGTTTTAACCCAGAGGGCTCAGTCTCCTGGAAGGTCACAGCAGATGTCTACATGAACGCTAGTAACAGTCTCAAAACAAGCCAGAGCACCTCC
This sequence comes from Rattus rattus, assembly GCF_011064425.1. Lineage (NCBI taxonomy): Eukaryota > Metazoa > Chordata > Mammalia > Rodentia > Muridae > Rattus > Rattus rattus. Next base: position 53,847,403 of record NC_046158.1, read on the forward strand.
ATCTTGGCACTGCCCAACAGTACAAAAGCCTGCCCTTATCACAATGGACAATGATAGATTTCATGCCTGTATAAGGCACATGCAGATTAAAACCTGGTAACTTTCCATTTTGAACTCTGGACCATGCTGTGTATGTGTTGGGGTGTGGGTGGAGTATTTAAGAGCTGCTCCCTGCTTCTGAGAGTGTACTCTCAGAACAGAAGTCACTCCGAGACCAGGGTGACCTCACAGGAGGAGAATAGATCAAAAGCCCCAGGGGAGGGGAGGGGGGAAAATCAATGAATTATCCAGGGACTGAGACTTAGAGTGAGATTTTGAAGGGCGCATTGGCCAAGAGGATAGGAGAAGGAAATGGAGAAATGGGAAAGTGTTCCTTGGGCCCAGGTCTGTTTTGCACAGACTGAGAGGATTCATAGAGGATGTGGGGAAGAAGGAATGTTCTTAGTTGGGGGCCCCGAGACTCACTCTGCATCACCCTCTTCTCTGCTGAATTTTAGTGGTGGGATGGAGGGAAGGGTCAGAAACCCTGTCTGTATCACATGATCCTCTCTACTTCTTGACTATTCCACTTTTGGGACAATAAGAAGTCGGAAGGAATGTCTAGGAAGAAGATGGGGTAGGGGAGAGGAAGAGGAAACTGCCACATAGCCCAGGACTCTATATACTTGACAGAATCCATCACTGACAAAGGCCAGGAGAAGGCGGCTAGTAGAGTTTCTACTCTGAAAATTTAGATCTCACCATCTGCCTACAATTAATTATGTGAGATGAAAGGGCATGAGTGGAATCCTGTGTGCCAATAAATAAATAAATAAATAAATAAATAAATAAATAAATAAATAAATAAATTGCCATGCCTCTCACAGGAACAATCTTGGTGGCTATCAACCATACTCCGTTCTTGCCGTCAGCGTCATCTACTGCTAAGTTTGCTTAGATCTACAAAGCATAGCACATATAATAGATTTATTTTTGATGCAGGGGATGGAGAGAACTTTGCAAGAAATGCTTTGGGGCAGAAAGATATTAAGCAATCAAGAGGAACATGGTGGCTCCCTGTAATGCCAACACTTAGGAAGCTGAGGCAGGAGGATCTGCAGAAGTTCCAGGCCAATGTGGACTGCAGAATAAGACCCTGTCTTACCCCCACTCGCCCTTAAAAAAAGAATAACCAGTCTACCCATAGCATTGAGGGTGGGCAGGGCTCTTTTGAAGTTAGAGTAGGCCATGGTCTGTTAGAAAGGGGATAGGGACTCACTTTCAAATAATTAAACCCCCAAAATAGTTTTTTTTTCATTTCCTTTCCTTTCCCCCAAGACAAGGTTTTACTCTACAACCCAGGCTGACCTCTAAATCAAAATTCTCCTGTCTCAGCCTCCCAGGAACTAGGAGGACGGATGTGGATCACAGCATCTAGCTTGATGAATACTTTTAGTGCTGTGTTGTGAAGAAATGAACTTGCCAGAGAGGGGTCTGTGGCTTGAGGGGAAGGCCTGCCTTTGTGTTTCAGGGTCAGAGGGTACCTGGTGTCTGTGATAGTACCGTCCGGAGCAGTGGGTCTACTCTTGAAAGGCAAATTGGAGACGACCCCTGGGTCTTATCAGGAGATTAACGAGCTCACTTGACGATCTCGGTTCACGTCTGTTATCTCTACAGCACTGCCTAGTATTTATTCAGGTTTCGTCAGGAAGCTGAGCTTGCTTCTAGACAATGGACTACTGGACTTTGTCCTCACTGAGAGTATTCGCTGTGTCACCTGAAGGGTTCTACTCAAGACTCTGGGCAGCGTGCAGGTGTGAATCAGCAATGCGAACACTGGGGAGGTCAGCGGTCACGTCTTCGCAGTCGGCTAAGACGGAGCTGAGGCAGTAAAGGCCAAAATGGCTGTCCATCCAAGCCTCCTCATCCAGAGAGCTGTGAGGAGGCATCTTTCTGAGGGTCACTTGGACATTCTGTGGAAACGCCCTGTGTGATTGTCCTTGTTCTTTTCCAGGTTCTTACTGGGAAGCCAATAAAAGAAGACAGTTAAGGCACCAGCAGTGCCAACGGGGCTGACAAACTGCAGCAAAAGGACAGAGGCCAGGCCACTGAGAAGCAGTTGTAATGGTACAGCCAAGCTAGAAGACTCTGACACGAGGCAAAGGTGAGTGTGAAGAACACACACGTCCAGCAAATGCAGGGTGGGTCAGGCAGTCTGAATAACACCAACAGTAACGGCGCGTCACCACGCCATAGCGAGGGGCTTCTTTATAACCTCTTGTGTATCCGATCTTAAAATAGTGCATCAAAATCCAACGTGTAGTCATCTCAGGAAAAAGTTCCCTTTGGCTTTCTTCTAAAGGAAAGGACATACATGTTCAAAAGTGTTGGTTAACTTTTATATTTCTATCTACAATATTATGGGGAAGCAAGACACTACCCTTCACTTCTTGAGTGTCAGCTTCCAGACCTCAGTATAAACATGGCTGCAGTGTTACCTATGGTTTCCTTATATGGTTGCATGCAGATAGCACTGTATGAGCACACGTACATTTCTGGTTTTTGTTTTGTTTTGTTTTGTAAAGAGACTTGGTTCTGCTTTTGCCCATGAGACTAAAACGACGAGTCCAGAGCCAGCCGCCATTTGATATATTAGGCCGTGTGAGTTTGACCTTCAACCTTTGGACACCCCCCTCCCCCGCGCCGTCCATATCCACAGCACGCTGCCTTCCCCGTGTGGAAGGCTGTGGTGCTAGTGCTTGCCCTTGGGGGAGGTTTGCATGCTGCATACCCTCCACTCGCACTTTCTTATTCTGGGTGCAGGCAGCAGCTATGGTAGCAATGATGATGATGATGTAGACATTTGTGATCTGCAGAGCGTTAACATGGATTATAATACCGCTCTGCTAGTTCCTTCTTGGGAGCTTAGGATCCAAAGCTAGGAATAGTGTAATCATATAATGTGAGGAGCTTTCTGCTCATAGGCACATCAGTTCAAATGACAGCTTGCAAACTAATAGGACGCAGGTCAATTTTTAGACCATGATTTCATATATAATTTTTTTTTTAAAAAATCAGTTTACTACATATAATAACCACTTCCCGTAAAAAGTCAGAAAACCTCTATTAGAAAAATGCACAATGTGATCTCGTTACCACCCTAATGATTACTATCGGATAGTCTTTAGCCTTCCATCAATATTTAATCAACTAGTTCTACAGATCGATGGTACCTGCCAGGCATTTACTTGAAAGCCAGGCTGTTTAAGAGCTCTGCATTTTTTCTCTTTCTTCGCGTGAGCTCACGTCTGTGAACTTCAACACAGCTGATTGTCTTTTTTCTCTGCCATTATTTTAATGTTTGCTATTTTATATCAAACATGAGCTTTGAGAAGAATACCCTTAGGGACTTACTAAATTTACCTGGAGAAAAGAAAGCCAAGGTACGATGGCCCACTGATCTGGAGAGATGATTAGCCCAGGGATGCAGCCTCAGTTGTTTTATTTACACACGGTGTTGGCATCTTTTTGTTTGTCTTTGTTTTTGATTTTTTTGAGATGCGGTTTCTCTGGGTAGCCCTGGCTGACCTGGAATTTACTCTGTGGACCAGGCTGTCCTTGAATTCAGAGATGCGCCTGCCTCTGCCTACCACTTGCTGAGATTAAAGGTGTATGACCCAACCACCAGCTCAGTGTTGTCATCTTAAAGTTGGGTATTTTATGACGTAAGAGTTCCATTATTGGATTTAATTGTCACGCTACCAGGATGTAGAAGCAACTCATTGATCTAATTCTTCTTTGAATGACTTCTGTAGGGAGTGAGAGTCCATTTTCTAGCTGGCACATCTGGGCTTAGGGGTGATTCAGTGAGCAATTTGCTGTGCCCTTTATCTGTACAACAATGTAACAGTGAGAGATATTGCCACCAGAATGCACAGTGTGATGCATTTAGTCAAGACTTGCCCCCCAACTTGATCAATATCCTGTTGAAAATTGAAATTCATTCAGCAATACTTCTGTTAATTCGAATTGGTCTCAACTGTGGGTCTTTGCTGTGGAATCCTTTTACTGTGAGTCATTGTGGGCAGAGCACTTCCCTGCCCACATTAGCTAAACGCAGAGGTGGAAGACTGAGGTGCTCTCAAAGCAAGGCTGAAAGAAAGAAAGAAAGAAAGAAAGAAAGAAAGAAAGAAAGAAAGAAAGAAAGGAAGGAAGGAAGGAAGGAAGGAAGGAAGAGAGAAGAAGGAGGGAAAGAAGGGAGGAAGGAAGAAAGGGAGGGAGGGAGGAGGGAGGAGGGAGAAGGGAAGAGGGAGGAAGGGAGGATAGATATAGATAGATAGATAGATAGATAGATAGATAGATAGATAGATAGATAGATAGATAGATAGATAGAAGTTTCTCCATGACTCATTTTGATTCTGTCTCTTAAACCGATTTTAGAACTAGGCTGTTCATTTTCAAATATTGACACAATAAGGGAAGAATAGGACTATACTTTTGAATGTAGCTTGGGGTCAGGGTGCTAGCCCATTTCTTAAGTCAGTGTGTCTACTAGAACTCGACTGCATGCACAAGCGAAATGCCTGCGAGTTCTCTTAACTATCAGGTTTAGATTTATGGAGATAAGGTACTTGGGTGTTTGTTTCCACATGTTGGCTGAACAGCGACTTAACTAGACAAGGAACAGACTCTGTCAGGGGAGACTCAGGCCTGGGGAGATGATTCAGTTGGTAAGGTAGGTGTTGTATAAGTAGAGGGACCTGGGTTCAGATACCCAGCAATGCATGTAGAAACTGGCTCTTCACATCTGGATCCTAGCTCTGGAGAGGCAGCGCCTGGACAAGCAGTGATCTCTGGCTCAGTGAGAGGCCTGTCTCAAAGGTTCACGTTTTGTTTTTTTTTTTGTTTTTGTTTTGTTTTTTTTTTTTTCCGGAGCTGGGGACCGAACCCAGGGCCTTGGGCTTCCTAGGCAAGCGCTCTACCACTGAGCTAAATCCCCAACCCCAGGTTCACGTTTTTTAACAGAGAAACAAAACTTAATTCATTTGATTTTTTTTATTCATTTGATTAATTAGTCTCTTGACTTTTCTTTAGGATACCCCTCTCCCCTTTTTTCAAGCCCTTCTCTTATTAAAGAAGCTGAACTACCTGGACAATAGAATGTTCCAGGTACCGAATTCAGCTGTTGTAACTTTTTACTCTGTAATCTAAATTTATTACAACTCGGACGTGAGATCTTGGTTGGATTCAGAGACGGGAGCTCTGCCTCTCCCATGGCGTATGCCTCGGGTCACGCCTCCTGGGAGGTGCGTAGGGCTGGGCTGACGCTGCAGCTTCAGGGAGAATATCCCGGCCTGCCACTGTGATCAGGTTTTGTCAACCTACAGATTTTACTTACCGAGATTTTTTTTGCCTGAATACATCATTCCATTAGCACTGGTAAAAGTGGTGACTCTTCCTTCCCACTTAGCATTTCTTCCATACCTACTTTTGGGATTCATTAACAAAACCCTTCTCTCCTGGCTAATGGTTGCTGACCCTGAAGTAGTGTATTAAGGAACAACAGGATAGGGACTTCGATTTTTTTCCCTTATAACTGACAATTTCAAAATTGCATCAGTTTCTTCCAAGGTAAGAAATGGATGATTTTTTTTTTTTTACTAAAAAATGGTTTTTGGTTTTTTTGTTTTGTTTTGTTTTTGCATTTTTAGGGAGAGTTCTTTCTTTTCAAAAGCGTAATAGCAAATTAACGGATTTTTGGTATTGTTATATCGATATATATCAATACATATTTGATCTGTCGAAGTGTTTGCTGTTAGTGATGACCTCCGTTGATGATGCTTTGTTCTTTGGCGCTCTTCAGGTTGGCTCCCACGTGTATGGATGCAAACAGGAGCCTGTTACACCAAGCCACACTGAACTCTCTCATGCACAGCACACTCAGCACAAACCAGTCCCAGCCCACAGCGAGTCCAGAGCATCCCGGAAACACACTTGATAGCTTAGCTTCCTTGGCTTTATTTTTTGTTGCCTCAACTTCTCTTGAGTGTGTGCACTCACTGTTCCTAGGAACCTTGGTTCCCCACTCCAATAGAGGGATCAGAGGAGAGCCTTACCTAATCTGTGCTAATACTTAGGCTGAGCCCAGAGTGTTTCTTTCCCTGTTCTAACCGTACCTAGGCCAAGGCCTGAAAGTTTCTGGTCTCTGTACAACGAATCTTCCAAGCCGACAAATTCAATCTGACTTCTCTCAGCTTCTGACTGAATTTCTCTGCTTAGCCTCATGCTAGCTTTAGTAATCATTTCTAACCTGGCTTCTTCTCATTCTCTGGTTCATTCTGTCTTTGCATGTGTCTACCTTGTTCTTCTGCAATCTGTCTCTGTAAAACTGTCACGGTAAAACTGCCACACACAAACACAAGCCACTCCACACATCTCCCTTCCCCTGTCCCCCCTCTCTCTCATCACCTCTTTTTCCTGTACTGTTCTTGTGTGCGTTGGACATGTCTGATCTCTGACTCATTCTGTCAAATTTTTCTCTGATTCATCACTTTGGCCACTAGCAAATGCATACATTAAAATTAAGAATTTGTATGGGTTTTCTTGAGTGAGTATTGTGGAATTTTAATACATTTTAATTATATATTTCTTTCCATTGTATAGTATTTGGTTCAAAATAATATGAAATAATTAGCTTATTTTTGTTATATAAAACAGTTACAAATTAATAATCTTAGCCTTAAGTGACTAATCATTGCTCTCCTTTTTTGTAGAGGAAGAAGTTTATTGTAAGAGTAGTTTTTTTTTTTAAACATTTGTTAGCATTATGAGTGCTTTCAAATTTATATATGGAGTCAGGAGATGAATTTTCCCTTCAACCCCCTTTTGGTGTTAATATTGAACGTGTTTTTGGCACTGAGAGTTATTCTATTAAATCTTTAGTTTGACAGAGAATTTTAGGTGTTTAAACTCACTGCATCCTAACCTGGGGATGTTCCAGGAGGGACAGCAGGCTCCTTGGACTCTTGGGATCAGCTTGTGCCATATTGGATGCATTTGTTAGTGTCCACTCACCCTCATGGGTCAGCTCCAAAGCGAAGAAAGAGTCATTCTCCAAGTGTAGTAAAGAATTATAAACTGTCCCACGTTCACCCCCATGTTTGTTTTCAACTGATAAATCAATAATTTAGTTGGTTTTTCTGGAATGATTATCTCTCCTTTGGATCAGTCAGGTGATCAAGAGTTTTGATTCCTAGACACATTTTATCCCGTTTGATGGTGGGAAAATACAGGATTCACAGAAAGCACAGGGAAAGTAGTCCTTGTTTCATGCTCTTTTCATTCTTTCTCCAACCTGGCAGTTCATTCCTTGACCTTTCCTCTCAGAGGCCGGCAGTGGGAGTGAGGAGAGGGGTCGATGCCTCATTCACCCGCCGCCTTGTCATCGTTTAATTGGCCTTCTCATGTTCCCTTGTTCTGAATCACAGCAGTGTCCGATATTTGCAGATCTTTTTTAATACACTTTTTTACAGAGAATGATTCATGTTTTAATTATTCTAATTTGGAGCGTTATTTAAACTTTATGTCATTGACTTGGCGTATCGAATGAGTAACCAGGAAATACTGTTCGAGTGAACCAACACAGAAGCACAGGCTGACTGAAAGAGAGGGCGTTCAGTGCAGCCGTTCTAAGTGGCGCTCCTGTGAGCGATGACGCTGTGACTAACACGCAGGCTTCCTGCGGTTCCGCTGTGTACGACTGGTAACAGAAGGTTAGACTGTGAGAACTGCGAGTCATCTCAATGGATGCATCTTTTATTATGCATCCCCTAGTACACACACACACACACACACACACACACACACGCGCGCGCACACACACACACACACACACACACACACACACACCACGATTTACTCATCCTTGTAAGCATCCATTCTTTCTTTCATTTTTACCAAAGATTACCGAGTATTTCAAGCACTGTTCTGGATCCGGGGGCTGTGACAGAAGCATCGAGAGGACAAGAATTGAAGCTACTGAGGGTAGACAGTAAGCTGGCGCCCCGGGGCGTAACCACTGAGTCAGGTGCTGTGGGGGAGGTGAAAACAGTACTGAGCTAGAACATGGCAGGTGCTGTGCGCATTCAGAGCTCGTGTTAGAACTGAGAGCTAGACGGCACTTTGCTGACTAAATATTCATACTTCTGAAATTGGGAAGCGTGGTAGAGTTTTTACTTCGACAGTAACCTGCAGGCGTGGCGTTTGAGTTTATTTCAGTTTCTGAAGACCTGGTGAAAGCTGGAGCATGTCCTGGGAGACGGGTACGTGGAATGTTCTGGAATGCTCTTGAAGCTTTCCTGCAAATCCAAAGTTGCTCCAAAATAAAACACTTAAAAAGAAAAATTCAAGCGAAGAGATGCCAAATTTTTATATCAAATCAAGTCGAGTGTACCTCAGGTTTACATACATGAAGAAGCCACATGTACACCGGAAGGTTGAGGAGAGGATGGTGGTGGATGTTGGGAACTTGTTATTATTGATTTCTAGATTTGGGTCCCATTGTTCACTAGAGAGAGTCTATTTCCTTTTTTTAATGATCTATTTATTGTTTTTTAAGTATGTATGTCAATATATATGTGTACATGTGTATATGTATGTGTGTATGTACGTGCATATGTATGTATGTATACTATATGTATGCAGTGTCTGAGGTGATCTGGCTGCTGGGAATTGAACTCTATCAGCAAGTTGGGGGTTTTACCCCCTTTTGCACAGACATTTGTTTTGTTTTGTTTTTTGAGACAGTTTCTCTTTCTGGCTGCCCTGGAACTCTCTAGTCAGACCAGGATGGACTCAAACTCAAAAACCTACCTGCCTCTGCTTCCTGAGTGCTGGGATTAAAGGTGTGTGCCACCATTCCCAGCTAGAACATCCTTTTCTCAACAATTTAACCCCCCCCTTTTTTTTCCAATTTCACTTTATTTTATTCACATAATTTAACGAGTACATTTTCAAAACTTTCCCATGAATATGGTTCTTATGGTTGGTTGTAAGAACTTGCTGCACCCTTAGATATAAAGTGTAAAGACGCCCACCCCATCAGGGCCAGCTCTGCTGTGCAGCCCAGGCAAGGTGCAGGGCTGTTCTCCAGAGAGCTGCAGCCTTTGAGGGGCTGGGCCAGCTCTCCTGCTTTCATGACCTCAGGGACAGCTCTTCTGTCTGTGGGAAATAATAATGAAGTCTTCAAGGAAAAAAAAAAAGAATTACCAGCATTCACCTAGACATCATGGCCAAGATTTCCTGATTTAGTTTGTATTTTCCTTAATTTTTTTCCTGTTGTCTACACTGGGTTGGAATAAATGTATTGGTTTATTCCAGGAATATTCTTACCTCACAAAATTTTAAACTAATCAAAAGACAAACAGGTTTTGGAACTAAGCATCTTTGAACAGGTATATTTTCGGATGTTATTTCAAAGGCAGAGGTAAAGCAAGGGGAGCAGTGTTTATGTTCCATTCAAATAATAATGCATGTCATTCTCTCCTTCCACCATGTATGTCAGAGGTCAAACCAGATTGTCAGGCTTGGGCCCAGGTGCTCTTACCCACTGAGGCTTCTCTCTGGTGTCCAGTTCATGTATTTTTCTAAGCACAGTTGTGGTGTGTGTGTGTGTGTGTGTGTGTGTGTGTGTGTGTGTGTGTGTGTGTGTGTGTTTTATTTTTAAATACTATGTTGGAGAAGATAGAAAAATCTGATATTGGCAGGAAAAATTAAAACCGTAACCCGTTCCATAAGTGAATCACTCGCCGTCACCCGGCTGCGCCCCATCCTCAGAGGTTCTTATTCATGAGCCTGGATGAGCTGAGGAACTTGCATCGCTGGGGTGTGCTCGGTCGGGTACCATATTTGTCCTGTGCTGCAGACGCTTTGTGGCAGGCACACGTGCTGTTTCCCGAACTTTGGGGTTTGAGGGAAAGTAGCCCTTTCATCCCGATTCAGCATCAAGTGACATTTCAAACTGTCCCTGAGCTGCTTCTGTCACTGTCTCTGTGACAGGATATTCTCATGGCCGAATCGTGCTCTTACCACTTTAAAACATGTATTTCAATTTTTCAATTGATCAAATAAATAAAATATACTTCCAGCTCCCAAATTCTGTGGCTATTGTCTAGTCTTCTGGCTCCTAGGGGATTTTAACTTGAGGAAAAATTCATTCCCCTTCTGCACTGTCAAAGGAAACCTATAGATTTATTGTAATTTCCTTAAAGCTCCAATGGCAATTGTCTCAAAAATAGAAAAAGAAAACCCTAAGATTTAGGCAGAAGCACAGAGGACTTTGGATTGCAAAGATAATCCCTAGCTAAAACAAAACAAACCGAAATGAAAAGGACGCAAGAGTCCGACTCGCTGATTTTAAGCCAGATTACAGAGATGTAATAGCAGAAATAGCATAGTCTTGGCACAAAGCAAGACACTTAGATTAATAGAATAGGATAAAAGACTCGGAGTTGGGCCTACACAATAATAACCACCTATTTTTTTCTTTTACAAAGATGCCCTAAACAGATAGCCTCTCTGTGGTGGTAATGGCCCCCATAGGCCCATGAATACTTGGTCTCCAGTTGATGGAACTATTTGGGAAGGATTGGGATTTATGACCACACTGGAGTTGGTGTGTCACTAGGGGCAGGCCTTCGAGGTTTTAAAATACTACACCATTGCTAGTTCCTGCCCCCTGGTGCTTTTGGATCAGATGTGAGCTCCCAGCTGCTACGCCAGCACCATCCTGCATCCCTGTTGTCTTGCTCCACACCATGATGGTTTGGGACTCACCCTCTGAAACTGTGAGCCCCAAATAAAGTCTTTCCTTTTTAAATTGTCTTGATCATGGCACTTATTCACAGCAATAAAAAAAAGTAACCGAGACATTCTTCAACAAATGGAGAGCTGTGTGAGCAAAAATGAGCTGGACCTATATCTTCCATCAAATATATAAATATCAATTCAGAATGAATCAGAGCTGACAGTTCTGTGGGGGGAAAACACTTGAAGATGAAGGCCCAGGGAAGGTTTTCTTGGAAAGGATTACAGAAGCTCAGGAAATAAAGCCAGGATATGCATGGAATTAAAGCAGGTCTACACAGCAAAGGAAACGATCAATCAACAGAAGAGACAGCTTTCAGGATGGAAGAAAATGCTATCTTTACATTAGACAGAGGATGATTACATAGACTGAAAGAACTGAAAAACCAAACACTAAAAAATCCAAACAACCCGACCTATAAATGGGCCAATGAAACAACAGCTCTTAAGAGGTTAAGTACAGATGGCCATAAATATATGGATGTTCAACAGCCATAGCCATCAGGGAGATGCAAATTAGAACTCCTTTAAAATTCCATTTCAACCCAGTTAGAATGACTGCCAGCCACAAAACAAACAGCAACAAATGCTGGCAAAGATGTGGGCTCCCTTGTAAACTACTGGTGGGAATGTGAGTTGTGCAGCCACTGCAGAGCTCAGTGTGCAGGTTCTTCCCTAGAGTACAAGTAGGGCTAACACATAACCAGCACACACCCAAAGGAATCTAGGCCATGCTGTGAAGAGACACCATGACCAAGAAAGCACGCATAGAGGAAGACATTTAATTGGGGCTGGCTTCCAGTTTTAGAGGTTCAGCCCATGATCATCCATGCAGGAAGCATGGCAGCATCCAGGCAGACACGGTGCTGGAGAAGGAGGTGAGAGTTCTCCATCTTGATCCATGGGCAGCAGAGGGGACCGTGTTCCACACTGGGTGGAGCTTGAGCATATATAAGACCTCAAACTCTGCCTCCGCAGTGACACACTTCTCCAACAGAAGCACACCTCTACTCCCAGTAAGGCTACTCCCTATGGGGCAAGCATTCAAACACATGAGTCTATGGGGGGCACACCTATTCGAACCTCATACCTCACAGGCGCCTACATACCATGCTTATTGTAGCAATCATGACAACTAAGTCATGGAATCAGCCCGGGTGTCTATCAGTAGATGAGCACATAAAGAAAGTGAGGTCCACAGTGCAGTTATAGTCAGCCGTAAAGAAGAGTGAAATCATGCTTTCTTCTAGGAGCTAGCTTTGACTGGAGGTCATCATTCTCACTGAAATAAATCAGATATATATGTGTGTGTATATATACATATACATATATATATACATACACACACACACACACACACACACACACACACACACACACACACACGAGAGAGAGAGAGAGATATAGTACTTGTAGGCTTAGGATTCCAGCAATTGCAGAGGCAGAATGATCACAAGCCCACGACAGCCAGGGATGTATACTAAGACCCCATTTCAAATAACAAGGACAACAACAAAAGAAGAACAAAGAATAAGAAGACACATCTTCCATGTTTCCTCTCATTTGTAATTCCCTACAGTTCTTCATAGGTACCATTCATGAGCACGTATATACGTGAGGCCTCACAATGAGAATGCAGAAGGGAGGCTTGGCAGTGGAGAGAGTGAGGCGGGACTTTGAAAGCGGGCAACAGGAAGTGCATCAGTATCCGCAGGGCACGTACCATACTGTAGGATGCCCAGCACTGTGATGATTATACACCAATAAAAATAGTTTAAAACTTTTAAAACCTCACTATTATTTGTAATTAGTTTCAAAATGAAGTCAATTCTCTTTGTAGCTTGCCAGCGTCTCTGCGGCATCTGTGTAGAATATGCCTTTTAACTACTTCACTGCTTCTCTTTCCCACAAAATCTCTTCAGTTCAGCCAGGCACGGAGTTCTCTGGACTGCTCAGCATCGTCCTGGAGATGCAGGATCACGTCATGCCCCACTGGCAGAGGCAGGCAGGAGATTGAGCCTTTTAGGATTTAGTTCGTTTGAATGATAGCTTACTATAGGGCCAGCATTGTGCCAACCTCATTCACACATAACCAAACTACCAGAGCTCCATTCTTTTCCTCTTTGGTGATATCTCAAGTTTTGATCATAAAATAACCTTTAAGGTTTTCGTTTTGTTTTGTTTGGGGGACATTTGTTTGTCTGGTTTGGTTTTCATGTTTCTGAGACAGTCTCATTAGATAATCCCAGGCTCACTCAGTCACTACTGTAGCCTAGGCTAGTTTCAAACTAGCAACAGTTCTACCTCAGCCTCCCAAGTGCTAGGATTACAGGTGAGTACCATCAGACTCAGCTTAAAATAACCACAATTAATGTGGTATTTGATCGTTCTTTTGTCTTTTATTGATGTTTAGATCATATTTCTAATGCAAGTTGGGATTACTTTCATAATCCATGAGGTTTTTTTAAATGTAGAAATAAAATGGCAGTGCAAGATATATGGACAGTATAGTGCCATGCAGACTGCACCCCACCATGAATAATTTCAGGGGTACCTCTAAAGCCTGAGTTGAGGGGATCACACAGTAGTAACTCAGCACTAAGTAGGCACAAAGGTTACCATTCCCTCAGTTAAATGAGTTCATGAGGCTGAGAGATGCGGGCCCTTGTAGTAGACCTCATATGCCAGCCCTATATCCCTGACCAAACAGTAGAGAACGGTAATCAAAAACGAACATTCATGCTGACTCCCCAACTTAGCACTGGAGACGCCATGACATGTGCATAACAATCAGCACAAATCTTGTCATTCTAGAAGGGTGGCAGTTTCTCAGAATCCTGACCACGAAATGTCTGTGATTAAGCAAGATGACGGGCAGCAAATTAGCAGGTGGCAGGTGCCACAGTTCCATTCAGCCGGGCTAATCTATCAGCCTGATGCTGTCATGTGTTCCTGGTTCCTCGTGGGTAACTCAGCACGAGAAAGGATAAAACCTAATAATGCCCTGAGGCCCCTTGGGTTCCATTAGTAGCCTGGCAGCTCTTTTTTTAGGAGTTTTCTCTTGGGAAGGTTGAACTCTGTAGTCTTTTTTCTCCAATGACTTCTGAACAGATATGGAACCGGAGTTATAATTCAGTTGAGCCGTTTCGAGCCATCCTCAAGCTGATGCAGTAATATGGAGGAATTGACGTGAGAGTGGTTATCTGCAGACAGCTTGTGTGCACAGTCAACTGTGCTTAATGGGTTTAATGGAGGAGCTGGAATCTAACTGACGTACGTGATAAGCTCAGTGCACATCCTGGGTGGTGTTCGTGGCTCATGACGTATAGCCACGGTGACAAAAATCATATTGCCTCTTCCCTCAGGGGTCAGATAAACAGAGAGCAGAACATGCGTGGGGACATGTGGAAATGGGGACAGGACGCAGGCAAGTCTAATAGGAAAGATTGCATGATGATGAAACCTGGCTACAAAGCCGTGTGAAATAGTACCTGTGTGGTATAAGGGAGCGTAGCTGACATTCTGTGTGTGTGTGAGGGGGGTGATGATCTCACACACACATCACATCACGTGTAATTTACAAATTCTAAGTATGACGTGTCGTGGCACTGAGTGAATTCACACTCACCATCCATCCCCAGACTGTTTTCATTTTCAAAATTAGAATTAGAGACTCAGCCTGGTAAGCATTAGCTCTGTTTCCCTCCCGTGTTCTGAAAAGCCCAGTAACCGCCACACCTGGTTTCTCTCTCACTGGGATGACTCTGGATCTCTGGTAGCCATGGGATCATGCAGCATCTGCCCTGTTGGCTATGGCATGTTTCGTGTAGCATGATGACTTCTGGGCTCATTCTCCATTGTGACAACTATTCTTGGTTGTCAGTTTGACTCTATCTGCAAGGAACTACAACTTGGATATGGAGGGCAAACCTAGGAGAGATTTTCTGCTTGACTTGAAGTGGCTGAATCCACTTCTAGTTCAGACTTTTGAGGTAGGAAGACACACACCAGTTGATCTGGATCTTGAGATGAGGCGGGGTTTGGGGGGAGAGGCACAGCCCTTTAATTCTGATCTTGAGGAGGGAAGACACTCGCCTTTAATCCAAATCTCCAGGCACACCCTCTGATGGAATTCTAAGGACCTAGAAGATGTCCTTTTGCTCTTTGCCTGCTTGCACTCGACTTGCTAGCACATCCATTCCTTCACTGGCATTGAGGCCTACTTCTTTGGAATTCCAGTGTTTACAGAAGACCAACTGAGACTCCTAACCTATGGGACTGAGCAATGATTAGATTCTTGGACTTTGTATTC
This sequence comes from Rattus rattus, assembly GCF_011064425.1. Taxonomy (NCBI): domain Eukaryota; kingdom Metazoa; phylum Chordata; class Mammalia; order Rodentia; family Muridae; genus Rattus; species Rattus rattus. The sequence goes on from NC_046158.1 coordinate 53,862,557, forward strand.
ACAGCTGGCTATTGTCGGAGTGGTTGGACTTCAACCTGTAAGTCAAATGAGAGAGAGAGAGAGAGAGAGAGAGAGAGAGAGAGAGAGAGAGAGAGAGAGAGAGAGAGATTTTGAGAGAGAGAGATTGAGATTCATTTCAAAAGTTCTATGACTCTAGAGAACACTTATTAATACATCAATGTTGTCATGTGTGATGGTTTGTATATGCTTGGGCCAGGGAGTGGCACTATTAGGAGGTGTGGCCTTGTTGGAGTAGGTGTGTCACTGTGGGTATGGGCTTCAAGACCCTAGTCCTAGCTGGCTGGAAGCGAGTATTCTGATAGCAGCCTTCAGATGAAGATGTAGAACTCTCAGCTCCTCCTGCACCATGCCTGCCTGGATGCTGCCATGCTCTCACCTTGATGATAATGGACTGAACCTCTGAATCTGTAAGCCAAACCCAATTAAATGTCATTGATAAGGCCTTGATCATGGTGTCTGCTCGCTCACAGCAGTAAAACCCTAACTAAGACATTTCGCGTGTTAGAATTTCCTTTCTCTTTAAGGCTAAGTATATTCCATTCTATGAACACCCCATACTTTCTTTGTCTATGCCTGTGTCAGTGGATATTAAGGTTGTTTCTACATTTTGAGATTTGTGACACTGGATATGAGTGTACAGTGTGTTGCAGCCATCAGTTCTTGGGGGGGGGGGTCCCCTTACCTACAAATCAAACTATTCACGTGGTAACAGTGCTTAAAAATGTTTAAGGAATAGTTGAACCATTTGATTTCTACAGCAGCTATGCCATTTTTATTTCTGTCAGCAGGGTGCAAAGGATACTCGAGAGAGATTCATAACTTTAGTCCCATCAGCAACCCTCAGCTCCAAGTGGAGAACGGTTGTTTTGACGGAAAATTCCTTCAGAAAATAGGACACCTTCAAGGCCACCTGCTGCTTGAGTAAGAATTCATACAAACTTGACAAGAATTTATGAATTTTAAGGTTTCAGAGTAGAGGGGAAAGTTTTTGTTTCCTGTTTTTGCCTGTTCCCATCATCAGGAACTGTTTCTCAGAATTCTTTTTCCTGTTGAAATGCACACTGTGGCATTGTTCAGTTCTCCCTCTTAACGCGCTAGCAAAGGTCAAAAGCCAGTGATGAATGAAAAGTGACAGACCAGCCTTGAAAATTAGTGGCCAGGGGATGGTAACAGAGTGGCCCAAGTCAGAAGGGCCTGTGGTCCATGCGCCAAGCAGAGTCATTGTCCTGTGATGCCATTATGTTAAATACGACATGGTTTCTGTTCTCAAGGTTTTCTCGGCTTAACCAGATAGCAGTCGGTATTCGTCAGGGTTCTCTAAAGTCACAGAGCTTTTGGAATGCCTCTCTATATTAAAGGAACTTACTGTAATGATTTACAGTCCGCAGTCTGCAACTACACCACCAGCGGGCAGCTGTGAATGGAAATCCAAGAATCTAGCAGTTGCTCAGTGCACGAGGCTGGGTGTTTCAGCTGCTCTTCTGCAGTAGCTGGAATCCTGAAGTAGGGTTCCAACAGATGCGCTGGCAAGTAAGTGCAAGCAGGCGGAGAAGAGTGAGTCTTCCTTCTTCCGATGTCCTTACCTAGGCCTCCTGTAGAAGGTGTGGCTGAGATTAAAGGTGTGTGCCTCATGCCTGGATTTGGAACTTGCTCTGTCCCAGGCTGGCCTGGAATTCAGAGATTGCTTGCCTCAGTCTCCTGAGACTAAAGGCGTCTATTACCTTGCCTAGACCTGAGGTTTTCATGTCACAATGCCTCAAGATCTAAATCAACAGCATGTCCCATGTCAAGATTCAGGTCAGACGCGTGTGTCTTGGAGCCTCAGGATCTGTATCATAAGTGTGCCCTCCATTTCTGGATTGTAGTGCAGTACAGATGTAGGCAAGGAGACAACCAGGAAAAGCCCTCAAACAGTCCTTTCAAAAAGGTGAGTTCCTATAGAGGCTCTAATAGCAAGCAGATGGACACCAGAACTGAGCATTCACAGACTTCCTAGGCCCCGGTTTCCTCATTTACACATTAAAAGTGCAGTGTTCCTCCCTGAGAGAAGAAGGTGTTGGGCAGTCACCTCACGGGTGGTCAGAGCCTGTCACTCCCTTCACTGCCTTTCCCTTGATGTGACAGAGAAAACTCATGGAAGGAGGTGGTCTTCTCTTTTAAAGTTTCTGACCTCAATTTTTTTTTCTTTAATATTATTCAGTTGCTTCAAGCATGGGATCTGAGTATGTTTTCTTGGGTTTTGTTCTTCTGTTGTTTTGTTTTTGGAGACAACAGAGTTTCTCTGTGTACCCCTGGCTGTCCTGGAACACGCTCACTTTGTACACCAGGGTGGCCTTGAACTCACTGACTTCCAATGCTAGAATTCAGGGCATGGGCCAACAACGCCCAGCCTCTGTTGTTGTTTGGAGACAAGGCTGGCCAGGAACTCACTATGTAAACTATGCTGGCCTCAAGCTCAGGGACATCTACCTGCTTTTGCCTCCCAAGTGTGGGCTTAAAGGTGTGCATCACCACACCTGCCTGTTCTCTGTTTTATCTTGAGATAAGTTGCCTTGTAGCCCAGTCTAGCCTCAAACCTGCAAATCTCTGAATGATTCAATTGCTACTGTGCTCAGCCCCAGGAAAAACTTTCTTTGTGTTATTTTTAACTCATTGAGAAATGTTTAAAAGGCAATGTATGCTTTGTTGATTATAAAACTTACAGCCATCTAGAGAAGGATTGTCTGGGGGAAGGGTCTCAGAGGTGGTTTAAAGTAAGAAGTCCTTCTGAATTCTCCCCATCCTAGTACTAAGATCCTGCTTAGCTTCTGAGATCAGGGGAGACTGGGTACATCCAGGGTAGCGTGGTCATAGATGCCTCCGCGTCTCCCTGACAATTATTTGAATTGTCACAAATTTCACCTCAAGTAGAAAAATTAAATTAGATTGAAAAGAAAATACAATGATTAGATTTAGGGCCATTGGCCCACTTAATAATGCATTAGTTCAAATTACAGTTTTCAGATAAATACAACATACTGTAACTTCCCAGAGATTTGTTATTACAAAATGACATATTTAAGATAGTGTTCAGAGACATCCACACGAACAATCACAAAGGAATAATTAGAACAACGACCATGTAGATCTTTGGGGGCTGACAGTGGTTAGAAGGACTAGAAGCTATGTAGGTGTGATGGCATATGATGAATCCCAGCACACAGAGACTTCTGCAGGAGGCTCTGGAGTTCCAGTCTAGCCTGGGCTACAAAATGAGACCCTATCTGAAAGCCCCAAACCAAACCATAACAACCAAACGGAGAGGCAATGTAAGATAAGGGAAGAGAAAGCCTTTGTTCTTTAGCCTTTTTACTTCAGGGAAGCCATTCATAGAGTGGAACGAGGAATTCGTTTCCTTACTGGGTCAGATCTGTTTGGTTATTTATGTTACTTCCTTTGGGAAATCTTCCATTCTCTGTCTACTTTGTTATCATTTTTACCTTATTGATTTGCAGGAACTTTTTAGGTATTAAATACACTAAACCTTTGTCAAATTAATATTTTTTTTCTAGTTGGCTTTACACTGCCTTAGATCATTTAGTTCCCAAATAAAAAATACAGAACCTTCATATTTATAATAATTCTTTTTTTGTTTTTTTTTCATCTTTATTAACTTGAGTATTTCTTATTTACATTTCGATTGTTATTCCCCTTCCCGGTTTCCAGGCCAACATTCTCCTAACCCCTTCCTCTCCCCTTCTCTATGGGTGTTCCCCTCCCCATCCTCCCCCCATTACTGCCCTCCCCCCAACAATCACGTTCCCTGGGGGTTCAGTCTTGGCAGGACCAAGGGCTTCCCCTTCCACTGGTGCTCTTACTAGGCTTATAATAATTCTTACAGGCACTAGTGCTAGGCAGACCCCAACCCAGTAGGCTGTTCTGTCCACTTTCCTGTCGGTAATACCGAGATATCACTTGCCACGTTCAGCCTGGGCTGCTCCTACTCCAGCTGGCCAGCTCCCATGGCCCTGCTGTCAGGATCCACCTTCTCCATGGTAACTTCTTCCTTCTTCCTGCTCTCTCCTCGAAGTCTCTGCCTCAGACCCCCAGGCCTGGGCATCAAAGTTCTGCCTACCTCTCATCGCCCATTTTTATGAACCAATGGTTTTAAATTGTGGAGCAATCTTTGCATTAATAAAGCTGGCATATGTGAGAATTCACTCATCCTGGGTCAACTAGACCTTGGGATACAGAAGTGAACATTACATAGCGAACAGATCAAATCTTGACGTGGGGTGAGGGGTTCAACTACCATTATTAATAAGTTAGTTTTCTACTCCAGCGCGACTCATGTTTATCTAAAGCTTTTTTCCTGACGTTTTTATGGGACTTATTTTACCTTTAAAAGTTTGAGTCTCTCACAGTATATTTGGCTCGAAGCAAGACATTCAGCTTTTTTTTTTTTCCTGATAGCTTGATAGCTCGTTGAAAATAGTATTCTCACTGATTTTTTTGTTGGGGGGTGGAAGGATCTTAGCTTTATTCCACTGCTCTGCCTGCATGCCCCGAGCTGCTTACTAGTTTGGATGTGTGGCTGACTAGAGTTTTTCTTATTTTTTAGAATAATTTTCTTCCTTTGTCTTACATGTTAGCTTTTGCACGTGGACTTTAGAATATTCCTATTATGATTCTGGAAGGTTTATATTAAGGTGTATCAACGTGTGGCCAACCAAAGGTTTTATAGTGTTTAGTTCAGTTTGAGAGCGAATCTAAATGTAAAAATCCAGATTCTTGCTCTCATCTTCTTCGCTTCCCCCCGCTTTATTCTTTCCCAGCCCTCCAAATTTGAAAGCCCAGAGCTGAGAATACAGCTCAGAACAGAGCGCTTGCCTGGTATGTGCAAAGCCCCGTATTCTGTTCCCAGCTCCTGTACCCCCATAACAAACACAAATATGAAGGCTGCACACAGCACCTGGCTGCGGTGTCCTGGAACACATCCCTCACTTTCCTTCTGAGCGGACACACTGTGGGTCCCTGTGCGGCAATGTTCGCACGCTGCAACCACAGCCGGCTGTCTCGTACCTTCTGGTCTCGCTTGAATTGTTCATACAAAGAGGAGTGTGCGAGCATTGCCTCGTGCTGGTGCTGAGGTCATTAACTGAGTGTTTGTACAGCAGTCAGAACAAAGCTGAGACATGGAAAATGCATAGTGGTAATGGCCACTTCTGGGAATCCGTATGTGTACTCGAGAGATCGCTCCTGGAGGTCCTATATAAAGGTATGGCTTTTTATGCCCTTCTGAATTGTCTTGTTTGGGGAAACTTTGGTTTTGAGACCGGATCTAATTTCAGCCTAGGATGACCTAAAACTCATTGTATAGCTCAGATGACCTCAAACTCATGGCAATTCTCCTGCCTCTTGAGTATTTGGAGTACAGGTGTGTGCCACCATACCGTGCTTTGAATTCCATCTTTTAACCACACACACAGCCTCTCCCTACCCCGGCAATACTGAGGACTGAACCTTGGGCCCCATGCCTGCTTGGCAAGCACTCTACCTCTGCATTGCAGTCTCAGCCCTTGAATTCAGTGTTTACACAGAGAATGCTCCTTAATTTCCAGCACTGCATGCTTTGGGTTTCTTTCTGTGTGTGTCAGTGGGTGTGTACTATGTGTGTGTCCATGGAAGCCATCAGCAGATGGGTGAGTGTGTACTGTGTGTGTGCTGATGGAAGCCAACAGTGTGTGTGTGTGTGTGTGTGTGTGTATGTGTGTGTGTGTGCGTGTGTGTGCGTGTGCACCAATGGTGGCCAGAGGTCAGTGTGAAGCTGTCTTCCTCTGTGTCTTATTTTGAAACAAGGTCTCTCACTGAACTGGAAGCTCATAGTCACACGCTAGAGTGGACCACTAAACCCCAAGTAATTCCTGCCTCTGCCCTCTGGCACTGGGATTGCACAGCATACCTGCCTTCTGCGTGGGTAGATCCTGCTGCCTGCACAGCAGATGTCTGACTCACTGAGCATGCTCCCCGGCCCTGTTTGAGCATTTCAGATGGACAGTTGTGCTATGCCACGCACTGGCAAGCACGTTAAGCAGGCAAACTCCAACATCAGTGAGTTGATGTCAACAAGAACAGTTTCACCATTTGCTGTTAAGCCTGCGCTGGATTGGTCGACTTTGCGTGTGGGGGTTTGTTTTGTTTATATGTTTTTACAGAAATACCACCAACTTCTAAGGACATAGTCTTACATTTCCTAGCAGCTTTCAATATTGGTAATGGATTCTAGATGAATGGACTTTGAGTCTACTAGGAGGGTTCTAGAATATTTTATTCTGACTTAGTCTTATTAATAAGCTTGTTATAAACTGTAACCATGGTTTCTCGGATCTGTTTTTCGCTTTATTCATTTATTTTATCTGCCTGTAGCTCTCTCTCCTTGTTATTGGTTAGTCAGCACCCTTTTGTTAATTTAAAGAAACGACCCCTGACTTGTTAATTGAATTATTTAAGAATACTCAGTTATGTATTCATTCTCTGGATATCTCTTCTAATTTTGTAAGCTTACAAGTGCAGGGCATTTGCTTTTATCCGATCACGTTTAGGTGTGTGAATGGCTAAGGCCGTACTTACACAGGGAAGTCACGCCACCGTATGGACAGATGGAGGAGGCTGGGGGTAGAGGGCAGGGGCGAGTGCTGTGGGTTCTGACTTTTATGTTTCCAAGTAATCTTTAGTATCATCTCTCGTTTTCTTCAGCCTAAGAGGTGCTTAGAAAAGCGTGCTTTCAGAGCCCGTTCTCGCTCTTACACTGTGATTAATTTTTAATTTATTGAATTGCTTCCCACAGTGCTATCTAAATTCAGTAATTTCATTGGGGTCTTGTTTTTGAATTATTTTTCTACCTTGTTTTCCTGTTAAAGTGTGATCAAATTTTCATGTTTGGAAACATTTTGGAAATCATTCAGCCATTGCTCAGGTCGTTGTTATCTGTAGATCTGGATGAATTCACTCCTGCTCACCCCTTTATCTCCTGGACCTTTTGTTTGCAGGAGGAGTTCTTCAATTTTGTTTCGTTTTTTCCTTCCTTCCGTCCTTCCTTCCTACCTTCCTTCCTGCATCCCCCTAACTTTTTTTTTTCATTCTGTCTATTTCTTTTTTTGGTAACCAATTCTAGCATCTTTTCTTTTTTTCTTTTATTGAAAATATTTATTTCCTCAGATAATATATAAACTGACAATGGTTTCTCCTAGTTTCTCCCCATCTCTCCTCCCATCTGGGTCCATCCCCTTTCTGTCTCTCATTAGAAAACAAATGGACTGCTAAGGGATAACAGTAAAATATAACAGGATAAAGTGTGTTTGCTGAAGAACCATGCTGCATTACATTACATCCTTTTAATTAATTAATTTAATACATTAATTAATTAATTAATTTAATACATTACATCCTTTTAATTACAAAATTCCAGTTCTGATGCCATAGCTTCAAGGTCTTAAACTGTATCCCATTGTCCCCAAACCTTAGCTCTGTCGAAGACGCTGCTCTTCTTAAGTTTTGTGAAAAGACTTGTGTTCTTCTGCAGCTCCCTCCTTTTATTTTAAATAAACTTTCTATTTTCTTTATGTATATTGATTAATTTTTCAAAGATGTTTGAGACATACACAAGAGAGAGAGAGAGAGAGAGAGAGAGAGAGAGAGAGAGACTTTGATTTTGTTTTCTTTATATGCGTCCTGATCTTTGCCAATAGATTATTTGTGTCAATTATATTTGGTTCACACTCAGATTTGCCTTTTCAAATTCATCCCGCTGGAATTTTGTTTGGTCCGATCCTCTGCTGGTTTTGAACTGACTCCGCTGCAACAACTAAGGATAACCCTTGTTAATATTTTTTTTATTCTATTTTAACCAAACAATGATAGGAACACTCAGTAGTATGCTGCTTTAAGTCAATAATATATCATCTAAGCGTTTCGTATTTTTCTTTATATTTATAATGAAATTATTCAGGTCAGATTTCCTTCATCTCTCTCAGGGAGCTGATTTCACATAGCACGCACCTGAGGAGGGCCATTTGACTTCCTTTGAACAAGGCATTTGAGTGGCACTGACTGTCATCTCTCTTATCTGCAACACTGTTAGACTCTGTCAAGGCTGTGCGCTCCTCTTTCATGGGGTCTGCTGCTCTGTCGGGCACAGTGCAGGGATTCTGAGTACTTGTATTCCCAGCCTGAAGGATGTGTGGATCAGCAGGCAAGGAGCCCGATGCTTACTCACACAGCAGCAGTGAGCTCAGGCTAAGTCCTTTCCTTTCAAATGCTTTTTTGGTCACATATAATTTGTGATGCCTATGAACAAGTTCTGCAGGTTTCCCTGATTTGGTCCTTGAGTCATAAATTATATAAATCTGAATTGTTTATCCCTCGGTGTAAATACATGCAAAAGCCACAGCACTTTATAATGCTTTCCCTCCTACATGCATGAGGGGAAAATGGGAGAAAGATGAGGGTTTCTGCTCTCATATTACTGTTATTTTCAGTTATAGTGGGGTTTTTTGCTGAATATAATAATTGTGTTGGTGATGCCTTTAAAGTGTAAGATCTTGGGTTTATACCACTGTTTAGGCAGTTTCTGAAAATGTGCTTCACTGGAAATGAAATAAATCATTCTTAGGTCGTAGTAAATTCTACACTTCAGGAATAAAGAACTCAGAACAGAATTTAAAATTCCTTTTGCAATGCATTAAAAATAGAGGAGCTACTCAAACCTTTGACTGATGCCTGGTTAGAATGAGATGTAAAAACCATTTGAAATTGATATTGGATACTTGAAATGCTTTTGTTGGGGGGCACTTTCTGTCCAAGTGAAACATTCCTTCCTGATAGAGGTTCCTTAAGATCCATGAAGTAAATAAAACTTACAAGTCTCAGGAAGTTCCTGCAGCTTACAAGATTCACCAGGCCCTTCCTCAAGGTTATGTCAGCAGTAACCTTCGTGAGGAGAGGAGACTCCCATCAGCCAAGATGCCTGGAAGCTGTACAGGGTGCTGGAGGGATCTAGTTTTCATAAACGTCATCCATGCTAGGATGGGCTTTTCGGGGGTGCAGTTGCTTTGGGTTGGTCATTTGCCTTTATGTAACTCCTCACCCATACTCCTGCCAGTAACCCCAGTAAACTCAGTTTACTTTTGACCTATCATCAGTTCCTTAGCTGAGGTGAGTTGTTCAGATAAACCTTGAAAAGTCCCACAACAGCTTTTGTTTAAAAACAAAAGAGATTCCAGACTTATAGATATCAACAATAACCTCATAATCTGATCTTGGGATGTGTTTAATTATTCATCCCTTGGCTTTCTTTTTCTTGAATATTTGCATTCATAATACAGTCAGACTGAGCATGGGCCCTTTTGTTGCAAAAAAAGTTATCCTGGAAATGCCATGTTAAATTAAAATAAGATATTAGCAATAGTATTAATGAAGACAGACAGATATGTAGATAAGTAGGTAGGTAGATTATAGATAAATAACAGATGGATGGATAGATGGATGGATGGGAACAGAAGAAGAAAGAAAAGGAGGGAACAGGAGAGGTGGGGAAGGAAGGAGGGGGGAGGTGTGTCAGAGACTAACAGAGGGCCTGAAACTTGGATTGAATTTACTTCTGAGTGGATAATGGTTTAATAAGTTGGGCCTTTCAGCCTCGTCCCCTGGGGCCCTTGAACACATCACAGAGCTGCCATACTTTTGGCTCAAGTGTTAGCATCTACTTGTAAAATATCTTGGAATGGAAAACAAAGTACTTTGAATCCAGGATCTAAATAGCCTTCTCACTTTCCTGCTTCCAGGCACCAGGGATTGGCTTCAGGGTCTTCATTCACACTTATTAGATTGCCTTCCTTGAATAGATTAGACAATCATCTTGTCAGATGCTGGCTTATTTAACTGCCTTTTGCCAGTCAAAGATGAAATCTCACTGCCGTTGAACAAAAGAGCTTTTGGCCCTTTGAATTCGTGATTTACAAAGGCTAATTTTGCTCTGAGACTTAGTGTTATAATTTGGATGCTAAGCAGGAAATTTAAAATTCTAAGAAAGCATTACAAATTTCAGTCATCAGAATACCCAGGTTTGCAGGTTCATAAAAGAAATAATTCTCTTAATTGTTGAGATTGTTCTCTTTGAGCTAATAATTAATTAACTAAATTAATCTGGGTTCAGATTGAACCCCGAACCTTGCTCCTCCTTGACATGGGCTCTACCACTGAGCTACCTGCCCCGCCCAAGGGATTGCTCTTTGATTATTGTCTGTAAATAGGTGATCACTAAAATTCTAGTGAACACATTCAGGTTCATGCGATTTGTTGGCATAATCTTAGAAATTCAATGCCTGCGGGCATCTACCAAATTCCGTACACACACAGAAATTTCAGAATCCGTGTGCGAATCATCCTAAGGATCTGTACCACCACCAATCACAGCTTGCGTCTCCAGCCCAGAGGTCTCAGAGCCCCAGACCTGCACTCCTAAGTGTGCCTTCTTCCCTCCGTAAATGCAGATTAATTCCCCCCTAATACGGTGATTGCTTTTTCTATTTGCTTTGTTTATAGGAAGTTTGGACACATCATCAGTGGCCAGAGCTTTCCGAGTCTCGTCCGATCCGAGGGAGATGGACTGAAGCCACAGACTGTCTGGTTCTTTGGGAGTTGGAAGGAGGATTGGGATGATCTCACGTGCACATCCCTAGACTAATTGCAACCATGAGTTCAGACGAGAAGGGCATATCCCCTGCTCATAAAACATCCACTCCGACCCATAGAAGTGCCTTGTCGTCAACATCTTCTCAGAGGGAAAGCAGACAGGTAGGAGAAGGTTTTAGTGTTTTTTTTTTAATCGTTTTCTGCCAACAGAGCCCCATTTGGATGGCATGGATGGCTGAGCCTGAAGGTTTGCTGTGAAGTGCTTGTGCCACAGGTCACTCCCTTATTTTGTGTAGCTGTGCTTGATAGTGAGAAGCTGTTACACTGGCTTCTCTGTCTTGTTTTGTTCTGGGTGTTGTTGTTGTTGTTGTTGTTGTTGTTGTTGTTGTTGTTGTTTTGGATTTTCTGGGGGAAGGGAGAGGGATGGACTTTGGGAGTGCAGACCATAGCATGGAGCAGGGTTTCTCCAGGAAGCCTGGTGACCTCCTCACTGTGGGCATCTGGCTGTGGAGCCAGCATCAGGACCATCAAGACTGTGATGTTCAGGTCTCTCTTCATGGACGTGCAAAAGGACCCCAGGACCATCAGGAGACTTTCTGTAAGACTGACAGTGCTCTACAAGCCCTAACCCCTGAGAGGCTCTGTGGAACCTGGGCTCTGTCACACTCAATAATTTGTAAGCAAATAAAATCGTAGTATCCGGGAACTGTGAGCAGCATGGATTGAACAGTTTTTAAAGGCAGCAGTGGAAGCGAGGTGTCGGAACTTAATTATGGTAGAAAACACCTACTGTCTCCTCTGATCCTGTCTGTAAAGTTCCTTTTGTTGGCAATTGCTGCGTTCATGTTTTGGGGACCACCTTGCTGTCAGGGTTGTGTGGGGATCCGTCATATAAATGCTGGCCACTGACAGAACAGTGAGTGGTATTTCGGCGAGCACAGATAGGATTAATGGTTTCCCATAACAGTGTGTCTTGTGGTAGTAATTTGTGGAAATTTACAAGTACGTTGTCAACCTTTTATGGGACTTTTCCTTTGTGAATTTTTTTTTTTTTTTTTTGCTTTTCCTTTTTTGTTTTCGTATCTCACGTGCCTGGTTGGTCTGGAACTTTTTGTAGACCAGTCTGGTCTCGAACTGTCAGCCTCCGGGTGTTAGCAACTACAGGTGTTAGCCATGGTGCCAGACTGTGCATCAGCCACCAGTAATTCTCATTGTACATGCATTTTAAATGGATAACTCAGATATGGATTCACAGCAGTGGGAATGCATTTCTGTGGGTGCCATTGAGAGAACCCCCAACCTCACAGCCCTCTGAGCACACCCCTGCCAGTTACAGTGAGAAATTCTGGGGCAGCCTGTACAAGCCGGTGATTTCTTATGTGTATATTTTTGACAGACCCTAATGCAGATATCTCTCGTACATGGTCCTGGGAAGTTTTTAAGGATACCCATGTACTATGTCAGAAGTACTTCTGTCATTAACTAAGCCTGTGATTGCCGGCTGCTCTATTATTTAGTGCTATGCATTTGTCGATTCTCGTAGACTCGGAGTACTGTGAATGAGAACGCTTTGTGCACAGATGCCCTCTGTATTGGCAAGTCCACCCTCTGCCTCTCTGTTCTTTCCTGTTAAGGACTCTCCATTTTTCTCTTCCTCCGAGCATTTAAACTGAGAAATCGTAAGCCCGCATGGCCTTCGTGGTTGCTAAGGGGCAGGAAGGGATTGATCCAGCTCACCCTGGAGACCTGTAGTAAATAAAAGAAAGACTAATGACTGCTACAGAAACAGCTGTCAGGCCTTGTTGATCTGCCTGCTGCACCTGCGCTCCAGGCTTTGTATGCAAAAGACCAGGGACACAGGAGACCCTGGCCTGGAACCTAAAGGTAGAAAGGATGACGTCTGGTGGGCTTGTGAGTGGAAAGTCCAGTGATGAAAAGAAGGTGCGTAAACTGATCATGAATTTTAGACAATAGACACTATACCAAAAAAAGGCTGCTTTTGTTTGTTTGTTTTGGGACAGGGTACCACTATGCCACATGCCTTTAACCCCAGCATTCTGGAAGCTGAGGCAGGCAGAGCTCTATGAGTTCAAGACCAGCCTGGTCTACATACCGAGCTCCATGCTAGTATTAATTTTTCCAGGTGCCTACTAATTGTGAAGGTGACAGTTTACTTTTGTCCCTATGTATCTCAACAGGTGGAAACACTCCCAAAGACATTCTTCTCTCCTTGCTTACTGACTGCTATTTTGTATCTATACATCTCCCTCAAAGAGGAGGATGATCAGGAATAAAGACAGATCCCTCTCCCCCTTGTCTCAGTCACTACCTAAAACTCACTGTAAATGTCGAGAACGTGGAAGTTTGACATGTGCAGTGGTGTGGTGTGGTACTTCTTACATGCATCTATGTAGTATAAGGACCCAGAGAAAGTGTCATAAATTGGTCTTCGCTCGATCTTCTCTTCCTCCTGGTTGTGAGCCTTGTCTTTAATGGCTGAGCCATCATCTCTCCAGCCCCTGATCTGACTGGCATCTATGCAGATACTGCTGTGTCGCACAGTCCACCTGTCTTTCTCCTAGTCACATGAGTGAACGATATAGCACACAGCAGAGAATGCAGTAGTCCTTTAATGCACCTTATTTAGTTCACAGGTTCTAGGTGCAAACTGCTGAAGGTCTGCTTAAACATTTCTGCTTAGACGTCCCACTCTCGGACTCTGACATAATCCAACATGTGTAAACCAGTTTGCTATCCTCGGTGACGTGGCATTTACCCTATGCCTTTCTCCTTGGCTTCACGCGCAGTCCATAGAATTAACTCCATAGATTGTATTCTTCCTGTAGAGTATCATTTCCTTTCCTTCCTACTGTCCACTCCCCAGCCCAGACTCTGGCCACCTCTCTCAGCCACTGCTAAGGTCACTGGCCTCACCAGCACCTTCAGGACCTCATCATTTCAAATTCCTTGAATATGGCAAAGTCATGAAACCCTCCAGTGGCTTCCTGTTCCCCACACAGGTAAAGCCAGATTTCCTTAGAGGTTGGATGTCCAGAGGAGACTGTAGTCTGGTGCAGCCCCATTGCACAGCACTTACATCGCCTGCTGTAATTCGGAACTCTGCCCCATTTGTATCTCTTTCTGTCTCTGCCCCATCTTCCCCCTGAGCAGAGTCCTACCCCCGCCCACTCCCACGCTCGAATACTCCATTGGGATCAAAGACTGGCTCATGGGACATTCTCACTGGCCATTCAGAATGACTTCCCTGTCTCCTCCACTGACCTTGTCACGAGGATTTTGGTGGTTTGCTTTGTTGATCTGCCTGTTGACTTTCATCGTGTCGTAAACTTTTCTAAGCGGTGTTTTTGAAGACCCACATTGATATTAGTCTTGTCCTTTTTTTAATTACAAATTTTCTACGCCAGATTTATTTGCCTTCCTCTCTCTTCTTCCAGGATAAATAAAACAGAGAACATCTGTGCAGAGTAGCACTTGGCTTCCTTTCCTGCCTCTCAGTGCTGTAGTGCAGCAGATGAAGGATGAAAGGCGCTGGGGACATAAAGAGACACAGTGTCTGGGCTTTTGCTAAGTGTTTCCTGCTCCAGTGAAAGGATCAGGGCTCCACTTAGTCCTTAAGAAGCTTGAAGCCGGGGTTGGGGATTTGGCTCAGTGGTAGAGCGCTTGCCTAGGAAGCGCAAGGTCCTGGGTTCGGTCCCCAGCCCCCCCCCAAAAAAAGAAGCTTGAAGCCTTCTGTACCTTCTCTGCTAGAAGTTCTCCTCCACTCTGTTGCTAGATGGTAGGACACCTAATGCAATTGCCTCTGTGTGTGTGTGTGTGTGTGTGTGTGTGTGTTCAGCCATATCTCACAAGTGTCACCAGATAAGCATGCCGTGAGACTTAAAAATGCCAAAAAGATTAACAATGGAGTTTATTAGACATCTAAGGCTTTCTCATAAGCGAACCTTCTGCAAATAAAACTTGACCCTGGAGGTGTATGGAAATAAAGGTTTTTCTTATTAAGTAATGAGAGAAATGCTAAACAAAATTTCCTTGGTGCTGTAGTAAGGTTACTGTTAAGTTCTGAAATAAAACCTCTAGATAGTCGAACACTTCTAGTAGATCTCAAAACTTCTTTTTCTTAGAAAAAGCACCCAGATTCTTATAAACTGAAAGACATAAAGCCCCTGTGCCCTGATCAGTAGTGGCTTCTAGTTTAGATGGGGGCATTTTCTACCCGATCAGCCAGAGTCCTTATCTGTCAGTTATCTCAGTATTTATTCTTATGGACTGCCTGGTTCCTGAAAGATCTGAAATTTGTGGTCTTTGACCCGGATGTCAGTAGGCCTGTTAAGTAACTTACTTAGGGAGATCCCCCATGATGCTAATGGATCTTAAGGGGTCCCAAACCAAATTTTTCATTCTCCTCTCAAAGCTGCCTCTGTCCAGTTTCCTCCTCAGGAAATAATGATTCTCATTTCTATGGATCTATCCCGACTCCTGGAAATATCTATCACTCATCTGATTCCCACCAACAGAGACCACTGAAGATTTTCCTTCCCCTGGGGTCTGGCAGCCGCTTTCCCCTCCATTCTGGTCTGAGCCGCCACGTTTCCTCGTCTGGATTGTTTGCCGCAACTTGGTCTTCTGGTTTCTACCCTT
This sequence comes from Rattus rattus, assembly GCF_011064425.1. Taxonomy (NCBI): domain Eukaryota; kingdom Metazoa; phylum Chordata; class Mammalia; order Rodentia; family Muridae; genus Rattus; species Rattus rattus. The sequence continues at coordinate 53,877,908 of NC_046158.1, forward strand.
CTCCCATCACACGGGGCATTCTTTACAGGATAATCAGAATGTTCCCTTGGAAAACCCTTCTCCACCCAGCCCTGTAGGAAGTATGTATGTATAGAGATGTTTGTATGACTAGGTTCTCATGTGAGTATGCATGTGGACTTTCGGTGCAGGCATACATGTATGTTTCCATGCGTGTGGATGGAGGTCAGGGGTCAATGCCGAGTGTCTTCCTCTGCTGCCCCACACCTCAGTTTTTGAGACAGGGTCTCTCACTGAACCTGAAGCTCACTGATTGGCTAGACTGGCTGGCCAGCGAGCTTCAGGGATGTGCTTTTGGCCTCTCCCAGCATTGGGATAACAGCCACAGGGCGGGGAACTTATTCTGCTGTAGCTCAGAACTGAGAACCAAGAGTTTCGTGCTTCTACAACAAGCCCCTGATCAACAGAATCCTTAGATTAGCTACCTTTCTTGTTGCTAAAACAAAATCCCTGACAAGAGGCAAGGTAAGAGGAGAAGGGTTTATCTTGACTTACCGTTGTAGGGGAAGAGTTTGTTATGCAGAGAGGAATGGAAGGTGCTCTTCAGCTTCTCTCTATCAAAGACTCCATGGATGGGATGGTGCTGCCCACAGCAGAGTGTCCTTCCTTCTTCACTTAATCCTCTGAACACCCTTTAACAGGCCTGTAAATGATTCTAACTCCAGTCACACCGACGGCGAACACTAGCCGTCACATATGAGCATCCAGAATTTTCTTGTGTATTTTCAAGAGCAGAATATTTCAAAACCAACAGGAGCCCTTTCAGTTGGTGCCGAGTGGTGATGTTTGAGGCCATCCCCAGCAGTGAGCCAGCAGGGCTACACGCTGCTCTAACCGGGTTCTCAGTAAGACTCTGTCCAATAGCTGAACCAGCACCTTCTGCCTCTGTGGAAAGGCTCCTAGAACCTAAATGTACTGGGTTTTCATAGCATAGGTTTTCCTCTTGGACAGACAGAATGATAAAAACATCTTCCTTTTTATATGTGAATGTGTTGGAAAATGTCTCTTCTGACTATGTCCTTGGAGCATCTTCCGTGAGGAAGCCAACTTTCTACTGGCAAACATAGGATGCCTCTTTTATAAATATGAATCTTGTTTCCATCATTCAGTTGTGCAAAATATAATGTTATCTCAAGCTTACAAATGTTCTAATCAAAAATATTAACATTTGTGTGGGATCATGTATGAAGGTGTGTGTGTGTGTGTGTGTGTGTGTGTGTGTGTGTGTGTGTGTGTGTGTGTAGGTACATGCCTATGTTACTGTGCGACATGTGTGGAGGCCTGAGATCAGCCTCAGGTGCTTTCCTTGGGAGCCAAGCATCTTGATTTAGGAGACAAGATCTCTCCCTGGAAATTGGGGCTCCCTGATTAGGCTATGCTGGCTGGACAGTAGGCCCGGGACACCCTCCTGTCTCTGCCTCCCAGCACTGGGATTACAAGTGCACACCACGCTGCTAAGCTCTTCTCATGGGTACTGGGAATCAGTCACAGGCCACCATGCTTGCACAGTGATTGCCTTACCAACTGAGCCGTCTGCAGCCGCAAATGTTGTTTCGGGGGAGAAAACGGTAAGGATTCCCACTTTGACACCTATCCTCCAGGTTAAGCCATTTCAAGTCTTATCTGTGGGGAACAGTTTAACATGAATTCTTGCACCTCTGTAGCATACAGTGGCCCTGCGGCTGTGCAGGTTGACCCTGAAGCCCACTGTCTGGACAGAAAGATCACAAACCTGATTTGAGAATCTATGCTGTCCTCACTAGAGTGATGTGAAGGACTAAATCTTTAGTACTGAGTGTTAAAAAATTCTTGATTTTCTTCCTATTTAAATTTAGCCTTTTGTGATCTAGGTATTGTGTGTTGTTCACTTTCTAGGATTTATGACCAGTATCAATAAGAAAGTGGCATTTCTGTTTATGGCCACAATGCCCAGTCTTACCTGATCTTAGATATTAAGATGGCTTGGGCCTGGTTAGTATTTAGTTGGGAAAAAAAATATTTCCTTTGTGGCAGTTCATTCTGGAGGCAGGTTTTGGTTCAGGTGCCTCTTGGTGAGTTGGGAATTCTGGAAAGTCTGGATGTTCTGGAGTGAGGCAGTGTCCGAGGAGGTAGCACACCTCCACCAGGCGATGCTGCATGGAAGCTCTCTGTGGGGAGGCTGGCCCTGAGGACCTTTTCCAGAGAAATAAAACATGGCACAAATAGTACAAAAAGTGAGTGGTGAAGACAGGGTTCAGTCTCTGTTGGCCTTGCTCTGGAGGCCCTACCCTGGGCACTTCATGGTTTGATTGGTCTGTTTGTTGCAAAACCAGTCAGGATGGATATCCAAATATTAGAGAAGAACTGTGCAAGCAACATGTGTCAATCACCTCTGGGTTAGTGTGCCCCCCCCATGTGTTCTCCTAAGCATCAGTGGTGATGTTCATATCTTCTTTAGCCTAGTAAACTAGATTAACACTCATAGGTGTCATGAGCATAGCTGTTCTAGAAAGGGAGTGCTACTTCCTGAACTTTCTGTATATTGCTAAATTAGCTTCGGAATGCAAACTTTTGATCATTTGCTTGTTTACTGAAAACTGCAATTAGCCTTTTTTTTCCCCTTTAGAACTAATGAGCAGCCCCCCAGCTTTCTCGTCCCCACCACTTGGAGATCCCCACCATTGTCACATGCTGTTTACCGCACACGTTCAGTACATATGACACGTGCTAAAACAGAGACCACTGGGAAGAAATTTGACACCTGGCACGCAGCCGCTCAATACCCACAAATGATTCAGAAATCATCATCACTGGGTAAGGGGCTGCTGCTGTCCCTGGCATGCCTGCAGGGCCCTGCTGGTCCTTCAGGTCCGCCTTTCCCTGTTTTCAAGTAGCCTGAGCTCACTGGTTTCCTTTTTACAGCAGCAAATCCACCTGTCAGATTCAAGGTTAACATGGCTTGTTAGCTTCTTAGGCAGAGCACCAAATAGATGGTGTTAGCGAGTCCCAGAGGGCCCCTCCGTGGAGGTTAGAAAGGCCTAGCAGCCTGCTGTTCCCCGGAGACTGCTATTCACTGGGGCTGGGAGTCAGAATATACTTTGAGCTGTTTCATTAGAACTATCAAGCATCATACGGAAGGGCCTTGGGTGTGTAAACCTGCTTTATTTTGTTTAAGGAACAAATGTAAATCTTCTACCTCCTTCCACTGGCTTCCACTGTACCTGCCTAACTATGGGGTACAAATCCTGTGCACACACTACCGCCTGTGCACATTATCTGGTCTATATTCCAAGCACCAGACTTACTCACCTCGAATCCTAACTACAAGCTGATTTTGTGGCATTCGTCATGGTGAGGTTTTGTGAACATGTATTCTTTTGCTCGCTGCCAAGCTTGTGCATTGGTTTTGTGGGTTTGGACCTGGCAATGTTTATAGAAAACCTTTAATAAGATTATATCGTAGAACCATTAATTTAGCTTCCAAACAATATATTCTAAAGAAATAATGAAAGTTCCCTAGGAGGGGTAGTGATCTACACTGTAATCGCAGAGGAGAATTATCAAAGGTTATATACTGATTTTTTAGTTTAATATACATGTGAATATTTCTGCACAAAATATTTTCTACTGATGAAAAATTAGAAACTATTTAGTATTCAGAAATACGGAAGCAGTTAAACAGCATTTCACAGTCATCCAGTGAGATCTTGCACGACTATTTAAAATTTTTTTTGGAAGAATATCTAATCCTGGGGGAAAGTTAATTGAAAAAAAAAGCAGGTTATTGAACTGAAATACAGTACAGTTCCAATTTCGGTTTTAGTAATTGAATGTGCATTGAAAAATAAAATATGCAAAAGTAGTTGAAAGAATTCATTGCTTAACATGGCTGTTTTTCAATTTTGTTCTTTCTTCCTTTCTTCCTTTCTTCCTTTCTTTCTTTCTTTCTTTCTTTCTTTCAGGCATATAAGGGGGTTTCTCGTGTGTGTGTGTGTGTGTGTGTGTGTGTGTGTGTGTGTGTGTGAGAGAGAGAGAGAGAGAGAGAGAGAGAGAGAGAGATTTTAAAGCAGTATAATATTGGCAATATTATAATTATCATTAGACCACCAGCTTTTTTATAATCATATTATAAGCCTTACCACCATAAATTTAAACCTAAAGTTAAATGAAGATGGAAAAATAGGAAGAAGGATTGTGGGCAGATTCCTAAGGGGACAGGAAGACCAATGGTGTCAACTAACCTGGACCCTTGGGGCTCTCAGACCTACCAACCAAAGAACATATACAGGCTGGACCTAGGCCTCCCTACACATGTGTAGCAGATGTGCAGCCTGGTCTTCATGTGGGTCCTGAACATCTGGAACAGGGGCTATCTCAAAAGCTGTTGCCTGTACATAGAATATGTTCCTTGAGGCTGCCTTGTCTGGCCTCGGTGGAAGAGGAAGCACCTAGTCTCACAGAGACTTGAAGGGCTAGTGTGGGAGGAATACTCAGGGGGAGCCCCCACCCACTCAGAGGAGAAGGGGAGGAGGGCATGGGGGAAGGATTCTGGGAGGGGCCCACTGGGAGGGGGCAGTGAGTGAGATATAAAATAAACAAGTAAAAAGTAGAATTAATTTTTTTTTAAAAAAAATAAAGTTAGGATACCTTTAATCAGTTAAAAAAATGAAAATGAAAGACATACCTTGTGGAAAGTAGGTAATTTTCTAAACACACTAAGGCATGAGCTCGGCCAGCTCTCTCATCTTTATAATGGCTATTCTATCTCCCGGTCATGTAGTCATGCTTGAGCGTTAACTAAGACATTGCCTGTATTAGCAATCTTTGTTCCTTCTTCAGCAAATATTTATGATACGGACAGACATACCATAGGTGTACAGTCTGACTTCACACGGAGGACTGAAGTAGTCCAGTTGTGCCCGTAGAATACATTCATAAACCTTGAAAGGCAGTTTTTCTTACATAGCTAGCAAAATCATGCGAGTGCCTATCATACTGGAAACCCTTGTGAGAGCTTGTGACGGTTTAAGATCCCAGATGAACTCTGCTGTCTTTTCGAGCCACGTGGGACTGCTAGTCCAGTTCTCTTTCGGAACAGTCTCTAGTACCTAGGCTGGCCTCCATGTTGTTACATCGCCATGTTGCTATGTAACGTGTTGCTAAGTGTCTAGAATACAGAGTTGAGCCCTGAGGTGAACAGCGTGTTCTGGTTCTGTGTTCTTAAGCCTTTGTCCCTTGGTAGTCAGCTGGGTCTCGGCTGTCGGTGCACAATACAATACAGAGATGTTGACAAACCGCATTGCTTTTCCATGAAGCTCTATTTATTTCTATGTGTGCGAGTGCTTTGCCTGCCTGTAAGTATGTGTGCTGTGTGTGTGTGCCTGGGACCTGGACTGGCCAGAGAAGAGGCATAGGACCCCTTGAAACAGGAATTACAAATGCTTGTGAAGCACCGTGTGGGTCCTGGGTCCTCAGAAAGAGCAAGTGCTCTGGACTGCTGCGCCACCTCTCCAGCCCGCAAGCTGTGTTTCTTAAGATGAAGGGCTTCCAAACACAGGCCACGTGAGTGGGGTCTGGAGGTGTGAATGCACAGCGACACGCTCCTTTCCACACAGGAGCCCAGGCTGTGCTAACATTGCTTTTCTCCCATGGGTTCTCCCACTGTCCTATGGGACCTTTTCTGGACACTGTTTAGCAGAAAAGTATGTCCACTTAACTGTCACTTTTAACAGGCTGCCGCTTTCTCAGTGTAGGAAGGACAGTTGCTGCTAACTCGGTCAGTATGGCCTTGTGGTTTTGGTGACCCCAATACACTGGTTCTTAACCTTTGGGTTATGACCCCCTTCAGGGTTGAATGGCCTTTTCATAAGGATCACCTAAGACCATTGGGAAACACAGATATTTATTATATGATTCGTAACTATCAAAATTACAGTTATGAAGTGGCAACGAAAATACTTTTATGGTCAGGAGAGAGATCACCGGTAAACGAGGAGCATTAGAAAGATTGAGAGCCACTGGGCTAATGCTTTATGATATGGCAATGAAAAGCGTTCCTTGGAATAAATTGATTGAGATGACATCAAGCAAGTACTTGAACCCCTACTATTTCAGGCATTCAGGAGGTCGCAGAGTCTGCAGGACACTGCTGTGATTGGCTTCCCTTTGTGAGTGTGTATGACATTTGCCTCCACTCATATTAATAGGTTGCACGGTGAACTCTGATACACCAGTCATGCCGTGGTCCTGACTAGCGTGACAGCTCACTAGTAAGTTAGCACAGTTGTGGGCATCCTCCTATTTCCAGAGGAATGCGTGAGCTACCTGATTGATGGTGTAATGTTTATAGCAAGATAGTGGCTACCATTGAGTGTCAGCTGTGTACCAGTGTCTGGGCAGTGCATTGTATACACTAAGCGCCAATGCTGGGTCCTACAAGGAGAGCTGTTATCTCCACCTTACAGGTGGCAGACTTGAAGCCGAGCCCGGTTAGCGGTTCTGTCTGGCATTCGGTAAATAGAATGAGAGGAGCATCCTGATCTAAAAATGTTTCAGCACTCGCTCCGTGTCATCATCCATGGTCCCACAGCTAAAGTCAGCTGACTCTGCCTTCTCAAAATTAGAAACTGGAAATTGCAGGACCTCAAGGTTAATTTCAGGGTTGTCCAAGAAATTAACCTTGAGGTTGTGTGATATTTCAGAGTTCCGGGACCTTTCCCTTTCCTTGTCACTCATGTCTACGTCGGAATCCAGGCGAGGTTGTGTGGTAGAGGGAGCCCTGCCTCGTGTTGTCTGAGAGGCGGGGTTATGTCTTTGAAGTTGCTGTAACTCATGTCATCCAGTATTCGCGTTGACGTCAATAAGAGATAATATTTAAAAGCATGGGCCCCTGGATCAAATCTCAACCAGCATTCCAACCCCAGTGCTTACCGACCACACCGATCTGGCTCCCTGTCCTCACCATCCAATTAGCCATAAAATAACTTTGTCAGTGTACAAAGGCTTGACTACACGTAAACAGTCCATGCAGAGATTGGGAATGGCGACCTGGGAGGCACACATGGGAATTCACTTCTGGTTGGTGGCTGCACTACCTAATTAGGTCACTAATATGACTGACGTACTGTGCTGGGCCAAAATACACCACCACACTTAGAACGGAGTCAGGACTGGTAGCCAGAAGAGTACTCCAAAGAAACTCTTTGGAGATTTCTGACTTATTTGGATACTCTCCTTTGAAATTACTTTGTATAAACTGTAAATATAAATCTATCTTCGAGGGACTGAGGAGACGGCAATCCCAGCACCAGGACCTGAGTCCCGGCCCCAGCGTGCATGCAGAAGGCTGGGCACGGGTGCTTTGCAGGCTTGTGGTCCTGGCCCTTGAGTATGAGGCGAGGTGGATTCCGGGGGCTGGTGGACCGCCAGCCTAGCCCCACTTGGTGGTATCACATACTACGGGCAAAGGCACACACACACACACACACACACACACACACACACACACACACACACACACACACAGAATAAGTAAAATAGTATGGTGACAGTTTTGGACAACTTGACATAAACTGGGGACTCTGCAAAGAAACCTCTGTTGAGGAATTGGCTGTATCTGACAAGCCCGTGGGCATGTGTGGGGGCATTTGATTAATTGGTAATTAATAGTTGGTGGGGCATGCGGCCTCGCGGGCAGCTGGTCCAATGGAAGCAAACCAGCAAGCAATGTTGTCCCACGGTCTCTACCTCAGATTCCGCTTCCAGGTTCCTGCTTCTTGTGCTGATTTCCCTCAAGGATAGACTGTGACACAGACGCGTAAGACAAATAGATCCTTTCCTCCCTACGTTGATTTTAGGCAGTGATTTCGCCGCAAAAGAGAAGCAAATTAGAACAGAGAGCCGGATAAGCAGCTCAGTGGTGTTGACATTCAGATAGCAATGGTCTGCTTGTCTTCATTCGTGCCCTGGACTTGGATGAAGAGTGAGTCTATACAGGAATTGGTAGCCACGGCCTAAAATATTCCCAGATAAAGATAAACCTCACTTTTGTGTCTTTGAAATAAAATTGACTAGATAGAAGCCCTGACCAGCAGCCCTTTGGCTCAAGCTTTTCCCCGGGTGAGTTGTCCTGAGCTGTTGACCTATTGTGCAGAGTCTCATTGTCTGTTTACAGACGTGGAGGAAACCAAAGGACACAGTCATGGAGGCAGATTTCCTCTTGCTGCCCAGGAGGTGTTGAGACCTGTGAACTCTAGCCAAAAGAGCAGACTTAGCAGGCTGGAGAGCTACAGGCAAGGTTACATTCAAGAATCTTGGCCTGAGTTCTATATGCATCAGGTCCCTTTGAGCAGGGATGGGTAGGTATTTCCACCAGTGTGTGTTCTGAGTGCCTGAGGTGGCTGGGGGTGATGCTTAGTAAGAGTTAAGTCCTTGCCTCATGTTCATAAGGCCTGGGTCGCATCAGATACAAATGAGTACATGCGTGCACATACTCTCGCACGTACACACACATATGTACACACACATACACACATGTATGCACGCGTGCACACACATGTACACATACCACACATACACACCACACACCACACACACCACACACCACACACCACACATACACATACACACCACACAAACCACACACACACCACACACACACACCACACACACCACACATACCACACACACCACACACACCTCCCACACACACACACGATCTGGAAATTAAGTAGTAATTTTAGGATTTGAGGGGAAGCTTTTTTTTTTTTTTTAAAGAATAATGAATGTGCTTATGTAACCCTCTATTTGTGTCGCTTATATAACGTGCTTAACACCTTCAGTGTAGTGTATGTTTCCCAGCCATCGTGAAAGGAAATGAGAGTGTCGAGCTGGTAAAAGAAGGAGGGGACAATGACAGCAAAAATGATGATCGTAAAAGAAACGATATGAAAAGATCTAACTTTGTATCTGCAGATTTAAGGACAAAGTTGATGATTCTCTACTGACCTGAGCCTTCCTTTCAGTAAACAAGAGATGGGAATTTAAAAGTTAAATTCATTAAATGTTGTCAGATGTTCTGTTGTCACAGAAATCTAACTTTTACAGTTCCAAAAGAAGGTATTTAAACACCCAGCCCCATGACAGAGCTCTAAAATGTAAACAGAAAACACTGAAGAAATTATCTTTAAGAACCTTTTGCCCCCCTTTTGTGGTGCTGGGAATCAAATCAAGGCCTTTATGCATGTTAAAAACACACTTTTCCACTGACCTTCCACACAGCTGTGTGGGGTTGGGTGCGGTGAGGTGAAATGGTGATTCTAAGCACAGAGGAGCCAGCCCTCCCTCCAGGAAGCAGTCTGGCAGGATCCTGAGACTAGGCACATAATTCTCAGCGTTCATAGCTGCTCGCACTAAGGACATACCATTCAGGACTTTTCCCTTATGAAAATGAGCAGTGTACGAGTGCAAACCTGAAGGATTTGCTTCTTGTTTTAAAAAAAAGAAATGCGAATTTGAAGCCAATTCTGGGTATTGAGTTGGGTTAATTTTATTCTAGGATAAACAGTGTTGTTTGGGTTCTGATAATGTGCAAATCACAGAATGGATGTTTGTAAGAGAAGTGTTGTTTTCTTAGCATACTGGAGGGTAAAGAGAATAGCTTATTTTAGAACTTAGTTACCAATTACAGTACTTGGTGTCAGTTGGCCGTTTTATCAAGCATGCTTTCATTTTTTAGTACTACACGTACATGTGGAAAGTCTGTTACTGCGTCAGCAAATGTTTTTTTTTTTAAGTCAACAAAATGTGAGGTTTAGATTCTTTACTCATTTTAGTATGTACTGACACTACTGGCATGTAGTGAATATTGAAAGCAGATAAGGTTCTCTTCTTTTCATGATAGAAAAAAAAAGTCGAGAAGAGAAGAAATGGATACGAGTTCTCCAAGCCAAGCACACAGGAGGCTGTTTTCCAGATGCTGATACTGAGTCCCATGGTGATTCTCCCTTCTAGTCCACAAAATGGAGTCAACATTTTAACAGTCTGCTGCTACCTATAGATGCTGGACTCACATGCATTGGACTTTATGCCAAAATGATCTCTCTCTCTCTCTCTCTCTCTCTCTCTCTCTCTCTCTCTCTCTCTCTCTCTCTCTCTCTCTGTGTGTGTGTGTGTGTGTGTTGATGTGGAAATTGGAGAATCTGGTTTCCCTTCTGTGCTCAAATAGCTTCAGTTAATTCTTCATGCCCTGTGTATGTGCTTACATGCTACATAGTTGGCAAAGTTTCTCTGTCGCCTTTGGCTTCTGACTACATTAGGGGCCAATGAGGGGAAGTTGGTGATGTAGATACGATGTTGTCTGTCATCAGACATATTCAGTGTTTTTCTGTGTCCTTCAGGGTTCCTTTTTTTTTCCAGATAGACCCCTATGATTCCTTCAGTAAGGTCGAATCCAGCACTCGGGAAGAGGTTCAGCATAGAACCTGTGAGAAGAAAGACCTGTGCCAGTGTTGTTTTTCCTCCATGCTGCTGCTGGGCTTGGCCTCGAAGCCACTCGCCATCTCCTGGCAGCTCGCTCTTCTGCTGGGCTCCGTGTGATCTTTTCCCTTTGTTCACTGATGTGAGAAATGGGGCTCTAACCCTAGCTGGGTTTCTGATCATTTGCAGAGCATCCACGTTCTGGAGAGAACTGCTTCATCCAGCACGGAGCCCTCCATCAGTCGGCAGCTGCTAGAGCCGGAGCCCATCCCCCTCTCCAAGGTCAGTGGCAGAGTGCGATTTCTCCCACAGCCAGCCCAGTGCCTGCTCTGGGGCCAAGTGAACTGTGAATAGCTTTGACACTTGACTCTCTTAAGGTAGCTGCCACGCCCACTGCGGGCTTCCCTGCTGCTTTTCCTATGTCCTTCGCAGAGAGTTTTTTTCTGCCTTGTATGAGGGGAGAAGAAAACAAAGTATATTTTCCTTGGACTTCCAGGGTTTTGTATGAAGGGAAAAAGAATAAGGGAAGACAATATTATCTCTTCTTAGAGAGAAGAGCAGATAATCCTATGAGAAATCAGTGCAGGGAAGGAAAACAAGCCCCATGAGGTATGGCAGTCATTGCTGTCCAGCAGAGCAGGCACTGTACGAGTGCTTGAGTACGTCATCACATCTAATACACTTTTCATAAGCCGTTCCCTGACATATATGTATTTATTACATTTAGTGGATCAGGAAACCCAGAGTTAGCAATTTGCCCTAAGACAACAGAGCACACGGCAGGGGGAAGCACAAGGAAGATGCGCCCCGTTCTGTAACCTAGGCTGTCCATCTCTGCCTCACCTCTAAGGTCCAGTGGTACCCACACCCAGTGGTCATCGCACATAGTGACTTCCGGTCTCCATCTAAGGTCTACCTTCCAGCAGTGACTCCAGAGAGAGCAGACTCTTTCTATATCGTGGAAGCCAGAGGTTCCTTCCTCTTCAGCCTGCTCTCCCTCAGGCGTGGGAAGCATCCGAAGGTTTTTATGTCTAAAATTCGGAAGGTCTTCAAGAAGATAGACTCCCTGCTCATCCCCACCTCTGTGATGTGTTCTGTGGGGTCAAAGAGCTGGTTCCCTGACAGGAAAACTCTAAGAAGAGAAACATGCAGATTTCAGAGTCACATAAAGACATCTTTATTTCCTGAAGATAATTAGTTATAAATGTGTGATCCAGACCCTTGACTTTCCTGTATAGAGCATAGACTTCAGAAAAGAACATGTTCCTACACATCCCTATTATTGTGGCCATGCATACTTGCATGTTTTTTACTTTAAAGATGTTACAAGCTACAGAATTTATTCTATTGGGCAGGAGTAGAGGAAAAGAATTATTAAACTATAAAAATAACTCAGAGGGTAGCTAGAGAGATGGCCCAGCAGTTTAGAGTGCTTGCTGGTCTTGCAGAAGACAGCTGCCTGTGACTCCAGCTCCAGGAGAGCACATTCATCATCTCTGGACACCTGCACATAAGTGGCATGCACACACGCACTTAAAAATAAAGACAAGCTCTTACTTTCTTCCCTCTCTGACCTTCTCCCCATTCCCCTCCCCCTTCTCTCTCTCCACATGTTCATGGTCAGCCTCTCTCTCTCTCTCTCTCTCTCTCTCTCTCTCTCTCTCTCTCTCTCTCCTCCCTCCTCAACTCTCTTACTCCTGCCTTAATAAACCCTATTAGATAGATAGATAGATAGATAGATAGATAGATAGATAACCCAAATCTTTAAAAAACATTTTTTCAAAAGAAAAAGGACAGACCTCCATTTGACCAATAAATAGATACTACATACTTGGTCAATATAATTGTCATATCTCTTTGAAACATCTCTCCTCTGTACCCAGTGAAAAGATGAAACATGAAATACATAGATGAGTGTATGACAGAAAAGCTAACATTTACTGAACACTTATTTTGTGTCGTGCATTCTCTGGGCCAGTCTTCAGATGGTAAAAGTGGGCACTGATTTTCTCATTTTCCATTGACTCCCAGCATATAGATCTAATCCACTCCCTATGGCTTGCAGGCTCACACAAGCTGAGGTGTTGGCCTAGTGACCCAACAGAGGGTCCTTGCTAGGAATCCTGACAGCATTCACTATCCCATTGCTTCCCATTTAAATCTTGTTTATGCATTAGAAGATGTGGACAAATCTTATAAAATGAGTTCATGGATACACACAGGTACCACTGCATCTCACCCCTTCAGACCATTTCGTGAGAATACAGGTTCTGGTTGGGAGGAGGATTTTGAACAAGGCATTGCCTTGGCTTGGGATTTATTTAAATTCTTAGATGTTTTTAGCTCCTGAGACATTTTTACCTAATCCACCCCACCCATAGACTGTCTTGTAATTTTTATACTTTGAAGGCATTACAAGATACAAAATTTATTCCCTCTGGCAGGAGTAGACTTCTAGTCCATGGAAGAATTATTCAACGGCACGAGAATTATTAAACTGTAATTTAGCAGGCGGCTGGGAGATGGCTCAGCAGTGCCGATATTGGTCAAGCACCACATGATGTCTTTGGGGCTCTTATTTCTGTTTTAAGTAGACCTCGGAAGAGTGGAGACTCCTGAGCTGAAAATACTGAATGACGTTTCAGGGGAAATACACTCTTTGATTTTTAGGAAGTTATTTTAATTTTCTCACAACGTACCTAGTCCACTAAACAAGAAGGAGGAATTTCAGCATCATGGAAAACAGAACGCAGAGGGTTCTGTCTCGTGTAGAGATGGGTTCTTTTCCTTTCCTACATATTTTATTTGCAACCCTATCGTTCACAGCATTCATAATTGAGATGGGTGGGGTTATTATCTGCCATGCTTTTGTCCTTTGCCCCTTGTCAGCCTGACAGCCTGTCTATCTAAGTATTAGAACGAGTCAGGCTGTTCTGTCCCTTTCGCTGGACTCAGGAGCATTGCCTCGGAGTAAACGGCACTGCTGGTTCGGAGTACAGCATTTCACTTAGGAAACAGAAACTTTTGGCCTGTCCTGCCTTCCCTCTTTCCTGCTCCCCAGTCCCGCTCCCCTCAAAAGGAAAGAAAACCACTCTAACAGAACTAAGACGTGGTAGCTACAAAGAGATGAGATTGTGTTTTCCCCGACTTTAATTAGTAAGGGGGAAATGTATTAGGATTTGTTTTTTCATCAGAGAGGTAGGGTGGGGAGAGAAGGGAGGGACAAGGGAGGTGACTATCCTTTTAAATAGGATGTGACTAGAAATATCTTTAAACTCAACTCACAGGTTACTAAGAACAGACGTCCAGTGACTATATTTACACACATACGGAAAGTTGTTCTCCCTTAATTTCTTAATTGTATCCATCATTTTTATGGAGTAGTCACTATCCCAATGAGAGCTGAAAGTCCTTGACTGTGTCAGAACTTACTGCATTCTGGTATGATCTTTGCACTTTTCATAAGTGGAGTTCTACTCCTGAGCTGCAACCCAGTATTAAGAAAGGACGCCAGATCCTCCACGTGCTCCCTGGGGTCACATGACAGTGACACATGTGCTTGTATGAGTCAAAAGCCACGATAGTCTATAGAGCCCGAAGCTGTCTCATCAGAACCATTTTTTACATTTAAGTAACAGGTCAGTCACAACGTTATTTGTCGTGTTGTTTTGAGACAGGTTCTCACTGTGTGGCTCTCCTGCCTGGAACTTGCTATGTAGAAGAGGCTGGCCTGGAACTCATGGAGATCTGCTTGCCTCTGCCTCCCAAGTGCTGGGAGTAAAGGTGTGGGCCACCATATGGAGCTCAGATCAGCCACAGTTTCTGGCAGAATTATCTTCAAGCAGAAAACCATGTCTTGAGCTGTCGCATGTACTTGAAAGAATGTATCATGTTGCCAAATGGACACACAGGTCATTTCCATAAGGTCCGCAGCTCATTCCTCAGCAGTGACTGTGGATATAAGGAGATGGCTTTGTCCTGAGATGGAGTTAGATTTGTAGGCTATAGACTCAGTGCCGGATTTAGGCTTTTCAGAGAGACAGGACCGTCTCTGCATTTAAACTCCTGATAAAAGAGAAAATTCCACCCTAGATACCCATTCTTTCATTTAGCATAGATTAGACTTGGCTCCAAAGCAAGCAGCTTCTGGGTTGAGGAGGAAGGGAAGAAAGAGATGGTGGCTCCCGCCTTCTTCGTCCGTGCCACACCCCACATTAATGCCCGATAATGGCACCTCCTCCCTGAGCCTGTCAGAGCCCCCACCCCCAGCTGCAGGTTTGGGTCTACCCTGAGATACAGCCTTTATCCATTCTCTGTCCTTCCGTAGGGATCGAAGTGTAAGTTTTCAGAATGCAAGTACCCAGCGAGCTGGGGGTGCGGCACCATGCAGTGGGCCTGTCCTGGTCCCCACCCACCTGAGGCTGCGGCTGCAGAGCTGCTCACATAGGGAGACTTTTCCTCCCCTCATGAAAGTTCTGCGAAGAAAGTGAGAAACTTCTCTCTGTTAAAAGGACACATGGTAGTTCTGGGCGCCATGCCAAAGCTCTAGAATCGGGCATGGCAAGAATGTTGCTAGATCTCTGATCACTTAGACCAGTGGTTCTCCACTTTCCTAATGTACCTCAACCCTTTAACACAGTTCTTCCTGTTGTGGTGACACCCCAACCACAAAATTATGTTGTTGTTACTTCCTAACTAATCTTGCTACTGTTATGAATCATAATGTAAACATCCAATATGTGATCCCAGTGAAAGGCTCATATCAACCCCAAAGAGGTAGAGAACCACTGATCTAGAGGATGTGGGCCCATAGCAATCATCTGGTCATGGGGTCAAGAGTCAAGTAGATTTGTCAAGAGGAATGGAGTGGTGGCCACCATGGCAAACTCAAGCCCAGCACTGTTTACTTATTGAGTTCGGTGTCACCAAGAGTTTACAAGCTAGCAGAAAATCTGTTTTGTAAATGCTGATGGTTTCTTAAAAATTAGTAGCATATATGAACAAAGCATGTTATCTAACAGGTGGGTAAGAGTAAGACCCTAGAACCAAAGTCTTTATTTTTTTTTTAATTTATTTTTGAGTTTTATTCTTGCCTCAGGAAGATTGAGTCTAGGACCTTTCAGTATGCGAAGCATATGCCTTACTAATGATCAGGGACCAAGGATCTAGGATTTAGGACCCGGCTCCATTCTTAGCCTGATAGCATCACTCTTTCCATGGGCTCCCCAGGGAGTGTTCCTCCTTGAAAGCCTGGACTTCTTGGCTGTTGAGTGAGGTGCATACTTGGAGAAGCCCAGAGCTGCTGTGGAAGGAAACAGGACCACAGCTGTGCTGCGGCTCTGCATTAAGAGCCCGCAGCACTGGGCTCTCTGCTAACCGCCCTACAGCACGGCTGCGGCACCGTGCTTACTGCCCCTTACTTCTGCGTTCTGCGTCAGACCTCTGTAACCTTCCCATTTGTACACAGAAAGCCCGGGCGACACACTGACTGAACAGTTGTCACCAGATCTTTAAAAACTTAACATTTTAAAGCGCCACTGTGCCCCAGGATCATCATGGGGGCCGGGGGCATGCATTTTAAACACTCTTAAGTGCAGGAAATCAAAATTCCGTTCTACTGCTGAGCAAACGGAGTGTCCCCAGCGTGCCTCTCATGGAGTCTGCGTGCCTCCGGGTTTACCTGGGAAACTCCTAGGAGCTTCACTTGAAAGCCCATGGCTTGTTTTGATGCCCCAATTAGCTCCAGAATGTCACTCATCCTAATGGTGGGTAAAAGCGAGGCATCAAAGGTGACTTTCTGCCTAAGAACCTTCGTAAGTGTGTATCATTATGCGCAGAAAATAAATGATTTGTTTTTCTTTTCTCTCAGGAAGCTGACAGCTGGGAAATTATAGAAGGGCTGAAAATAGGCCAAACCAATGTCCAGAAACCAGACAGGCACGAGGGATTTATGCTGAAGAAGAGAAAATGGCCTTTAAAGGGCTGGCACAAGGTAACATTGTAATCAGATTGGGGCGGAGAGCATCTGCATAGACATCTCACTTGCTATTAGGTGGGTAACAAAGGTCACTTGAGTTTATGAGTGTGAGACCTTGTCTCTAAGACAAAACAAATACAAACAAAAACCCAGAATAGAGAGGAGTGAGGAGGACGCAGAAGACTCCGAGGAGGGGAGGAGAGAGGAGGAGAAGCAAAGCAAATGTTGTGGCTCTGGGAGAAAGCTGTCTTCCATTCCCTTTTTGTTTGCCCGCAGTGACTCACATCACTGCCAGAATGGCTTCTTACATTCACCACCTCTGCTGACCGACATCACCTCAGAGTAGAAGGGTTTGCTAACCAAAGGCTTGGGTAATGGCCTCCCCCAGACTCAGAGCAGACAGGCTGTGGATTACAACATCCTTAAAGAAATGGACAGACAGGAAATGCTACCCCAACCTGTCTCCAGAGGATGAAGCCAGCCAAAGGGGCTTCCACTAATGCATCATTCCCTTGTATCCCTCAGCCCATACGAGTCCCCCAGTACCAAGGACTGCCCCTCATTCGTCATTCTTTGGACCTGGATTTTTGTCCAGCAAGCGATCCCGCCTCTTTTCCCACCGCCTTTCCTTCATCTTGTCATCATTAGCCTTACTTAGCGCTTTCCTGTGACACCTTGGACGTTATTCCTGGCTAAACTTCTTTAATAGAAACTTAAAATTGGGAAAACTGGCGAAAACCACCCTTTCAAAAACGAATAGCTAGGTTCAGTTTATCACTCTGGATTCCTGCTTCAGCAAAATGGCGGTGGACTCACATCCTTCTGGACTGTGCACACTTAACACGGACAGTGAGAGAGCAGTCCCCAGAGCTCTTTCTCCTCTCCCTAACGCCATCACATACTGATTAAGCACCAGCCCATAGGAATGCCCAAGTCACAGGTGGTTGAATTGTTTTTCAATGTAGAATTTTTTTGATTCTGGTAGGAACCTGTTGTTTTCAAGAGTCCCAAACAAAAGGATTACAGTGTCCCTTTGTGAGTTTGAGGCAGGATGGCTTTGGGGACCTGATATCCTGCTGTCTCAGCAGCTATGTGTTCTTACGTCCCATGGAAATGGTCCAGCAGAGTAAATTGAGCAACAGAAAGACTTTCCACATGTGCAGAATGAGCAGGAGGCCCATGGTGTCGCTGGCTCCTGAGAGCTGTTTAGATTTTTTTTTTTTTTGAGTGGCCCACAGAAAGAAAGCCAACATTAGAGAGGTCTTCAGTGTTTGTGGTTAAAATATAGCAAACCCATTTAGACCGAACCAGGTGACACCAAGGGAGACAATTGTCTAGCCACCATCCCTTTTAGTTTCTTATTAAAAAATAAAATATTCATTCTTTGAGAATTTCATACTCATATACAGTGTATTCTGATCATATTCATCATTTCTTCCTCAGTTTCTCCCAGAGGGCCTCAGCACACCGCCCTCTTAACAACTTCATGCCCCCTTTTGTTTTTTTTTTGTTTTTTTTTTTTTCTTTTTTTTTTTTTTCAGGTTGGGGGCCGAACCCAGGGCCTTGCGCTTACTAGGCAAGCGCTCTACCACTGAGCTAAATCCCCAACCCTCCCCCCTTTTGTTTTAATGTATGTGTGTTTCACCAGACTTCCCCCGTATTGCCACGTGCACCCATTGGAGCCATTCGCCAGCACATGAGCAACCTGCCAGTAGCCACATCCCCAAGGAAAATGAGCAAATCTTCCTTCCCTGGTAGCCACCAACGGCCAGCTAGGGGAGGGGCCCCTTGTTCTTACCGTAGCTTGGGAACAATATTTAATCTCCTTTCCTAGTAGTAGAACACAAGCATATTGCCCAGGCGAGTTATGTGCATATTGCCAAGGTCACTTAAGCCTTGTGGGTAATTTATTAGTAATGGATCTGGTGTGATGGCCTCTGCAATGGCCATGAGAATTTTTAGAACGTATCCACAGGTGTCCAGGGGAAATTCAGGGGTTGGTTTAGCTCCGGGGTGAACACTTCCCTGGAGAATGGTTGTAGAAGTGTTTAGAGTTGCCATAATCTTTCCAGGTTATTTTTTTTTTCTTGCCTTTACAATGTCCTAATGCAGTTTGGTCATGAAGCATAAGCTTCAGGTCCTTATTAGATCTCCACCTCTCGAAGACAAACCGTCGAGAACAGGGATTCATCCCTGGTGTGTGTAAAAGCACCCTCCTAGAACTCTGCCCCACTTACCTCACTTCCTGTAACTGACTGTGGCCAGATGCCCCGAAATCCATGTATCAGACCCATCAACCATGCTAACTGCTGATGCCACGTGACTCTGCGACCCGCACTAGTGAACGCTTCGTGTAATTCAGAGAGCAAGCGGTAACTGGGGTGTTTGGTTCTTACAGCGCCTCTTTGTCCTGGATAATGGAATGTTGAAGTATTCAAAGGCGCCACTTGACGTAAGTAGCTTGAAGGGCGTGTTTCTCATTCTGCTGGAAGGTCGTAAACACTGTGGCTATGCGAACTCTGTGCCGTGGCCCCCAGCTTTCTGCACGTCTGTGCCTGGAGTATTTAACAAGCTACCCACTCTGCGTGTTCTAGAGAAGGGGTGCTTTAGGGTTATACTCAAGATAGCATAAAAATCTCAAAGTACTGCATGAATATTTAACTATTTTTTTTAAGCAGAAGCTTCAACCGGAAAGTGACACATTAGTAAAATCAGCCTTTCTCTCCTAGAGAGAAAACCCTGCACTTTTTTTTCTTTTCACCTTGAAATACATTCCATGATCTTTGCTTTTTTGAGATTTAAAGCCCTCCTTGTTCTTGTCAAAAAAAACCCCAAAACTGTCTTTTGTACTTAATTTGTGTTTCATTCACTTTTTATCTTGAAAACCCCAACTCATAAAAATTATTCCAAACTGCTTTTGCTTCATGTCTAAGTAGTAGTTTGCATGCAAATCTCCAAGTTTCTTCCTTCCTCCCACGTGATGTAGGGAGATGACGAAGGGCTTACACGTGGCTTTGTCCGCCCCTCTGCCATGGAAGTAGCCATGTCCTTGCTCAGCCAGAGGAAGGGGCCGACTGATCTCTGATCTCTGGTCTCAGCTGCCCAGTTCTGCCCCAACAGCTGTCCTCCAGCTGATTCATGGGCGTTCTGGGTCACGGTTCCAAAGTTGACTTCAGTTATTTTGGGCATCCTTGGCATTGCCTTATGGAGGCGATAGAAGCTAAGCCGTCTGGACCTAGGGAGATCTGAGGTTACTAGTCGGGCCCCAGATAGGAGTAAGATGAGCAGTGTCGCATGCTGAAATTGATGTGAAGTCTTGGCAGCTCCACGTGTCCTTAGCTCTTAACCGTTTTCTCTTGGTTAAAAAGACTGTAGTCACCCACTTTGCATAGGCGAATTACGGTCTACCCTCCCCCGTGCCCTCCCAGCGAGTTCACCGATCTGTTGCTTTCAGATCCAAAAAGGGAAAGTCCACGGGAGCATAGATGTAGGACTGTCTGTCATGTCGATTAAAAAGAAGGCTCGGAGAATAGACCTCGACACAGAGGAGCACATCTATCATTTGAAGGTGAGATTGTTTCCGGCATCTGGCCTTAGCAGGGGATGTGATTTGCCTGCACCGTTGACAGCCAGGAGACCGTTTCCACAGCTGTCTTCTGTTGCTTCCCGTTGCAGGTGAAATCCCAGGACTGGTTTGATGCCTGGGTCTCCAAACTGCGCCATCACAGGTTGTACCGTCAGAATGAAATCGTGAGGTCGCCGAGAGACGCCAGTTTCCACATATTTCCTGCAACGTCAACAGCCGAGTCCTCCCCAGCCGCTAATGTCTCTGTCGTGGATGGAAAGGTATGACTTTGCCTGTGCCGGGAGAAGTTGGCCTGGAAATTGCTTAGAAAGTTATCCCTGCCCATCTCTCTGTCTCCTTTGGAAACACCAGAAGGAGAAGAGTTTGCTTTTGTGATCTTACACCCAGAAAAGAAGCTATGTTGTCACTAGCGTTGAACACAAAGATGAGACGGATGTGTGAGAGAGCTTCTTTGTCATAAATGGGACGCGTCATTTTTGTGGGGATTTTTGGGAGGATTGGGAGGTAGAGCAAACATGTTTGATGGGAATTCTTGGGTGACCCCAAAGTTCTGAAATGGAAACTTTCCTCTTTTTTTTTTTCTTTTAATTTATTCTGTAATCTTTTTTTTACAATCCAGATTTTATACCCCCTCCTGGTCCACCTTCCAACTGCTCCACATCGCACACCTTCTCTCCCCATCTCCAAGAGTATGCTCCCCCACTCTACCAGACCTCCCCACTCCCTGGCTCCAAGTCTCTTGAGGGTTAGGTGCATCTTCCCTGACTGAACCCAGACCCGGCAGTCCTCTGCTGTATATGTGTTGGGGGCCTCCTATCAGCTGGTGTATGCTGCCTGGTTGGTGGTTCAGTGTCTCAGAGATCCTAGGGGGTCCAGGTTAGTTGAGACTGCTGGTCCTCCTCCAGGGTCCCCCTCCTCCTCAGCTTCTTCCAGCTTTTCCCTAATTCAACCACAGGGGTCAGCAGCTTCTGTCCATTGGTTGGGTGCACATATCTGCATCTGACTCTTTCAGCTGCTTGTTGGGTCTTTCAGAGCGCAGTCATGATAGGCCTCAGTTTGTAAGCACACCATAGCCTTAGTAATAGCATCAGGCTTTGGGGCCTTCCCCTGAGCTGGATCCCAATTTGGGCCTGTCGTTGGACCTCCTTTTCCTCAGACTTTTCTCCATTTTTGTCGCTGCAGTTCATTCAGACAGGAACAATTCTGGGTCAGACTTTTGACTATGGGATGGCAACCTCATCCCTCCATTTGCTGCCCTGTCTTTCTACTGGAGGTTGATTCCTCAAGTTCCCTTCTCCACTATAGGGCATTTCATCTAAGGCCCCTCCCTTTGAGACCTGAGAGTCTCTCACCTCCCAGGTCCCTGGTACATTCTTGAGGGTCCCCCAAGCTCCTACCTTTCGAGGTTGCCGGTTTCCATTCGTTCTCCTGCATTCAGGGCTTTAGCCCTGTTCCTTCCCAATACCTGATCATGTTCCCCTCTTCCTTTCTCCCTTCCCCCTCCTGTGGTTGCTTTCTTCTCCCTCCCAAGTGGGATTGAGGCGTCCTCACTTGGGCCCTTCTGCTTGTTAACCTTTGTGAGGTCTATAGATTGTATCCTGGGTATTCTGTACCTTTCTGGCTGATGTCCACCTATTAGTGAGTAGATACCATGCATGTCATTTTGGGTCTGAGTTACCTCACCAAGGATGATATTTTCTAGTTCCATCCATTTGCCTACAAAACTCACGATGTCCTCGTTCTTTTTCTTTTCCTTTTTTTCTTGTGTTTTTAAATTTTATTTAATCTTTTTTTTTACACTCCAGATTTTTATTCCCCTTCTGGCCCACCCTCTGACTTTTTCGCATCCCATGCCTCCTCCCCACACCCCTGTCTCCATGAGGGTGTCCTTACCCCTTCCCCAGCTCCCACCCCTCACCCCACCAGACCTCTAAACTCCCTGGGGCGGGCCTCCAGTCTTTTGAGGGTTAGGTGTGTATATTCTCTCAGTGAACCCAGCCCTGGCAGTCTCCTGCTGTATATGTGTTGGGGGCCTCATATCTGCTGGGGACGGGGTGGGGGGAGGAACATGATCTGGTATTGGGTGTGGGGAAAGGACTGAAGCCCTGAGGGCCAGCAGAAAGAATGGAAACAGGCAACCTCGAGAGGTAGGAAGTTGAGGGACCCTGTAGAATGTACCAGGGACCTGGGAGGTGAGAGACTCTCAGGACCCAAAGGGAGGAACCTAGATGAAATGTCCTACAGTGGGGAGAGGGAACTTGTTGAGCCCATCTCTAGCAAAAAGACAGGGCATCAAGTGAGGGATGGGTTACAATTGTTCCTGTCTGAAAGAACTGCAGGGATGGAAATGAAGAAGGTCCAGCAGCAGACCCAAAGTGGGATCCAGCCCCAAGGCCTGACACCATTACTGAAGCTATGGACCAGTCACAAAAAGGGACCTATCATGGCTGCCCTCTGAAAGACCCAACAAGCAGCTGAAAGAGTCAGGTGCAGATATGTGCACCCAACCAATGAACAGAAGCTGCTGGCCCCTGTGGTTGAATTAGGGAAAAGCTGGAAGAAGCTGAGGAGGAGGGCGACCCTGTAGGAGAACCAGCAGTCTCAGTTAACCTGGACCCCTGACGGAGGTCTCTCAAATACTGGACCACCAACCAGGCAGCATACACCAGCTGATAGGAAATTTATTTTCTCGTTTTGAGCTATAATGTATACATACATGACTCGCTTCCCTCTGGAGTGAATGCCAGTCAGTCAGAGAGGGGACAGCGGTATCAGTGGTGTTCCAGGGAGCAAGTACATTAGACATTTGACAGTCATTCACCTCTAATCCGTCACATAGCCAAGTTCGGAGACTGTGTTTGCATGTATGCAGGTGACACGACCATCCCAGGATGTGACCGCACCGCAGCTGCCAACATCAGCACCAGACACGAGGTGCTGCAGGTCCTTAGGATGTAATAAGATTCATAGCCGGTGTTGCAGAAAAGCTGGAGGTATTCCTCGTCTGAAAGTCAAGGTTAGGAGAACAGGCAGGGAAGCAGCTGTTTCCATGGTGATTCAGTAATTGGGTTGCATTGCACGGGGCCGTAGCAGCTTTATCCTCCGTAGCCCAAACGGAGGTTGGAGACAGCTGATCGGGCTCCAAAACATGGCAGCGAAGAGATTCTGCCTCCTCTGTACCTCCTCGGGAGTCTACACAGGTCCCGGGATCACACAGTTCCCTCTCTGCATGGCACTGGAAAACTTGACTGGGAAAGGGAAGGCCTAGCAGATCAAACTTACTGGAATGTTGCCACACTGAGTTTTTGTCATTTGATGGAAAGTAGTGTATAAGGTAAACCCCATTAATTATGTTTCGTTGCGGCCTCATTTCTGCTAAAGACTCTTTAATTACCCTTCTCCCCGGAATTGGGTTGCCCTAAATACCAACCAGTTCTGAGATGAAAGCGAATGAGTCAGGAGGCCAGAGAGATTGGGGATTTGGGAACTTAGAGGTCCCCCCCGCCCAGGTAGTCGCCATATTTCTCCAGGCCTCCTGAGTCTTCGCCAGAGGCTGGAATGAATCCCAGTGTTAGTCCAAATTAAATGAGAACTATATCTCAAATAGATCTTTAAAAAGAAAACATAAATTTTTAATTCTCTGGTTTTTCCAGCTTCTGCCTGTATCTTTGGCACAAAGCACTGATAAAAGATGCATTATTTCTGTCCCTTGCCTGGCTTATTAAATAACGTGGGTGATATCTGAGATTGGGGGACTGAAACCAAATCCTTCCCCACTGTTTTCTCTGGAATAAGAAAAGTCTCCAGCTCTAGTTTCCACAAAAGGTCCATTTCTCTGGTTGCAAGTGGCACAGCCAAGAGCGCAGACTCTGTGGGGCGACTTCCATTACATTTAACAAAACTCAGGAGAGAGCCTTTGTCCTTCTTCCTACCTCCCACATATCAAATTATGAGGCTCCTGAGTGTTAATTGGTTTGTGGTCCTGTGTGGGTAATAAATAAGACTGGGTTTGCTAACTGTGCATTATTTATTTCTTAATAATTTATAACATAATCAGTTGTAATTGAGTATTAGCGTCAAATGCGAACTTTTAGAGTCATTTTGGGTCCCGGGGAAGGACGTTTCTGTTTCTTTTGCTGTTGACCGTGCACATCAGCATCCTCACATTTGGTTCTACTCTATTTCACATAAAACCCTCCTCGTGGAACACCTATGAGCTGTGGATAACTTGACAGGAAGGCCCTTTATATAATCCTCAGGATGTTTTCGAAGTGTTATAAGGCTGTGTGGTGGTGGGTGGTGAACTTCAGGATCACACAAGGGTAATGAGATTTTTGAGTTGATCCTTAGGGCACAGAGGGCTCCTGCGAGAAGTCCTTAGCTGTAAGCTAAGGGGACTGTAGTGAGGATACTGGATCAAGTACAACTTTATGAGGAGTTTCAGGACTGGGTTCCTGAACTCTTGGGTCCTCATGGATCTGGACTATTATTATTGTTATTGTTATTATTATTATTATTATTATTATTATTGAGTCTGGGCCATTGTTGTTATTGTTATTAATATTACTACTGAGTCTGGGCCATTGTTGTTGTTACTTTGAACGCCATCTCGTCGGGTGAAGGAGGTGGTGTTACTGGAGTGCTGTGACTACAGGAATCCAACCTTCGCTGTGTGAGTCAAACGCTTCATCTCCTTGCTTGTAGATGCAGCCTAGCAGCTTCCCATGGCAGTCCCCCTTACCATGCAGTAACAGCCTCCCTGCGACCTGCACGACCGGGCAGAGTAAGGTGGCAGCCTGGCTGCAGGACTCAGAAGAAATGGACCGGTGTGCGGAAGGTTAGTTCCTGCCCCTGTGCCTTCTCAGAATGAGAACCCAGAGCTGATGATTCAAGGAAAACACTGCAGCTTCCAGTCTTACCACCCAAGGGACCCGGCCTTTCTTCTTTCTTACACTTCTAGATCCTTCTCTGCTCTGTAACCCTGGCTTCTTAGCTGCCAATTCTCCCACCTCCTCACAAGTGGATCTGAGCTTCTCCCCAGCCATGGCTTCTACATCTTCAACCTTTTCATCTCTTTATGAGTTCTTTCTCACTGCCTTCACTTGGGACCTAAAGATTCCCTTGGGATCCAAAGAACCTTCCAGTCTCATTCTGGGACTCTCTGGGTGCCTTCCATGCTTCCTTCTCTGTGGCTGTGTTGCCCATGGATCCAGATATCCCATTGCTATGTTCCCGATAGCACAGAAGTAAACATTAGGATCTAGGGTGATGTGTCTGGAGTTCCGTGTGACTGAAGTTTCCTTGTGGCTAGGCCTTTCAGGATTCTGACTAGTCCATTCCCTGGGCTACTTAATCCATTACTTTCTCCTCCCCATCAAAGCCCTCTGGCCCACTTTATCCACTGGCCATTTCCATTCTGAAGCAGTTTCCACTCGGCCCACAAACCTGACAAAGGCAAGGACAATGTAGACAGCATTCAGTAATTCTCAACTGATTTTTCTTTTTAGATGCTCTTCAGATACTGTAAGTATTAATTTTGTTCTTTTATGGTATTATAATTAAACAGATGTTATGTAACTTTTTGAGGTCTTCACTTAGGCAAATAAAATTGATGATCTGTGTTAATCCCCCCATACCCTCACCATTGTTTTAATTCCAAATTTGCATTTTCGAGACACCAAGCTCCCGAACTTAATCCACTCAGGGAACTATGATTTAAAAGGGATTTCACAGTCATAATCCTGTCCATTTGACATCTACCTAGAGTGTTTTCCTGGAATGTGTTCACCACGTACAGCTTCCAGTTTTGGAAGGAGACAGATGACCTTCAGATAGCACTGTAAATTCCTGCCTTATTTGGAGACCACCCAGGCTCACCTGTCGGAAGGCCAGCTACAGAGGCGCTGCTTCCCTTAGCCCAGCACCGAGCACCTATCTGAATGGGGTGCCCTGCCAGCTCCTCTGAGTTCCCCCTCAGAACTGTACGATCACCTGGACTACATGTACTTCAGTGCTTATCACGTCTAACGAAGCCAATTTGAGATCTTGTCCTATCCTTTCTAACATTTCATGATCATTCCTGTCTTCCTGACCCAGACCCACCATTCCTCTTGTTTCTGGTGGTCACACAGCCTCTAACTGCATTACTCAGTGTCCTGTACACGTATTTCATCCTTCTCAAAGGTTCATGGGAAATGAGTACCTGTGAGAAGGTTTGCAGGCCCATTCCAATGCTTAGAGCTGATATTCTGTTGTGTTCAGCCACGAGACATAGGTACTGTTAACTTTCTGCACTTTGTGGATGGAGAGAATGAAATGCATAGAAGTTTAGACATTTGCCCAAAATTACAGAGCTGCCCTGGTGTGGGGGTTGGGATTGCAGCCAACTGGCAATTGATTAATCCCCGGTGCTTTGTTCACTACAGAATGCCCTCTCAAGACTGGGAGTCCTCAAAATAACTGTGTAAACCGCCCCAGTGGCTTTTCCCTGGCTCTAGGGTGTTTCACCAAAATGCTTATCCCAGCATTTAGCAGCCAATGTGTTCAGGAATCGGCCCTACCTAGCCTTTCAACCTTACTCACTGGGGGAGACTCGACAACTGTCGTTCTGTGTGTTTTCATATGCCCACCTGTGAGCCTTTGGATAGGCTTTTCCCAACACGAAGTTCCCTCTGTGCCCTTCTCCTCTGCCCTTCTCCACCGGTCTGTTTGGCCAAAACTTTTCTGTCAATCTTCTAGACCCCGGTGTGTGTGATGGTGGTGGTGGGCTCTCTCTTGTAAATCTGCCCTCAAACCATGAAACAAGGAACACCCTCTCCTCTCCTAGTCTTTTTCTGCACTTAAAAAAACCTATACTATTCACTTGTCATAGAACATGCCTACTACTGAGATGGGTTTCAGTTCAGAGAAAGGGAATATTTCATATTTATTTCATTGGTTGAATTTCAAAAAATGTAACATTTTTTGGAACCCTTTGTATGTCTGATTTATAGCTTCAGCAGTTAAGGTAGTTGTCTGTTTCAGACTTGCATGAATCCAGGTCTTAAATATATCGATAAATTGCTTGGCTCTTAGAGCATACTTTTCCATAGAGATGAAATTTAAATTAGTAAAACTCTACAGCAGATTTTACAGGAATTGTTCCTTGCCGCACAATAAGTGGGCCGGAGAACAGATGCGTTCAACCGATTTTTACTCTTCTGTTTCTCTGAACTTGACTTTGCCTCCACCCAAACTCCACACCTTGTAAAGCATTTCAGAGGGACAAGTCAACAGGACCCTAGGAATAAAACCACAAGCCTACCAAAGCCCCCAGAGTGTCCATGAGACGAGAGCTGTGAGGGCGGACCGCAATCCCACAACTGGGAGTGTTAATGGTACCTCCTCTCAGAGTCATAGTTGGTAAGAAAGGACTTGGAAACAATCTCACTGCCAGTAACTCCCCTGGCTCTGACCCAGAGCGAGGTATGCTCTGTGTTACCTGTCAGAGTCACCATCATGTAAACATGGATATCCAGTCACATGTGCACACTACATTGTTGACTAGGTCCCCTTTATTATTGCCATCTCCATTTCTATCCAACTCGAACATTTTTGTCTTCATTAGATCTTGCACATTGCCAGTCAAACCTTGTGGAACTTAGCAAGCTCCTGCAGAACCTGGAGATACTTCAGAGAACTCAGTCGGCTCCTAACTTCACCGACATGCAGGTAAACGTAATGGCCGCTGGTAACACAATTTCAGATCCTAACTTCAAACCTTTACTGGACTGTCCTATGAATATGCAAGGTGACACTTAAAAGGAAGTTACTATTCCCAGGCTAACATTACGCTATTTATAATAATATATAGTTGATATTCTGGGGTTACTTATTTAACGTGTATGCATGCTTTGCCTACTTGTATATGTGTACACCGTATGTGTGCAGTGGCTGTGCAGTCCAGAAGAAGGCATTGGATTTCCCTAGGAGTCGTAATAGATGGCTGTGAGCTGCTTTGTGGGTGCTGGGAATCAAACCTGGGTCCTCTATAGGAACAACTGCCGAGCCGTGTCTCCAGCCCCCGTGGAATTACTTGTAATACTTTGAAGTTTGGTTTTACATTTAAATACATACAGACTCTTGCAAACATATTTGTGTCGACTCCCAGTTCTCTTTTGTGTTAACTATGACAGCTTTGAAGTTTAAGTTCTAGAACATTCAAAAAGTATAGCTGTCTTTAAAGTAGCAAAAAAAAAAAAAAAAAAACCAGTGCTCACAGCCTCTAATCTTGTTCTCATTTTTGCACACTAGAAATATAGCTTTCACAAGCGAGTTGTAGACGTCTTAGCTGTCAATGCCTTTCTCCCTTGGCTGGTTCGCTTTGGGGGTTCTAACGATTCCTTACTAACTTTCTGGGCTCTTTGTACTTAACGTGTTATCATCTGTGTGAACTTAATAATCCTTTGTTGCTTTTAACTATTTGTGTAATGTAGGCTAACTGTGTAGATATTTCAAAGAAAGACAAGCGGGTCACAAGACGCTGGAGGACAAAAAGTGTCAGCAAAGATACAAAAATACAACTGCAGGTACCGCTTTTGCTTTGCCTTTCTTTGGGTTTCCCTGGAATGCCCTCTGTTCCCGTTCTGTACCCGCCCCTGGGTGTGAGATCGGAGGGATAGCTTCACTGCTTGAAAGACTGTCCTTTGGAAGGGTCGTGCTAACTGTCGAATTAACTGTAGTTAATTGGGCATAAGTACAAACACCGTGTAAATGATCCAGTGAGGATTTCCGGCCTCAGTGCTAACCTTTGAAATATTAAAACTTAGAGAGAAAGCCACTTTAAAATCAAAACTGGGAAGCCCATGGACAGTAATATATGTTCCTTTCCAGAGTCTCGGGGCTAGAGGGCTCTTTTATATGAGTGAACTTTGTCCACGGTTTTATCAAGGCCTTGTAGGTTAAAGACCAACACACCCGGGTGTTACTGTGATCACTGCTTCGCTGGCCTCGTAACTTAGACGTTTCTGTTAAGCTTTCTGGACTTCATTTGCTCCTGCTCAAGTTGCAGAATTAATTTAATGATCACCGAGTTCTGTCTCAACTCCAAAATCCTATAATTACAAAGGTAAATAGTATCTGGCCTACAACATCATTCTAAAATCGGAACCAAAATCTCCATAGCTTGTGATACATTTACTTGAAATAAAAATTTTAATTGCAATAAATAGCCGTATATTTTCAAGTATGACCCTCTTAGGTTATTGCATTTCGATGATGCAGGATGCCTAAAACCCATGTCATAAATCATATTACTTCCAAATCTTGACAAGAATCTTTAGCATTCTTATCTTAGCTGTGTATGATTGCTAACCTGCCAGTTAAAACTGCTCAATCTCATTCTTCAAAGATTATAATGTTGGTGCATTTAGATCTTAACACAAAGTAACTGTGTCCCACTGTTCTTCCTTTTCCTCTGAATGATTAACCAAAGTAATCCTTCCCCGATTCCAGCTGCTTTAATGGCGTCCTTTGTCTTCTCACTCTGAATGTGTCAATAATGAACTGTTAGTGTGCTTCCTAATCTGATGTCATTCACGGCAGTTTTTATAAGCGCTAAACAGCGGTGTTTCTACTTAGAATATCTGTATTCCATGAATGTAATTATGTGTGTTCCTCTGAGCGATATAGTTTCCTGTATTTTTCTCATTCGGTTCATAAAATTAGTGCTGTAGGGAAAACGAGCCAAGTGTTTTGTTTTTTTTTTTTTTTCACAAGAAACCAGTAAGATGGTCATTTGTTTTGAGCTTACAATTCGTCTTCAGCTTTGTGTTCATGGGTAGAATCATTTTCGCAACCAGAAGCTTTCCTTTAAATAAAAGAATTGGGGAATGTTAGCGTCCTGAGAGCATACCTGTTGGTGATAGATACTGCTTTAATCTGGTTGTTTAAGGCATGCCTCTGGACATATTCCTCTCACAGCCATTGTCTTGAGCGGACTGGCTCTTCACAAGCCTGCACACAGCACCCCTGGCTGACTGTGGAGCCAGGACTCCTACCACAAGCCCCATGGTCCATCTTTCCCCTGGAGGAAACAGAGTGCAACTCTGGTTAATAGATGTGCAGAGAAATCACAAGGATTGTTTGAGTCATCAGAAGACATTGGTGCCAAAGCAGGGAAATCTTTTGAGTGTCTTCTTTGAATATCTCACCATTGTCTTGCTTTGTTTGACTTAGGAGGGACACAAGTGACCTGGTGATTCTTACTTAGATGAGGAATCTGAGATTACCTCGTCCCTGCAGTCACTTTACATTTTCAAGAGGAGCTGATGCAGTTTTGAGTAGAAACGTAGACTTTGGATAAGCTTGTAGTCGCTTCCAGAGAGCGTTTACTTCCGCTTGGACTTGGTGTGTATCATTGGCTGGAGGGCTGCAGGATTGGCTCTCCGTCCCCTTGCACATTTTCTGCCTGCTGAAGGCAGCAGGTCTTCAGGAGTCTTCAGGGGTCTCTCTAACTGGAACAGGACTGAAGCTCCTTCAACATGCGCACCTCATGGGGATGAGGAAGTTCACCTAGCAATGTCTATGAACAGCAGGAACATCCGTACTTAGCAGTCTCTTGCCTCCAAAAAGTCCCAACATTTATTTTTACCAGAGTAGATTAGTGACTTCTTACCCTAGCTGTTTTCCTTCCTGTGCTGAAAGCTGTTTGGTTAGGAGAATTCCGTCTTACTGCTGCCAAGTATTTGTTTTGAGTTCCTTGTCATCTCACGTTCCAGGATGACCCCTATCAAAGCCAACTTGAGAGAGTCTAGCATCGTCGTAACTTGTTTTTCTGTTGCTTACCATCTAGGTCATTAGCCAGTTATGAAGGAAGCGAGGCTGTGTGGCAGTTGCACTTGGCTGTTGATCATTATCAAGGTTGATATTGTGTCATTGAGTTTTGCATCCACCATTCTTTAGTAGTTGTCATTGTGAAAGAATTATGAAATAAATTATTTTTTTAAAAAAAATGACTCCAGGAAGTAGAAATGAAACTAGAACATGAAACATGTGCTATACCAGATATTTGATGACTTCTTCTTGTATAGGGTAGATTACTCACCTTACTGGACCATGAGGTTAAATGTTAGACTCATCTGGTCATATTCATACTAGATGCCACTGGCTTGCTTTCAGAAATCTCTTATGTAACTCATGGAGTCAGCTTCTGTCTGTGAGGATTATCTTTAAAGAAGATAGGCATCCCAAACTTCATATTTTCTGGTTCTAATAAAAATCTAAGTAAAACTATACAGTCAAAATTGCTGTAGGAGAGAAGGACTGTGTCCCTGTGTCATTCATAGAGCAAATTAGATAATAGGCCCTAGATACTGAAGAGATCAGATAGTGGGAAAAGTACATAGTAGCTGATAAAATTACCCATCATTCACAAGAAGCTTCTGCCCTAGTTCCACATCCCGCAATTACACCGACATGTGAAAGCAAGGTCTTCCTTCATTACATTAAATGTAGAGATTTTGTGTAGAAAACCTTTGTAGAAAATAAATTATATGTAGTGGCATATATAAATATGCAAAAGATTTGTGAGGTAATTTGAAAAATTTGAGAGCATCGGAGATGTGAGAATTCAAAAGATTTGTCATTCCAAACAGATGAGAGTAGTCATGATGGATTTTGCATGTGTGTGTGTGTGTGTGTGTGTGTGTGTGTGTGTGTGTGTGTGTGTGTGTGTGTGTGTGTGTGAATCATTGGGTTAATATAAGAAATCTCCTGGAGATGGAAGTATCGTCCCCAGCTTGAAGTCTATGACACTGAGGTGTTGGAAGATGAGAAAGAAATGCCATCACCTTTGGGTTTGTGCAGAGGTACAAATCACCACATAAACCTGTGCTCTTGGGTGTCTATAACTGCTATTGTGAGGCATTGATCCCACACTCTGTAGCACGTGAAGGCTCTCCAGCTCCCCCACAGCCCCAGTGTAGTAGGACTGACCTCCACCTTGGGGAATTTTTTTTCTAACACTAAGCCCCTGCCAGTAGACTTTTTGGTAGAGGGTTGAGTTGGGGAGTTAAAGAGCCCCGTTTCTCTTCCTTTTATTTTTTGTCTCTGAATATGATTGTTTTTGCCTTTATATTTTTTATAATCACTTTCCCCAGAGCTTGCCTATTTTCTTCTCTGCCATTTACTGGACACCTTCTGACTTAATGCAGCGTGTCCTCACAGTTTTAAAGAGTGGCGAGCACGTCCGTTTTACTTTAGAATGGCAGGCTCCCCATTACTTCATTAATCCACAGGATTAATGTCTGCTCTTGGGGTAGGGATTATATTCAGGAAGTGTTTGGGCAGTCTGCACTGAGAAGAAAGCTCCTTACCTGTGACATGAGTGTCCCTCTGACTTGTCTCAACGCTAAGATTTACAGTTAAAACTCTTTTCTTCTGTCCGATCATCTTTCATTCCCCCCACAAACCCCCTCGTCTTCATCCCTACCCCATGTTTTTTACCCCCTTTTCTTCTCCCATTCACTGTCAGGAAGGGCCGCCTGCGAAGGGCCAGTTCAACGCAACTCGGCGCCGGCAGAGGCTAGCGGCAGCGGTGGCTACAACAGTGAGTGGATTTCCATCTCAAATGAGGAACTGTGTGCAAGGGTGACCCTGTCGTGATGGTGCCATCAGCGTGTGGTAGATCACCTATGGCCTACCCCGTGGTCATCACTTTCAGATGACCTCTGGCTGTCCTCGCCTGACAGGGATTGGACAGTGGGTGCTGGGTTTAGCAGAGGAGAACTAATTCGTGATCCTCCTCTTCTACTGTTATTGGAAGAAGGGTCAAAACTCAAGTCTGAGTTTGAGAAACTGGTCATGAGGCTCCGAGACAGGAGGATTTTCTTAAATGGTGATATCTCATTTATTTGTTTTTCCATACTGATGCCTGAACCTTTGCTAACTAATTTTTGTCTTTCTAAGAAGTGTCCCATGACTACAGAAATAAGTTGCACTCGTTTGTGTGTAGCAGTATGACGGCTTGAGGAGACAGCAGTGAGAGGCTAGAAAAGGTGGATTTTGATGTCATCTCTACATGGCTACCTAAAGTCCATGTAGCAAGGGAAATCATGTTATAGAAAGAGTGTTGGCCTGAGAACCGGAAAATACAGTGTGGAAATGAAAAAAAAAAATGCATGAAGTTAGATAGTATATAATCTATATGTAGACAAATATTTTTTTACTCCTAAGAGGGGAAAGGATAGATAGAAGGGTGTAGGTGAGAATCATGACTGTCCATATACAATACGAAGTAGAATACAAGATAAAAATAAACCATAGTATCAGTTCATCCCGAGATGGTGTTCACTTTTTAAAATATAGCTTCTCGAGTCTGTGGTAATCATGGATAATAGCTTTTTGTCTAGTACATGATTTTTATGAGTTAATAACAATTTTACCTTGCTAAAATTAGGGTATGCTTCAAGGTTAGACTGTCTAAAAATAACGAAAAGGGTTTGACTGCACGGTAGAAAGCTCCTGCGTGAGGTCTGCTGGATTTTCATTTCGTAGCCAGCCCTGGCGTGCTGTGTGTGTCTTAGCTACACTACAGGATAGAATTACTTATGATTATTGAAACAACCAGTGACTTGGAATTAATTAGGGGACTGACTCCGACACTCATAGTTTTACAAATATTTGAACCAAGTCATTACCGAAATTGCGTTTATGGTGCAGTGGATCTATTCAGATGTAACTAAAGGCAACTGCCTCTGGGTCAGTTAGAGATTCTGACAGGAGACACCTCGCCAGCCAAAGGAATAAACTGAACAAATCCAGATGGTCTTTAGAGAAGAAACAGTATCAGAGTCTGGGAAGCAAAGATCAGTTTTCTTGTGAAAATCCTAAGGCTTCCTCTAATAATAAACTCCCAGAATACCATGCAAGGAGGCGATGGTGTTTTCCCTGGGCTCAGTTTTTAAGCTTTGCACACAGTGAAAATAATAAAGTTAGGATTAGTACCTGTTTGCATAGAGTAAGTTTATATTTTCTTCAGTTGGAAGCAGAGGAAAAGACTTGTTAAAACAAGAAGCATCAATGTCCACATCCCAACGCCACTATGACCACAGAAACTATAAAATTAACTTAGATGATTCTAGTGAAAAAGGGTATGGTCAACAATTAAAATAATTACAGGAATAACTGGTATTGGGCGGCTACTGCCCTTTGGGAGCTGTACTCTGACTCCATGTCTATGAGGCATGGAAAGAATCCACCTCTGACCCCTGACCACCATCCTCAGCCCCAGTGGCCTGATTCAGCCTCCCGGTTTCTTCCAGTGTCCCTCCTCTTCCCACTGAAGTTATCCCACATTTAAACCTGCCTCCTCATCCTAGAATCCTTGTCAGTTTTATTATCTTCCACTTAGGCATCTGGGGTGACTGGGTTTGATACCAAAGAAAAGTCTACCTGGGGAGATATTTCCAAAATGTGTTCTTATTGGGCCTGAACACTGGCACTCAGAATGGCCAACTTTCTCCACTAGCCAAAGCGTGCAATACTTCAGTTGGGGAAACACCCAAACACCAGCCCCAAGTGCAGTAATACCCAGTCTCCCCAAACCAACAGTACCGCAAACGAATCCTTGAATGCATACAGCAGGATACTAATGGGAATTTTCACCCTGACTCTTAAGACTTCTTAAGCTTAATATTACTGGACACTCCAGGGTATCTTCCTGGTGACCACTGCTACATTTGGAGGCCAGCAGTTCTCCTCACAAACACCCTTCTCTTCTGGCTTACTTTTAGGTGAATTTTAAGGGGTTCCCCTAACATTTACTCCAGCTACTGGTATCAGAATGTTCCTGAACCATACTTCCCCGCTGTTGTAGAGCTTCTAGAAAGCCTTGAGGTCCTATCCTGAGCAGAGAAGCGAGGCTCACACTCAGCACTGAAGGTTCACAGCTCCGAGTGGGGGTGGGGTGGGGGGAGGGTGGCAGCTCTCATTCCAATCCTCACTGCTGACAAGAAACTGGTTACCACTTAAAGTGTTTTCTATCCAAATGATGCCCTGTGTCAATGAATGAAAACTGAATGAGTCCCCAGGCTAAAGAAATAGTCAGTTAGATGAATACGTCCTGATTTATATTCTCTACTTTACAAATTCCTCGATTAAAATGACCCACTCAACACACTTCTCCTAAGGAAAAAAAGATAACTATTTAGTTCGGTTGAATGTGTATAAAAATAGTTTCCATCTTCCCAGGAAACTGTCTGGTTGCAATTAGCTTGGAGTATTGCGGAGTTCGTTCCCTGTGGGTCATATACAAAGCCACCCCTTCAACTGTGTTAGGGAGTCAGTTCAAAACTCAGTTATGTTCAGTTATAAATTTGTAAATTGTGTGTTTCTGATTCAAGTATTTAGTAGAGAGGCTTTTGTCGTGCACAAATATGGGGTCTTCTTGGACTCCTCGGGTTTTTACAGTGGCTCCTCCACGGCACCTGCTAAACTAACGTGGCCCCCTCCCCACACACTCAGAGGAAACCCCCACGCTGGCTGAATGCTTGAAGATTTTTGAGTGACATGAAACTTTCCCATGAACCTCAGTGTGCTGTCTCCCAACACCAAGCACCCATGTTTGATTTTCTTAATGATCTTTGGTCCACCTTTAGTCGCTTTCTACACAGGGGTCCTGTTTTTCTCTTAGTACCCCCAAAGCTTCTCTGTCATCACTGTAGAGTCCCCAACATTAGGGAACCCCAGCACTCCATTCTCTCACAGGACTCATTTGATACTTCTCTGCCTCGGATCTGGGACAGAAGCAAGGTTTGAGCCTAATAAGGTAGACAGCCATTGACATCTCCCAGCACGGTCACTGTTGTTTCTACTGAGGAAAAATGATGATGACATTGATACCTCTGAAGGCCTCAGAGAATGTGCATTGACCTGCTTAGTGTAGGTGGCATTAGTAGGGGAAGTTTCCCATTTTCTTCCTTCCTCAGCAATATCTTCTTCCCTTTGATACCTTCCCAGAGAAAGTACTAACTATCAGAGCTGAACTACGTCAGTGGGGTCATCAGTCAAGTCATGGCCCATGGGCCAGATTTTTTTTTTTCTTATTTCTCTCCGCTTATCTGACTATATGAGCAAGACAAACAGAGAGCCCTTTTATTCTATTCTTTCTTGTTTATCAAATTCATAAAATTTAAAAGAAAAACCTATTAAGGAAATGAAGTGTTTTACACGCGCGCGCGCGCGCACACACACACACACACACTTCTCCCACACACCAAAGTATTGCAAATTAGTCAGAGAGAAAGAGTCAGCGCTTCAATTGTAGAAAATACAGCTTCTGTAGGGTCTATATTATGGCTCCTCAGGGCAGCTGAGAGAAGATCTGTGTTAGCTTCCGGGTTAGCTAGAATAGTATTTCCATTTCCCAAGAGCGATTAACCAATAGCACTTGGAACCCTCAGGTTGACCCTCTAAAAAGGACAAGAAAGTGCTTTGCCCCAGCCCAAGCCTAGTCCAGATCCAGTCTGGACAGGACAGTTCCTATTGCTACTGGGGAATGCTCTACACTAATGTGACCTTTTCTACTAATGCCTTTCAGTGGTGACTGGTTCCTAAGCCACAGTCATCCAGATGACAGGGACACGTGTGATCACAAAGGCAAATGGCAGTGACTCACATAATAGGTTTCGTTTGTGAATATGTTAATCGGTATATTTTTAAATGACCGAGTCTCTTTAGTTCATTAGTGTATGTACTGTAAACTTGCTTTGTCCAGTGGCTATAGACCAGGCAAATCTTTAGGTGTATTTTTATATTTTTATTAAGATCCTGCCTAGGCTCAAAGAGAAGTGACTATAAATTGCATTCTGACTGTGCGAGAACAGGTCCACTACAAGGTTCGGGGTGCTCTCTTCCACCAGTTACTTCTAGGGACAAGTGAGGGTTCAGAGGTGTGTAGGCATTGTTCTCTGTAAGCAGGGAAACCCAGTGAGAAATTCTGGAACTCTCAGAAACAAGAGTAACTCCTCCCAGCCCACAGTATTAATGAATGAGGGCTGAGGCTTTCCAGAGCGCATCGTCAGAAGGGAGTGGGTTGTTGTAGTGGAAAGGAAGGGCCCTGGCTGCAGAGGAGACGGTGGTCAGGACGTGGTGACACGTGAATAATGTATACCTTCCCTTCCAGGTTCCTTTCAGCGCCACCATGTCACCCGTGCGTCTGCACTCCTCCAACCCCAACCTTTGTGCGGACATTGAGTTTCAGACCCCTCCTAGCCACCTCACCGACCCTCTGGAAGGTTCCACGGATTATACCAAGCTACAAGAAGAATTTTGTCTAATTGCACAGAAAGGTAACACTACAAGGTTTTTGATGGCGGGGAATTTGACGAGAGATGCGTTATTTTATCTTTGCATAGGTGAGGGTGGCAGAAGGATGGACTGGTTAATACATGGGCGGAGCTCTGTAAAAATGCGGGATGCGCGGCCGCCTACCAGGACAACCCACAGCGCAACCTTCGGTTTTGACTGAGTAACCTGTCACTGGAAAGGAAAGAGGCAGAGAAGCAAAGAGGGATTTGTTTCCTAGGCAGCCCAGCAAGATACTGTCTCTAACCATCATTTTCTCAGTGTCTATGGATTATAAGTTACCTTATAATCCATATTTACTTAATTGTAGCCAGGAAAAAAAAACTCCTTTTCCAAACAAGCTTCACTCTTGTTGTTTTCAACTGGGTGAAGCTCGGCTGTGAGCTGCCATGGTTCACTAACCGGGCTCACCCGATGGCTTTCTGCTGCAGCCTGGGCTGAGAAAGGGACTTCTACCGTGTTCCTTGTACATTGACGGCACACCCGGAAGGCTGCTCACAACCACACGGTTCCTCCTGTGTATGGCCGTTTAAGGCTGAGACACCAGGAGTAGATGCTGCCAGACTCATCCTAGAACTGGCGAAACCTTGTGCCTGTTATACTGCCCTTGCCAGAGCATCCCAGGCCGACTGAGGTTTGAGGGCCGGGACGTCAGTCACACTCTTGAGTCTCCACTGTGTATTAAGTGTTCAGTAAGAACATGAAACATGGTAGGTTTAACAAGTATGCTGGGTTGTCATGTGTAGGGAGACCTGAATGCCCACTTGCTATGTGGTATTTAGCTTGCAGGAAATGACATTCGTCTTTTGGTTTAAGGGGGCAGTGTCCTTTTTTAAAATAACCACGAGGGAGACACACCCTGTGTGCCTCCTCAGCCCTTTGCACAGCTCATTGTAACGTATTTCACCTGAGGCTGCTGCTGGTCCCTACGTTTGAAAAAATCCCTGAAAAGCTGTGTGAAGTGGGACGTGTCCCGCGAAGCCGCTACAGAAACCAATGTGTAGATGACACTAATTATTGTGAACTTTCCATTTTTCCACCTCAGTTTTAATCTGTTGAAAGTTACTAATTATTATAAACCGATTTCTTTTCCCATAATACCTAGGAAACCCGTTATTGCTTTTCTGCCTTTTCCCTTCCCACTGACAAGTTGGTTCCTCGGTCAAAACTAAAGGCAGTGCTAATGGGTTGTACTGGGAGGCAGGCAATGTAGTTATCTTATAATGTAGCTGCTTATTTGCTTAGAGTAAGAAGGGGCGAACATGGAGAACATACCTGGAAACTTAGCAAATACTGATAATCCTAGACTGCCAGCAAGGTTAGGCTGTGGTTTTCGCTTCCCTCGGCATCCAGATGGACTTACTCTCTTTCACTGTGATGCTCCTGAGATATTTACAACTCGGTCAGATAGCACACCAACTTCATAATCCTAAAACAACCATCCTCTGATGTCTGTATGGATTCGTCGATCCGCGCCATCTCCTCCCGCCGTGCGAAGGCGTTCTTCATTGCTCTGTTAAGTTGGAAGCTCATTTGGTGATGGGGGCCGGTGGTATTCCACGTGGCTCAGGTTCATGGGCGGGACTTTTGCTTCTGGGGACAGTTGGCCGCAGTTGGAGAAAGAGAACACATAGGTGAGCACAGCACAGGGAAGGGATGAGCCCCATGGCAGCCCCAGGGGAGCTTTCTCACAGTCCCCAAGCTGTTTTAAAGCTTGTGCTGAAACTATGGGTTTTGTTTTTGTTTTCAGAAGACATCCAGATGTTCCACACAAGAGGGACAAAATGTACAGACCCAAGCCTTGACTGGACTCTAGAAAGACATTATGAGGCAGGCACCTCAAATCAACAGTGGGATTAATTCCAGCTGTGAAGTTGTCACCTTTCAGCGGTGGAACACTGCACATGAGTTAATAGGCTGTGCAGCGGGGGTGTGGTTCAGCAGTAGTTGGGAACCTACCTTGCTCAGGCTCTGGCTTCCTCACAGCACTGCAAAATACAGACAATTGCGGGCCTTATCTCTGAAAGAGATCATGAACTCTTTAGGTCCCTGACACCTCCCCAGGTCCGCTCCACCCACCTGCCACCTCCCTGCTGTGTGTGGGTGTGACTACCTCTACATATAACCCTTTTCAAATAGGGACGTGCCTATATTTGAAGACTTCCCATGCTTTTGATACATGCAAATTCGACCTCTTGTGGTTCAGACCACAAGACTGTCTCAGATTGTACCGAGCTGTTTGTTAGCCGTGTAGGAAATAAGGGAGAGGTGCTGTCTTCGCTGTTGCTTTTAAATGGAAGCGCCTCTGAGACGGAGGCATTTATGGCTGAGAAAGCAATGAGGGAGCTGTTTTTAAAGCCGAATCATTTCCCACTGCAAAGAAACCAGTCGACACTTCTGGATCCGCTGACTGTTTAATGTTGACAGGACCCGTAAAACGTTCTGTTTGGAGGTGTATGCTCTGTGGAAATAACAATAGTAACTCTTGAGTCACATGATAGCAGAACAGCTCTAAATATTATCACCCAACATGACAAGCCAAACCTGCTTTCTTTTTCCCTCTAGAGATGCGGGTTAATGTCTGAGTATTGATGTTAAGAGTTGATGTTGATGTTTTGGATGTTGCTTCCAAACTATGTTGGCTCGGCTGGTATGAAGTATAAAAATTTCCATTTTAATTAATTACATTTGCCATATTTGTTCTGGGTGTAGATGCTCAGATTCTATTTAAGGCTAGTTTTATTTTTTTTTCTACATGCTGGATTTGTTGTTGTTGTTGTTGTTAGACTATAACCTAGTCTTTCTGGAAAGTGCCTGGATATCAGTTAGGATGCACAGACCTTGGCACCCCGCATGGTCCTTGGACTAGGGTGAGTGTTTATCTCTCTCTTCTCTCTCTCCCCAGTGCATTCTCTTCTGAAGTCTGCGTTTAACAGCATAGCTATAGAGAAGGAAAAGCTGAAGCAGATGGTTTCAGAGCAAGATCACAACAAAGGCCACAGCACACAGATGGCCAGGCTCCGACAGTCGCTGTCCCAGGTAAACCCACGTGTTTTCGTATGCATGGCCAACAGAAGATGCTAGGCGAAGGATGAGGGCGGGCGGAGGCCAGCGGTGCGGGGATGGCGTGTTCCTCTGACATTCTCCCAAGACATTGCAGAGTCAGAATCGAATCTTATTAGTTTTCTCCTCTAAACATGTTGAGGTAAGGGTGAAAAGGAACAGAAGTTGCTGAGTACATATAATTGTTTTTCTGACTACTTGAATTAATGTCTGGGGTCATTGGTCAGCCCCTGATTTTATAAAAAGGCAAAAGAAAGCCCACCAAGCATTTATATATACATGGCTTACATGTTTAAGGAACATTCCAGAGTATATTCAATGCAATGGTAAATAGAACGAAATCTATTAGGTCTTCCACGCTTTATGTTTTCCCACTCAGATTTTAATCTGTTGGAAGCTACTGATTATGATGAACCTGTTTCTTTTCTGATTTGCTCTCCTGGGGTTCTCTTCTGTCTGTTACGCTCCCCGAGTTTTAGAATATATTATATTTTATCTTACTAATAGCTAACGCACCCCCATGTACCTCAGAGTTGAGGTTCCGGTTATCGGTTCTTGAGAGCCGCACACTTCTTCCTCTGTAATAAGCCTCTTCTCCAGTCAGTCCTTAAATGCACTCAGTTTGATTCCTTTGAGCATGCAATGCTGTTCTGTGATTTTTTTTCCCCTGTGTGAGAGAACTCAGTGTTTATATAAAATATTGTTCACTTCCTGGTGCCTTGGATCAGAGTGAAGGAGCCGGCAAATCCTGGGTAAGTGGTTCTCCATGTGATCCGATCCTGCTTGAATATCCCTGTAGTCCTTAACAATGAGATGTGAGCTACTGTCAGTGTGGTTTTTGTACCTGATCTGTCAGTGTTTCCAGTATTCAGTCTCCTGTAATGAAGTACCAGTATCTATCCTCCACATCCCCAGCAACACAAAACGCTATCAGCTGAGGTACATGTTCTGCCTCCAGGGCCGAATCAGGGCCTCAGGAGCATGTGCATCACCACAGCACCTGCCTGGCAGCCGGTAGAGGACTTCGCTCCTAGCCTTGCAAAGGTTCTGACATCTGCTCACGTCAATGAATCTGCTCATGTTCCGTGCTCTGTTGACACTAGTTGATCTTCTGAGTCATTGTTGTGAATGCACCCTGAAGCAGAAAGATCAAAATAGCCGTCAAAGGAACATGTAGGTTCATCTTGAAGGCATCCAAAATATACCCTAACCCCCAAAGTGTTACAGTGTTTCCTCTTTAGTATATTTGATGATGAAAGCTAGTGGCAGAAATTGAGGCTACAGTGACAACAGTAAGATTTGTTTCCTTGCTTGCCGCTTGCTTGCTTTCCTATGCTTCTCGTCTAGACCAAGACTGGGCTGGAGATCTAGGGGTATACTAGGCTGATCAGATGCTTGCCTGGCATGCACAAAGCCCTAATTTCAACCCCTAGCACCACATAAAACAGGGCAAAATGCCACATGCTTTATAATGCTAGTGTTTAGGGTGGGGAGGCAGGAAGATCTGGTGCTCAAGGCCTTCCTTGGCTACCTAGTGAGTTTTCCCTTTAGATGGATCTAGAAATGACTAGGAAGAGAGGTCGCCGTGAGAGAAAACCCTTTGCCCTTTTGTGTATGCATGTAAATGGCTAGATGTCATGCAAGATGTGGAATATCTTAGACCCGGTTCCTCAGGAGCTCATGATCTCGATGTTAAAAATGAGCATTGTGAGGGAATGAAGAAGGATCCAACACTAAGGTGAAGGAGTGAAGTAAATCAAGTATGTCAGCTATGTCAAAGGTGTTCACCCTCTGAGCTCAAGTACTCCCATTGAGTTAAAGTACAGCCCATTGAGAACTACACAAGGGGAATACAGATTCCCTCTTGAGAGAAACTTATTTGCAGCTTAAGTCAGGACCTCACTAGACTTTCCTTGTGTCGTTTGGTTTGGGGTTTAGATTTTCTTCCTAGCCCAAGGGCTCAAAAGATTTGAAATTAATGTTGACCTGTTATGACTGTTGCTCATGGGCCACTGGAGAATCCGATGCTTACACTTGTGTGTCGTGGCTTTTGTCTACATTGACGTGTCTATATATGTACATTCCCTCATATGAGCCAGCCAAGCACTCACTGGTCACTTTGCCATCACGGCTGAGGTGGGAGTCTGTTTTAGAAGCGACAATCTTTGCTTGGGCACAGTTTACTCTTTTTGTAGTGAAGTGATGCTGATGTTTTGAACACTAGAGAATTGGTGAGTGGAGAAATTCTTCCATGGGTAGTCATTAGATGATAACCAGACCATCAGGGACTACACAAAGAAATACAAGTGCTATCAATGATAAGGAAGGCTTAAAGAAATTTAACTACCAGAAATTGAAAATATTATGACATTCTGTATGTATTAGAAAGATTAGTCAGGTATAGTATTTTGGAAAAATGGATAAAATGAAAGCAAAAGCAGTTGGTAAGATTCATTACTTTAGACTCTTATGACAGGCGAGATAATATTCCCAAACCAAAGAGGTTTCATGGGAGGTGGAAGAAGGACTGAGTTTGTGAGATGCTATGGGATCAACATGGCTTAACCATCAGCTGGACATTTGACCTAAGTCCTGCTCGACAGAATTGTGATGATGATAATGCTGAATTTTTAGTAAAGCTTCTATATATCATATCAACTCAACAAACTCCAGCACCCTCCAACAGGTGCCTGGCTTCTGAAGTAGATGTGATGAGATTCCTCACTACATGCCGGGCAGAAATTGTTATCTTCCTTGTTGAGTAAGTAGGAAGAGAGGCTTACTCAAGGCTGGAGAGATCAGATCCTCTTCCCTAATCTATATGGACACAAACCCAACATAATTTTTATACCTTTACCTCCGTGAAACATAACTTTCACACCCATGACAAGCATAGATAGATACTAGACTTAACATGTGTGGGACAGGACATTTTCTTTGGCATCTGTCCCTTATAGATGATCTCGTCAGCTTTCATTTTATGATCACTAAAATCAGATCATGTATTATAAAACTAAGGCTGCTT
The DNA here is from genome assembly GCF_011064425.1 of Rattus rattus. Taxonomy (NCBI): domain Eukaryota; kingdom Metazoa; phylum Chordata; class Mammalia; order Rodentia; family Muridae; genus Rattus; species Rattus rattus. The sequence goes on from NC_046158.1 coordinate 53,921,375, forward strand.
GGGCATCTTCGATTAACAGAACAGTCAGTCACATATCAGGGTCCACATGAGCCTGTCTGCACAATGGTATGCTCCGGTTCTGTTGCCGGTTTGGTTTCTCGGCTCAGAATTTGTACGCAGCTCGCACTGACGAGTGTGTGAATTGAATCTGTATAACTGTGAACAGCAGCATATGACCATACTCCAGCCAGGACGACACTAAGTCAACACGCCACAGTCATTAAGCGAGTCATTATCTTTGTGCATTGCTGAGAGGGGTGGGGGGATAAGAGGGGGGCGGTTCCTGTGAGTTGAACTGACAGCAGGCTTCAGAGGTGCATGCTGTGGGGGATGTGTGCGTGTAGAATTATTGAAATATTTTGAGAATGAGACTATAAGCCAAATGTTTGCTCAAGGCACATAATGGCATAATTTAAAATCCCAGCTGTAATATCTGTCATCTTTCCTGTCCACAGCATTGCACATACTGTAAATAAATACTTTGTGGTAGGAGAATTCCAAGTGTATTCATTTGTCCCAAGTTCTACAGGTAACTGGGACTCCGTCAAACTTAGAGGGTATGAAGATGTTTTCCCTTTACATTTTTTAAGCTATTGTCTCTGTGGGTCTATGAAGATATCACAATGTATTTATTATAATAAAACTTAGTAACTATCTATGTGTCCAATAATACAAAACCATTACTGACTGAGCAGCTATCTAAATTGTGTTTATAATGGGGTTGAAGCCTGTATTTGTGGCTATTGAATGAAGTGCAGGTACGGAGTGAAAGCCACATACCTGGGAAATAATATAAAAGGGGCATAGGAGGGAGAGGCTGGAAGACTGACACACTGATAACAGCAGTGGAATAGTGTGGTATGAATTTAAAAATGTTTTATACCGGGGTTGGGGATTTAGCTCAGTGGTAGAGCGCTTGCCTAGCAAGCGCAAGGCCCTGGGTTCGGTCCCCAGCTCCAAAAAAAAGAAAAAAAATGTTTTATATCTTTTTTCATTTTCTAAATATAACAGTATTTTTTTTTCTTTTTTTTCGGAGCTGGGGACCGAACCCAGGGCCTTGCGCTTGCTAGGCAAGTGCTCTACCACTGAGCTAAATCCCCAACCCCAGTATTTTTTTAAATTCAAAAAAAACCCCAAAAACAAAAAACAAAAAACCAAGAATATTTGCCCAGAATTTGGGTTTGGGCCATTTTTGCATTAATTTTTCTCATTCTTTTGAACCAGCTTTCCTTTTACTCAAGGGATTTGATTTTGATTACATGAAAATTCTTGCCCAGTAATAATAATCCTTTCCCAGCTCCGGCAGCCATGTTCTTTCCCCAGAACCCACAATTCCACTTAGTCAAACGATTGCGCCAGTGTCCCCCTGAGTCCAGGGTGACTTTCTATCCGTTGTCTAAAGAAACTGGTATGTTAGGATCGGTTGTGATTCGGAACTTCAAATAGTAACTGTTTGAACAGAGCAAACAGGAACTGCTTGCTGAGTGTGTTAGATGCTGGTACATTTGAGGACAGGAGGCAAGGGGGTGGGTGTGGTCTGTAGGGCCCCACACAGCCCAGGTTCACCAGGCAATGCATCCCTGTATGGCTGCTCAGAGAGGAACTGTAGGCACACTTAGTGCTAGTACCACAGTGCTTCTCCCTGCTGGCCTTGGCCCCTTTTACAAAACAAAGTGGTTCTCTTTCAGGCAGGCCTCTGTGGTTTCTCTTGCTGGTAGCCTGTGGCCGGCCCCTGTGGCAGGGATCTGCCTAGCTCTGACCTGTTTACTCTCCTTGAGTACATTCCCAACATTATTTTGTACCCTCTTCTGGTTCGGTTGCCACTGCTCTCTCCATACCCCTGTTCCTCAGTAGCTCCGGTTTCCACGATATCATTAGAATAGGTGGTGCTGGGCCCTGCTGAGGAACACTGGGTCCAGCTTTCACGCACTTGGCTTGTCACAAGCATACTGATTATCGGGGCAGAAGGAGGAATCAGCCTGAGGAAGATGGCTGGGACCCGCTGATGCATGTCTGGTTGCTGGCTTGAGTTTACGGAGTCACTCACTTCTAACTCTCTTTGTGCCCTGTAACAAGTCTTGTGTCTACCACTACATATATATTCTCAAAGAAGTTATCTCTTTCCCATATTTGCTCCGAATGCCATGTAGGTGATGTCTGTTTGATTTAGAGTAGGATCTAGTTTAGGTTTGGTTCTGGGTTTGTTAGAGCCTTGAAGTTTTGGACTAGTAAAATGCATTGTGCTATGCTTAAAAGTGAAATCAAGTTTGTCTTCTCTGACATGGTGTCAACATATTGGCGACCGATTCCTGTTATTCACCACGTAATTTAACACAGATTCCTGATCTTAACAATTAGCAATAATTTCAGGAATTTTACTTTTGAAATTTGGAAAGGTTAAAAGTAAAAGCAAAACAGAATTAAGAACCTCCACCATTCATTAATTATCTCAGTAAGGAACAAGCTTAAGATCTTCTATTGGGATGGTACCTGTTTGCCACCTAACTGAGGAGAAAACGGGGGTTTAACACTAAGAAAATTAAAGATGTGGGTTAAAAACATGTCTTTCCAGACCATCCCAATAAATGTCTAAATAAACTACACACAGTGGGAAAACACCATGGTCGTTTTCCTGGTGGGCAGCCAGATGCCGGTCCGGTCGGCCCTTAGTATGGAAAGCTCCTACACGCCAATGTAAATACCAGAAAACCCTCCAACCCAGAACCACTTGACACTCTTGGAGGTGAGCACTTGTTCCTCAGGAGCACCGTACAAGATCTCAGCTTGGCATTGTAGCCAAATTTGAAATGAGTGACAGAAGTTACCCACCACACAAAGTCACAGCCTGTAGCCAGGACCCAGTAATCCCAGGAACTCGAGAGGCAGAGGCAGGAGAATTCCAAGTTTTAGGTTGCATGGGCTATACAGTGAGACTGTATCTCAAAAGAGAAGTAAAGTGGGGGCAGGAGGACCCAGGCCTGCCGAGAGCTTACCTACTTGGTCTTAAAATCAAGAAAAGCTCATCTTCCCACGCCCAGAATCTTTCCCCTTATATGCCAGGAAAAGAAAGGGTTACCTTCACATTTAAAAAACCACATGAACCATTCTAACAGCTCACTCAGCTCTCTTACTACTGATGTTACTGCTTAAGGCTTCCCTGTGAGTCTTTTCACGTGTCTGTAGGCAGGGTCACATTTAATGGAAATTGACTAGGGTGGGAGTTTCCGTGAGCTCTCGGTGTTGTTAAATATTCAGAGTAAGTGCTCGAACAATATTCCTTGTTAACGCCAAACATGTGTTTTATAACATTCCTCCCCTCAAGAAGAGCATTACCTACTCTTGTGATTTCATGGGGATTTGATCCATGGACCTGTTCCAGTGTCAACAGAAGGTGTGGTCATTTTAAAAAAGAATGGATGGTCAAGATTTATGTGAAAACCTCAGGTCGAGACTGACTCTGCCAGTCAGCTCATCAGATGAGAGCCCTCCCATTTACACGTGGCAAGGTAGATTCGGCCCGAATATTTCAGTAACTGCATATACTTATGGGCAAAGACAATGACCACGTAAATAACCGGTAAGCTAGCCACACTGGATCAGCTTGAAGCAACCTTTTTTCCCCCAAATGTTTTGTGAGATTTTGCTCCTATTAAAAATGCTCTGAGGAGGCTGGAGAGGTGGCTCAGCAGCTAAGAGCACAGGCTGTTCTTCCAGAGGTCCTGAGTTTAGCACCCACGTGGTGGCTCACAGCCATATAGAATGTGATCTGATACTCTCTTCCGTATGACGCCCTCATCTGTCACGCAGGCATATGTGCAAATAGAGAATTCATATGCATTAAGTAGATTAGTAAATACTTCTTTTTAAATGATCTAAGCACTTATACCAGATGACAAGGTATTAGAATTTTTCCTTTTAGCTACATGGTTTATTTACTCACATCTCTTGCTTATGGTTTCCTAGGTAACCAGACATTTCCTCCTCTTCCTACATACAATGCTGTTGAATTAATATTCACCTTCAAACTACCCATTCTTGTCATACCAGATCCAATGTGTTGCTTACTATATCATACAAACTTGTTCTAAAGGCTTTAAACAGAAGCTGGCCGATGCCCTTTAATTGGTATACATTGTCTACTCTTAGAACACCCATGTCCATTTAGAAATTCCTGCTTTCAACAGGAAGCAAGGGGGTTGACTGTTCTTGCACAGGCCTTGTCCTCACAGAGCCATTCTACCAAAAGCTTGATAGAATTCCAGTGAGCTGACTCCTGACACAGAAATGGACTGTATCCCCACGCATCAGTGTGGAGGGCAGAAGGCTCCCTGGGCTTCACACGCAGGAGCGTGAGAAGGGACACGCTTAAGGAAAGCTGTTCTGTTCTTGTATCAGACGCAGTCGCTGCATGTGGGAGGCCGTGTAAATGGTGTTCTGTGGATGATAATTTCTGGGGTATTCAAAGTACCGTGATGGAGGTAAACTCGGAGTCCGTTGCTGTTGGACTTATGTTCTTAGTATGGTTGTTTGTGTCCGTACTGTTTGGCCGAAGCACCTTGTAAGTTGCTTTTGTTGGTTCTACTGTATTTCCAAGAGGATTAATTATGAGCTCCTGAAAAAAAATAAAAACAGCCGTTTCCTTTCACCAAACTGTACTGAAAGAAAATTTTCTACACTAAAGCCAATTCATTAATTATCCCAAGTATTTTTGAGATGATGACTTTGAAACAAATCCTAAACTTTAGAGAATAGTCAAAAAGAAAATAGAAAATAATCTTATCATATCATTATTTATATTATCATATGTTATATAAATGTATCATATGTTATATTTTATCATCTATCGTATATACAATATATCAGAGATATCATATATAATCATATCATCCCAGGCTGCACAAAGTAATATATATGTGGTGGTAGACTGTTCTTGGATGTAATGGATCTGCCTCTAAGGAGGAGAAAAATCCATCGGTCACTGTTATGAAGCCCATTAAATATTTCAGTGCACTAACCTACTTAAACAGTGGCCTTATAGTACAAAACAATTAATGTCATAATCCTGAGCCATTTATTTCCTTCTTAACCTTCATGGTCCGGCGCACGGTAAGACCCCCAGAATCAGAGAACTTCTCCGAATTTGCTGTCTCGCGTTGTCCCTTGTACCTGCTTGTAACACTTGCGTATCGATGTGCAGTTACGGTTGTGGTTTCTGTTACTTTAAGGCGCTTAACCAGAACGCTGAGCTCCGGAGTCGGCTGAACAGAATACACTCGGAGTCTACCATTTGTGATCACGTTGTCAGTGTAAATATTATCCCTAGCCCTGATGAGGTAAGGGCCGTTATTAGTGGATATGGAGTTCCTTTTCCATGGCCTCTAAGTTATTGCATATGTTTTCCTATTGTAATCAGTTATTTTCTGTTAATAATATTCTCTCTATGTGTTAGAGACAGCTCAGTAGTCTTTGAAGTAAAAAGACGTAGGTGAACTTGATATCATTTATTCTCAGTGGTTACTATCTCTCTTGTTTATTTCTATGTTCACCTGATGTTGCCAAATATTTAATTTATATATCTATCCCAGCTGGTTAATTTTCTACGTCCGTCTTGTCCTTCATTTAACATATTCATTATCAGCAAACATCTGATGAAATGTTGAAAAACATTTCAGCTGAGAAATTGTCACATAAAAAACTGCTTAAAAGCTTTCTTTGGAGGGAGTTGTGTAGGGATAGAAGCTACCTGTTCTTGCTAAAATCAAAGCTAAGGGTACTGCAAGGCCCCTTCACGATGAATGACGCAGACAACGAAAGCCAGCAGGGACTGGAAGTGTGGTCAGTGGTCCGCTGCTTGTCTGGCTCACTAACAGAGGCCCTAGGTTTAGCTAACGGATGTGAAGCAAATGCTCACGGTGTGCACTGAGCAGTTCACATCACATCACGCTGTCATAAGTCACTCTCAACACCCTCCACAGTGCTACTCATCGTTTATATTGAAGAAACGGCATGGAAATAGGAAAACGTTAGGAATGCAGGCTAAAATGCATGTGCGCTTTTGTCGAGTTGCTGATTAATGCTCGCGAGCTTCGCGCACAGTGATGGATCTAACGAAACGAGAGTCTAAACTAAGGCTAAGGCCGTGTTTGCACAGGAGTCGTAATATTTTACTCTGAGTCCGTCTCAAGTGTTCTGCTTGAAATAACCCAAGGCATCTTACCTTTGGCTGAAGTTGCCCATTCATCTTTGGGGTCCCGCTGAACTGGAATCACACGTATATACACTCGATTGCTCAGAATCTAGGAATACTTCTAAAATTTACCACTTAGAAAGCATTTAGCGCCAGCGAGGTGAGTCAGCAAGTCAAGGAGGGCACCAAGCCTGACGGCCTGAGTTCAGTCTCAGGGGAGCCGCAGAGCAGAAGAAGAGTGGACTGCTGCTGTAGGCTGTCCTCAGACCCCCTCCCACCATGCACGTGTGTGCGTGCCCCATACGTACACCCAATAAATAATTGAAAATTTTAAAATTACTTTATAATCCTTAATTGGACTCTTCAACCTGAAAAGTGAATTGGAATATATATAGTCTATTCTTAATTTTTTTCTCTAATAAAGTTTGGACCATTGCACTTATAAACAATATTTTACTTGAAATGACATTCAGTAGTCTAGACGCATTTCATTGGTTTAAAATTCATGATTTAACTGGAAATTTAATTGTATATATAATCCTATTTCAGAAATGAATCTTATAAATTATCTGTTTAGTAGTCTCTAGAAGTTTCTATAAATACTTCTTGAGGCGTAATTTACCGCTTAGTCCATGACTGGTAATGACAGGCCTAAGACTACAGTCGGTTTACATTTTTAATGGAGGTTTCACCTGTTAAATTCCATTTGACATCGAGTTGTAACATCACCCACCGTCTTTCATCTCTGCCTTTCGGAGTTTGTAGACACGGCAGATGGGATTGTGCATGGTGGCAAGTGAAACTGTCACCAGTGTTAACAGACAGTTTGGCAGTCTCTAGAAATCTAATTCATGTGGCGGAATAGCAATGCTTACAGGAGGGAAAACATGACTCTGTCGTCTGCTCCTGTCTCCTGTAGCCTGGTGAGCAGATCCATGTCAACCTCCCCCTGTCACAGCAGGTGGTCAACGAGAGCCGCCTCTCCATGTCGGAATCCGTGTCAGAGTTCTTCGATGCCCAAGAGGTGCTCCTGTCTGCAAGTTCATCGGAGAATGAGGTGGGTTCCTGGCTGTGTCCGTCTCATCTGCTTGCAACTGTGGGCGAGCCCATGAGACTCTGGGACTCTGAGCCGTCCTGTGGGTTTATGTCACAGGAAGATGCTCCCATTCAAGCAGCACCAAAAGTGTGTAAGCCACAGTGCTTCCCGTTCCCTGGGCACATGAAAGCATTTCTGGGCTGAAACTCTGGGCTCTTGACTTAGATGAATAAAGGGAAATGATCAAACATATGTACCAAACCAATGGTAACTGAGGTCATTGCAGGGGGCCGTTTGGTAAGGCAGAAAGGATGTGAGAATTAGAAAACCACTTTCTGTTGGGTGATTTAATAATTCTATAAGACAAATCTGAACACGTCCCAGTCCCCAGTATTCTTAGAATAACAGTTTATCTGTCACGCAAAAATGCTAATAATCTGACCTCTGTACTCAGGTGTAGCTTCGTGTTCCTTTGTGTTCTAGATCCTTCCATCAGTCAAAGGCGTGATCCCTGGAGTTGTCAGTTTGCTAAAGACACCGTATTGTCTCTTGTTATAACAAAGAGAAGTAGTCTTTTGTGTGACCCACACTGGAAAGAACTGGACTGCGTACCTCCCCTTGTGCCCTGTGTTTTAGAGGTTTTCAAAAAAACAACTGCTTTAGTCCCATCTTCTTCCTTTACCACAATACTCAGGACTAGGCCAAGAAATAAACTCAAATGATAGCCACCATCATGTTCTCAGAGTTGTCACTTCCTCGTCTGTTAAGGGCTTGCTCCTGGATCAGTCTAACCGGCTCCAGTCTCTTAAGTGTCTTAAGTGAGAACCATCTAGAAAGCTCCTCCAGCCTTCACACTAACACACTTGGCAAGCTCACCCCGTGAGTCCAGCATTGGTGTGTGAACTGCAGTCACAGCGGCAGAGTACAGGCAGCTGTGTTCTATGCTGCCGTGGCCAGCGGAGATAGGGTCCTCTGCACTTGGCGCCCATGCTGGCTGGAGGGTTTCTCCCAGAAATATGGATGCTAGAGAGTTTCTCCCAGAAATATGGATGCTAGAGAGTTTCTCCCAGAAATATGGATGCTAGCTTCTCCCACATGTACAGTCTGATTCCTTCCTCAGAAGCCACCTTGATAGCTAGCCTGCCTGCAGTGGAGTGTTGTTTCCCTCTCTCCCCTAGCCCTTGGGACGACTTGTTTCTTTTTCCCTCCCAGTTAGCACTCCCCAACATAGTTTGTTTCCTCTATTTCACCTGCCGTTCGTGCGTTTCCACCTCTAGAATGCAAACCCCATGGTAGAGACATCGTCACTGTTATGTCTCTAGGACAGTCCAGCGAAGTCACTAAGTCTTTGCTAACTGAATGGAGGTGTTCTTTCAGGCCGTTCACCCATGATGCTTCTGAGAGGTGTTCACACCAAAATTTAGCTGACTGGGGATATGGTAGCAACCAGTGCATTTACTTAACCAGTCCTCAGAACCTTTTCAGAAAATTGTCTACTAAAAGCTACATCATTTTTTTTAATAAAAGATGGCCAATACTTTCCAGAGTGATCTACCAGCCTAGTGTCTGCTTTAAGACTTGTGTCTGCGGGGACGTGCCTAATCACATTTAGAAAAGGAGTTCCTGATTTATTTTTGAATCCTGAAGTTCAGAACCAAAATATTTGGCTCCAGCACTTTTAGTTCGCAGGGAAGACACAGGTCTAGGTAACGGCCCAGGATCTTGGTCTGTGTGTAGGACACGTGAGAGGACCACAGCAAACAGCCCAGCCCCCCAATGCTGCCACAAACAAACGTGGGATGTATGTCCTTCTGACCCATGTCCGTGGTCACTGCAGAATTCTACACAAAAGATAATGTATCATTTATGGCACAGTAGTTTAGGACAAATCAGAAACCGAACAGTGTGCTTAAGCATGGCAGTTTCCTTAACAAATGCTAACAATGAACAAGATTGCAATATACACTTAATTCTGGTAGGCACTTGTCTCCTTGGCTGCAATTAAGTGAGATTAGCCTCTTTTAGTGCAGTGGTTTGAACTACCCTTTAACAGGGGTCCCATATAGATATCCTGCATATCGGATATTTACTTATGAAGTAGCAGGGACAGTAACTTGGGAGGTCGCCACACCATGAGGAAGTGTATTAAAGGGCCGAAGTGTTAGGAAGGTTGAGAACCACTGTTTTAGAGAAATTGGGTGGAAGAGATTGATTGGCCTCTTTTTCCCTACAAGCTAATGAGCTCAGCTTCCCTGGGCCCAGTCATGTTCCCTCTGGCTCTCTTGCAGCCTGTGAGAACTGTGGAGACCAAGTAGAGGGCAAACACATGAATCAAAAACAATATTTTTTCCTCGATTTGCCATGTCTATAAACCTCACATGCAAAAGCAAAAATCCTGTTACCTTAACCCATATGTACAGTCCTGTGAGGGTGTCATCTGAAGTATATGAACTCTGGAAGCGAATATGTGAACTCTTTTCAGCCCTGATATTTATTTACTGTGTGTGTGTGTGTTCTTGTATGTGCATGACTTCCGGTGTTTCTTTGTATGCATACACATGTATGTATAGAAGCCAGAGATCAACTTCCAGTATCTTCTTCAGTTTCTCTCCATCTCAGTTTCTGAGACGCACTCTCCCCCTGAGCCCTGGTGTTGACTTCTTTAGGCTGCCTGAGGACTCTGTTTCCTCCCCTCCATTTCAGCTACATGCACCACATCCAGGTTTTACATGGATGCTAGGAATCTGATGTCAGGTCCTGCATGCTTGGACAACAAGCACTCCGCTGACAGATCGGCCCTTCAACCCTAAAAGTCATCAACAAATATGGAAATATGTAAAAATTAAAAATGAATTAAAATATTTTAGCAGTACCAGAGATCAAGCCCAGAGCCTTGTGTGTGCTAGGAACAAACTCTCTTCCACTCAGCTGTGCCCTCCGCCCCCCGATAGTTCTTATTTTATTTAAATTTAAAACTTTGAGTAGCAAAATGTTGACACAAGCAAGTTTTAAAAAAGAGAAGTTGCAAACCAGGAATTGCAGTGCATAAGATAACAGAAACATGTTGAGAGACAAGCAGGTTTACAAAGAGCATACCCGAACATTGTCTGTAATGGAGGCACCTGCGTGCTGGTTCGTCTCTGTGTGTCATCAGTGAGCGTCGAAGGCGCTGCCCTTCCCAGTGCAGACGAAGAGCTTCATCTCTTGTAAGGCAAGATGTGTTCAGGACACTGCAGAACTAGAGACCCAGACATGCTGAGCATAACCGCAATCCCAGCATTTGGGAAGCACAGGTAGGAGGCTCACCGCAAGTGGTCCAGCTTGTTCTGCATATTGAATTCTGGGCTAGCCAGAGCTATGTAGCAAGACCCTCAAGGCACCAAAACGAATGGTCAAACCAACCCTGACCTCTTTGCTAGTAGTGAAGAAACATGCAGCATGTGTCTAAGTTGGGGGGATGAGACCTACCTGAATGGTCCTGTAGGTGATGGCAGTGCAGGTGACTTTTAAAATCTATTTGCCCTCCCTCGTGGACTTGCTAATATTTTTACAGGAGGGATGTTTTGGTTTTAAATGCCACCGTTTTCACTTTGAAGACAGTAAAGAGCGTTGTTTTCCTGTCTGAAGTTGAGACCTTGGCTTCCCAATTCCTAACTGTCCCAGTGCCCTTACTTAACTGCCCGGACTCTGTACATCACATTGCTCCTTAATTTAATTTTGCCCTCAGTTGGGGTTTCACTTTAGGTTTTTGTTCACTTGTTTTCGCAGTATTGAGGATTGAACTAGGGCTTACGCACGTTAGGTAGACAGCCCACCACTGAGCTGTAGCCCTACACCTGCTGCTTTCATGGTTGCTCCATTAGTTTTTCTCAGGAAGAGAATGACTTCATGTTTGATCTCTCTCCATCCTCCTACAAGTTGTCAGGCACTAGGCTACTAGGACTTGTTACCGGAACCTGTGTAGCATCTGCTCATCTCAGCTCCCTAAAGGAAGCTGCAAGCATCTTGTGGATCACTTAAGTCTGACTCTGTGTGGACTTCCTTGCAGCTTCTTGGATTTTAATGACCCTTCAGGCTGTCCGAAAAACCTATCGTCACCACCTTCTTGTCTCCCTGCGCTTGGCCACAGACACTCTTAACTTCCCAGCAGTCCTTGGGAATGTCTCCCTCATTGTTCTTACCTGTGCCTCTCCCTCCTTCCTGTGGTGCTTCTCTGTCTCACGGTGACTGGGCAACTCCTGTTCTTTCTTTGACATCTCCCACACCCTCTGCTCAGTAGCGCTACTCTGGGCAGCCTATCTGGAATCCTCTGGGTAGAGGCCCATGCGTTCCTTCATGTATGTGTGTGTGTGTGCACTGTGTTTTCCTGAATTAAGCATAACCACCTCCGCCCCACCCCCAGCTTCCCAGCTTGGCTAAGATGGGAGCTATTTTTTGTTTTGGATTGGTTTTTGCTTTTTTGTTTTTTCGAGAAAAGTTTCTCTGTGTAGCCCCAGCTGTCCTAGAACTAGCTTTGTAGAGCAGGCTGGCCTCAAAGTCAGAGATCCTCCTGCCTCTGCCTCCCAAGCGCTGGGATGAAAGGCGTGTGACACCGCCACGGAGGAGCTACTTCAAAGCAGCGGTTCCTCTCTAGCATCCTGTAGAAGCCACCCAGGTATTCTTTGAACGTATCCAAGTAGACTTTCCCTGAGATATCTGCCGCTCATCTGAACAGGAGTTTGCTACTTTTAACCCTCTGGTGATCTGAGCTCTTGAGGCAAGAGTCCTAAGAAGCGCTCTCACCACCTCCTGGCCCTTCCTTCCTTCCTTAGGCTTCCGATGACGAGTCCTACATCAGCGACGTGAGTGACAACATATCTGAGGACAACACCAGTGTCGCCGACAACATTTCTCGGCAAAGTATGCATCGTTTGAGTGGCCGGGGCGATCTATCTGCGGGCCACATTCTAACCGTGGTGAATGGGTAGCCAGCCATCCCCTCCTTCCCCTCAGCAGTTATTCATAGCTTCTCTTTTGCATAATCTATTCAGGTGGCAATTATAAAATCTGTTGGGTATGTGGTTAAAGGTTTACCTCTTGTTATGAAAAAGCCCTCCTCTGAAACACGCGCTCACACACACACACACAGGACTTTGCTTTCTTAAATAGTATTTGAGTACATTTAAAACTTTGCTTAAAATCCTACCCTGACGCTTTGAGCACTTGCTCTCAAATTTATATAGAAATCATCCTGTGTATTAATGTGATTAGATGTATTACAGTCAGAATCCCATGAAAGAGTTCTCTCTTCTGCTCTGATGTTACATAGCCAGAATGGGGGAGCATCACTCTCTCTGCTCTTCTTCCTCTCCCAGTCCTGAATGGGGAGCTCACAGGAGGCGCCTTCCGCAATGGCCGTCGAACCTGCCTGCCTGCTCCTTGCCCGGACACTAGTAACATTAACCTGTGGAATATCTTGAGGAACAACATTGGCAAAGACCTGTCCAAAGTCTCCATGCCCGTGGAGCTCAATGAGCCACTCAACACTCTGCAGCACCTCTGTGAGGAAATGGAGTACAGTGAGCTCCTGGACAAAGCCTCGGAGACCGACGACCCCTATGAGAGGATGGTATGGTAACAAAGAACAGGGCAGCGCCCCCTAGAGGACATGAGCTGACACAACCATCGTGTGGACAGCCTTGTTCATAGAACATTCGCACAGTATATAGGTTTAGAGAAGATTTGATCTGCGCGAATGACTAAGCAAAGCCAGGAACTTCTAGACACTCTTCTTGGAAGCTACTCGTGTTGTGAGGTTTCCACAGCCTGTTCTCCCACAGTGGTGCTCAGCCCTTGGCTTTGCCATATGGAGTCAATTTACAAACGTGTTGGGCCTCATTCAGAGCTATCCTGAGGTGCATGTGTGACCTTGAGCTGCGTGGGCGTACCTGCTGGCCTAGAGCGTTCCCTAAAGTTTTTCAAAACTCTCCTACTCCTTAGAGGTTAAAGCATGCTGGGCCTTGCTTTGTCAGCTCATCTTGAGTGCCAGGAGAGCCCATCTGTTCAGGAGCACAGCCCTGAGAAATCAACTTGCTGTTGCTACTTTATCCTCTATTCCATAAGGCCGGAGGACTTGACCTCTGCTCTAACCAGCACCAGCAGCTACTCCTGCATGCCTGTGAAATGGCTTACAGGCTGGCCTTCGGAACCTCTGACCTCTCCGTTATTCAGGAAATCGGGTGGACACATGAGTGTAGAGGACGTGGCTTCAGTTGCCTGACGGTTCTCACAGGAGTAGTTTAACTTAGCCCTACCAGTGTATTGATAAAGATCCAAATAACTGAAAACACAAGCAGCATCAAGTCAGGAGACCCACACACACGCGCACACACACACACACACACACACACACACACACACACACACACACACACACACACACACACACGGATGTACCCAGTCTGTAGAAGTAGAGGCAAGCAGACTTGGGGTGGTCCCTCCCACATTGCGATTCTTTCCTGTGACCTTGCAGGTTCTCGTCGCTGCCTTTGCAGTCTCAGGGTACTGTTCCACCTACTTCAGAGCAGGAAGCAAGCCATTCAATCCGGTCCTGGGGGAGACCTATGAGTGCATAAGAGAAGATAAGGGGTTTCGGTTCTTCTCGGAACAAGTAAGTAAGGTTGCTGTCCAAGGTAAGAGAACGGCGCAGTGACAAGGAAAGCCTTGATAACTGTGTATGGGACAGGCTGGTTTACCAGTTAACAGAAAACACACATAATTCAACTGCACCCTTGTCCCCTCGAAGTGTGTGTAAGCTCTCTGCGTTAAAGCATGATGATAAATATTAACGACTTACACTTTTGAGACGAATTTACTATTGGAACTGGATTCTCTAGTTTTGTTGGGGAAGAAGGATTTTATTTTTTAAAAAACACCATTGATGATCTAGGTATTTGCAGTGTATCCTGAAATCCCAGCGCTTGGGTGGAGGCAGCAGGATCAGGAGTTCAAGGCCAGTCTTAGCTATGCAGGAAGTTTGAAGCCAGTCCAAGCTATGTGAGACCCTGTCACAAACAAACAAAGAAAACCATCCTGTATACGAGTTGGAATACTAACATGACTGCCTTTTTATTTTTAATTTCCAGGTTAGCCATCATCCACCCATTTCTGCCTGTCACTGTGAATCCAAGAACTTCGTGTTTTGGCAAGGTTTGTATTTCAGTCAATTACAATCGAGAGTCAAACAGATAAGCCTGTGGACATTTTCTAGCTACTAAAAGTACACTGTGCTCAGTTTTATCTCTGCCTTGGGAACTCAGAGCCAAGTAGTAAGTGTTAGTAGGGATCAGCCTGAGAAATTAAATTTTCCACTTTAATATGAAACTGTGTCGTCTTGGAAATGAGATGCTGAGCCATGGAGCTCACACGCTGTCCATCACACTTCAGAACTCCATGCTGCCTGTGCGGCCTGGAGCCATCGCCTTGTCTCACGGTGCCATGCAGGCCTCAGTGCTGTCTGTTGCCCTCTTGCTTCTCCTCAGAGTGTGTGCAGAGATTTTAATCCCAAAGGAATGCTCAATGGCACCTCTGTCTAGACATCTAGTCAACCCAAACATGACTGCGAGCATACGTACCAGCCTAGATGGACAGCCCTCAGACGAACTCTTTAGACTGAACGCATACCAATAGTTTTCTTTTATCCCACAAGAAATGGAACACTAAGAGCTGTTTACAGAGGATTGACACTTTATTAGTTCTTATAGATCATCCAAGGATAATTCCAAGTACATGAGAGCAATGCATCTTTGACATGCAAGTATCTTGCACTTTTTATATAAGGAACTGGAGCATCTGCAAACTGTGTGTATAGCACATAGATTTTCTCGAAGAGCCCCCTCCCCAGAGGGACAATGGTCTAAACACTGAAGTGACTCACTGTCTTTTGACTCTTTGGAGCGTGCATTTTGAAATGAAGACTCTCTTATTTAAGTCCCGTTGCTGTGGTATAATTTCAGTCTTATCTAAAAGTTTTAAAACCCCCTTAGGAAAGTAAAGAGCTTATCTTCTGACTTGACTATTAAGTGTAAAATAATTCTTTGTGTGTGGGAGGCGCTTCCCTGCTCACGGGAAGCATTACCTTAACTTGAGAGCACACCGTGACAGAGAGCTGTAAGTGTACTTTATGACAACGTTAGAAAATAAGTTAATTCTTGGTTATGACCAAGGGTCAGAAGTCTTATAAGGACAGCCCTAATCATTTCTTTTTTAGTTTATCCAGAGGGACCAGGTGATTATTACAGATTTGCCGGTAGATCTGAGTCTCCATGTGGAAAACGTAAAGCCATCAATGAGAAGGAATGGTGGCCCTCAGGCTGTGCCATCGCCAGTGCAGGAGACATGTTCATTAAGTTCATCCCACGTGCTCATAAATCTCTATCTGTAGGGAAAGATTTTAGATTACTCATTTTTTTTATCTTTTGCTGTTCTCCTGAGACATATAACTCCTTCATATAGGGAAAAATGTGTTATGAGTCAATTAAATAAATAAAAATACTGCAGTTATTTTTACATTACTTCAGGCCCTGTATGTGTGTGTGCGCGCGCGCGTGCGTGTGTGTGTGTGTGTGTGTGTGTGCATGCATGTGTGTGTGCATGCATGTGTATGTGTGTGTGTGCGTGTGTATTGACTATTTTTACTGTTTAATCAGAACAGCATTTATTATCTGACGATTTAAGCACTATAGTCTCTAGGTTCATGTGCATGTATGAACACCTCTCGCATACGCATATTTTATTCCAAACTTCTGGAAACAAACAGGGAGCGGGATTATAGAGGAACAAATAATGAACCTGGGTAGAGTCACAATATTTCCACCTTAGCTTTTTCACAAGGACCGACAGGTCCTTGGGATATTAAATGCACACTACAGTCAGTTGTGATTACAAAATCTGCCTTGTAACATAGGGCATGGGTATTGGTTTCTACAGAACCGATCAGACGTGGAGCGCTGAATTTTTGTCCTCTCGCTATCTCGTTTAGATATCAGATGGAAAAATAAATTCTGGGGAAAGTCAATGGAGATCCTGCCCGTCGGAACCCTGAATGTCATGCTTCCAAAGTAGGTTGTTCTCCTCTCCTCTCAGGCTTCGTACGTTCTCTTACAGTCCAAGTGGGTATTCTGGAAGACTCCAAAGTCACCTCCAGCACAAGTATCAGAATGGATTCCCACAGCATACACAACCGCCTTTGTACCTACACCACGGCTTCCTGCTGCTCTCCTGGCGTCCCTCCTTTGGTCAGCCCAAAGCCACACGGGCCACACTCCCACCAACATGTCAGCCTACATTTTTTAAAGTTATTTACCAAAAACTAGCAATGCAGGGTTTTTTTATGATTGTATTCTATATTTAAAATTTTAGAAGACATAGACCATACAAACAAGATATTAATTTATCATTTGCTTGTTTGGCTGATCTGGGTTTTTATCTGTTTGGGTAGGATGTACTGAAGAGGGGAGCTGAAGAGGTGGCTCAGTGTATAAAAGCACTTCTCAAACACAAAGACCTGAGTTCAAATCCCCAGGAGCCATGTAAAAACAGGATACACATAGCATGCGTGCCTGTAATCCCAGTGCTGCTGTGGGAAGATGGGAGGTGGAGACAGAGGAATCCTCAGAGAGCTCTCAGGCCTGCAGGATGCAGGAGAGAAAAAGCACAGTGACCCCGTCTCTAGTGGGAAGGCAAAGACACCACCTGAGGTTACGCCCTGACCTCCACACACATGCCCTGCACCTGGGGTCATGCTTGTGCATACACGCACATACACAAACATACACACACGTGTGCGTGCATGTGCATATGGAAGCACAGAATATGCTGGTGAATTGAATATGAAAAAGATAAAAATAAAGAGTAAGTGTGCAATAAGTGAAAATTCATGATTGAGTTTTCCAAGTATCTGTAATACCCATATCACACCAGTGAGACCTTAGAAGCATTTTATTTCATTATGAAATACAGTTTTACTTGAAAATACAAGAAATGCTCAAACTTACACCTGATTTGTGGCCATGGCCTCTCATTGGTTGGAAGAAATATATTCATACCTTAGTCCCCAGAATCTGCATTAGATTCATGCCATAGATGGGCCTGCTTACTTTTTCCAAAAGAATGACTGCATCTTTCTTCTTAACTTTTATGCCAGTGTAGTTTAAGAGTGTTCTGAGAGTAATCTGTCTCAAACCTGATTAATTCTTCTTCCCTCCAACCCTGCCACCAGTATGCATTGCCTGCCTGCGAATACAGAGTCTTTGCTGGGTCATTAAATCCCTTCCCCGCCCTCGTCATGACCTGGAGCCCACTGTTACAGAACTCTGGATACTGTGGTTTTCCTGGCCCCTGTGTCCTACCCACCCCTTATACACAGTGGCCGCCTCCCCACCACAAAACCTACAGAGTCAGCCTCATCTGCTATGGCTTGCCCAATAATCCCTCCCTGTGCCAGAAATCTAAGGACTAAACTCCTCTTCTGTTCTCATCCTTTGTTCATTGGTAAATAGTAAACTGCATGATACTTTTTTGAGCATTTTCTTACACGCCACTGTACCAGAGGGCCAGAGAGAGGCACTGGTGAGCTTAGCCCCTTTAGGTTCAGAGAACACTTGATCACTGTGAGTAAATAAATGATGTCACGCATTTCTATGACTGCACAGAAGTTTTTCAAGAAATGAGGAGAAAGTAAGGGAGTAGGAGGCTTTATCCAAAGAATATTTTCCTTTGCAGGACATTGATATATCTGAGTCCGTGGCTTTTAACCAGTGCTGTGTTGTCTGTAGGTACGGAGATTACTATGTGTGGAATAAAGTCACCACGTGTATACATAACATCCTCAGTGGGAGGAGATGGATCGAGCATTACGGCGAAGTAACCATTAGAAATACCAAAAGCAGTGTTTGCATTTGCAAGCTCACATTCGTCAAGGTGAGTAGCGCTGTGGAAAAGGAAGGACTGTGCAGAATGCTTCCTCGGGAAGCAATCAGAGGAGAGCTGCCCTGAATCATGGCTTCTTAGACGTTTGGGCATTTTAGACAAGAAAGCACAACTGGCCTTGAGTCGCTTGAGAGATACAAGCTTCTGAATTTGTAGAGGTCAAAAATATCATGCCAAAGGAGAAGTGAGGTTATTTTCAAAGAATAACATCATCATCAGTAAAATTCTAGACCATATTCCATCCCTATACTGAGTGCTGTAGTGTCTATTACCGCCTGATGATGGCATGATATATGTAGGTGATCTTCTTTAGGGAGCTCATTCTAGAACAGCTGCCGTTTTCTGAAAATACTTGAATAGAACCATACAGATGACAGCTGCCAGTCATTCCAAACCCACCAACCCTTTCCTGGAGCAATCCAAATTGAGCCAAAAGAAAGCATTACCTTATTAACTAGAAAAAAAGGTTAGGGACAGAAATGCCAATGGAACCCCATTTCTCCAGTAACACTGCTCCGAAGTAGAATATATTACACCATATCCATGTTTCTTTAAGTATATTACAGGCTTGTCGATTATGTTGACATCATGTCCCGTTGAAGTTCATTAAGGTCCATGAGCAAAGGGAGAAAATCTGAAGAGAAAAATCACTAACCTATGAGTTAATATTGGGTTCTTCAGCTAGATCTGCTCTGGAGCTAGCTAGAGAATGGCATGGAGTAGGTTTGGTTTGGTTTGGTTTTTATGGTACTAAGAATCAATCAAATCTACAGCCTTGCCCATGGTAGCCAGTGCTCATGCCTCATGCCCAGCCCTTCGCTGCCCGTTTCAGAGAAATCCATCTAACCAGCTATTGTAGCACACCTCTAAGCCCAGCACTTTCGTCTGAGATAAAGGATTTTGAGTTTTGTGTCAACCTGGGCTACCCAGTAAGTTCCTAGTCAGCTTAAGCTTCCTTAGTGAGGCTCTGCTGAGACAGAGAGCAAGAAGGGCAGCCTTCCATACGGACGGAATGTGCTGAGCTACAGGCCAAGGGAGAAAACACTGTTCATATGGAGAGGACAGGTTGGTGTTGCTAAAGCACTCGGGGTTGCTTGTTTTCCAGGTGAATTACTGGAACTCCAACGTGAATGAAGTCCAGGGGGTGGTGATAGACCAGGAGGGGAAGGTGGTGCACCGACTGTTTGGGAAGTGGCACGAAGGACTCTACTGCGGGGTGGCCCCCTCGGCAAAGTGCATCTGGAGACCAGGTGAGACCACCTGAGCGTCCTGGTCAGGAGGCTGTGGGCAACAAAAGGGAGGGAACACGGGGGTGTACCATGGAGTCTGCCTTGCATTTCCTTCTAATAGAGACATCCGAAACGTAAATGCTCAAGGCCCTTGCTGGATACCTGATCATTAAAAACGGGCCGAATCACTGACATGAAGTCAGGTGACCTGTTGAAATCTGCCATGGGAAGTTGGCTCTAAACAAAACCCATGCATGCAAACAGTTCGTGTACTAAAAAAACTGAAATGCATAAGCAAGCCCTTGCTCATGTTTAGTTTTTACATAAAAGAAAAGAAATATAACGTCTCTAATCTACAAATCCAGGAGCTTGCTACAGTGATTCTTTTTCACTTGAGCAGCAACACTGTGGCATGCCGGCACTCAATAGAAGACATTGGCAGAGCCAGTCATTACCTTAGCGTATAATTGAATATCAAGTATGAATGGGGAAATATTGCTAGGGAACGTTTCCCTTCATCGGAATTTATCAGGTCACCTCCAACTTTTGAACTTAGTTATTGGTTTCCTAAAGGGCACTGTCAGGTGTTTATTTCCTTCTGGTAGAGTGGTTAATTCTTTCGTTCTTAGTGACTTACTTACTAAGTACTGACTGTGCATCAGCCTTGTTCTAGGTGGTTGAAAGGCTTCAGTGAGCAAATCAGACAAATGTTCTTAGAATTTCTAATAAGCACCAATAAGAGGTTGGGGGAGCTAATCAGTGGTTGGGCACTTCCTAGCAGAAGTGAGGCATCAAGTGACATCTTACCGCACTGTTAAGTGTGATGGTGAACACCTGCAGCCCTAGTGCTTAGGAGAAACAAGTACTGAAGCAGGAGAATTGCTAGAATTCGGGAATTCAAGACCAGCCTGACAGCAAAGTGAGACACACACACACACACACACACACACACACACACACACACACACACACACACACAGTTAAAAATTAGTTTTAGGGCCAGAGAGATAGATCAGTGGTTAAGAGTACTGACTGCTCTTCCAGAGGTCCCAAGTTCAATTCCAGCAACCACATGGTGACTCACAACCAATGGGATCTGATGCCCTCTTCTGGTGTGTCTGAAGGCAGTTGCAGTGTAAACCTGTGTTCCCACTTGAGTTAATGTAAAAAAAAAATAGTTTTTAAATGTTCTAATGAGGGTATACATGGCAGATGTTTCTGGTGAAGTGAAAATGTTTGTAGTTAACCATCCTGGTCTTTATAAAGTTACCTAATTGGATGTGTGTTCAGAGAATGAAGGCCATTGTTATAATGTAAGGCTTTATTTAAGGGCTGGGTTTTATTAAATATGCTAACCTTTCAGTGCTAACCATCCACATAAACCTTCTCACCTAGCAAAGGAGGATCAGTTTAATGACTCGAAAGGAGAGCAGTGTTGTGTTCATCAGTACAAACCTGTTTGTAAGCTGGGCTTTCGAAGCCCAGTTCAGTGCTCTTCCTGAGGAAGTCACTCGTTCCCTCGCTCTGAGCCTTTCCTTCTCACAGCTGCTCTCTGTCTCCCTCCAGGTTCTCTGCCAACCAACTATGAGCTCTACTATGGCTTTACGAGGTTTGCCGTGGAGCTCAACGAGTTGGATCCAGTCCTGAAGGAGCTCCTTCCTCCCACAGATGCCCGATTCCGGCCAGATCAAAGGTCAGGGCGCCAGGTCTCTGTGGTATCCTAGATAACAGCGCAGGTGTCAGAGGTGATCAGGATTATGTGCAACATCGTTTCTTTGCTCCTTCCTGCATTCTCGTTCCCTTATTCACTCAGAAATACCTGAGTTTCCAAATGTGGGCAAAATGGCATCTGTAGGGTCATTAAAACAGAGGCTTACTCAATGGCCAGTTATGTTGGGCACAAAGCTTCCCCCCCATATTTACCAAATGTCTGAAACCTCGGGTGGTGACTGTACAATTGCTCCTCTCCCTGTGTTTATAACCTCTTTACACACACTGTCCTGTAACACGAAGTGTCATTTAAACTGAAGATCAAGAGTGACAGGGCTCAAACACTGAGTTCCGTTTGTGTTATTTTTATATGCTCCATGATGTCCTCCACTTCTACAGAATTCATTTTCATTTTCCCTAAAATTCTGTCTGCCATCTCTATTCCATCCAAGATCAGCTCGCTGTTTCCTAGGTGTGTGTGCAGTTTTTCCCTCCTAAAATGTTCTTGGTGTGACTTTCACTGCATTCTGTTCTACGTATGATTCCATATACTGTGCTAAAAATAATGCAGTTTGTGTTGTTCCTGGGATGTGCATCTCACTGATTTACATTTAGTTCCATCAGTTAACTTCTACAGTATATATTGTAGCCACAGAGATAAACATTTACAAATCATCATTGAGTCTGTTGACCTCAATTCTATTTCAGCATACCTTCTTTTGCATCTCTCTGACACTTCCAGTAAAAGAGGAAAACTTGCTGTCAATTTGGTCTCTCAGTAGAGGACAGCCAGTCACCATCCAGCATCGCATAATGGCCTTAACAAATACATTTGGCACTATGAGGAAAAGAACCCAACTTGTGACCTCATGCCATTCTTCAGAAAAATCTGAGCTGACAGCCTCCCAGACAGCACAGAGAAGTGCCCAAGGCTAAACCAGTCACCTGCCCCCTTTCCATTGTGTTCCCAGTGGAGTAATTCAGTCCACACATACAGAAACTATATTAATTGTTGTACAGACTAATGGCACTTGGCCTGGAACAGACATGAAGGGATATCAGTAATGTCACCACGGTTCAGGGTTTTACCAGTAATCATCAGGTAATGTTATGCCAGTGTTTTTTTTTAAAAGGAGCTAACATTGGAATATCAACTGTATTCTGCCTAGATTTTTGGAAGAAGGGAACCTAGAAGCTGCAGCTGCAGAGAAACAAAGAGTTGAGGAACTCCAAAGATCTCGAAGACGCTACATGGAGGAAAACAACCTTGAGCACATACCAAAATTTTTTAAGTAAGTCAGCCATTCCCACAAGTTTATGTTTTCTGTTACCACGAACCATGAGGGACTCGTGGTAAAGAGAAAAAGAAGGGTGCAGAGTGTCTAGGAACTTAAGCAAATGTGGGTAACTTTGTATCAGACAGTGAGAGAACTGAATCCGATTTTGTGCTTGTAGAAGTTAGTGACTGTCACTGGCCAGCTCTTCTCAATGGTCTTTTCTTTCTGTGGACAGTGAAGGAGCTTACCAGAAGGCATTTCTCTTTTTCTGGACCCTTTAGGGTATTGTTCCCAGCAGTGGCTGGGGCTCTGCCCCAAGGGCACCATGACTTCATTAGGATTTGATTTTATTTCTGTCACACAGAGCTTGCCTTTGCTAAGATTTGGCCCCACTGTGGTATGATCAAAGACGATTACTCCAGGATTATTTAAAGGATTATATTAAACATCACACAGATGAATCTGTGGTTTCCAGATCTATGCCATCTTTCTGAGCATGCACAGAAAAGGGTGACAGTCTCCCCCTTAGACCTGCCATGTTGTGATCACCGGAAGTGCAGACCCACTCTTCAGAGGTCAGCAGTGTGAGCATCATAGGATGGCAGTGTGCCCCTCAGAGGGCTGCAGAGTGCCCTTCAGGAGGTCTACAGTGTTCTCTTCAAAGGGCTGAAGTGTGCCCTTCAGAGGGCTGCAGGGCTGCAGTGTGCCCTCCAGACATGGGCTTCACAGGCCTTTGCAGCTACTGGTGTTGCACTGTTCCTGGGAGGTAGCTCTTCCTTACAGTGCTTACCGAGCTGTGTTTTTGGGCCTCTCTACTTTCTCCCCTTGCCCAGAGGTGATTAATGGTCATTAGTTCCTGCCCTTAGTCCTTTTCCTTCTTTCTTTTATTTCAATCATTTAGTGATTGAAAACAGTTACTTCCATTGTCGACGTATCAACTGTCAGCAGATAGGACACCAATTGTATACGACATGCATGTGAGAAAGAACTCAGTTCAGGTGACCTTGACGTTCCTTGTGGCTAACACTGACTTTCGTATTTTCACAGAAAAGTTATTGACGCAAATCAAAGAGAAGCCTGGGTTTCTAACGACACCTACTGGGAACTTCGAAAGGACCCTGGGTTTAGCAAAGTAGACAGCCCTGTTCTTTGGTAAACTGGAGACGTAGAGCTAGCCAATACACCACACTCGGAATGAATAACTATGCACAATTATGTTTCTTATAGCTACGCGTGGTTTCTGGGTCGACTGAAAACCTCCCATTTGCTTTTCTATTCATCTTTATAATGGATTTTCAAAAGTGCATTAGACAAGGCTCCTAACCACTTTTGGATCCTTTCTGTTTTGCTGCAACCATATTCCTTAAAACAAACAAACAAATAAATAAATAAAACCCATGCCCTCCTCGGAAAGCAGACTAAAAGAAGGAGAATATAAAATCCAAAGTCGGGAGAGCTGGAAAAGAAGATGAGAAACCTGTACTGTGTGCTTCAAGCGGACCAGGAGAGTCTAAAACAATACACAGACTACACGTTCCGTCTGCTGTCCGAATGCGTCATCCCGAATCCCTAGGAGCTCCTGGGCCATAGTGGGTTAGTTCAGACTTGAAGTGTGTTCTTTTGATGTGGTGTGCTTGTTCTCAGCATCGTCAGAATAGACGTTGATGCTTCCCGAAACCCATCCCATCTTTACCACATTGTTCATGCCTTAAGAAACGCAGAGATGTACAATAAACTGTTTTTTAAATGTGTGCTCATAGGTGTATGTGAAGGGCAGATCGTTAGAATCCCGGCATGACTCACTTTCTTGGTCAGAGCATTGATTCGGCTGATATGAGGACTAAATGGGGAAAATCACGCTTTCCCTTGCTAAGTCAGTTCTGGTGTGGTGGATCTGAGGGGCAAGAGGGCTAAGGTACTGTATATGAAGTAGATCTCTGTATCCGGGTCGTTCTTTGAGTTCCTGTCCTGTGTCCAGACAGTAAACCATCCCTCCTCCGTCTGACCTCACAGTGTGCCCTGGTATTTGGCAAAAGTTGTGTGTGATTTGGACACCGGTAATCAGTGTTAAACTTCAGTAGGAAGCAACAGACACCAGTTTCTGCCTGGGCTGGGTGATACCATAACGTACCATTTTTGAGTGGCACCCAGGCCATGCAGCACATCCCTGACTCATGCCCAGCGTTTGACAGATTCCACAGAGAACAAAGGCTTGTTTGCATTTTGTAAATGGATCCTATGCAAAACCATCTTCCTTTTTATTTTTTTAAACCAAGCAGTTCCATATGTTACACGGTTACGTATTAATCATCTACCTTGCTAAGAGCAGATATATAAATCTTAGGCTTAAAAAAAAATTATCCATCCCAAAGGTGGGGGCAGGCAAGATGTGTTTTGAATCCTTCGAGTTTTGTTTTTCCTCTACAGGCACACAGACGCTTTTGTAGGAAGCCTGCATTGGCATTTTTAAGTTCCTGCATGTACATGACTATATAAACGCCTGTACGTTTAAAAAAAAACTCTCTAGGGGGCTTCCTAGTGAATTAGAAAATTACATATATTTTATCGTTAGTTAGAGTTTTATTCTTAGATTCTTACCATCTGAATTTAAGTGTTACTTTAGACTCTGATAACAAGGTTAGTGACATTTTCTATTTTGTTAAGAGGTATAAATCTTGGCGTTATTTCTCCCCCCACAAAGCATTCCTAATAATGGCTAACTCACCATAGAGCCCAAAGCTGCTGCGAACATGGAGGAAAATTCAGAATTTCCCCAAATTCATCTCCCCTTTCCCGTAAGTCTGTGCACCATGCACACAGCTGACAGTCACTGGATTGGAACTTCACTCTCCTAAAAAGTTCCCTAAGGCAGAGGCAGAGGCAGAGGCAGAGGGAGAGGCAGGCTTTGGGCTCACCCAGCTCTCTCCTTGTGCTCCTAGGTGGCTCGCCCTGCAGTTGTAAAACCTCCTCCCTTGTCATGGACGGCTTTTTTCTCTGTTCAACTGATGCTCTTTTACCTGTGCATCTCTAGTTATGTCTGATTTTATATTGAATTAGGACTTAATCACAACCTTAGGGACTTCCTCACAAAAGTCGGTTCTCCTCCATCAGATAAGGCTTATGGTATGATTTAAAGTAGGTCTCGCCCTTACTTACTAGTGTCTGACTAAACGGCCTTACAACCGCCTAAGTAAGAAAAGAATCCTGCGGAATAGAGAGACCACAAGGCGGAAGGTGCTGTGTCTGAAACACAACAGGAGGTGTCCTTTAGCAAAGGGCAGAAGGCCCAGGACTCAGCAGGGAAATGACCACAGCACCCAGGGTTTGGATTATCTGAGATGAAAGGAGAGACAACAGATAAGGCCTTTGTAGACAGATAGTAAGGTTAAGATGACTGATGAGAAGGGTAGATGACGGTCATGTCTACCATGAAACTCTAATTAGGATTTCAGGATGCAGCCGGGAGAAGCGTTGCGTTAATTACAATCACATGTTGTGGCATCCTCCACTTTGAATCTGTGTGGAGATTCCGGTTCCCCAGGCTTGGCCATCCCCAGGCTTGACCATCCCCAGGCTTGACCATCCCCAGGCTTGACCATCCCGTCACTATGGCGTCTCAGTTAGGCTTCAGATCCCCCACTGCACCTGATCCACTCACCTCGGTTGGAGCACTTACCCGTGTTGCTGCCCGGGCCTCATCCTTTTTGTTCACACAGTGGTTATAAAGTAGGAAGGCAGAACCCTGTTGGAATTTCATTTACATGACATTTAAGCTGTTAAACCTACGGGACCAAAGGGTGGAGTGTTCTAGCGGATTCTCTTGATAAAAAGTGATGTGTTCCTTGGGTTTCTACCTAAACCACTGTATTTGGGAGGTATTGTTTTTTCCTTAAAGGGCTGTAGGAAGGTCTGGTATGTCTGTGTTCTTTTTCCAGGCTTTATTTTCAAGCTCCCTCCCTCCCTCCAGCAAGGTTGTCCTGAGAGTGATAGTAAACCTTAGGGTGATTCCAGACTGGACTGATCAATGGCACAACCCAGCATTTGCAGAGGCTCACCAAAAAAAAAAACAAAAACAAAAACAAAAAAAACAAAACAAAACAAACAAACAAACAAACAACAACCAAAAAAAAAAAAAAAAGAAAGAAAGAAAGAAAAAGAAAAACTGGTCATTTTTCTGCTGAATGCTGTTAACCAAGGTGCAAATTTACTCTTCAGTGTTGCTGATATTTCTTTGTACTTTTAATTGTCGCCATTTTTCGTGGGTTATTTTAAAGTGCTGTCCATATTATCTCCAGGTAGCTGTAAAATAAATAAACTCCGTTTAAGATACCCTTTAGTGGTACACGTCAGTTGTATGCGATTGCAGGGCCAAATGTCATTTTTCTGGCTGAGGGAAACCAAGGGAGTTTTGGTACAGAGGATATCAACTTGTCAATTTTCCAAATATTTTGTGCTTAAGCTTGATTCTTCTGGCCTTGTGTTTTTCTGCATGAGCACATATCAGTCATTGGGTCCTGTCCCCAAGGAGCTTATAGAGGGAGAGATGTTCTAGGGAAGAAAACCTGGTTAGCCTGTTTGTTTTACTAGTAGAGAACATTTTCGTTATTCTCTCGTGCGTTTACTTCTCCGTCTTTTCTAATACTGTTCTCTGTCATCCTGGATGAGGAAACACTTGTGGGAGCAGGGCTCACACAGCAGGGGGCGTAACAGATGTTTGCACTTGGCTCAGTATGTTATGAATGTGGCACAGTAAATAACGTTTGTGTACAAAATATTAAGTTTATTTCTATGAGAGCAATTATGTTCAGGATATATAAAATGTATCTAATTAAACCATTACGAATCTATTTTGTGCTCTAGAAATGTTCTTTTGGGAGGGGGAGATGTGTCAGTAGAGCTAAAAGTAAAACGCTGATGTGCGTTCATGGGTTTGGTTTGGTTTCCCAAATGCTCCATGGCTTTTGGGAAAGACTCCATTTCACACCAGGACTCTATCTTAATTGAGTTTATTTTTTGTAAACATTTATGCTTTGAAAGTTGTGTGCTGTGTGGCTTTTTCTCTGAAGCAGAAACTGGCTTTATTAACATCATCTTCGGTAACTCCACCGTTATGGAGATGTGGACCCTTTCTGTATCGGCTGCTTTTAAAGAGAATGGCAAACCGCATTGGATGGATTTGGCTTCATTCTTCTAACCTGGGATTTAAAGGATGAATAGACGCTGTGATGAAGAAACATGCCTGACATCCTAAGTAGATCAGGCCCTTGGGATAGACAGACAGACAGCTGCCAGACGCCTCGGCTGGAAGAGGTGTCATACTCTTGAATTGGCTCTTCAAAAGGACAAACTTGTCTCTCTAGCCTCTGGTCCTTCCGCAACAGAAACATGTTGGGCGCCATGTCATTGTGTGTGAAATGGGCCATATTTATGTGTAATTTCAGTCATTCGGGTTAGAAACTATTCCATTCACTTTCCTCGTGGACACTATTAATTCTTCATGAGTTAAAAGTTTCCTTATACACACATATATTATTAGTTATTTTCCAAACTGATAGAAAAAAAAGATAACCAAAAGTTTTGGTTTCCATAAATTTTGCTTCTATCTGTACCTTCCTTCCCAAAGTGAGTTAGTTGTAAAGAAAAGGATATTAAAATTTTTGGTAAAATAAAGTGGAATCCTATATGGGTTCATCCGTGTCTTCTCTCAGCGAGATCAAATGAGGAACGGAACTGAACGCTTCCAGGCAGAACGATGCCAAAATCCTTTTATATGTCTGCTCTCCCTTAGTGTTTCATCTCAGGCCTTCAGGAATTAAAGAGTTTGCTGTGCTTTTTAAAAAGCCGGATATAAATGTTATATAATAAACATCACACATTGAAACTGATACAGGACCTGGTATGTGTTGACTACAGACATGGTGAGACCGATACAGCCACAGTGCAGAACATGTCCATCCCCCAGGGCTTTTCCAGGCCCCGGAGTAATCTTTTCCTTTATACCCAGAAGCAATTGTTGGTCTTTCTCTCTCTCTCTCTCTCTGTCTCTCTCTCTCTGTCACTCACACACACACACACACACACACACATTTAAATTTGCACACTTCCTTGCATTTACAACATTCAATATTTGGGGTGTGTGTAAAATAATTATATATTCTAGCTAGCCCGTATAAAAGACACACAAACCTGGTATTTTATTTATAAGCTATAAGCCTAGATTGGACAGGTTTTGAGCGGTTTTAACTTGCATCTCAGCCATACGTCCCTTGTTGCTTGCTGTTTCTCCTGGCCATGCACTCATGGTCCATCTCCTCTCAGTGCAGCCTCCTCTTCTCCATCTCCTTCCGCCTACTCCCTGGTCTCTGCTGAGACCTCTCACTGGATCCTTAAGTCCTGACTTTATTGTCCAATCATAGGCTCTAGCCTTTTATTAACCAATTAACCTTAAATTAGGGAGCAAGGTTTACATAGCAAAGGCTGGTTTACTTGGGAATTCGCATTTGAATGCCCAGCAGCCCTATGGGGGGTGCTGTGCACACCTGCCTATTCCAGTATTGCTATCATTAAATCAAGCCTCAAGACATTATGAGAGAAAATGATCCCTTTAAATTCTGGTTCTGGGCTAGAGAGATGGCTCAGCAATTAAGGGCACTTCTTCTAGAGGTCCTGGGTTCAATTCCCAGCAACCACATGGTGGTTCACAACCATCTGTAATGGGATCTGATGCCCTCTTCTGGTGTGCACAAAGACAGCTACAGTGTACTCACATAAATAAAATAAGTGATTCTTTAAATTCTGGTAGCCCAGTAGAAATTGTAGGTGTGCTTAGAAAGCTATTTTTCATATCAAAATGTCTATGTGCGTTAGAGGGGTAGTTTTCATGCTTTGAGACCTCAGAGTAGAGGATGAGGGGCAGGTAGAGGAATACCTGGAAAGCATTTCCCTCTGTTGAATAACGAAAGAAACCAACAGAGCCCTGGGAGTCCAAAATGGCCGTCTTGAGGTGATGGTTTGGTGACGGTGATGCAGGCAGAGGAGCGTCTGCCAAGGTGTCTATTATTATGATGTTATTAATAGTGATGTTTTTCACACAGGTATACGTGTAAGTTTTCAGGCAGGTTAAACAGATCTGTCTGCTCATTCACCATCTCTCAATAGTGGAAAATTTCAAAGCCTGTTCTTTGGCGTTATGAAACATCCCAGGCATTACTGCCATCTACAGAGCCTCTTCCCCGCTCACAAACATTTGAAACTTCCAGTGTTCGGAAGTGTGCGTCTTCTTACTCCTCCTCTGGAGTCAAAGAGCTAAATCTAAATTTTGGGAAGGGAGTTGAAAGGAAGTTTCCACCACTATTAGTCATCTTCCACTGGGCAGGCCCGAAGCTCCTTCCTGCTGTCCTGTCACTGGGAATTAGAGAAGTGTGGTGTGTAATTTTAAAAGCTACGGCCTTTAGCTGGGATCTGCATCTCTATTAGCCCCTCCCAGCTTCCCTTTTGCTTTACCCGGGAGGGTGACCACACTACTAGCCCCTCCCGAGACCCTTGAATCCCTGGATAAAAGAGACACACAGGTTGTTACTTTACAACTTGCCTTCTAGGCACAATTGCACAGATGTCTCCCGCCTGGAAAAGCGTGCCCGTGACAATTTATTATCTCTGTCTCTCCACCTTTCTTCAAGTGGTCAAGTGGCTAGCCCCACCTAGCCCCTGCCAAACGTCCTCGGCCACCCACCTGTAGCAGAGGCCACATACACGAGCTCTCCGGAGAGCTCGCGTGATTGCTGTGCTCTTCCTCTAAAGCATGGCAGAAAGGGTTCCTTTCCTTCCCTACCTCTGCCTTTTCTCCTGGGACCCGGAAGTCCACCCGTACCTTCCACCCAGCAACTGCCCTCCTTCCCCTCTCCCCGGTCTTCTTTATTGACAAGTCAAGAACCAATTGGGGAACAGGATTTTTAACTACAAGATCTCCCTCTACAGAGAAGTTTCCAGAGGTCATCTGATACAAGGTTTTTTGTTTTTAGTTTTTTAAAATAGCAACAACAACAACAACAAAAATGGCCTCACTATGTAGCTCTGGCTTGCCTAGAACTCATAGAGATCTGCCTGTCTGACTCCTGAGTGCTGGGATTAGTCGCGTGTGCCTCATTCCCAGCCAGTATAACATGGTTAGTATATCCACTGAAGAAAATGAGAGGGAAGCGGAAGACAGCAGAGAAGTCCACTTTCCTAAGTGGCACGGATGCCTTTGAGGGGTGTGGGTAAATCCCAGGTGGACCACATAGCATCTTGGATGTTTGTTTACAGATTCCTGAATTGTTCTCTGAAGACTAGGACTTGGGCTAAAAGGCATATAGTAAAGTCACTCCATCCCAGGAAGTTTGAGGTACAAGGAGGTACACACACACACACACACACGCACACACACACACACACACACACACACACACACACACACACACACACACGCACACACACACACACACACACACACACACACCACACCACACACAGGCATACACACACTCACACACACACACACACACACAGGCACGCACACTCTCTCTCTCTCACACACACATTACACCCTGCTTAGTGATGTAGGCACACACACACACACACACACACACACACACACACCCCTTATCCTTGCCCCTTTAACCTTTGTAGCTCTAACAGAAACACATGGGTGTCAGTGGGAAAGCCTTACTCAAGAACTAAAACCAAGATCTGAGTTGCAGACCAGGGTGTAGCACTTTCCTGAGACATACAAGTCCCTAGGTTCTGTCCCCAACTGGCCAATGAATGTAGGCCTGCAGGTGAGCAAAACACACACGCTCACACAAGAATAAGACTCTGTGGGCTGGAGAGATGGCTCAGTGGTTAAGGGCACTGCTGCTCTTCCAGAGGTCCTGAGTTCAATTCCCAGCAACCACATCTCGGCTCACAACCATCTGTAATGGGGTCTGGTGTGTCTAAAGACAGCTACAGTGTGTTCATACTTACATAAAATAAAGAAACCTTTAAAAAGAGAAGACTCTGCTCTGGTATTCTGTCACCGATGTCTGCCTGATGCCAGTGCTGTGGTAAGGATGGCAGACCTCTGAAGTCTAGAGGACAGTGGGTGGTAGAGAGCATCCGAGTGCACCCATGGAGATAACTGGAAGTTTATCCTCAAAGATGGAATCCATTGCTCTTTCTTCCGGACCTGGTATGCATCTCTAGGGACCTGCTTAGTGAACTCACAGGGTCTGAGCTTGGAGGAAGCTGATATCCTAATGGACAGTCTCAGTAAAGTTAACCATCTGGATCTTAGATGAGCTTCCTCCCTCAAGGGGCTTCCTGTTATGAGAAACTTCAACCTAAAATTGTGCTTATATCTGAAGGTATACTAAAAGACTCAGTGGTCTGGCGTCAGTTGTATTGTTAGAGGATATGTGGTCCCCTTCAGATTGGCCAGATGTTACAAATAGAATGCCAATCAGCTTCCAATAGAATAAAGATTTCCTAACCGTGGTAATTCACAGGGTTAAAATTGTCTGCCTCTTCATACGCAAAATGACAACCACGTCTCCTCAAAGCTGTGTACAAGAAAATTACATTTGGAACGGCCCAGGAAAATCAAAGAATTTTAAATAAATTACATAATTTTGTGTGCTATTCTGATAACCTTCCCACAAAATTACTATTCACTAAACCACTAAATTGGATATTTTCACCTCCAGCCAGAGATTTCAGCTACACTGAAGAAGACTTAAGTACTTACTCCGGTTGTATTCCCAGCTCTATTCATGGACTAACCGCACGCTCAAGTCAAATGCTAGCATGAGACCTTCTCCTGAAGTCTATACCTCTTTAGACTAAAAGACTTACTTGGTGGTCTGCCTTCAACTCTCCTTTTTTTTCAGATTGTAGAAGTAAAGCCAAACTCCATAAAGGCTGTGGGAAACTCAAAGTCTCTCGGGGGGAATGTCGTTCTCCTATCCTCAACTCTTGGAATAGCCTGGAGATGCACTTCTATATACCCAGTAGCTGTTCACTCGGAAAGTGGGTTTTCTTGGGGAGCATTTCCTGTCGATAGCAGAGCCAGTTCCCGTAAACCAGAGACAGCATGTCCTGCTCTTAATCTCCACACAGCATATGAGTAGTGACTGACCACCAAGGTTCCTTTCTCTGTTGTTATTTTATTTATTTACATTTCAAATGCTGTCCCCATCTCATCCCCCCTCCTCCTCCCTCTGTGAGAGTGCTCCTCCACCCCACCCCCGACACCCTGTCATCTCCCTACACTGAGGCATCAAGCCTCCACAGGACCAAAGACATCCCCTCCCACTGATGCCAGATAAGGCCATTCTCTGCTACATAGTCAGCTGGAGTCATGGGTCCCTCCCTGTGTACTCTTTGGTGGTTTCGTCCCTGGGAGCTCTGAGTGGTCTAGTTAGTTGATATTGTTGTTCTTCCTGTGGGTTTGCAATCCCCTTCAACTCCTTCATTTCTTCCCCTAACTCCTCCATTGGAGTCCTCATGCTCAGTCTGATGATTGGCAATCCAAGGCTCTTAACTGTCAAAGAAAAAAATAATGTCACAGAACGTCAAAGAACTCTGAGCCTTTGAATCCTGAGTGCCTCCAAGTCAGCTTCCTCCTCTGTCTCCTCATCTCACCCTCTTACTCTTTTGTTTACTTATTCTTATAGACAAGTCTTCTGTGGCCCAGGTTAGCCTGTAACTGGCGATCCTCCAGCACCATGCTCCCAAAGGTGGGAATTACGGACACGTATACAGCCAAGCCCCAGTAATCTGGCTATTTCAAACTATGTCAATCTTGATGGAGTGTAGTACATACCTTGGGGGCTTTCAACAGTCTGGCCCACAATAGTGCATGTATGGCCCAGTACCCAGCCTCATTGTGGTTCTGTCTGACCACCAAATGTGAGGGCCCTGTGGTGTCACTTTCCAGGGATAGTTTCTTTGGCTTCTGTCGAGTGGAAGCTTTAATGTGGGTGGCCAGTGTCCACAAAAGCAAGTCTTTATTGTGCCCTTTTGTTGATGTGTACCAGAATATCTTAGTTTAGAAGGATGAGGGAAAGAAGAGAGAGATACATGAAAATAACCTGAAACAAGGAAGAGGTGCCTTCCTTCCTGCTGCATGTAAAAGGAATGGGAAGTCCAATGGACTATAAGTCTATGGAACAGGTGAGACTTTATCATGCAGAGTGCGTGATCACTGTAGTCTCATTCTGTTGCTATAGGAAGACATTCTGCAGGCAATGTAGGGAGAAAAGGGCTTATTTCCTCTTACTCTCCTAGGACATAGTCCATCACTATGGGGCCGTCAGGGCGGGAAGCTTGGAGACGTGGTACTTGCTCCTAGGTTCGTGCTTAGCTAGCTTTCTCGTACAACCCAGGACCATGTGCCTAGGGAAGGCTGGCCTCCTGCATTAATCAGTAATCCAGACAACTCTCCACAGGCCAACCTGATCTAGGCAAATCCTCAACTGAGGCTTTCCAGTTGTCATAAGTGACCTTGTCCAGATGCAAAGTCATGCCAGAGAGCTAACGCTCGTACACACCCATAAGTGCACTACTGTAGTCCCAGCTTCACTGAACTATGTTGATCTGTAGGTAGCTGTTTCCTGGTTTAGGTTTATTTCACTGGCTACAAAATTAGATGGCACAGCAAAATGAACACGGTGAATTTGAGTCAACGGTCTGCTCAGAAGGAAAGCCTCCAGGTGGCCTGGGCTGAGCATTAAAGGAAGTAGATTGGCCAGACTCAAACTGGTTGACCAGGCCTTCTCCAAATGTGCACTGCTGTTTGCCTGTGTTTCCATGCAGGCTCGGCTAAGAGAACTATTGTCTTTTGAATACTGGTGTGTGAGGGTTCTCTAGAGGATCAGAACTGATAGAATGAATATCCAATACCTAAAAAGAATGAATATATATACATATGTGTGTATGTGTATTCGTGTGTGTGTATATGTGTGTGTGTGTGTGTGTGTGTGTGTGTGTGTGTGTGTGTATTCCAGATGTAGTCCAGCTGACAATCAAGAATGGCTACCACAAATGGGTTTAACATGGAAGGTGAAAGTGAAAACTCTTTTTCAGAGTTCTCTTGATCTTAGTAAGCAAGTTGCCCTCTGAGCAAACACTGTGAGATGAGTCAGCCTCTTTTCTATGTTCTAAAATTGTGCATCATTTTAAAATTTATCAAGCACAAACTTTCCCAAACTTTTTGTTCTACTCTTTAGAAATTCAGAGGGAAATATATGAGAGAACTCTTCCCTCAAGAGAAAGCAAAGCCCTTCATGGTCAACCATTCTTCTTCTTCCTCCAATTCTCCCAAATTAATTCTCCACTGTGTCTCTGACAGTTCTCTCACACCGTGACAGTGTTGGGGTTCTCTCACACCATGACAGTGTTGGGGTTCTCTCACACCGTGACAGTGTTGGGGTTCTCTCACGCCGTGACAGTGTTGGGGTTCTCTCACGCCGTGACAGTGTTGGGGTTCTCTCACACCGTGACAGTGTTGGGGTTCTCTCACGCCGTGACAGTGTTGGGGTTCTCTCACGCTGTGACAGTGTTGGGGTTCTCTCACGCTGTGACAGTGTTGGGGTTCTCTCACACCATGACAGTGTTGGGGTTCTCTCACGCTGTGACAGTGTTGGGGTTCTCTCACACCATGACAGTGTTGGGGTTCTCTCACACTGTCAGTGTTGGGGTTCTCTCACACCCTGACAGTGTTGGGGTTCTCTCACACTGTGACAGTGTTGGTTCTCTCACACTGACAGTGTTGGTGTTCTCTCACTGACAGTGTTGGTGTTCTCTCACACTGTGACAGTGTTGGGGTTCTCTCACACCGTGACAGTGTTGGGGTTCTCTCACACTGTGACAGTGTTGGGGTTCTCTCACGCTGTGACAGTGTTGGGGTTCTCTCACGCTGTGACAGTGTTGGGGTTCTCTCACACCATGACAGTGTTGGGGTTCTCTCACACCGTGACAGTGTTGGGGTTCTCTCACACTGTGACAGTGTTGGGGTTCTCTCACACCGTGACAGTGTTGGGGTTCTCTCACACTGACAGTGTTGGGGTTCTCTCACGCCGTGACAGTGTTGGGGTTCTCTCACCGTGTGACAGTGTTGGGGTTCTCTCACACTGTGACAGTGTTGGGGTTCTCTCACTCCGACAGTGTTGGGGTTCTCTCACGCCGTGACAGTATTTGGAGGTTCTATTTTAAGCTTCATTTAAAAAAAAAAAAAAAAGCTTGCACCTTAAATGCTCTCAATCCCAATCTGGCTTAGTGCCTCACGCCTTTAACCCCAGGACTCAGGAGGTAGAGGCAGGAGGACCTCTGTGAGTTTGAGACCAGCCTTGTCTACAGAGTGAGTTCCAGGACCATGAGGGCTAAATAATGACACCATGATTTAAAAGCAAACAGCCAAAAAGAAACAAAACCAAAACATCTCTCCATGGTTGTGTTGGTATTCTCTTTTCCTCACATAGCATAAAGCACTGTTATATATTATGATACATAATATATATTCCCCAAATAGCATAAAGTACTGTTATATTTATTATTATATTTATGTTGTTAATATTCCCTCTCTAAAAATCTGCTGTACAAGATCTCTGCAGATCAGCCATCCAAAGTGTTCAGGACGCATTCAGAGTATAGGAAGCTGGCAGAGAAAATTTCTGGGTTAACCTTCCTACTCTTTGGGACGGATAATAGTGCTTAACCAAGTGTTTCTCCACTCTTTTTGGCCATGGCATCGGCCCGTTCCAGTCTTTAGATTTCATCCACTTTCCTCTTTGGTGGCATGATTTAAACGGGGTCTATATAGCATCAGTTAAGATTAATTACACTTTTTTGCCATCAGCAATGTTCAGGTTCATACTAACCATCCATCCCGAGGAGTTCAAAGCCACTTTCTAAAGTATTCACAATTTTACTCAACATAGGCAATGGCATTGAATAACACTCAATGCTTTAAGAACAAAGAAAAAGGATGTTAGTTTACTGGGGGTAAGCGGAGGGTGTTTTCCGCAGTCAAGTTGAATTCATGCAAGCATCTGAGGCTAACATTGGTTTGGATGTCCCCTCCAAAATGCATGTGGAGATGTAATTGCCACCATACTAGTATAAAGACATGAGGGCCTTCAAAAGGTAATCCTGTCAGTAGGGCAAAGCCAAGGAAACTGGTTAATTAGCAAAGAGTGGATTGCTGTCCTCTAGGATGATGTCATTATACAGGAGAAGGCAGGTATAAGATAGAACGAGGCCTGTCATTGGACAAGAAGGAAGGATGGGTAGGAGAAAAGGTTTAGAGAGGAGGAGGAGACTGGAGCTAGAGAGAGAGAGCAGCTGAGAGAACATGGAGGCTGATGTTAAGATTCCTCTCTGCACATTTACAGGTTGTTATGATTATTCTTAAGGGATGGGTGTGTACAAGATTTTGTACGTCTAGATAGCAAATTATATCTTATCAATTGGATCAGAGGTTATTATTGTGTTGTGTGTTCTTTCATGTGGCGATTTAAATGAATTCAAGAGAGTGTGTGGTGGCTGGAGACACTGGGCCGCCACGGAATTGGGATGCGTATGTCTGGCCTGGTGGCAGCCTGCCTTGGAAACTAGACGGGTAGAGAGATTGCCAGGCTCAGAGAGTAGCCATCAGCAGTGTGATAAGGGATAGAGCAGAGTGGGTGAGGGGCTTTGCTGACTGAGATGAAGATGTCAGACAGATGTCATGGGGCACTACGGTGCGGAATCTAGTGCGGGTTAAAAGAAAGCATTTTTTATATTTTACTGCAACACTGTCAAAGCAACCTGGCCCTCTTTTGCTCTTGCGTCTGCTTCAGGCAAGCCAGCATGGAGGGACTCGCCACACGTGGGCACCTGCGAGCACCCCTGCCTCTGGAACTGTGACCAATTCATTTCTTTACATGTCCTAGCCATGGGTGGAAATGTAGCTCGATTGACTCAGCTAGCCCGGGTGTGTCCTTAGGTTCATCTCCAGAACCCCATAAACCTCTCGTGGTGGTACAGGCTAGAAACGCTGGCACTGAGGCAGTGAAGACAAGAGGATCAGAAACTGAAAGTCCTCCTCATCTTTGGGCTGGTGGTAATTCGATATTCAATGAGAATATTCGATATTCAATGTGAATATTTGCCTGGCAAAAGGGAGGCCTTGGGTCTTTGTCACCAGGGTTACAAAAGCAAGCATTATCCAGCCTCAGGCTTCTGTAGGAACAACACCAGGTGGATTGAGGCAGCACACCTTAGAGGCTCTTAGGTTGTTTTGAGAAGCCAGGGATCACATTCACCTGTTCACTGAGCATCTCACTGTTGTGCCCTTACTCTTCAGTTTAAATCGTTAGCACTTGAGACAAATCTCGCCAAATCTGTGGCTGTTACCACCGATGTTGTACATAGAACGAATGCAGTGGGAGGCAGACTCAGAACTGTAGCCTATTTTTTCCAAAATGCCTTCTGACTTTGATGACCCCAGAGCCACTGCAGAAGAAGACTCCTTAACAGCTTTTCTAGCCAGCAGAAGAAATTTGTAAAACTGTGGATTTTCATAAAAATTTCTTAGTGATTTTTTAAGAGGCTGGGGAGGTGGCTCAGCAGGTAAGAGATCTTATTGCTCGTGCAGAGAGAGGGCCT
This sequence comes from Rattus rattus, assembly GCF_011064425.1. Lineage (NCBI taxonomy): Eukaryota > Metazoa > Chordata > Mammalia > Rodentia > Muridae > Rattus > Rattus rattus. The sequence goes on from NC_046158.1 coordinate 53,959,445, forward strand.
GAGTTTGAGGCCAGCCTGATCTGCACAGTTAGTTCCAAGCCAGCCAGGGCTAAAGAGTGAGTGAGACTTTATCTAGAAATGAAAACAAAACAGCCCATGCATAATGAACAATTAAGTGCTGTTTCCCACAAATGTCAATGAAGAATACATAATCCATGCAACCACTATTGGCAACGCCACCAGGTGAGTAGTGAAATCAAGTGGAGACAAGGGAAGACCCTCAAATGAGAACAGAGGCCATTGGTGACAATGTCTACTAAAAAAAAAAAAGAGGAAAAGAAAGAAGAGAAAACAAAAATAAAAATTGTCCTTCTCTCCCATTGGTAGAAACTCAAGCAAACTAACTAGAGGCAAGGCATGCTAATATGTTTGGTTTGAAGAGAAAATTTGACCTTCTTTATTGATCCTTAGTTAGAAGAGGAGCAAGGAAACGGAATGCAGCAGCCAAGTTAATGGTTAGCCATTATGACTGCTGCAGAGGGTTCTGATGTCTTCCTTGGGTAGTTGTAACTGAGGTTGTGGTTCAAATGTCCATTGTCATTATTATTAGAATTCAGGACAAAATCTTGGGTCTCCAAAGCAGAACAGATGTATTTATTGTGGCCATACGGGAAAGAATGACAAACAGAGGTCTGTCATTCCCCAAGTCAACTTTGGAGTACTGACAAAAGGGTTAGGTTTAAGCAGAAGGCAAGAGCTGAGCAGTCCAGGTCAAGTTGTGGTCTTGCCCATCACTAATCGGTCATTGTCTTAGCTCTAATATGCCCTTGGAGAAGCCTAACAATTTGTCAAACTGTATGAAATCTCACAGTTCTTTTTCTGGCTGGCACCAGGCTTAAGCCTGTTCATTCTTTTGATAAGAGTACTGAGAAAAAATTTAATTACCTGGGGTCTGCTGTTTGAACCCACAAGGTGGCTTACAGTTGTCTATAATTCCAGTGGATCTGGCGCCATCTCTGGCCCTCTTGGGCACTGCATGCACATGGTGCACATGCACATGCCCAGATAAACACTCATACATAAAAAAAAAATGTAAAATAGATAAAACCTGCATGTTTCTGTTTATATGAGATAATTAAACTAGTAACATCACAAAGACAAAGAGGAAAGGGAGATTCAAGGACCAGTGCAACATAGAATGGGGAGATGGTGTCTAATGGAGAGAGTTAAAGTTTTGCAAGAGAAATCAGTTCTGGAGCTCAGTTGCACAACAGTTGAGTTTGCTGTTTAGCCATAAACATAAAAATGGTGGTGTTCCTTATCTGTATTTACCTACGGTGCTGCACCGGGAGACTCTGGCTGAAAGTTATGGGGGACCACTACATTCTACCTTTGCAATTCCCTGTGAATCTTTGATTACTGAAAATCAAGATGTATTTTATAGTGTTTATGCTTGTGTAAAGAAGATTGTAATCCGATCACTTGGAGCAAGATAGCAGAACTTTCTGAACACAGATGATAGCATGGTCAGCCCCGGCCTGTCTGAAAGAGGAACTTTGATCAGTAAGATTCTCACAAGCTGGGTCCCAGCAGGACCGAGTCATCTAAGCATTGATCACTGCAAATCATAAACCTTTAGAGGATGTTGAATTAACAAACCCTCCTGTTGGCATACAGCCTTGGCAATGCCCTCCTGTTGAGCAGAGTCCCCAGCGTTAAGCTCCTTGCATGCCGAATGCCTCATTCCAGAAGAGCAAGCCATGAGATATAGCCCAGAGCCTCTTCATGTGCTGTCACACCCTGACAACAGAGTTGATAGTATGGCCTGGAGCTCATGCCGACCTCCAAATCCCAAGATGGGGTCCACCCTGCTCCTAGAAAAATATCAGTTTCTGCACTCCCAGTCACAAAGGTCCGCATAAGCTCCCAGCATTTCACAACCACCAACATTCTTTTTTTTCCCTCCATCTTTATTAAATTGGGTATTTCTTATTTACGTTTCAATTGTTATTCCCTTTCCCGGTTTCCAGGCCAACATCCCCCTAACCACCAACATTCTTACTTTAATAGTCTCCAATTTTTCTGTTCGCCACCTTACTCCATACAGAGGATTCTGATGATAAATTTGAATTAATTTCTTTTTACAACTTGCCATATGCGTTGATTTTTTACTTTTAGCACGGTATTTGTGCCAGTTCTTCCATAGTTCCATCCTACATTCCTACAGTGTAATTTGACTGTATGACCTCTAGTTCCTTCCAGATCTCTACCCCTTCAACTGCCCACCAGTCCCTCCCAACTCCATGTCTTTGTTGTTCTATAAATCACTGAGTCCAGTCTGTGCTGGTCACATACACATGGGTGTGAGGCAGCCCACTGGAATATGGTCAGCCTATGGGCCATGCCCTCAAAGAAAGGCCCTTTGGTTCTTGATCAGATTTACAGTACCAGGCATGCGTTTCTAAAAGACCCAATGCTGGGTTTACCAAAGACGAGTGGGTTTCATGTCTTAAAGGACTTCCTAGTTAATAGCAAGAATACCTAGGCCCTAAGCAAGAAATAAAAGGTACGTTTTTGACCAACTATTCTAAAGTTAAAACTGTAAGTCCTTCCGGAGCCATTTTAGTGCGCACTGTGAGAACAATTAGACTCTGCTCTTTGCACCTCCCAAGCATCATGGCCCGGTTAAGAGTGCTCACTACATACATGACAAAGACGGAAAACCTCAGCACCACGCACTCTAAGCACGCAGTCCAGTGCTTTGACAAGAAACATTCACAGCTCAGCGTGTATGACAGTGACAGAAACCTATTGAGACTGAGATATAAAAAGTGCAGGCTCAGAAGAATGAAGTAAAATTTCCCAGGCCACAAACAGAAAAAATATATTCAACAGAAGAAGCAGTGAAAAAAATAGGATTTTAAAAATTCAAATGAATATGGCTGAAATAATAAGAAAATCATAAAGGGCCTAAAGTTTTACATATCAACAACGGCAGTTAGCAAAGTATTGTGTTTTTATTGCTGTTACAACAAATTGCCACAAGCAGGAGCTTACGCTTTATTCCCGGACAACTCAGCTCAGTAGATAACAAGCCCAAGGCCAGTCTCCCTAGCTTAAGATCAAGATGTCAGCCAGGACAGTGCCTTCCTGGGACTCTGTGTTGGGGTTTGACCTTGGCTCATGGCCTCTTCCCTTTATCTTACCAAGTTGTAACTTTAACTCCTTTTCATGCTCCTCCCTTTCTGGCTCTCTCTCTCTCTCTCTCTCTCTCTTCCTCTCTCTTTCTCTCTGACTCCCTCTTCTGCATTTTAAAGGAAAATTGAAGGTGTCGACCCCCCCGGCTGCCAAGCATGATAAGGCCATGTTTTTAAAGTCAGCTGGTTATCAGTCTTGCTTTGTTTGCCACGGACCGTATTCATGGATTCCAAGGCTTACAGCACAGACACCTTGGAGACAAGATTATTCTGGCTAGCACAGAATTTAATGACTACTAAGGAAATATATGTGAAGCAGAAAATTTTGCCTTGGGAATTTGTTTTTCCACTTTACCAACATTTACGGCCTGTTACTAAAACGTAAGAGCTTTTAATGATGAAGACACACAAGACAGCAAGGCTGACCTACCGTCTACTGCCCTGTCTGAGGCTTCTGTTGTCCTCAGACTTTCCTGCCTCTTCATTCTTTAACTGGTCAGAACCCGAGCAGGAACGGGACTCTCACTTCCTCTCTCTCCTGAAGCAACTCACGACAAGTTTCCTTTGTTTCCTGGAAGTTTGACTGAGCACTTCTCTAAGAATGTTCAACTATGTCGCACCAGCCTCGCCTCCACCCGCTTCCTGCTCCTTTGGAGGCTTCCATTCCCAGATCAATTTCGTTAACAGTTATTATTCTATTCAGATTTGTGTGGTTTGAGGGTTTTATGTTCAGAGTTTCTGGCAGTTTTCATCTGGGCTCTGCAAGTTATTACTGCGTGGTTGTTCATAATATTGGCTTAAATCTCAAGTCAGCTGTGCCTGCGGCTGCTGCTTCTCATGTGTTCTGTTTTATACCCTCTCTCCCTGGGGTTGTTGACATTTTTTTCCTTTACAAATCCTGCCAGGCGTGTCTCTAGCAGGATTGTTCATGGCTTTATTAATAACCTCCAATATTACACTTTCTTGATGGTCCTTAGGTTTCTCGCTTTCTTTGCAACCACTTGTCCCTTACCTGATTTCTCTTGAGTTTTCTTAGACCCTTGTCTCCCCTTTGATGCTATTTGTCCTGCACAGAATTTCATAATTAGTGTGTGCATATGTGTGTGCATATGTGTGCATGTGTTTTTGTGTGTGTGTGTGTGTGTGTGTGTGTGTGTGTGTATCATCTACTACAAATATTTTGGGCTTTTTCTTATAATTTTACTATTTTCCTGTCTTTTGTTTCCTAATTTAATGGGGCTTATAACTCAAGGTGCTATTTTTTTCTAGTTCTATGTCATTATAGTCAGAAAACACGGTTTGCCCAAGGTTGGCTCTTTGGAGGGCTTCCCTGCTCTTCCTTTTTGATGATCGTCTATGAATCACTGTGAAATCTTTAAATAGAATTTACTAATTTCCATTACTAGCTCCTGTTTTTTATTACAGCCATGTGTTCTGCAGTCACCGTGGCTTCGTGATTATCGCTTCTAACTGCTCGCTGTGCTCCTCTCTGCTCGTTCTGATGCTTTTCACCTCAGTTAAATTTTGCCAGATATTAAATCTGCCTCTCCAAGTGCTCATGGTTCATAAAAACTGCCACAGCTTTCTTTCACATTGATGTTCCCTGCCTTTTTGCACTCTTGATCTTAAATAGCTCTTCCACGGGTAAATATTGCTAGACCATTTGTATTTTTAATTGCGTAAGGTAACCTGTCATAGTTTGTGAGTTTCAGCCATTTAAGTTTTAAAGTACATGTTAGGGCCTGGGGACACCGCCCAGTGGCTTGCCCAGTCTCTTCTACAACTTCTGCCAACCAAAGGTTTTAGATCTCAGGCAGTTCCCAGCTTTTGCTCTCTCCTAATACCCTGAGTTGAGCCTCCTGACCACAGTTCAGCTCCTACCCCATCTCCACAGTCCAGCCTCCCACTCCATTGATGCTGAGTCTGAAGGCGTCTCTGGGTTCTCCTTCCCTGAGGCTGGAGTGGGCATTTGGCTCCCGCTCTGTGCTGCACTCAAAGCTGCCATGCTCTCTCCCTCTGAGGTCACCAGCTTTGCTCTGCCGTCTGTCCTGTCCCCTTGTCCCCAGCGAGGCTCTTGCACCTGTTGGCTTTGCCTTCCTTTCTTGAAGGAGCTCTGGGCAGGAGGTGCCTCGACTCCAGTGCACAGGACCCTCTTTATGCGCGGGCAGCCAAGAGGACGACCATGGACCTCATGGGCGTTGAGCCTCTGCTCTGTAGTCGATGCTAGCACGCTCATTAGCATCTTTTGATGAAGACGGTAGGTGAGCATCATCTATATAAAAACCAAGATGAAGCAGTGATGGCTGAAACAGGAGCAGAGGCCTGGATTTCAGAAAAAAAAATCACTATAACTAAGTAAAGTATGCTCATTGCAGAGTCAGAACTGAAATCACCTATGACAGCTGTTACAAAGGGCTAACAAGGGGTCCTTCCTATCTTACAGTGTCCTGCAGAAGGCACTGTAACAGACGTTGGTCTGTCCTTCAGAGAGGAGTAGTTTGGTGTGCAAACATATTGTCAGTCAAACTTCTGAACGTGATTTAGGAAACAGTTTACTTCTCATTTTTGTGAAAGGAAATGTCTCCTCACCTATTGCGAACTTCCTTCCAGAGCGAAGTTGTTTATTTAACTTGTGAAGTTAAGCCTGGACCTCATTTGAAGTAAAATAGTCATCTTCAGGCCTCGATGAGTAACCACCTTGAGAAGAGTTAACCTTGATGAGAGGTTTGTATGAGGCTCAATGTTGGGGGCACAGAGGTCCTTGCACCCACAGAGCACTAGAGAACCAAGGATGTTAAACACTCAGGGGCCTCTTCTCAAAGGAGGGGTTACCGTTGTCCTGCTCAGAAGGCTGGGAATGGACACTGTGAACGACCACCTGTGGGGGAAACCTCACCCACCTTTTTCTATAGAGGCAGACCTCACTCAAGTTCCCCCAGAAGATTACTGCAGACTCTTCCCTCCCTAGACCATTATCTTTCGCCCCCAGTTAATAGCCCATCCTTAGTGGGGGTGTCAGGAGTCTGATCCGGGTTGATGAAGTCAGTCTGAACCGAGGATTCATTCTCTTCCCTTCATGGGTCACTTCCCAGCCTGGACACCTACAGGTCCCTCTCAACCAATTATCTTTTATTGCTACAGAAATCAATTAAAGGGTATACGGAACATGAAAGGGCAGTTATATTTACAGGCATAGTTAAGCATTAAGTTTTTTTAAAATGCCTTCTTCATACCCGGGCAGTATGGGCAAGCCTCAGAGAGTTTTACTCTGAGGATAAAAGAGCTTGCAGTGCAAAGTGGATGACATGAGTTCAATCCTTGGGCTCCACAGTAAAGCAGAGAAACAACCAGAAAATTGTCCTCTGATCTATGCGCCCCCTCTTTCTCTTGCACATGAGCGCACGCGCGCGCACGCACACACACACCCACACACAGACACACACACACACATGCATGCATGCACGCACGCACGCACACATGGTTTATCAACTGTATTTCTGGGCTCATTGGTTGATTTTCGTTTTTGTTTTGTTGAGACAGGTCTCTCTGTAAATCTCCGACAGTCCCAGAACTTGCTATATAGATCAGACTGACCTTAAATTCACATAAATCTGCCTTCAAATGCTGGTATGAAAGTCATGGGCCACCAAGTCTGTTCTCTGAGATCAAGGCCTGAGAGAGTTTTGTGGTTGAGTAGGCAGAATTAATTCAGGAGATGGGCTTAGACCATGAATGTCTCCCCCTAGTGGCCAACAGGCTGAAGACTAAAAGAATTTGCTAGCTAGCTTTAGCTCAGAGGTAAAACTCAGAGAAGATGGAGTATATCCTGTGCGTAGGGCACCATTTTAGAAGTTTGATATGCAACAACATATGACATGATTTATATTAAGAAAATTAAGTCTAGATCTTTCCATTAGAGATCACAATTAAAATACAAAGATGCACGTTTCAATGTCAAATCTTGAAGGAACATCTAACCAGAACGTAGTTCAGAAAATGAGGCTTTACCACCATTATCTGAGGCCCTTTACATTCCCAGATGGAATGGTCTCCGTGAAACGGGTCCGTGCCTCACACCGTGTGTTAACACAAATCTAGGTAGCACAAGTCACATACTGTTAAGCGTGAAATATGGGTTGGACTTCAAAGAGACATAACACAGAGTGTAGAATACTTCACTAGACATCTTTACACCGATTGTATTTTGAAGCAAAATATTTTGGTATATTAGTTAAAGGTAATGTAAACTTTCTTTTCTCGTAGAAAAATTTAAAAGTACATAGATAGTTTACACTGAATTTTTTTCAGACAGTGGTAATCGAATGGCAACTGAAGACCTCCCAGCTTCTCTTCAGAACATATAAACTCTTTACTGTTAACCAACAGCAATAGAAACTCTGGGTGTCTCTCATGATGAAAGACCACCGTCTTCATTAGGGTTTCACTGCTGTGAAGAGACACCATGGCCATGGCAACTCTTACAGAGGAAAACATTTAATGGGACTGGCTTACAGTTCCTGAGGCTTGGTCCATTATTGTCATGGCGGGGAGCATGGCAGCCTTCAGGCAGACATGGTGCTGGAGGAGTTAAGGGTTCTACATCTTGATCTGTAGACAGCAGAAGGGAGACTCAAACAAACTGGCCAGACTTGAGCTTCTGAGACCTCAAAGCATGCCCCAATAGTGACACGCTTCCTCCAAGGCCACACCCACTCCTCCAAGGCCACACCCACTCCAACAAGGCTACACCCACTCCAACAAAACCACACCTCCTAATAGTGCCATTCCCTAGGGGCCAAGCATTCGAACTCATGAGTCTACAGGGGCCAAACCTATTCAAACCGCCATCAGATAGTACAGTACAAATCACATCAGAAGTGATAGAGGGTCGGAGAATGTCATCAGCAACCTGAGGATGATGTCTTTGGGGCCAATGCTTGCTGCTCATTCTGTCTATCCCTTAGGCCTGTACCTCAAGTTTCAGTCACAGAAAGAGTGTACACTACAACGAGCCACCTTGATTTTGTAACTCTGTAAAGAACAGGTAGGTCTTTCTCAGGTTTCTCCAAGGGCTTCAAAGCCCTTATACATTCCTTTTACCTCATCTTTCTAACAACGTGTCCTGCTGAGGAAACTGGCATTTGCAGGGGAGTGGACGCCGAGCACGCTGCTGCCACGAATGTTCCAGAAGTGACTCAGGGTAAGCAATCATTACAGTGTCCTGGACAGGAAGAGGAACTTGAGAGTGAGTCGACAAGGCTGTAAAATGGAGTGATCGGAACACCAGAGGACCCAGGTATCAACTGTGATAACCCATGCACAATGCTTCACGCAGTAACTATGTCCTTACCTAACATCTGCTATTGACAGTGTGGTACTTTATTTCAGGGTGGTCAAGTGCTCTTGTCATGTGCAATGCCACCGAAACAGAAGAGTGTGCAGTTTCATTTTAGCGGCATAAAAATGAAGGGTAATATGGGGGAGGGAAATAAGGGGGATGTATAGGGGGAATACCTGTATGGGGGAGGGGGAGGGGAGGGGATGGGGGTTTATGGACAGGAAACCGGGAAGGGGAATAACATTTGAAATGTAAGTAAAGAAATATATAATAAAAAATTAAAAAAAAAAACGAAGGGTAAACACCACAGTGGAACAAAGTTCGGTACTGTTCTTCAGTATTTTTGGTTCACGGTGCTGCCTAAAACACCTTGTGCAGATGCCCTTGGCAAGCAAGAGAGGTGCCTTTTAGAACCACTTTGCGGGCATGACCACAGGGTTCAGAGTTATAAATGAATGTGCATCAGTTTCTAAATGAGCACATGGAAGCTATTTAAATGAATTGTTTAATACCTGGAATAAGATGGTGTGCCCTTTCAGCCATGTATAGGACGAAGGATGCCTTTAGGTCATACTTAAACTTCTCATTCTTTTGGGGGACTAATGTGCTAGGCATTGAGCGCTGAGTCTCACACATGTTAGGAGCGTGTTCTATTGTTGACATATTGAGGAACCTGCCTACTCCCCATCCCCAGCCAAGGCTGTTGATTCTTTTTTAGATATTAGTTTATTATGGAGCATGGTCAACTTCTATACAAGCTGGAATCAGGATTTTTTTTTAAGTTTAACGTAACTGACACCAAGTATTTGAAATGAGGCAGAAAATTTTAAAGTACAGGGCTGGAGATATGGGTCAGTGGTTAAGAGAACTAGGCTCTCCTCTAGAAGACCCAGGCTCAATTCCCAGGATCCACATGGTAATTCACAACTGCTTGTAACTCCAGTTGCAAGCACAGCCTCTTCTGGTTTTTGTGTGCACTGTATGCCTGGGGTGAACAGACATACATGCATGCAAAACACCCATGCACATAAAAATAGTAAATACAATGTTCAAAAACATTAAAAAACCAAACCAAACAAACAAACAAAGAGCAGAAGAGAAATGACAGTTCATTTCTGAGGAGTCTGGTAGCACATGAGGTTAATCCCAGCACTTGGGAGGCAGATCTCTGTGAATCTAAGGCCAGTCTGACCTAATTAGTGAGTCCCGGGACAGACAAAGCTACATATTGAGACCCTGTGGAAGAAAACAAAGAAAGAAAGAAAGAAACAAACAAACAAACAAACAAACAAGCAAACAAACAAACAAACAAAACTAATATATAAATGGCAACCTTGGCCAACTTAATGGCCAGCCTTTGCCAATCTTCAGGAACACATCTATGCAAAAACACAAACGGTTTGCATTTCAGAGTCTCCCAGTCAGGCCTTAGCTTTGCATCCCATTTACCATTGTGCACCGGGCATGGGCCCACATGATCAAAACTAAGACTTCCCAGGTTTGTCCATGCAGCATAAAACTCATGAGACTCACGCTTTACAGAGCTAGAGAGGCAATCAAGTTGCTATAGCTTTGTAAGAACTTCAAAGTAAGATGTTTAGCTGGAATAGTAAGGGGTCTAGCTCCTGGCCAAACACCAGTGTATGAATTCATGCTTCATCATGGGATGCACCCAGCAAGCCTTGCTGAAGTCGCCCCCAGACCCCCAGACTCACTGCCACACCAAAGCACTCCAGGCTCTAAGTAAGGAAAGTTGTTTGCAAGGTCTCGGGCTCCTGGCTAGCCATGCCTGTGACTTTACTTTGCCAGACCAGGTGCCTCTGTCTAGAGGTTTCTGTGCAGAAACTACCTTTAATTTTACTTCCCATTTGGTTCAACAGGTAAAGGTGTCTGCTGCCATCCGGTGACTGGAGTTCAATCCTTGGGCACCACAAGGTAAAAAGAAAGAAGTGGCTTCCATAGGTTGATCTATGACTTCCTCACACATGCCATGACACAAGTGCAAACACACATACACATACACACACACACACACACACACACACACTAAATAAATAAATAAATAAATAAAAAAATAAATAAATAAATAAATAAATAAATAAATAAATGCAAACCAACCTCCCTCTCTCCTCCCATCCTTTTTTTTAGACAGGGTTTCATTATGTAGCCCTGGCTGACTTGGAGAGGCAGCTGTGGGGTGACCTTGACCCTCTGACCCTCGGGCCTCCGCCTCTTTATTGCTAGAATTACACTTGAAAGGAAAAAAAAAAAAAAAAAACCAGCTCCACAGAGGTGCCCTTTGGCCTGCACACATACACCGTGGCAGTGTACCCACCCCATCTCTCACCCGAAACACAAACCTAGTTAAATGTAATGAAATTTTAAGGGAAAATGGAAAATTAAATGCAAATAATGCAATCTTGGATTACTTTATGCCCAACAAAAACAAACTGCCTTCCGGGCACTGTCTTTACTTGAAGCTAGAATCATCATAATCTGCTATCAGTATAATTCCTAGTAGGTTGTCAAGCCAGTAAAGTCATCAGGGTGTGAGTCAGAATTCCACCTCACCTCTGGGGTGTGTGAACACTGCTCTGGTAGACAAAACAGGAGGCATTAGGCTACAAGCATAGCCTAAAATTTCACCCCACCCCACCCCCGCCCCGCCTGGTGAGAAACAAGGCAGACTAAGGCTAAAGCTGGGCCTTGACACCCAGACACCCAGACACCACTGGGAAGTGTGAGGGGTAGGGAAAGAAGAGGTCCTCAGGCCAGCAATGCCCAGGGCCATGGGGATGGGAAATCCTGGTTTAGTTCAGGGGTGAGTGTCCATGTCAGGGGGACAAATGGGTCTTCTGCAAGAGACAATGAAGGCTTCCCCCATGCCAGTTCTTGATGAGAGAGACAGTCCTTGCTTGTCCAAACTGTTTATCCACTGTTCATCATAGAAAATGGGTGCATACCATTTACTCAGGGTGGACCAGAGATCAAATACCTTTTGTAGGAAGGAATGTCCAGGAAGGGAAGCCTATTGGCTGGGCCTTTAGGGCTCATGTAGAAACCTGCTTAGCATGGAGAACTCTGTGTTCATGTTTGTGACTAGCTGTCATGATCCTCATGCAGGGTCTCATGGTCATGTGTTCCAGGACAGGAATCCAGTCAGGAGTAGATGAGCCGCCTACCATTCTCAGCTACGAGAATCTACCAGAGTTTCTGAATCCACTCAACCTTCCCAGTTTTTGTCTAGTGACATGGTTCCACTCTCCCCATCAGGGTAAATGACATTCTTAATTGTCTTAGGGTTTCCACTGCTGTGAAGAGACATCATGGCCAAGGCAACTCTTACATTTAGTTGGGACTGGCTGATTGGTTCTGAGGTTCAGTCCGTTATCATCATGGCAGGAAGCAAGGCAGTGCTGGAGAGTTCTACATCTTCTTCCAAAGGCAAACAGGAGAAGACTGGCACCCTCAGGCATCTAGGAGGAAGTGCTCAAAGCCCACCCTCACAGTGATGCACTTCCTACAGCAAGGCCACACCTACTCCAACAAGGCCACACCTCCTAACAGTGCCTCTCCCTGGGCCAAACATATTCAAACCAGCACATTAATCAATTTCAAAAGTTTATTTTTCAGGGTCACCTGAACTTCAGAGCACCAAAATAAATTCTATTACTCCTGTACGTTAAAGGCTGCTGTTCCATCACAACACTGAGCCCTCAAGGGTGAAATCCATCCATCTTAGAACTGACATCACTGTACACACCCCGTTATCATTTCCAATGTTACACTGTGATCTAGTTCACAAGTGTGGATTCAGCACTACTCACAGTGATCCTTGCCCTCAAGGATGAATTCTATTTCCAACGGGTTTAGGAAAAATGTTATAAAGATTCTTTTATAAATCATTTATTATAAAAGATTTGTTTGTTTGTTTATAGAGAGCATGTCAGTGCCGTGAATGCATGTGAAAGTCAGAGGACAAGTTTTGGGAATCAGTGGTTCTCTCCTCCCACTGTGGAATCTGGGGATCGAACTAAAGTCATTGTCAGACTTACACAACCAATGCCTTTATCCTGTGTGCATTGCTATGGCCCACATGGAATCTATTGTAAATGCAAATACATACAAACAAATCTATAAAATACAGCCGACAGAGAGTTACAGAAGAAAGACTAACTACAAAATCATAACTCATCCCTTCTCTAGAAATTGTAATAAAGCGAAAAGGATAATATGTTCTAAAGAGAAACCTGCATAGCCCAGATTTGTAATTTTATATGATTTATATCTATCATTTTATCCCATTCCACTATAACTCTGTATCTAAGGTTCGACTTCTAGGGAGCAGGCTATGAGATAAGAAAGGAGAGAAGGGGTTGGTTGCAGCAGTGTCTACAGAGATCTCGGGGAACCCCATGGTCAACTCTGAGGTGGATCACTGCTTCTGAATTAAAAGAGATTAAAACCAGAAGATCGGGCTGGAGAGATGGCTCAGTGGTTAAGAGCGCTGACTGCTTGTTCTTCCAGAGGTCCCAAGTTCAATCCCAGCAACCACATGGTGGCTCACAACCATCTGTAATAGGATCTGATGCCCTCTTCTGGAGTCTGATGACAGTGACAGTGTACTCACATATATGAAATAAATCTTAAAACAAAAAACAAAAACCAGAAGATCAAGACTTTATTACCTAGCTGCTAGGGGCAGGATGCCTGAAGAAGGTTGTGTGACTTGGATTCATTTATAATCTAGACTGGATTAAATGAATATGTGATGTAAACCATCTTGAATCTTTTCGAACTGTCATTAACAGGAGATGAGATGGCTTACTCTATTAAGTGCCTGCCTTGCATGTGTGAGCACCTGAGTTCAGATCCCCAAAAGGCGGATCGCCAATGGAGCCTTTGAAAAATGTTATGAGGCATCTGTCATAAAATTGTTGTTTATTTCTCATGTTTGGGACATGACAGCACATGTCTGTAACACCAGTGCTAGGTGACAGTGACATGCAGATCCCATGAACTCACTGGCCAGACCAATGACTTCCAGGTTTGGCGAGAGAGCTATTCTCAAAAAATAAAATGGAGAGCAATGGAAGACAACACTTGACATGGAGCTGTGGCCTCCACATGCATGTGCACCTGTACATACATGTGTATGCACAAGCATATACATATAACACACATACAGAGATAGAGATCACTGTCTACATTCTGTGAAAAGCAATGTTACTCTTTTTTTTATTATTCTCTCATCTATTATATTTTGTTTATATTTTAATATGGGGACAGAACTAGTTTCTAAAGCTCCCACTTGGCCTCGATTATTATTATATCTCTTGCCACAGAAACCAAGACTATCTTTTTCCCCCCAACAGAAGTCATGACTTCTGCAGACCTAATCAAAGTTTTAACTTCTTTGAACCTCGTCTGCTCTTTTCCCCATTTGGTCCTAAGTTTGGTCCTTGGCTTTGTCTCTGCACTGTGTGGGTTCATTGGAGGCCTTCCGGCCTTCACACATGGATTTGGGTATCCAATTATGACAGTTATTTTGTCAATTTGATTGAACTGTAAAAATGTATCAGGGGTGAGTAAAGCCTTCTTCGGTATGCCTCTGAGGGTCCCAGAGACAATGAAGTCATGAAGGTTATGACCAAATGTACTAATTTAATCTACTAACAAATTAAACTTTTAAGTAGGCTATTGGGAGACAGACCTGTAAGAGGTGGGCCTGGACAGGACATTTTGGCCCTTGTCTCTTCCTGTTACCTTTCTCTGCTTCCTGGCTTCCATGAGAGGCTGCCTTCTCCTACTGCCCCATTATACCTCATCTTAAGTCCAAAGCAAAGGGATCCAGCCAACTTGAAACAGAAATCTTTTCTCTTTTGGCTAAGGATTCTGGTACAGCCATTCTGTCTGCAAGCATAACAAAGTATCATTTGATATGGTGTGATGTAACTGTAGCCATTTTGAATGTATCCTCATGTTGCTCATAAGGTGAAATTATCACTTTAACCGACACTAAAGAATGTTGCTAATAAGCCAAAAAGTTATGGTTAGGTTACTTATGCTCTGTTAATATCTCAATATTCTGGAGTTCCCTTGTTCACTACCTGTACAACACCCCTCTTACTTCTACGACCAATCAGCTTGAAAGTTAGTTGATAATACTTTGTCTAGTTAGCCGTACCACTTCCCTTCTTCCTTTTGCATTTTTGAATCAGGTTTTTCCTGTAAAAAGTCTGTCCTTAGAAAAAACTGGTGCCACAATTAGGCTTCCAAGTTCATTTTTGTGATCCTAATCAATCAGTCTGAATCAAGTGCTCAATTTTCATCGTATCTGAGACTGGTGACTGAGTGGTCAGTGTCTGGCTAATTCTGGACTGGAACACCACTAATAGTGTCAGGGATTGGTTCTTGCCCATAGGATGTGTCTCAAGTTGGGCCAGTCATTAGATGGAGTCAGTCTCTGCTCTGTCTTTGTCCCTGCACTTCTTGTAGGCAGGACACATTTTGGGTTGAGGGTTTTGTGAGTAAGTTGGTGACCTTATCCCTCCTCTGGGAGTCCTGCCTGGCTACAGGAGGTGGCCACTTCAGGCTCCAGAGCCTCCACTGCTGTGATAGTGTTGTGATAAAAATTAAAAAAGATCGTTTGCTATCAGTTCCCTCGAGCTGGATCTGCTTGCTCCGGCTGCTACTCTGCCACTCTGCACGCCTCCCTCTCCCGGATGTCTCCCTTTTAGCCGCCCTCTCCGCACAGCCCCCTAGATGGTAGTTACCATGCCTGGCACACACACACATCTCATTCTGCCGGCCCTGTGCATTCTCACTCCGCACAGGCAACAGAACCAGATCCGCACGCTCAACTGCCTCTCGGCCATTTCTTTCACACACCGTTCTCTTTGACCCTGTTCAAAGTTCCAGAAACTTGTAATTTAGCAATTAGATTTATATGTTAAATTCTCAATCCACGGGGCTGGAGAGATGGCTCAGCCGTTAAGAGCACCGACTGCTCTTCCAGAGGTCCTGAGTTCAGTTCCCAGCAACCACAAGGTGGCTCACAACCATCTGTAATGGGATCTGATGCCCTCTTCTGGTGTGTCTGAAGACAGCTACAGTGTACTCATATAAATAAAATAAAATAAAATCTTTTTTTTAAAAAAAAAATTCTCAATCCACAATTCATCCACACAATAAATTCACTGCCAATTGATAAAGATATAAACCGCTCACCTAGACAAGATAAAATCAATCTAGTTCACCTAAATCTGAACCATCCTCCACTGTAGACTCCATTTTGATCCTCCTTCTTCCTCTCTCTCACCTTACAAAAACTTGTCCCTGCTCAACTCTCTACTGTCCAATCACGAATCGCCTTGACATCAACCTACATGACAGTATAGATAAGTGACCCCCAAAATACCAGAGAACTCCTAAAGCTAATAAACACCTTCAGCAAAGTGGCTGGATACAAACTTAACTGAAAAAAAAAATCAGTGAAACAACACAATAACCACAAGTAATATATAAAATACCTTGGTGTAACTCTAGCAAGTGAAAAACCTGTATGACAAGAACATCAAGTCTCTGAAGAAAGAAATTGAAGACCTCAGAAGATGGAAAGACCTTCCATGCTAATGGATCAGTAGCAAATTGAAAATGACCATCTTACCAAGAGCAATCTACAAGTTCAATGCAACTCCCACCAAAACTCCAACACAACTCTTCACAGACATAGAAAGGACAATTCTCAACTTCGCATGGAAAAACCAAAATGCAGTATAGCTAAAACAATCCTGAACAATAAAAGAACTTCTGGAGGTATCACCCTCCCTGATTTCAAGCTATACTACAAAGCAATAGTAATAAAAACTGCATGGTATTGGTATAGAAACGGACAGGTCGACCAACAGAATCAAATCAAAGAGACAGAAATAAACTCACACACCTATGGACACTTGATTTTTGACCAAGAAGTCAAAACCATACAACGAAAAAAAAAAAAGGAAAGCATCTTTGACAAATTGTGCCGGTCTAACTGGATGTTGCAGGTTGAAGAATGCACATAGATCCGTATTTATCTCCCTGCACAAAACTCAAGTCCAAGTAGATCAAAGACCTCAACATAAAACCAGACACAGAATCTAATTAAGTCACTCTCATTCTATCATGTGGTCCCGTGCTCCAGGAGTGCTTAGTCATAGCTGATCAGCCCTACCATCCTTAAGCGCTAGTCTTTCCATATTTCTCAACCATGGTGCTTACAGTTGAACTCAGCCCACTTGTGAAAGTTGCAGCAAACGTGTGATTCCAGCATCCTATGGATTGTGGACTCTGCTTACCATCATTGAGTGGGGCTCACATTTTGTAAGACAGGCAGCAGAATGAGGTATAAATCCCACTGGTTCCCTTTTCTTGTATTCACTTCTCCAAGCATCATGGCTTGGGTTCCCTGAAGGACTCTCTGGCTGGGTGTAATGGAACGCCTTTAATTCCAGCACTCGAGCGGCAGACAGGCGGACCACTGTGAGTTCAAGGCCAGCTTGACCTACATAGTGAGTTCCAGGATAGCTAGGGCTATAGAGAGAGGACCCTCCCCCCCAATCTCAAAAATCCAAAGTCAAATTCAAACAACACAAAACACCCACAGGGCAGCCTCAGCTGTTCCCTGTGTATCTTAGTATGGGGCAATATGGTGACTCTTTGAAATGCAGGCTGCTCTTGAAAGGATGACTAATAATAGGTGGCTCTCTCCAGTTAAGGCAATTATGAAGAAGGTTTGATAGTTGAGGTCTGAATGTTAGCAACTCTCCCAGAAGGGACTAAATCACCATGCATTTAAGAATCTAACTACCAGGAGACAATTAAATATGGAAAGTTGACTGAATCTGAAGAGATTTGGGGAGGAAATGCAAACATACATGTTTTACTGGGAAAGAGACGGGAGGGAAACTTCTTATGCACTGCAGAAAAATTCCTGAGTTCCTAAGAGCCTACTTTCCTTCTTATCTTTAAATACAGCAGAGCACTGTTTCCTTTCCCTGTAACTTAAAATGTGTACATTTTTACATTTATTTATTGATTGATTGGTTGTGCACATATGTATGCCACAGCACTTCTGTGGAAGTCAAAGAACACCTTGTGAGAGTCAGTTCTCTCCTTCCGCCATGTGTTCAGGGACTCAACTTAAGTGTTGGTTGCACCTTTATCCACTGGGCCACCTCTCCGGCATTTTTTCTAGCCTTTGAATCAAATCATGTCTTTGAAATATTCTTATAAAAGAATTGAGGGAACTGAAAGGGTTTCTGGTGTTGTTGTTTGTATTTTGTTAACACTTTTTAAAACTACCAATTCATCTACAAATGGTTATGTCAAAGGCCTAAGTTGCATAATCAATTCATACAGTATTTAATCGGTACATATATGGAGTACTTCTTCAGTACATACATTTGCAGATCTTTTTAGGCCGAGGGTTTTTACTTTCACTCTCCACAGTAAGCTAGTGGCGTGTAGACAATACAACTGAAAATGTTCAAAAGAAAGTTTGTCTACAAAGAATAAAGCTAAGATCAAGCGAGTAGCTGTTTAATAAAATGAGCAGAGTCCCCATTATAAGAACAGCTTTTTATTCCATGGTTTCAAATACATAGCAAACCGACCATGTTCCCTGAAATTTAGCAATGACATTCATCACAAGCCTCAACACTCTAGTCTAAAAGGGTTCTTCAGAATCCACTTCACAAAGCTTTGCACAGAAGAGTTTGAGCACCAGTAAGACTGTTGCTAGCAGTGCTCTTATCCCTTCACTCTTACAGTCAAACATGCAGGTTCAACCTATGTGTCTGACCCTGTAAAATGGATGCCACACTCAGTCTTGTGGTACAAAGTTTATAAACACAATATACCAATACAAAGTTGAAGCCATTAAAAAGAGCTTAATAACAACTACCAGGAGACGATTAAATCTGGGAAGTTGAGGGAATCCGAAGAGGATTTGGAAAGGACACTCAGACGTACATTACGGTAAATGTTTTACTGGGAAGAGGCGCAAGGGAAACTTCTTTGCGCTTTGGAAAGACTTCCTCAGTTGCTCCGAGCCTACTTTCTTTCTGCTATTATCTTTAGATACTGCAGGGCATTGTGAGCGGCGTCACTCTGGGCATTGCCACAGGAGATGCCTGAGCCATGACACACGGTGATGGGACTGGTGGACAGCTCTGCGAGACACTGATACTGCCCGTTGGCACTCAGCTCCTCTGTAATGACACATGCCAACGAGACGGTTAGCGCTGTGTACATGTAAAGCAAGTACGTTAGAAAAGCATTTGTTTTCATTGGTTTTGAAGCATCCATAGTACGTTACCTCAGTCACGCACCAATATTTATGCAAACAAAACGGACAGGGAGTGGGGGGTGCCAGCTCAGATCTGAATTCCATGGCACTTGGGTGGAAGCAAGGGGACTTCCAATTCTAAGCCAGCCTGAGCCATACAAAGAATTCTAGGTTCGCCTAGGAGATAAAGCCATTTCTAGGCCAGCCTGGACTATAAAGCAAGATACTCACAGGGGGAAAAAAGTCAAACAACCACCAATCAATCAAACCAAAAAAAAACCAATCAAAAATAAGACAACCACACCATCCTCCCCACATGCTCAGCTGTAACATGATCAGCTAAAGAAACCTGAAAGAAACGCTGATACCAGACTATCAGCCCACACGATCAGATATCAGGGCTGGGGTCAGCTGTAGCTGACTGTTGCATTCCTATGACATCTCCAAGGGAACTCTAAATGTGACTACTTGGATACATAGAAAGATCATACATGGCGAACTCTGGGTTATGGTGTCCTAAAAACAACACAGAAGCCCAGGGAACAAACGCTCTCATCAACCAATGAGTCACTCTCCACAGGTGGTGAAGTGAAGGGGAGAAGTACACGTTTGAAACACAAAATGTGGTTTACTTAGAGCGGCCATGGCGGCTGCTGAGATGGCTCAGGGGGCTAAAGCACTTGCTGCATAAGCCTAGAACCCGGGCTCGGGCCCTGAGCCCATGTAAAGATGGGGAGAGAACTGACTCCACTAAGTTGTCTTCTGATCCCACACATGGTGACACACACACACACACACACACACACACACACACACACACACACACACACACACTCGACAATAACTTTAAAGTGACCATGGTTAAATCATAATATTTAGTCACTCAGTTTCAAGGACATAGCTCAATAGCAAAAGGATTACTGAATGAGTGATCCTAGTTATCGCATCTAAGGACTTTGTCCCTCAGTAGAAAAACTGACCTGAAGCCAACTATTTTGAAACTGAACAATTCCATGCCATTTACTACACCCACAGTTCTGTCCATTTCCAAACTATTTGTGTAACCTGATGGGACACCTGGACCCCTCAGACACTTATCCTTCCAAGTCCCTCCGCTCCCACTCCTGGCACCCAGCCTGCGCTGACTGTTTCAGTGGATCACCCTGGAGCCTTTTACGACTGGCTTCTTTCACTTGGCGCAATACTTTCCCAATTTGTCTGTGTTGCTGTAGGCATTAGACCACGCTTCTCTGTGTGGCAGAGTGACAGCTCGTTCAATGTATCCTTGACAGTTTGCTCATCCACTCACTCCTTGAGGAACACCTGAGTTGTTTCCACTTCTTGGCTCTTGGGACTCAGGTGCTATGAACACGCGACTATGGGTATTTGAATACTAGTTTTAATTTCCTGGAGTGAAACTGCTTGGTCACATGAGTTGCTGGTAATTGAACCATTTTACATCTGACCACCAATCTATGAGGTTCCAAACTGAAATCTCACAAACTTTTTCTTCCATTTATTTTCTTGACTGTAGCGAATCTAGTGAGGTTGATGTTGCACTAACTTACATTTCCCTTTGAACTAATGAGGTTGAACACCTCTGTGGGGGCTTTGTTTGTTCTCCTTCCTTTTCTCCTCCTCCTCCTCCTCCTCCTCCTCCTCCTCCTCCTCCTCCTCCTCCTCCTTTTTGAGAAAGTTACTCTGTAGCTCTGGCTGTGTAAAACTCATTCTATAGCTAGGTTCGTCTCAAATTTATGGTGATCCTCCTGCCTCAGCCTCCCAAACGCTGTCCATCGTGCCCAGCTCATTTGTCTGTTTTCCCTGGCAGCAGCTGCACTGGAGCTGGTCAAAGGCCTTTTCCGGATGCTCCTGAACTCTTCAGCTCTAGCTGGTATGAAGCAAGTCAACAGCACCATCAGCGCACATCTAAACCTTCCTCACAGGCTTCCTCTTTATCCCACATCTGTGTTTGTTTTTGCCCTTTTCCCTTATTCCTGTTCATGATGGCTCAGTTACCCACGTATTCCAATCCTTCAGCAAACTGAAGACACTGATGAACACTTACAAATGGTCTCTCGTCGGCCGTTTTCTGACCACCTGTCTACATTTGCTCCTCAGGTTCTTCATCGTCTGCTGTTTATTCAGACTCTGCATTTGACTCATAGATCAGTCTTAAGGCTGCCAAGACCACTGCAGGTTCTTCTAGCCCCTAAGCTCTAGTTTCCCAGAGCCTGCAGCTCTGACAGGGAGGTTTCCACATCTCATTAAGGTTTGAATAGGGATATCACAGCGTTCTGATGCTACAATCATGACACTAAACACACACACACACACACACACACACACACACACACACACACACACACACGTATAAACTGAATTAAATGTACATCCAGAGGTGGAACATAGTGGTGTTTTGCTCCCATAATCCCAGCACTTGGGAGGTGAAGGCAAGGTCAGGTAGGTATTCGAGAGGTGGATGAGACCCTGAGAAGAACATGTCGGGGCAGATGAGAAAGCTTACCTATATCCAAGTATGTTATACTGAAGCCTTGCTCTTTGGCTATCTCACTGAGCAGCTGGATGTAGTCTGTGTTGGGCAGACTGAGGAGGCTCCTTTTCAGGAGGTTGATCTTTTCACCAGGGGAATTCCTCAAGGAGTGCCAAGTGCATCCCAGGGAATGTCCGACCACATTCGTCTAAAAGGCAGAGACGAGGGAAACTTCAGTTCCTAATTGGGCCAGTTCCAGCATCAGTACCAGGGTAAACGATCGCAGTTGTCGGGGGCTGGAGAGACGGGTCAGAGGTTAAGAGCACAGGCTGCTTTTCCAGAGGACCCGGCTTTGTTTCCTTCCAGTATTATGTATGTCTAGGAGAGACACTGCCCACAGAAATGCTTTTATTTTGATAAATTCTTACAACTTGGGCCAGAGTGATGGCCTAGCAGGTAAGGCTCTTGATATCAAGTCTGATGTCCAAGTTTGATCCCTCGGACTCAAAGTGACTCTTCCTGCAAGGTATCCTCTGACCTCCATATATATGCACCTTGCCCCCTACCACATACCTAAGTAATGTAGGAAATACTGCTAGGTTGACTTCTGAACTAATTTACACACCACCTACCAACCTGGTTGTTTATCACTCTCACCAATACCAGCTGGTTATCTATCGAACAGTTACCAACCTGGTTGTTTATCACTCTCACCAATACCAGCTGGTTATCTATCGAACCGTGTAGCTTTCACCAACCTAAATGGTTGAAAATACCTTATTTGGCATGAATACACTGAATATTTTTCTTTTCTTTCATATTTTTCTACTGGACTTCTTTTTTAATTGATGTGCACTGGCTTTACGTGTACAAAAGCTGACTTCTTTGTTTGTTTTAGCTATGTTGATTTTATTTATAGCTTTTGGCTGTATTGTAGGTTCTAGTCGGACTGATTAGCTTTCAGATTTTAGATGTTAAGGTATAGTTAAAAAGACTTTCTAAGATTCTTTTCAAAAGATTGCTTGTGACTTCTAAGAGTTCTATTCATGTTCAATTCTTGATCTTGGATTTACTTCAGTATGGGGATATGCAATCTATCTACACAAGGACACACATACAAATATACTACCTCCCATCCTCACCTGTGTCTGTCAGCTGTCCACACCACAACTGGATCATCACATCCTCACCTGTGTCTGTCAGCTGTCCACACCACACTTGGACCATCATATCCTCACCTGTCTGTCAGTGTCCACACCACACCTGGACCATCGCATCCTCACCTGTCTGTCAGCTGTCCACACTGTACCTGGCCCATCACATCCTCACCTGTATCTGTCAGCTGTCCTCACCACACCTGGCCCATTGCATCCTCACCTGGCCCATTGCATCCTCACCTGTCTGTCAGCTGTCCACACCACACCTGGACCAATACATCCTCACCTGTCTGTCAGCTGTCCACACCATACCTGGCCCATCGCATCCTCACCTGTGACTGTCAGCTGTCCACACCACACCTGGACCAATATATCCTCACCTGTCTGTCAACTCTCCACACTGTACCTGGCCCATCGCATCCTCACCTGTATCTGTCAGCTGTCCATACCACAACTGGACTATCATATCCTCGCCTGTCTGTCAGCTGTCCACACCACACCTGGCCCATTGCATCCTCACCTGTCTGTCAGCTGTCCACACCACACCTGGACCATCGCATCCTCACCTGTGTCTGTCAGCTGTCCACACCACACTAGGACCATCATATCCTCGCCTGTCTGTCAGCTGTCCTCACCACACCTGGTCCATTGCATCCTTACCTGTGACTGTCAGCTGTCTACACTGTACCTGGACCGTCGCATCCTCACCTGTGTCTGTCAGTTGTCCACACCACACCTGGACCATCATATCCTCACCTGTGTCTGTCAGCTGTCCACACCACACCTGGACCAATACATCCTCACCTGTCTGTCAGCTGTCCACACCATACCTGGCCCATCGCATCCTCACCTGTGACTGTCAGCTGTCCACACCACACCTGGACCAATATATCCTCACCTGTCTGTCAACTCTCCACACTGTACCTGGCCCATCGTATCCTCACCTGTATCTGTCAGCTGTCCATACCACAACTGGACTATCATATCCTCGCCTGTCTGTCAGCTGTCCACACCACACCTGGCCCATTGCATCCTCACCTGTCTGTCAGCTGTCCACACTACACCTGGACCATCGCATCCTCACCTGTGTCTGTCAGCTGTCCACACCACACTAGGACCATCATATCCTCGCCTGTCTGTCAGCTGTCCTCACCACACCTGGCCCATTGCATCCTCACCTGTGTCTGTCAGTTGTCCACACCACACCTGGACCATCACATCCTCACCTGTGTCTGTCAGCTGTCCATACCACACCCAGACCATCGCATCCTTACCTGTGTCTGTCAGCTGTCCACACCACACCTGGACCATCACATCCTCACCTGTGTCTGTCAGCTGTCCATACCACATCTGGCCCATTGCATCCTCACCTGTCTGTCAGCTGTCCACACTGTACCTAGACCATCGCATCCTCACCTGTGTCTGTCAGCTGTCCACACCACACCTGGACCAATACATCCTCACCTGTCTGTCAGTTGTCCACACCACACTTTGACCATCGCATCCTCACCTGTGTCTGTCAGCTGTCCATACCACACCTGGACCATCACATTCTCACCTGTCTGTCAGCTGTCCATACCACACCTGGACCATCTCTTTTTCCTTACTGGTCTGAAATCCCACTGCTGCCATCACAAGGCAGCTGTGCATTTGCAGGACTCCAGAGTCTTGTTCTGCTCCCAGCAGTAACCGGCTTTATTACAGATGCATACTTTGCATTATTCTCAGAGAGGCAAGCACCCTAGCCCATCTCAAATTCTTGCTTGTTAGGTGCTGTGCTCAAGCATTTGCTTTTTCCTTTTCCCAGATATGCTTGTTAAAGTCCTACTGCGCTCCAAAATGAATTCTGGTAGTTAGAGTAAGACAGCTTACATTTTTAATGTTTACTATACTGAGTCTCTGCATGAAAAGAAGAAACAGTGCCATGTTAATTTAATTTCTATTATATTCTACAGTAGGGTTTCAAAGTATTTCTACATGAATCCTGCACATTTCTATTCAAGTCTACCCCAGATATTGAAAACAGCTCTTGGCTTTATAAATAAGAAAATTATTGACTTTTTCTATTATACCATTTTTTTCTTCCAGATAGACTTTCTACTTTTCCATAAAATATGTGTTTTTATTTGTAAATTTAAAACTTTGGTCATACATGTTGTGTGTGTGTGTGTGTGTGTGTGTGTGTGTGTGTGGTATGGTGTATGTCTGCTTGTCGTACATGTGAGAACATGCTTACATATGTGTGTGGAGGCCAGAGGTCAATAGAGGCATCTTCCCCACTCACGTTCGACCTTGTTGTTTGAGGCAGAGTCTCTCCCTGAATCTGGAGCCCACAGACTCAGCTGGCTGACCAGCAGGGACCCTTCCGCCTCTGCGTTCCAGGGTTGGGCTCATAGGCCATTGTGCCTGGCTTTTTGTATGAGTGCTAGATTTCCGACCTCAGGTTCTCACACCTGCATGGCAAGCACTTCATCAGCTGAGCCAGCTCATCACCAAGCTCTCAGGCAGTTCTGAATCTAGGCATATCTACCACAGGGAAAAATAAAATACACAAGCATGAACAAAGGACAACCACCTGCTGCGCCCTCTCCTCGCCCTCAGGCTCCCTCCCCAAAGCGATGAGCTAACCTGCTCTTCTTAACCCCTCCAGTTGATACTTTGGAGACGTGCTAATTAATACTTGGCACATTCTCTGACTGTCTTTGAGACAGGGTCTCATGTAGTTTGGGGCTGCCTTGAACTTGCTGTGTAGTCAAAGGCAGCTTTGAACTTCTGCCTCTCTTGCATCTGCCTCCCAAATGTGCCACTGTTCCCATCTCTCCAGGCATTTACAGGAAAAAAAATCAGATTATTTGCATCTCGTAATCAGTGTACCTCATCTTTTCTTGTTTCCGACTTCATTCTGTTCCCTGTCATCTATGTTTCTAGAACAAGGTCAGACAAAAACCTCTTACTTGGTGTCCTGTGTTATTTTTATTTTAATGAGTGTATCGCAATGCAGAGACATTGACCATGTTTCTAATACTTTGGGTTTTTTAATGAGTTTTGACTGCTACAAGTATCTTTTTAGCATCTATTGAAAAGATTGCTTCCCCCACCCCCTGTAAATTAACCATCAGCTCTGTAAGGATGCCATTAGAGTTGGGCCACCAGAGTGGGTGCTGGGGACCAAGCCTGGTTCTCTGCAAGAGCAGTGAGTGCTCTTAACCATCTCTCCAGTTCCTCTAAAAGGAATTTTAAAAACATACACATTTCTCTCCATTTCTTCTGCCGTACCTTAGTTTAGGTTATAGTGCATACACTTTCTATAAGACCATTCCGGTGGTCTCTCTGGTCCTAATATTCATTTACTCCCTATAATCCAAACAAGTGATTTCCTTCCTAACCGACAAGTTAGTTTTTTTTTCCTGCCAGGATAAAATTCACTAACAACTTTGCACTGCCCGTAGTATGTATATATGGCAGTCCCTTTAGTGTAGTTAGCCACTTTAAGACATGACCGCTCTTCGCTGGCCTGGCCTCACTCTGAGAATCCCTCCAACCCTGGGATCTGGATGTATCTAGGAAACACTTGTGGTTCTGTACCAAATGCAGCACTTTACTCCGGGACTCTGTGCCTGCCATCTTCCCTCTCGAATTCCCTCCCCCTACTTTCATTCTGTAGGCCTCAGCTTCGACGGTACTTCCTCCTGGAGTCTTTCCTGAAACCCCAGTCTTGGCCGGATGCCTTCTTCCATGTTCGTGTGCTGCCATACACCCGCGCTATCTGACTCTCCATCTCTAGTGTACTCCTCTTACAGCCGGCGAGTAAACTGGTCAGGGGCAGAAGCCGGCTGTGCCCTGTATCCCACGGTACCTGACACAGTACAAGCTCACCGAACCATCATTAAACGTGCAGACGAATGAGCGGACGAGGAATGGATGAATAAAAGCAGCACCTGAGGCCCTGTTAGTTAATTTGCTTTTTGGACCTCCTGCATGCTAAGCACAGAGTGTTGCAGAGCAATTAGCTGAGCTCCCATTTGCAGATCCCAGCCTGAAGTTCTGAATTAACTGTGTCTCCCAAGTCCTCTTACCTGACCCAACCCTGGCTCCCATACAGGAGGCAATGCAACCTGGAGTCATAGATAAAACGCAACGATTTTTAAACATCGCAACTCTGAAGCTGCAACACAGCAATGAAGGGGCATCTCCTGCAGTAGATACTCGGTTATGTTCAAATCCTGTCTGATTATTACTTACTAGAGAAATGTGGTTCTCTGGAGAAATATTACTAAATTTGGCGAGGAATTTCTCAGCAGCGTTTCTCTTGGCTTGTTTTTTTGATGCCCCCTTTCCTAAATAAAGAAAAAGAAATGGTAGATTTAGAAATTAATGTCCACTGAGAATGATGGAATGTGTACAGAGTTGTGTTTTATTAGTGAATACCTCAGGATTTTCATACGCTGGCCCAATACTTTTTACCTCACTGACATTTCTGTTTGTTGTAATATACATACACTGTGTGTTTATCTCAACATACCACACCTCCCACATCCTTCTGTGTTCACCTTTATTAAATCTGCCAGCATTTAGCATTTAGCTGCCAAAGTGAAACACACATACACACACACACACACACACACACACACACAGAGAGACAGAGACAGAGAGACAGACAAACAGATAGACAGACAGACAAAATTGCTGGGATTCAAAGCCAGGGACAGGGGCCTACATGTTAGGTAAATGCTCTATTACTAAGCTATACCACCAGTCCTCAAATAACCATTAATTATTGTATTTTTAAAAGTGTGGTGTGTGTGTGTGTGGTATGGTGTGTGTGTGGTATGGTATGTGTGTGTGTGGTATGGTGTGTGTGTGTGTGTGTGTGTGTGTGGGTGTGTGTGTGTGGTATGGTGTGTGTGTGTTATGTGATGTGTGTGTGGTGTATGTGTGTGTGTGTTATGTGATGTGTGTGTGGGAGTGTGGTGTGTGTGTGTGTGTGTGTCTGAGCCCACCTGTGTTAGGGTGCATACTGGCCAGAGGCTGATGTTGGTTATCTTCCTCTGCTGTTCTCCAGTTCTGTTTGTTTTTTAAAATTTGTTTGTTTGTTTTCCAGGCAGGGTCTGGCGCTCACCATGTCAGAGCACTGACTGGCCTTACTTTGTGCCAGCCGGCCATAAGGTGGGTGCCAAGGATTCAAATGCAAGTTATGTTCATGCAGCAAGCATTTTATCACCAAAGCACCTCCCCAGCCCAGTCCTTACAATCTTTCTCTATACCTAGCACAGGAAGCATATATGATTTCATTCTGACCAAGTAGACTTATCAAATACACCTGAATTATAATTCCTGTTAACATTTATTTCTTGCTTATAATCTTTTATATGCTGACAACTATGTGAATTAAAAAATTAATATAGGTATAGGAGACACTGGAATTGAAAAACATGTTAAATATCTACTTCTATACTTGTACAGATTTAAAAACCGGGAATAGCTAGACATGGTAGCTCGTGTCTTTAATCTCTGTGCTTGGGAGGGAGAGGTGGTTGGATCTCTGTAAATTCAAGGTCAGCATGGTCTACAGAGTGAGTTCCACAACAGCCAGGGATACGTAGTAGGGAGACCCCGTCTCAAAAAGGAAACCACAAAAACAACTAGGGATATAAACTCAGTCACAGAACACTTGCCTAGCACATGACAGGCTGAGTGTTAAATACCCAACATCACTAAACAGAAAACAAGCAAACAACAAACAAACAGAAGTCAAGGAGACCAGGAAGTTTGCTCAACCATCTAAATCCAGGACTTCATGAAGAACATAAGCTGAAGGATGGCCCTGCTTCTGGCCCAGTGTCTTCCGTGGTGGCCACACGGACACTTAAGAGTAAACCCTGGCCTGTTACTTGAGTCTAATCTCCAGCTAAGGTAGAACCCTATGTGCTCTATTTTGCTTTTCTCATCTGTACTGGGGACTGGCCCAGGGCTCACATATACTACACCCTATCACTGTCCTGCACCGGTAGCTCATACCATCCCACGTTGATCGACTTTAGAATTGACCAAAGCATGCCAGAGAAGTCAACACAGGGACCCTCACTAGGACTTTTTAAAGTGACTGGTTTTTGTCATAGTTTGTCCTTTATAACACAAAATTTGCTACAACTAGAAAATAAAACTCTATTATCTTTGTCATTTATGTTATTATTTCTACTTTATATTTTATGATTCTGGGGACTGAAACTAGGGCCTCATATGCACTGAACAAATATTCTACTTCTAGGAAGAATACCCTCAGAAACTCACCACAGTTTGGTTTTTATTTGCCACAGTCTCTCATTCTTCACCCCCGTTTTCCAATCCAGTGATAACTACTTACGGCACAGAGCCTATAATTTGCCTGTCTTTTCCGTTACAATCTCATTTTTAAAACATCAAATTAAGAAATGTAACTATTCTCAGAAAGTCAAAGATAGTAGAAAAGAGACATCAATACTCAAAAAGCCATGTGACAGAAATTTCTATGGCAATTTCCCATCTAAAAACAGTGCAAGTGCCTCTAATTGTAAGAATCGAGTACCAGTTTCCATGAATGACTCTAGCCTGCAAATCGTGGTATATTCTCTCTTATGAGCGGGTCCTCCTTCCTGGGAAAGGGTATATTCAGGAAGCCGCCAGCCATGGTGAATTGCTAATTCCTGTAAAATTGATGAGGTTATAATAGTAAATTTAACTATTCAATGGCTCAGTCACATAAATGATGTTCCTCAGTGCTGATTCTGTTTCTAGTCACGTGCTTGAAAAGAACCATTGTGCTGGCCAATGGGAAACTGAGGGAACACCCTGTTATTTCCCATAGGCAGACCCACATTCTATATCATTCTATCACAATGCCCAAACCAAAGCAGCTTTGTGCCATTGATGGTGCTTTCTGCTCCTCAGTGAGCTGACGCCTGCATTCAATAAGAAAGTCAGGCTACATTTGGTTTTTTTCTTTTCTTTTTTTGCTGGAATCAAGCAATTAAGTAGGCTACCTCTCTTCTCTTGAATTTAGTTGCACAACTAAGGTTCTGTGTAAATTCTGTGTCGACAGAAGTAGACAGAGGTAGGTTACAAGATCAGTGAGAAATACTGTATACCCTTGATGCATAAAAACAGTTACCCAGCTGCTATTGGCCTTTTGGCTAAGGAAAGTATAGACCTGTTGCACCAAGGTCTGCTTATATTGAGTAACCAGTCCACCAAATAAAGGCAAATATTGAACAAGAGGAAAATCCGAAGCAGGTTAATAAGAAAATAATTCAAGCTGGCTACACAGAGTGCACTGATCACAACTTAGAAACAAAAGCCTCAGTGCTGAGGTGCGGTGGCACACGCCATTAAGCCTAGCACTCGGGAAGCAGAGGCAGGTGCATCTCTGTGAGCTCGAGGCCAGCCTGGTCTATATTAATAAGATCCCAGATAGTCAGGAACACATAGAGAGATCCTGTCTCAAAAACACAAAAAAGAAAGAAGACAAAACATTCATGGTGTTTAGAACATCAACTGTTTGCCTTAGCCCTTACGATAGTACAAAGTCTTATCCTTTGGTCTGTAGACAGATAGTGTGGAAAGCTAACTTACCTGTAATGAGCCAATTGGATTCAGCTGGTTCTTTGGCTGTTTGGATGGATCAGGCATTAAGGGGTCAGGAACTGCAAAGCTAAACATTATTAGAGTGTTATTAAATAAAATGACTTCCTCCAAGCTACTAAGTAAATGATAGTGCATTCTCTATTTAACCAGCTCAGCCCTTCTAGGAGGGCTGAAAGCCCTCACTCCGACTTCTCTGGGAATCCACTCATTATCCTGGGGCTGCATAAGCCTTGTTTCCAGATGCCTATTGTTTTACTTCAATAGATCAGAATATCTTAATCTTCTGAATCCCTGACTATTTGGGGCCACGCTTGGAGGTAGAGGTAGGAAGATCAGGAGCTTAAAGCTACCCTTAAACACAGCAAGTCTGAGGCTAGCCTGAGCTACACAAGACCCTGTATTAAAAAAAAAAAATTTAGCCTGGATCTTTTTTTTTTTTTTTTTTTTTTCTTTTTTTTTTTTGTTGTTCTTTTTTTTTTTTTTGGGCTGGGGACCCGAACCCAGGGCCTTGCGCTTCCTAGGCAAGCGCTCTACCACTGAGCTAAATCCCCAACCCCTAGCCTGGATCTTTAAAAAGTCATCTGGTCATAAAGTATTCAATGCTACACACAACCTGTGCACTCCTCAGCCAACTTCTGAATCTCACTGCGTACTACTTGGTTGTAGGACTGATGTACCTATTTAGATAAGCTTTGTGGTGCTTTGTACATAACAGTTGCTTAATAAAAAATACTTTAAATGTACATAGTAAGGGCTGGAAAGATGGCTAGGTGGTTAAAAACAATCACTGCTCTTACAGAGAACCTGGGTTTGGTTCCCAGTCCCCATGGGGTCAGGAGAGCAAACAATCACCCATAACAGCTGTTTCCGGTGATTAAATACATCCTTCTGTCCTCTGTGGGCACTAGGCATACACGCAGTACAGATACGCATATGCAGACAAAACACGCACACACATAAAGATAAACCTAAAAACAGTCCCAGGAAAAGTACGTGGAGTGATACCAATTAAAGAAGAGATCAGAAATTTGGGATGGAGAGGAGGGTCGGACAAGGAGGAAGGAGGGAGACAGGGGTAGGAGTCATACAGATGCATGATTGAAGTTTTAAGAGTGTGTGTGTGTGTGTGTGTGTGTGTGTGTGTGTGTGAATGTATAAAGTACATTACTATTAAAACTGATTTTTACCAAAAAACAAAACAAAGAAACGAAGACAACTGTTAGCCAGGAAAGTTAGCCTAGCGATGTGGTAACACAGGTTATAAATGCATTTTCATCCAGATAGCCAGGCAAGAAAAATCCGTGCCGTCATCTGCTCGCCATATAATCCTCTAAGATTTCGATGTATCTTGCAGAGAGAACACATCCCATATGACTCTGGTTTAACATGTGTGTGGGAGGGGGATTATAATCCGGGAAAAGAGAACAGTTTCTTCAAGGGACTTGGAAATGACTTGTTACTTGGGAAACCAGTGCCTAGTTTTGAAGAAGCTGTCAAGCACCTAAACAACTGAAGCCATGGCGTGACACTCCCGCCATGACAGGAGACGCGGCTGCTACCATCGCCTCCGACTGGCACGTCTCACCCAGGCTGATGAAGTAGACAAGTCTTCACTTACAATGCGTATGCCGAAGCTATGCAAATAATGGGGACGGAGGCGTGAGGAAGCCTCTGTATTAAATCAGGCCGATGTAGGCCTGACTACAGCTTAGCGATTCTCATCTTACCTGCCAAGAAGCACAGATACACAGCGAAGCTTGCTTACCGTTACAAACGCATGGGAACGTTCCATGGTGACAAAGTGAAGTGCCCACATGCGGCGAGAACGTGCTGTATGCTGATTTCTACAAATGTACCCAACGCCCTGGCATGACCTCTGGCCTACACAGAACAGCAAGGTCGCCAACAAGTGGAAGAGCTCGAAAGCTGAGCTACCGGAAGCGTGACTGAAAGCCAGTGTAAGTCACGGATATTCAGGACCACTGGGAGATAAGCACCTGGGAGGTCCAAGGCTGGCCTGGCGCAACCACTTACCTCGAAAGTAAGTGTGTCACTCGGTATTTGAAAATTACCCGAAAGCTTGAGAGTGACTGGGGAAGAGAGAGCTACAGCATGGAGCCTAAACACACCCCTAAAGTGTAAGTCTCACTATGGTTAGAGAACAATAACACCAACTATGGAAGATCACACAAGACTAAACTCCAGGCATCTCTGGGTGTGTGTAAGAGAAGCTGAAGGCACGCCATGTTCCACAGTGTGCCCAGTGGAAGCCAAAGGCTCCATTTATGAGACACACGATGCTGCAGGACCAGTACTCTTTCTAAAAGCACTGGCAATGGCAGACATTTCCATCTGGAACTATCTGGAAATACTGCCCCACTTAACATCCGCCTGGATTTGATACAGGAAAGACGCACCTTGATCCTTTTTTCCAAATGAGAACGCCTACGAGTACTTTCAGCTAAATAGAGCAACACATGCTTTTAATGCTAGCCTCAAGGAGAATAAGGTGGAGAACTGTTAGCTGGAGTCCAGCCTGGGCTACTTAATGAATTTGAGGCCAGCTAGGCTAGAAAAGAAAGTTGGCCAGGTAGTGGTGGCACAGGCCTTTAATACCAGCATTCAGGAGGCAGAGGCAGGTGGACCTCTGTGAGTTGGAGGCTAGCCTGGTCTTCAGAGCTAGTTCTAGGACAGCCAAGGCTACACTAATAAACTGTCTCAGAAACCAAAAACAAATAAAGAAAAAGAAGAAGAAAAGAAAAGAAAGTACTACTTTTACTGACTTTTCCCATTTTACACCTTAGTGTGATTAAAATTATCCATACTAAGAATATTAATATCTGCCACAAATACTGATTGCTCTCCGTCATCCAGCAAAACCTAGTTCATGACAGCCTACCTTCCACAGTTAACGACCAGATTAATAGGCTTAAATTGTCTATAAGGGATGGCAGGCTGTCACAGACATGAAATTTTAGAATGAAGATACTAACGATTGTTTGCTCTGTCGCTTTCGAGAGCATATTAAAATTTTTCATCTTACCTCAGCCATGAAACCTCTGAGCTGCGGAATACAAAGAAATTTAGCTCACCAAATACTTGCATTGGCTTTCAAAATGTTTATGGCAGCCTCTGCAGCTCTGTGCTTCGCCAGCTTCTTACTCGTCCCTTCACCTGAATTAAAGACGGGAGGAAAGCTCTCAGTCTCTGTGAAGACGTATGGGTTTCACAGCTGTTCTCATAATGCAAAACCAAGTCACTAGACGCATGCTCACTCGATACTGAAACTATCCACCCAAACCTGCAGTTGTATTAGTAAAACTCTCAACACGTGAAATTGACACATTAAAGCCAGTTTTAAAAGTACTACGTATTTGAGTTTATGTACACCCATATAAAACACTATTTCTATACCATATATATGTATTATATAAAATGGGAATAAGCCAGACCCTATCATATCTCCTGAAGAAACAGAACTCAGCATTTTGTTCTTCCTTTATTCCTAGACAAATAGGAAATTCTTCTCCAGCAGGCTTTCCTTAGAGAAGCCACTGAGTCCCTGTTTGAGCTGAGCAGGCAAGATTACACACTGAGTGAGACAGAGAAGGGTAAGGTAAAGCTTGTATCCCAAGTCCTCCCCACAGTCTGTATAGCTAACATGGGTGGATCAGGGGAGGACGCAGGAAGACTGGCATCATCTTCATTTCAGCTGCCACATAAGGTACATGGCGAAGTCCATCGTCTCCTTCTGAGTCCAAATCCCCAAATTCATGGAAAAATATTTTCAAGTGTGACCCTGAAGTATCAGGACACGGGGCTCGATACTCTCTTATCTACTAAAACAGACACTTAGGATGTGGCACAAGACTAAAAGAATCTCTTGTTCTCTAGGGCCGAGAGCCCAATGTCTGCTAACAGATAGCTGAAATACAAAGAACATATTATAACCAGTCTCAGTTCAAGCTGTAAGGTGGCAACAAGATCAGAAGCTTGCCATCTGTGGCCATGCAATTGCACCTATTCAGAAGGCTGAGGCAGGAGGATTGAGACTTGGGGGCTAACTTGAGCCCCCACCAGAAACTGCCCTCCCCCCCAAAAAAAGCCGCTTAGCTCCTTTTGGAGATACTCAGGAAGTTTTCATGGAGAAAGGGGAACGATATGGACGACTAGAAGACAAGTCAAGTGAGGAAGAGCTAAGCAACCAACACCTTGAGCAGAGGACCTGTAACACAGCACACAGTGTTCTCAGGGCCCCAAGGAGCTGAGAATGAATAGCCTGTGGGCTCGATGGAAGGGATTCTGAGATGCAGGGGTGCAGAAGAAGGGGTGGTGATTCGAATTATAAATCTGTCCTTTGCGATCCTTTGTGTGTACAAGGACTGCCAGGGAAGTTTTTCTTTTTGAAGCATATACTCTAATCCCACCATCTGGCAAGGGCCTGATGCTCTGCATTCCTACCAAGTGCCCGTGTGGTACTGAGGCTCCTTGCTGACATTGTAAGAAGGTTGTAAATCATGCTAGCAAGTTGGGGCTTATTTTAAAAGTTTGGGCGATGTGGGGATCACTAAATGGACTGTAAATAAATTTTGTTTAAAAAAAAAGAAAAAAAAAGAGGGAGACAAATTAGAATGCTAGGAAAACCATTCTGAGTTAGGCAATGGGGGTGCATACCTATAAGCCCAGAGTTTGGGAGGTGGAGGCAGGAGGATTAAAAGAAAAATCAAGGTCAGCTTGAGCTACATAGTAAGTCTCTGCTTCACAACTAAGGACATTAGCTGTCCCACAGAGTGGATACCACAAGATTCCAAGTTGAAAGAGCAGTTACAAGATAGGAACCTTAGTCCAAGAGAAAGATAACAATGGTCTAGCCCAGAGGTTCTCAACCTGTGGGTTTCAACCCCCGCAGGGGTGAGATATTTACATTGCAATTCACACCAGTAGCAAAACTATGAAGTAGCAACAAAATTAAGTATGCAATTTCATAAGTTATAAAGTAGTAACAAAATAATTCTAAGGTTGGGACAACATGAGGAACTGAATTAAAAGGTTGCAGCCTTAGGAAGGTTGAAAACCTCTGCTCTGGAGCACAGGCAGCAAGAGAAACTGACTCCACAGTTTTCCAGAAGATAGGGGTTTATGGCAACAGAGACACAAGGACAGGGGAAAAGGGGACAGGACAGAGTCAGGAAGACAACCTCAAGCTTCTATTGGCCAACTGACTGTGGTGCCTCCCAGAAAGAAAAAAAAAATGTAAGAAAAAAAACTGAGTTTAAGTGAAAAGATGGCTGAGTTTGGGACAGTAGTCTGAGATGCCTTTTCCTGATATGCTCAAGCAAAGAAGCCCAGAAAGCACCCAGGCGGATATGTTCTGTTCTTGGCTGAAGACAAAGATTTCAGAATTCCTCTTTCGATAGTAATTGAAGCCTGGAAGACCGAGAAGTTACCGCAGGAAGACAGGGTTGTGGGAGAGGAGATCTAAGGCAGAATGGTTGAAATAGGTTGTTCATCTGTAACCCAAATGCATTGAAGAGGAGAATGGCCTTTTCTTTTCTTGAACATTCCTCTCAAATATCCGGAAACAACCAGCTACAGCAGGAACTCAATCCTAACCCTGTGGGTTTCTATAAGAAAACCTCCAGTGCGCCTCCACCACCCATCTGCACACAAGCAAAAACTTAAAAAGCTTCAGTTCTTTTCAATGACTTCAATGAATAGAGGCAACCCTAGATCCCCACATTTGAATCTATGCTATGCTCAGACTAGCAGACAGTGGAACTTGAGCTTTTCCTAACTTTTTCTTTATACATTTACAAATTAAACTATTCAACAATTTTTTTTATGTTTTCAATTAATTGGGTATATAGGAAAATAGTGTCCACATTTACAAATGGCAACTCCGGGAAACACTTTCTCAGGCTCAGACTGAAAGAAGGCATGAATCTGAACTTTAAAACTTCATTGTTGTGTGACCTTGGGCATGTGTCTTATGAAGAGTTCTTTGAAGTTGCTACTTCATGAGTAAAAGGGGTAAACAATTTTATACAAAATACCTACATAGTATCTAGAACTAGAAGCCACTGTGCACTGCAGCTTGGAGGGATACAGTATGGGAGTCTTCTACCTTTCCCTGATTTTCCACGGACCCGGACTCAAGCGTGGTACCAAAATACAAAGTTCGAGATGTGTCCATAAAAGAGAACCTCGGGGTTGGGATTTAGCTCAGTGGTAGAGCGCTTGCCTGGAAGCGCAAGGCCCTGGGTTCGGTCCCCAGCTCCGATTAAAAAAAAAAAAAAAAAAAAAAAAAAAAAAGAACCAAAAAAAAAAAAGAGAACCTCGGAAAATTCTGACGCCATGCCTACTAGCCTCTGCATTGGTAACTTTGTAACTCTGAAAGGCGATAGCACCCACCGACTTAGCTATCGGAGCTCCAAGAATATTTCCAGTTTTTAATTCTTAAGAGGAACTTTAGCAGGCTCCCCAGGTATAGGGAAAAGTGTGTGTGTGGTATGCTTGGAGTTTCTGAGTTTCCTTTTATCTTAGCGAGACAAAACTAGGGAGCGAAACAAATGAAGTTGCTCCTGGAGTCTCTTGTCTTCAGAGTATGCCCCTACAGCCATCTTAATTAAAAGGGCACTTTCCTTACTGAAAAACAACACAAAACCAGGACCTCCAATCCACATGGTCATGGGGAATTAACTGCATACAGACCTGTGCAAGTTATGTCACCAACGGTTACTCTGAAGGTGAAAG
This sequence comes from Rattus rattus, assembly GCF_011064425.1. Lineage (NCBI taxonomy): Eukaryota > Metazoa > Chordata > Mammalia > Rodentia > Muridae > Rattus > Rattus rattus. The sequence continues at coordinate 53,996,271 of NC_046158.1, forward strand.
TGGGCACGTGTACTTGCACATCGGATCTTTCACATTCATAAACTGGAATGTTCTTGGTCTTCATGCCGTACTCGTGCAATACCTGAATCGGTGTTTTCCCAGGCTTAGCTGTTATCATCTTGCCCAAACTGCAAAAACCAGAAAAACGTATGCTTTGCATGTCAAAGCTGAAAGGGAAGCAAAAGCATCCACTTGTCAGTTTTGACAGTCACAAATGGTTCTGTGGCTTGCCAGAAGCCAGGGTCAGTTGCAAGGCCTGGGCGCGCACCTGTCCCCGGGTGCTGCAGCCCACAGAGGAGAGTAGAGAGGTCTGTAGAGAGAACTTGAGAGCGGTGGGAGGGATGCTGAAAGAAACCGGGTGGGTTTGGACGCTGCAGGCTCGATCAAGTCTACACCCGGGTCTGCGAGGCACCCTTGTTTAATTCCTCCCGATCGGATAGTAGCCTACGGTCACGGGAGGGGCGGGGCGCGCGGCAGACCCCCAGGGCCCGGAGGGCGGGCCCAGAGCCAGGCCGGGGGCGGGAGAGAGCTTTACCCAGAATGCTGCCGGACAGCCGGCTCCCCGCCCCTGCCCCGCTGCCCACCCGTCTTGGGCCTGCGGCCTCGACGGCCCAGCGCTGACCTGAAGGTCCCGCTGTCCTCGCGCTGCAGCGGCGGGGCCTCGGCACGATGCCTGCTGTGGGACATGGCGAGAAAGGACGGCTGGCCACAGCAATCGGAGCAGTGAGAATCTGGGTCCTCCCTCTCCACGTCGGCCAGTTCCCGAGAGGAGCGTGCCCGCGCTACCGCTTGGACGCCCCTCAGATCGCTGCCTGCTTCCCTCCTGCAAAAGGACAGGAGGAGAGGGAAGGAGAGGCGGGGCCTCGGCGCGGAAGAGCCGGCCACACCCCCTCTCTGCCCAGCCTCTCTGCCCCGCCCCTCCCTGCCATGCTCCGCCCCGGGATGCTCCTGCTCCACTTTGCCACAGTGCTCGGCCCTTTCCGGGTTCCCCGGGCCCCGCCCCCTTGCCAAGTCTGTCTTTTCCAGCTGTGGCCTGCGCCCTAGTTGGGCTCCCAGAGCTTCTCAGCGCCTGGCCCCGCCCCTCCTGTGGCCTGGTCCCGCCTTCTCCGCCAGTCGTGGCTCTTCCCAGCTCCTGCTGGCGCCCCCGCTCCGCTTCCAAAGCTTCTGACCGCCCGGCCCCGCCCCTCATGTATCTAGGCACCGCCTCCATGCCGGTCATGGCTCTTCCAAACTCCGGCCTGCACCCCGCGTTGGTTCCGCGAGTTTCCCCTCCCGCCTTTAGTGGTGCAGAGCCTCAGTCCTTTGTCCTTAGAGGGAGGCGGCTTCCTTCTCGGAGAGAAAGCTTGTAGTAGGCTACGAACCTAGCATGTTTGAGGAGCAAGGAAGAAAGATTAAGGGTTGAACTACTTTTTAAAAGATTTGAAAATTCGAATGCTAAATTGCTAAGAAATTCTCCGATTTTGGCCCCGAAACTTGAGACCCGCAGAGGGCCGGCTAGGGTATCTTGGGTAGGCAGGCTATCCTGGAATGAGGATAGTTTTAAGAGTCCTGCATCCCTGAGCTCGCTGCTGCCTGGCAGGCTCTTGTGGCCTGCAGGCTTAGGATAGTGGTTCTCATCCTTCCTAATGTTGTGACCCTTTAATACAGTTCCTCATATTGTGGTGACACCCCACCCCAACCCACCCCCGCCAACCGTAATATTATTTCGTTGCTACTTCATTTCTGTAGTTTTGCTACTCTAGTGCAACCCTAGGGGGTCGCAACCCACAGGTTTAGAACCTCTGCTTTGGGAGCTTGTAGGATCCCCAAGGAGATGCTGGAGGTGGACAGCAAGGATATTTACTCCAGTTTCCAGGATTGCTCTTCTGACTGACCTGTGCACCGGGGAGTGACGATGTTAACCTGGAATGTTGCACCTTCAGAGTGTGTTGTGGGTGTGTCAGACAGTACCACAGAGAGTCTTAGAGGTTTGTGAACTACTCACACAATGGCTCCTGTGTTTACTTGATGCTCTAGAATTGAATTCTGGAAATGTTCTCACAGAAAGACTCCTAAAAGCTTTTTTTTAATAAAATGTTTAGGTTGATATACAAAAGTAGTTGGTTCTGTGATGAAATTTTGTTTTGGTTGTATTCTCATACATATACTTGGAAGCAAGAACAAAATATCCAGAATCGAACCAAATTGAATTCTATTGAGCCTTAGATTAAGCCTGTTTTCTCTTTTAGTTCTGGGTTACTATCCAATAATGTTATTACACTTATGTGTTAATGAATATTATATTGTAACAACCACAGAGACACTCAAAATATATCAACCACCTACGGCCATACAACACAGTACAGGTTTGTTTCTAGAATTTAATTTAAATGGGTACACAAAAATTCCTTGAAAATAAGCCAAAACTTTATATAAATATTTTTATAGGTTGAGTAATTGGATAGCAGTGAGCAACAGAAAGGACATCAATTCAGCAGGACTCCTCAGTGGATGTGGTCTGAGCCATTAGTTTCAGAGTCAGAGACCTCCATAGCAGTTTTTAATATGTAACTTAATAGTAACTAAAAGCCTTCAATATCCTATAGAGATCTGCATCCAATTGTTTCTCTCTAGCCTGTGAGTTGATATTCGGTATTAAACACATTGTTTCATAAGGATACAAAATCCAGGAAGAGAGAAATGCTGGTGTAAGGCTCTGTACACTGTGAAGGTTCAAAAAGCACTTTTCTGTTGCCAAAATTCACCTGCTGGACTTGTGAAGGAATTCCTCTTGGATGATGGCCACTGCAGATCATATCCAGGCCTAATGTTAGAGCCCAATTCCATTGTTTCCTGTAGGACTTCCTTCCAGCTGGCTTAATGCTTGTGGGAAAGCCCTGTCAACTGTGATCTCCTTAAGGATGTTGGCAGTATGTTTGAGTTTGTTTTCTATATATATTTTAGCTCTGAAGACTGCCATTCCAAGTTAGACTTGCTTTCTGTGTATCATTTACACGGCCCTCTATTATTCATTGCCTGAGTTCATGAAGGGAGGCGCTGTTGTGAATTGCACACTGGCAAACTACTTGGTGAGCGTGCGCTCTATAGTTCTAGCCTGTGTAATTGTGTTTAACATCGAGCAAGGCTCAGTTTGGTGACCGATTCCCTTCTTCAGAAATGGGTTCGTTGGCCGAGGGTCGCAGCTGATGACGCCTTGATATTAATATGTTCGCTGCTGCTACCAAGAGCTTCGTCAAGCAAGTTGGAGACGGAGGGAGATTAATCCCTGTCCCTAGCCTCAGCGAAGCCGACAAGTACCAACCTCTGAGTCTGGTGGTGAAAAAGAAGCGCTGTTTTCTATTTCCTAGATGCAAATTCACATCCACACCCTTCACACTGAAAGATATTCTCCTGGGAGACCGAGACATTTCAGCCGGTAAGTTTAAATGTTTGGGAGTGGCTTTTGATGGGGTTATATCATTAATAACCTAGCAGGGGTTGTATGGACTAATTACATTAATAATACACACATTAATTACATTAATAATAAAAATCAACCTTTATGTAGTAGTAATATCGTTAAGGAGAACAATGCTTGAGTCTTTATGGTTTCAAATCGCTTATTGCTTAATTTTAAAACCAATTATAAGTTGTTTTTCACTAAAGGGGCTTAGAAAAACGATGTATTTTGACCTATATGATATAGGATATTATTGGGTTTTATCCATTTCACATGACCAAATAAATGAAAGTAATTTGAATTATTTTACAGTTTATTATTATCATAGGTAAACTCTGTTTTGTTTTGTTTTGTTTTTGAATCGGGGTACTGGGAGATTGAACTTGAATTTCCTGCTTACAAACATGCACTTTGCCAACTGAACTGCCTCTTAACCCTGAAATGAATTTTTAAAACTAGATTATAAAGCAGGCGTGATAGCTGTCACTGGTTACGAATATTCGTCTTTCTTTCAACTACGCAGTAGATCTTTGTTGATGTCTATGTATTTTGTTGTATGAACAGAGAATTTGAGCTCCTGCTAAAGTATTCTGTCATTTCTCTTTGTAGTAAAATTGCCTGAAAACCTACTTTCCATATAGTTTGAAATGCTGTCTAATTAATATCTGGGTCAAAGAATTTTTCAGTCATGCTAACATGATAATACCTAAAGTGTGTGTAAGGCGAACTTGAGACGTTTGAAAAACATTAAGTTTCCTCTCCTAAGGTATTTCATCTTATCAGTTACTGAATTATGAAGACGAGTCAGATGTTTCCCTCTATGGAAGGCGAAGCAACCATATTGTGAATGACGTTGGGATTAATGTTACTGGATCTGATTCCATCGCGGTCAAAGCTTCCTTTGGTGTAGTGACCAAACATGAGGTGGAAGTATCAACATTACTCAAGGAAATTACTGCACGGTCAGTACAACGGTCCTGATACACTGCACTGTTCTTGTAGCTGATTTAACCCATGCTGCAAAGAAAGCTTAAGACATATATATATTATGTATGTATGTATATAGTATATGTATGTATGTATATATATGTATATGTGTGTATGTATATATATAGTATATGCATGTATATATAGTATATGTATGTATATAGTATATGTGTGTATATATAGTATATGTGTATGTATATATATAGTATATGTATGTATATAGTATATGTGTGTATGTATATATAGTATATGTGTGTATGTATATATATAGTATATGCATGTATGCATATATAATGTATATGTATGTATATAATATATATGTATATATATGTGTGTGTATATATATACATATATTCATGTGGAAGACTATATGTTAACAGCTAGTTACTACCTTTACCCAATCAAAAACCACTTGATAAATATTTTCAGTTGTTTGATTTAAAAAAATTCACTAAATAGTGAGTGCAAATCCATCTGTGGAAAATTATTGAGACTCTGTCTCAAACTAAAATGAAAATAAAGACGGGGTGGGTGGCAGGGAGGTGGCTCAGTGATAATGTTTGCCTGGCATGCACAGGGCCCTGGGTAGTGTCTCCAGTTCCACAAAACAAAGAAGGGAGAGGCAAATTAGTCAGGCGGTTTTGCTTATAACTTCTAATTTCTTTCTTCATGATTCCTACCTCGATTCACACCCACAGTTAAGATGGGCCCTGAATAACACAAAGGGTACCTTCAATTCTGTATGAGCATGTATTAGGGTGTCTTATGGCCTGCATCTTTTTCTTTATTCTAGAAAAATTAACTTTGACCACAGTTTGATCCGCCAATCAAGGAGCAGCAGGAAGGCCGTGCTGTGCGTTGTCATGGAGAGCATCAGAACCACACGCCAGTGCTCTCTGTCAGTGCATGCTGGGATTCGAGGGGAAGCCATGCGGGTAAGACACACCCAGGGCTTCACTAACTACACAGTTACTATGGAGATTTTTTGTTTTTTTTTTTTTAAAAATACTCATAATAGGTTTGTGCCTTTCATCAAAGGCAGAAAAAAAAAGAGCCTCGGTTGTGTAGAGATTCACTCTGGAGTGGTCGTTCTTCAGAATAAGAAAACCAACCTAAACAACTCGGGTTCTAACCATGTGTACTCCAATACAGAAAAATCACTATTCCTAGTGAATTTAGGTATATGCTGGAGTCTCTCCAAGTAAAAAGTCCCTCAGTGTTGCATTAACAGCAAACTGTAAGTTCATACATGTTGTATGCTTGCTTTTATTTATTTATTTATTTATTTATTTATTTATTTATTTATTTATTTTTGAGAAAGGGTTTCTCTGTCCTGGAGCTTGCTCTGTAAACTGAGCTGGCCTTGAACTCAAGAGGTCTTCCTGCCTCTGCCTCCTGAGTGCTGAGATCAAAGGCGTGTGCCGCATTGCCCCAGTTTAGATTTTATTTTTAAGAAATTCTATTAATACTGAACTTTTAAAAGTTGAGATTTTAGCTATTTTTTTGCCTTTATTTATTCAGTGCTGTGTGTGTGTGTGTGTGTGTGTGTGTGTGTGTGTGTGTGTGCGTGCATACAAGTACACACATGCCAGTGTGCATGTTGAAGTCAGAGGACAAATTGTGGGACTCAGTTTTCTCCTCTACCTGGGTATCACAATACCAGGTGGTCAGGAACTGAGGCAAGCGCCCTTCTTCAATGAGCCATCTCAGCAGCCCTGGATCTATATTTTATATTAAATATCATATTTGGTTTTTCTAATTAACATTATCAATAACCAAATAGGCTTCGTTTTGTGTTAAATCCCTTTAGGAGTTGTTGGCTGGGGATGGAGAAATGTCTAGAACGTTAGAGAGCTGGGTGCTCTGCTAGGACCTGGATGTGGTTTCTCCTGCATGGCGGCTCATGATTGGCTGTAACTCCAGCTCCAGAGGTTCCAATGCACTGCACACACATGGTACATACAATACATGCAGGCGCTCACACGTACACATGTAATAAAAATAAATAAATCTTTAGAAAGTTTATATTTAGAAAATTTATATTGTTATATATTTATTTGTATTGTTTATCCTTACCGACCTGTGACACCTAGTGATTATTCGATAGGATTAAAGCCAACGGTTAGGTGACAGGAAGGAAAGTGAAATTATCTTTAGGAAAATGGATGAAACTGAAAGATTTCAGTGAAATAAGCCAGAGTCAGACAAATGTGGCATATTTTCTCTCATATGTAGAATTGAGCTTTAGAGGGGGATGTGTGTGTGTGTGTGTGTGTGTGTGCGTGTGCATCGTGTGTTTATGTGCAGGTCATGAAAACCACGAAAGGGGAGGAAGAGATTGTGAGGAAGACAGAAGGGAGCAGGATAAATGTGGCAGGAGAGTGGAAGAGGGGGTGACATGAGGGGTGAAGTGAAGGTGGGAGGGCGAGGGCGGTGATGGAGGACACATTAGAACAGAGCATGTGACACAGAATCACTGGGGAAGCTGCGGGCTGGTATACCTTTTACATTTTTAAAGTGGGATGTGGGATGTCCCTACCTATAAGGCACTTGATGTGCACACGTGAGGATCTGAACCGCAGCGACCAGTGTGGCAGTGTGACCTGTGATTCCAGGACGAAGGAGACGGCACAGAGGACAAGCCCTGCGGCTTGCTGGCCTGTTGGTAACCTCCCCATGTCAGTGAGCTCCATGTTGAGTGAGAAACTATCTCAAAAATAAATAAATAGATAAGTAATAGAGAGTGACAGAGGAAAACCCTTACGGTTGACCTGCGGCTTCCACATGCATCCATACACATGTGACATTGTACCCCCATGTGTGCATGGGCACACACACACAAACACACATACACACACCAAAAGAAAGGAGGAAAGGAAGGAAGAGAGAGAAAAACTCATCTCAGAAGTCGGGAGCAGACAGGTGTCAGAAGGGGCTCAATCCATGGGAACAATGTTATGTTGGAAAGAATAGGACATTTTAGTTCTGGTGGCCTGTGGCACAGCATAATGAATATAATTAACAATGTATTGTATTTCTCGAGATGGTTAGGAGAGAGGTGATGTGTTTTGTCATGCGGCAGCAGGAGGGAGTGCCTTAGCAGGCCCATGCTGAGCATCCTCACTCTGAGGTACCAGCCCTAAGAAGGGAGTGTGGGAAAGAAAGGGGACAGAGAGGGACAGAAGGGAAGAGACTGGGAGAGAGAGGGGAGAGAGGTGAACAGGGAGAGAGAAAGAGCCCACAGAGGGAGAAAGGAAGAGGGAGGGGTAGGGAGAGAGGGAGAGGGACCGAGAGAGAAAGAGGCCAAACAGGTCCTTTTATAGCAAGCCAGGCTCACACCTGGCTGTTGCTAGGTAACTGTTGGGTGGAGCCTAGAAGAAATGCTAACAAAAGGGATGTGCACACGGTAAAGAAACAGTGTATCCCCAAAAGGAGAAAAGACAACCACTTGCTGTAAATAACAGACGAGGGTCCCTGAGAGGGCCCAATGACCAGAGAGCTTGCTGCTCAAACCTGGTAACCTGCGTTCAATTCCCCAGGACCCATGGTAGAAAGGGAGGACTGTATATACACTGTGGCATGCACAGCACCCCACACGCACTGCATCTTAAAAAATACAGGACTAAAGGGTCATCTATTCAGCCCTCTGCGGTTGAGATTAACATATTACATATGGTCTATGTAAGACGACTAAGACTTTCAAAAACACTAAATTCCTTTTCATAAAGGTTCCTCAATTGTATCCATCACCTCATTATGAGGGTTCTGTTCAGAATGTGTATTCAGACGTCTCCAACTTCGGATCAGCATCCGTCATTTAACAAGCTGAGACATTTTTCTTGATGGTAGCCATTTTGGTGACTGAGAAAGCTGGTGAAGGCTGGGGGTTTCTGATGGGTTAGGCTGAAAGGAAAGGGTTTACTGCAGGAACACTCTGGAGAGACTAATCTAGGCTTCAATCCTCACCTGAGAAAGCTGAAAGGTCCCTAGTATAGACCATGCTTAGGTCTCCATAATAAAGCTTAACAGAGGCAGGGCGGGTGGCTGTGGTTTGGTTTGGGTAGGATTATAGAGTTTGTTTCTCCAAAAAGCTACCCTGCCCTGCTTTGTACTAATACTATTTTTTTTTACTACATGTTTGTTTATTGTAGTTCCATTTTATGGATGAACAGAATCCCAAAGGAAGGGAAAAGGCTATTGTTTTCCCGGCCCACACAACTATAGCTTTCAGTGTTTTTGAGCTCTTCATCTACCTGGATGGTGCCTTCGGTGAGTAACAGATACACCTGACAGCGCCAGCGATTATGAAGGAAAATGTAATAGGAGTGAATCTTCCCCTCTTCCTCCCTCCCGCCCTTCCTTCCCCGACTCCCTTCTCCTTCCTGTCTCCTGTCTCATTTTATGATTATAGAAGCAGGCTGTGTGTGTATATATGTGTGTGTGTGTGTGTGTGTGTGTGTGTGTGTACATATGTCTATACATGTATGCATATACACATTTGCATGTATACACATATATACCTATACACATATTCACATATACATATATACATACACACATACACACATATATACATACACACATATACATATTATGGTCAGTCTTACTAGGGTGAAGCAGCTAGGAAAACTTTCCCCTCCCACTTTCCTAGCACCTCCTTAGTGGTTCTTAGCAAAGGCTCCATACCACCCCACTTACAGTTATGGATTGGGAATGAAACGAGGGCCACTAACAAAATATGCCTTCGCTTTTGTGGAAGGGAAATCAATGACTTCTAATAGATAGCTTTCGGGAGTGGCAGATAAGAAATCTGCAGGCAGTAAGATGTCTGAAGTGTCTAGTGCCCAAACAGGTGGTATTAATTAATTTTTATATGTTTAGATATAACTTCCTAGCTGCACACTTCCTTAAAAAGAACAATAAAAATCCACTTTGCCATCTTGCATGGTAGGTCAGTGCAGCTCACTTTAGCTTTTTGCAGCTCACTTTCTGCCTTTCATAGGACTTTAAGTTAGTTAACCGCCAGCCAGAACAACTCCAGATGTATCTACAAAAGGAGCAGGCGAAAGAGTCTCCTGGCCATGATAATTTACATTTGTAGACCTTCTTTTGTTAACTTCTGTCTGTAGTCCTGGGGAAGGGGGATTAGGAAGTGGAGAAAGGAAATTGTATTCTAAATAAAATCACCCCTGAGCCACTGTAACTGCTGGTTTTTGCAGTTCCGTTGACTGTAGGCGGGAGTATAAAATGGCAGTCATTGAAACATAATCTTGTCCATGAGCTCCTTTTTTTGGCCTTCCATTTGCAGGAAGTCCCGCTGTAGGTATACTGAAACATATGCACAGTGATCAAGGGACAGGTTCTTTAGTTCCTAATAGCAAAATATTGGAAACATCCCGAGAGGACCATGAGTACAACAGAGGAGGACCAAACCATGACCAGTGGGTACCTCTGGGCACGCAATGATCTCTAAGACGTGGATTAAACAACTGTGTATGCTATGGAATTAGTTCTGGAAACATGCATAAGCCTGCACACCAGAGCTCCTAAGCATACAAGGCCCAGACAGGCTGGGTACAGGGTGGGAAGAGAAATGTCACTGTATGATTTTAATCTCTGAATTTTGTACTTGCAAATATGTCTTTTCCTCAATTGTGTAATTTAGTTTTATTTTTTTAAAAAAAAAAACAACTCTATGAATTGCACGCTTGAGAATTCAAATCGCCTATGAAATACTCGATAAACTGTAGCTAAGTTATAACATCTTCTCATATTTGTTCGTAGACATTTGTGTCACATCAGTGTCAAAAGGAGGATTTGAAAGGGAAGAAACGACAACCTTTGCCATGTTCTACAGACTGAGGAATATACTCTTTGAAAGAAGTGCGTCTGCAAATTTCATGATGTCTTGGTTTTTAATAGCTGATTAGGGGTTGGGGATTTAGCTCAGTGGTAGAGCGCTTGACTAGCAAGCGCAAGGCCCTGGGTTCGGTCCCCAGCTCTGAAAAAAAGAAAAGAAAAAAACAATAGCTGATTAGTATTCCACTGGGTAGATGTACCACATTTTCCTTCTCCATTCTTCAGTGGTGGGGCATCTAGGTTGTTTTCTGTTTCTGGCTGTCATGAATAAAGCTGCTGTGAACATACTTGAGCAGGCATCTTTCGGGTATCTGACTAGGAATGGTACGACAGCTGGGTCCTGGCTAGAACTATTCCAAGTTTCTGAGACACCGCCAAATCGATTTCCAGAGTAGTTGTACAAGTTTGCACTTCCGCTGTCCCTGCTCCACATCCTCTCCAGCAAGTGCAGTCACTTGAGTTTTTAATCTTAGCCATTCTGATGGGTGTACGATGGAATCTCAGAGTCGTTCTACTTGGACTGCGTGGTTGGGTCTCAGCGGGAGAGGATGTACTTAGTCCTGCTGGGACTAGATGCCCCACAGTGGGGTGGTACTCAAGGGAGGGGCTTCCCCTCCTCTGAGGAGAAGAGGAGAGGGTAATGGGGAGAGGGTTTTGTAATGGTAGAAGAGGGAGGAGAGAAGGGAGGGAGGGCTGTGATTGGGACAAAAAGTGAATAAAAAAATAATAAAATCTTCCGAGGGAGGGAGGGGGGGAGAAGGGGAGGGAGGGGGAGGCGGGGAGGAGGAGGGGGAGGGAGAGGAAGAGGGAGAGAGAGGGAGAGGGAGACGGGGAGGGGGAGGGGGAGAAGGGGAGGGAGAGGGAGACCGGGAGGGAGAGGAAGGGGGAGAGGGAGAAAGTCTACTGAAGGGTGTTTGGGAACGCATTCTTCTCCCTGTACCGGCATGGGTAGCTGCCTACATAGTAACCGTCTGTTAACATGTTTAAAGCCCATTTGTTTCCTGATGGACGGTTTGGATTGACGCCTTTAAAAACAGTTTGGGGTGCAGAGTTATTTGGACTTCTACCACATTTCTGGTTTCTATTTTGCAGATAGGAGAGTGATGGACGCCATCTCGCGTTCCCAGCTTTACCTGGATGATCTCTTTTCTGACTTCTATGACAAACCTCTCAGCATGACTGACATTTCCCTCAAGGAGGGAACTCACATCCGAGTGAACTTACTAAACCACAACATTCCTAAAGGGCCCTGCATACTCTGCGGAATGGGGAACTTGAAAAGGGAGACAGTTTATGGCTGCTTTCAGTGTTCTGTGGATGGCGTGAAGTACGTGAGGCTTCATGCGGTCCCTTGCTTTGATATCTGGCACAAGAGAATGAAATAAAAGGAAAAGGAATATGCTTTGTTGGCGTTCTGTGTACTACTGTGCCACAAGCCTTCCTTTTGTTCTTTAGGTTTGCTTAGATTTTTTTTTTCAAAGCAGGAGGCACTGGGAGCAATGGCGCATGCCTGTAGTTCTAGCTTCGGTCTGGGAGCGATGGCGCATGCCCGTAGTTCTAGCTTCGGTCTGGGAGCGATGGCGCATGCCCGTAGTTCTAGCTTCGGTCTGGGAGCGATGGCGCATGCCCGTAGTTCTAGCTTCGGTCTGGGAGCGATGGCTCATGCCTGTAGTTTTAGCTACTTGGGAGGCTGAGACAGGAAGATCGCATGAGTCCAGGGGTTCTACAATGGTTGTCTACACTACAATGTGGTGACCCCCTGGTGCGGAGTCCAGCCTGGCCTTGGTGGGAACAGAATGACATGGTTCCTGTACCTGGGACAGGGCCAGCAGGCGTGGGCCTCCACGAGTGTCGATGGCTGCTGTGGGCATAAGGCTTGTTGTATAATATTGTTCACATTTTCTCGTTCCTCTGAGGAATGTCCTGTTAACGTTAATGGCTCCATGATAATCTGAGACAGCAAGAATCCGGGAGGTGAGGGTGTGACTAATGTCTCAGCAAAATGGTAAACACTGGGACCTCCAACCTCCCTTAATGCTGTGGAAAAGAACTCTAAGAACATGGGCTCGAAAATATATAATTTCTCAACTATGCATAAAATTAGGATGCGATATGAATTATATGAGGGGCTTCACGAATCTAATGGAACAGAGACAGCTGCATGAATGGGCCAGCTTGTCAGAAAGATACAAAGGCAGGCAGATTCAAGGTCAGCCTGGGACACAGGGAGTCCAAACGCAGGCGTGGTAGAAATGATAATTTCAGGACTGGGTCTCACCCCGCTAGTCTGTGCTTAGCAGAGGCGGGCAGATCTCTGAATTCCTTTGCAACGTTAAAAGGAAGTGTGTGTTTTCTGTCTCCTTAAGAATTAAGGGGCTGAGGGTCACTGGATGCTGATTCACAGGATAATCAGAAGGGAACCTGGAATAAATAACTGAATCGATATATAAGTAAAAAACTGGGCTTTTGATCTGTAGGAGTTGAGGTAGCCAAAAGCAATAGCAGTTTTTAAAATTTTCTCTACCAAGAGTTGAGCCCTCTGAAGGTCCCTGGAGAGCAAAAACAACTCTTCAAGAATTTTTTTTTTTCTAAATTACGTAGAGAGACGACATAGCTCTTTTAGTTAATGTTCTCTAGTAGCCATTCAGAGAAGACTGTCTGAAGAGTGAACACAGCTCCTTTTTCTGGCTTTCTGATTTAGATCAGAGAACCCAAGAATTACTTTTAGAATTTTTCTAACCTTTCTGACTTGGTTGGAAGACCCAAGAATTTTTTGATAGCACCCTTTCTCCCAAACACCCCTCTCTCAGGAACCTGGACCTAGCAGAGGTTGGTCCTTAGCATCCCAGGAACCAGGGGCCACCAGGTTGCCTAAGGAGGGGTGAACTTGCCCAGGTTGGGGGCAGGGAAGCAGGAGGCCATTTAGGTAGCATTTTCCTCCCTCGAGGTGATGATTTTGCCACTGTCTTCCTCAAGGATTTTGTGATCTATAACACTGCTTATACAAAACAAAGCTTAATTGCAAAACTCAAAGACAGGCACTCTTTCACAAATCTGTCCATTTCCCCCTAACCACTTGGGAGTCACTGTATCATTTTAAGTAGCTTCTTATATAATTCATATTTTTTTAAACACGGATTTTATATTTAAAATCACTTTTTAGTTCAACAGTTAAAGATGACAAATGGGCAGCAAGTGGTCACTTTAGTGCCCTAGGTTTGGTATGAGGAGAAAATAAATGTATTAATAATTTAATATATTCCTAAATGTTTAATTGTGGTATCAGATTAAAACTCCCGAGCTCAGCATGGGGCTCTGTGCATGGCTAACAGTGTAACTGGTGGTGGTAATGGGTTGTGTCTGTCTAGTAAGTTCCTTTGTTAAGAGTTAAGGGAACCAGGCCATGGCTTTATCTTTGGAAATGTTTGATGGGAAATAGGACCTTGCCTATGTTAGCAAAGCTGTGCTCAAAAATCCTGGTCTCAAGGGACTCACCTACCTGAACCCCAGGACTAGGGGTTCTATGGGTACATGCCACTATGATTTTTCAGATTTTTTTAGATTTATTTATTTTATTTATATAGGAGTACATTGTAGCTGTCTTCAGACACACCAGAGGAGGCCATTACAGATGGTTGTGAGCCACCATGTGGTTGCTGGGAATTGAACTCAGGACCTCTGCAAGAGCAGTCAGTGCTTTTAACCACTGAGCCATCTCTCCAGCCCTTCAAATATGCTTTCATTTACTAAGACATCTAAAATTTTCATATACCGACAACTAATTTATTAGTTTTCATTAAAATAATTGTAAAAATATTTTAAAATTGCAGTTTCAAAATATTCAGCGTTCCATTCAGGCCAAGGCATAAAGCAATCATGTAGATACAGAACACAGTACTCGGCATGTATGTAGAATGGGCAGTGACTTACATTTAAATTATTTAAAAGATAAGTTGAGGGCTGGAGAAATGGCTCAGTGGTTAGGAACACTGACTGCTCTTCCAGATGTCCTGAGTTCAGTTCCCAGCAGCCACATGGTGGCTCACAACCATCTGTAATGGGATCTGATGCCCTCTTCTGGTGTGTCTGGACAGCAATGGTGTACTCATATAAATAAAATCTTAAAAAAATAAATGTCTTCAGGCACAGGTATTCATTTACTGTAATGTGTACTTTTTCTTCCTTTTCTTTTAAATACAGTCTCATGGAGTCCAGGCTGGTCTTGAACTCCCTAGAGCTCAGGGTGCTGTTGAATGCCTCACTGTCCTGCATCTACCTCTAAGTTTGGGATTACAGGTGTTGTGTGTTACCACTCCCAGTATGTATGGTGCCGGGACTGAATTAGGGGCTTCAAGCATGTTAGGTGGGTGCTAAAACCGAGCTCCCACACCTCCAGCTGATGCCTACTTAACTCTTAAACAAGTTCAGAAGTACTTTGTATGGGCTGGTAAAGTAGTACATGCCTGTAATCCTAGTATCCCAGAAGCTGAGGCAGGGGCATTGAGAGTTTGACACCAGGCTTGGCTGCATAGTGAGTCCCAGGTGAGCTTGGTCTGTATAGCGAAGCCACGTCATAAAAACAAATACCTTGTAGGAGAAATGATGGGCTGGAAAGGATGCTCACATATTCATGTTTACACTCCATGCCCAGTGTTTGGGGGAGGGGGTGCCTGGCAGAAGACTCAGTGACTGAGAACGTGTTAGAAAGTTAAGAAAAGGCAGGAGAGGGGTTGAATTTTGTCTGCATATGGTGGTGCAGGCCTTTAATTCCAACACTTGAGAGGCAGAGGCAGGCAGATCTGTGGGTTTGAGGTCAGAGCAAGTTCCAGGACAGCCAGGGCTGAATGAATGAATGAATGAATGAATGAATGAATGAATGAATGTTGGTATTCCCACTTTGGGTAGCTCACAATGGTCTGTAATTCCAGCTCCAGGAAGTCATAGCCTCTGGCCTTCATAGACACCTTTATTCATGCATGTATGTGTGTGTGTACATGCATGCATGCGTGTGTGTGTCACACATATAATAAAATGAATTTTTAAAGATTTATTATTTATTATGTATCAGTACATGGTAGCTGTCTTCAGACACACCAGAAGAAGGCATCGGATCCCATTACAGATGGCTGTGAGCCACCATGTGGTTGCTGGGATTTGAACTCAGGACCTCTGGAAGAGCAGTCAATGCTCTTCACTGCTGAGCCATCTCTCCAGCCCAAAATAAATATTTTTTAAAAAGTTATAGATAGTAGACAAGAAGGAAGATGGCAGAGGAATGACGTATTTGTAATGATGTTTGAAGAAGCAGTCTGTAGGTTTGTGTAGCTTTGGTTTAGCCAAACTCCCAAGGCCAGAAGCTTGCACCAAGAGAGTACACACTGTGTCGAAATTCTTCATGATTCAGGTATACACTCCTGACGTCTTCCTGCGTGAATGCCAAAGGAAGATTCTATGATGATATTTTTCATATCCTACTGTCTATAACACCACATATAAGAGAGACATAAGTTCCTGGTCTCCGAGTATTTTCAGAGACAGGCATTATAAGGGCTACCATATTGGATCGTTATGTTCTTACACTTGCTCTTAACATTAAGGGTGGAGAGCACCCGTTCTGCATTTTAACGTGGGCATTCATCTGTCTCCTGAAGGAGGGAAGCCAGCCACTGGGATCCAGCCCATTCCCTGGTGCTGCAATTGATGGTCACCAAAGAACACAACAGGAAACACAGTCACACCTACCCAAGAGTCAGCTTTGCAAAACAGCTTCCCCTTTTCACACCAAAATTATGTTTATTGAAGGACACGAATATCTCCTCATCCGGGAAAACAGGTGTAGCGACCACACAGAGAACAGTGATTTCCTTTTAAAGCGCGGTGTGTGAGTGGTTAACGAGAGAGAAGGGAGTAAACTTAAAGCTCGTCATGTTGGTGCACGTTGTATTCCTTGGGAGAAATGAAGCCATCTCCATCGTGGTCATTTTTCTTAAAGATATCTTCCAAAACCGCCTTCTGATACGACTTGTCAAGGGGTTTTGCGTCTTTTTCAAAGTCCTTCTGTAAGTAAAGCTCTATCTGGAGGCCGGAACACAACATTGTTAATAAAAAGGCACCACGGGTGTCTAGTCATGCTAAGAAATGATGACGGTACTGAATAAGCGTAGCAAGTGATACAAACATCTTAAATAATTGGTCTGTTTACGACGGGGGAGGGGCACTCAAGGGCTGTGGTACGCATTGGACGTCAGAGGACAACTTGTGGGAGCTGGTTCTCTCTGCCATGTGAGGGGCACCGAGGACCAAACTCATGCCATCAGGCTTGAAGCAAGAGCTATATTCACTGAGAAGTCTTGCCAACCCATAACCATTTTAAAAAGGTATTTCAAGGTTTGGAAATACCTTAGAGACAAGGTCTCTCTACATAGGCTCGGCTGTCCTGGGACTCACTCTGTAGACCAGGCTGGCCTCAGACTCATAGAGATCTGCTCGCTTCTGCCTCCCAAGCACTGGTATTAAAGGCCTGTGCCAGCATGTTTGGCCTCGGACTTTTTGTTTTGTTTTTAATTTTTGAAGAGAAGTGGTTATTCAAATTAGCTGTCCCTGGGGTTATAGATTGGTGGTATTAGCCACACTTAATTTTCTGAAACTGAATGCTTTCTAATGATCCACACTGTCCCTATTAGAAAAGAAAAACACATTCAGATTAATTCCTATTATTTAATACAAAATCTCTTTAGCATGGCCGTCTCTGGAATTAATGAGTTTACTGCATAATCAAGTCAACCAAGGGCTTGAGATGCTCTGAAGCACACTGACTGCTTGCCTTTGTAGCATACACTCAATAAAGTACTGTGATATTAGCCACATGTAATTTCTCTGCATTTGAAATGGGGCTATGGCAGACATTTTCTTGTAAATGTAAGCCACACAGCAGATTTCGGAGATAGTAACTCAAAGTCCACTTCACTAATCATTTTTATATAATTTCATGTTGAAGTGGTACTATTTCATCTACATAATGAGTTAAGCTAAGTCACAAAATATCATGTTTTTCCCCCCATTTCCTTGTCTTGTGAATGATATCACCTCTCACCGTGTTGCCAGGGCTGGCATCAACTCATAGGCTTGGCCAATTCTTCTGCTCCAACTTCCTCAGAGCTGGGACTGTGGGTAATATCCCCATGGCAAATGTGCCATTTATTTTTTAATACATGTACACCACATAATTTAAAGTTAAAGTTATCTATGTAACTCAACTGTTTCTCCATACGAAAATGCCGATTTCTACTAACGAAAGCACGGCACACTGACCTGGAAATAATTTTAATGTGGCATTTTTATGGCAAGAGACATTTTGAAAAGTGGAGTTGAACAGTTGTTCTAGTAATACATATCACATGCTCAGTCCATCACAAGGGACTTAGAATGGTCAGTGGTCGGAAGACCTTGAGTCAGCTTCTCAGAGACGACTGGTCCTGTATGAAGGGAGACACGTTGTTTCCCCCTGCCTGCCTAAAGCATTTTAAACAGCCTCAAACATTCTGCATTTCTTAAACAATAAACGCTGATGGTCACTATCTAGTCTTTGTCCATATAGTGTAGTAGAGGTCCAAACAAGTGGTGGGCAAGAACATAACAATTTTTTTAAAAAAAGATTTATTTTATTATTTATGTGCACCTGCAGTACCCAAAGAGACCAGAAGAGGGCATCGGATCCCTCGGAGCTGGAGTTACAGGGGGCTGTAAACTGCCTGATTTTGGGGTGGGGGGGTAGACACTGGAGATGGCTCTGGTAAATGCTCTGGTCCTTTGAAAGAGCAGGGTTGCTGAGCTATCTATCCGGCCCCATGGCTTTCAGCATTGCTACTAATGGGTTCTCACACTACCTTAATTTTTAATTTAATACTGTACTCCACTCCCACCTTATGTAGACTGATCCCTTTAGCATCTGATCCCTAAGCAAGAATGTTTCTGTTAGTTCATGTTTCCAATCTGGGCTCCCACATGTATTGACCCATACATGGTCTTTGACAAAAATGTAACCTTTCTGAACACTAGGAATATCATCTGTAAAAGGAGGGAGATATTTGTAACCAGAGGAGGGATACAGGGTTAGCGTCAACAGAAGACAACTATCGTTACAATTGGGGAAAAGTCATTCTTACTCATCTGGTGAAAACATAACCCATGCCCAATAAGATGTCTGGGAAACTGCAGCTAAACAGATCGGATTCTGGATTTCCTCTACTTTTATTTTTCAGTAAAGAATTGGAGATGCCTGAATGTCTAGAGGTATTTATGATGCAGAAGGGACCTCTGGGTGTGGCTGAAGGAATAGTTGTGCATGGGCTGCTCCCAGAGTGCTATGCGAATCCCTTCGCTGCTGTCATTCATTCCAAAGAGGGCGTCAACAGAGAAGAAACACTGAAAAAGGCTTTCCCTTTAAGGGTCCTTCTTAAAGGCCTGCAGTTCTGGATCCTGTAGGAAAGGGGAATCTCTTTGAGGAACTGACTATCAGATTGGCTTGTGGCAAGCTGTGGAGGTAGTTTCTTAGTTAGTGATTGATGTGGGAGGCCGCTCCCTGTGGGCGGTGTTACCCTTGGGCAGGTGCTCCTGGGCTTGTGAGACCGCAGGCTGAGCAAGGCCTGGGGAAGAAGCCACCATAGTCTCTACTTCAGTGGACTGTGACGCAGGGTATGTAAGCCAGATAAGGCCCTTATCCCCACAGTTGCTTTTGGTTTTGTTCTTTCTTGCAGCAGTAGAGAGCAAAGTAAGACACCTGGCAGACATGCTGGCTAACGGGGGAGCCTCAAGGAAGTTCTACAACATACGAAGTTCCTGGAGGAGGAGCTGGAGTTGTGTGGGAAGAAGGTTGGAGGGGGGCGGGGGATGAAGAAGAGGCAGGTGACTGGAGATACAGCTCAGGGGCCTGGTGCCTATGTAGCATGGGTGAAGTTCTAGGTCTAATCCTCAGGCAAAATAAAGAAAAACGGAAAAGACTTATTAGTTAGGGTCGGTGGCTTATTCCTGTAATTCTAGTATTGGGGAGAAGGAGAAGGAATTCTGCGAGTTCAAGACCAGCCTATACAACATAAGTTCCAAGGCAGCTTGGGGCTAGAGTAAGACCTTATCTGGACCCCACAGTCCCTGCAATAGAAAAGGACTGACATTATATTTGAAATCAGGGGACGACCTGCCTCTTATTACCCACTTAGGGGGTAGTCACACATTTTTAGCCACCTCTAAACAAAGGAGGAGCAGCTGAGCTAAGTGTAGATTGTGGCACTGGACAAGGCTTTAGGCTTCCCAGAAACATTTGAGACGGTAATTCTTAGAAAGGCATGGAGTGGCCAAGGCTCCGAGCCAGAGCCAGACAGCCTGGGGTGTGATCCTGCAGCTCCGTGGCTCAACACTCCTGAGTAGCTTTCTCCCCCTCTACAAGGTGACGATGATGAGAGGGGCGTCTGTCATATGAGTGGTCCTGGCGATTAGACAGATTCATTACTTAATTCATGCTTAAAATGGTAGCTTGGGACGAAGAAAGTGTGAAGAGTGTGTATCGACTTTGCAATCGTTTATTACTTCACCCACAGGAGATGGAGATGTCGTAGCCCAAGCGTACCAACTTCTTAGCCCTCCAGTTCAGAGCCGTGCTAGTTCCTAATCTCATTTATGTCACGGTCCAGAGGGGACATAGAAAGATTTGTCTTGTGACGTGTTTATGCAGTACCATTGGAAAGAGGCCTGTCCCCTCTAGTGTCCAGGCTGGAAGAGCCATGGCAGCTTGGGACTTGTCTTATTTGGTTGAGTGAGTGACTCAGTGACCTGACAGTACTGGGTGCTGAACCCAGGGCCTCACGGTAGTCACCAAGCCACATCCCCAGACCCTTTTGTACCTTCTAAGACAGGGTGTTAGTAAGTCGGCCAGGGTAGCCTTCAACTCTCTGTAGCCCCAGGCTGTCCTTTCAAGGTGCTATCTTCTTACATCAGGTTTGAAGTAACTGAAGCTACAGGTCTGCCTCATGAAGTAGCATTATGACCTTACTGGCTTTCCTATGTACGGAGAAACGGAAGAGGACTGTTCTTCGTCAGATTTCAGAGTTTCCAGCAAACAGCTCTATTAAAACAATCAGAGCCAACACTAGAGAAAAACTCAAAAGGTCCTCAACACAAATCCTAATACTAGCGAAAAGTAAGAGATGTCGTCAACACGATTTGAGTTACAATAAACAAAAATCAAACAGCGAAAGTCAAGCGCAAGAAGATGAATTACCTCGGCCTTGGAGAGCTGCCTGTCATTGTCCGTGTCTATTTGCTTAAACGTTTCAATGCTCCGTGGTCCCTTGGTCACAGCGTAAAGTTCAATCTCGAACATCAGAGTTGCATTGGGTGGAATCTTGCCTTCTGCTAAGAGTTTAACAGTTTGACTTACATAAAAGTAGCTTTCAGGTACTCGCTCTGTGGCCACATTAGTATCAGGGTTATAGACTTTACAGGAACTGCTTTCAAATCTACAGCTCTTAGACATCAAAGAGAACTAGGGCTGGTCAATTTATCCCCTTCCCCTCCACATTTTATAAAAACATTTTAGATCTTTGTTTCCCCAGTGTATTTTAAACCAAGTCAGTTCAAAGGGCTCTTCTGGACCAGAGTAAGTTTCCTGATTAAGTTAAAATAAACCAAGACTTTATTAGTATAACTTGATCATCATGTAGCAGAGATATGGTACAGAGGAGAAATGTATGAGCAGAAACATTCCACAGTTGGGCTAGTGAGAACTCAGTGGCCCTCACTGCCAAGCCTGATGACCTGAGTTCACTACCTGGGACCCACACAGTGGGAGAAGAGACTGACGCCCACAAATTATTCCCTGACTTCCACAGACCTGCTAAGGCACATGCTTCACCCCACATAAATAAATAAGTATAATTAAGATGAAAAAGAGAGGGCTGGAGAGATGGCTCAGTGGTTAAGAGCACTGACTGCTCTTCCAGAGGTCCTGAGTTCAATTCCCAGCAACCACATGGTGGCTCACAATCATCTGTAATGGGATCCGATGCCGTCTTCTGGTGTGTCTGAGGATGGCTACTACATTGTACACCTAAAAATAAAATAAATAAATGGAAGAAGAAAAAGAAGAAGAGGAAGAGGAGGAGGAAGAGGAGAGGAGGAAGAGGAGGAGGAGGAGGAGGAGGAGGAGGAGGAGGAGGAGGAGGAGGAGGAGGAGGAGGAAGAGGAGGAGGAGGAGGAGGAGGAGGAGGAGGAGGAGGAGGAGGAGGAGGAGGAGGAGGAGGAGGAGGAGGAGGAGGAGGAGGAGGAGGAGGAGGGGGAGGAGGAGGAGGAGGAGGAGGGGGAGGAGGAGGAGGAGGAGGAGGAAGAGGGGGAGGAGGAGGAGGAGGAGGGGGGAGGAGGAGGAGGAAGAGGAGGGGGAGGAAGAGGAGGGGGAGGAGGAGGAGGAAGAAGGAGGGGGAGGAGGAGGAGGAGGAGGAGGAGGAGGAGGAGGAGGAGGAGGAAAGATTTAATGCTGTTCATCAGGCCGATGCTGCTGGCAGCTTTAGTAAGACTTAAGATGGGGCTTTGTCAGCTGAGTATTCCATGGGATTGCCAAGAGGCAGTGATCAGCTGAGTGTATTTCCAGGGCCTTATGGCCATGTGATCTAGGACATGCCCACGGGTATCTGCAAAATGACTAACACTCTTTGAAATTAGCTAAGTTTGTCCATCAAAAGAAAAAGCGATTTCCTTGATAGTCAAGTAGACGATTCTTGCTAAAATACTCACACAGTCCATAAAGGAAAGGGTCGAAGTCATAGCCCCAAGCAGTGCATTGTAATTTCCAAAATCAAAACACAGAAAAAGTCTATCCACCATCATGTGCCTGTTGTCAAAGTCCTGAACTAATGTACTACAAATTACCCAGCTTTGAAGGACAGAAAAAATGACTTTGACCAAAACTAAGACAGACTCAAAACCCAAATTCCTTTTGCTGTTTTGGTGCTGGTGATGGAAGGGGGTCTGGCAGGTCACTGAGCCACCCTGAAGCCCAAACTCAAACCTCCCAGGAAAAGACCACAGATGCACAGGAAGTTCCCCAACAATTCTATTACAAAACAGAAAACGTTGCTAATTAGTTTTTTCCTGAAAAAAGATTGAAGCCCAACTAAGAGATAGATGCGCATTGCATTGGAATTATTTACACTTATAGAGGTAGATTGGAGAGGCGGGGTTAATGTAAAGAGTATATACATACCACAGAGATGGTTAATCAAAGCACTAGAAAGCCACATGCACTTTAAGACATGCAGGGGTGTTCTGGGACATGAGCCAAGGACATTTCGCCAGAGGAAAAGCTTCTTCAAGCATCACCTAAAATGAAGTTATAACTGTTATGTTTTAATAACAACTTACATTAAGCTCGCTGAGACCTGTAAAGACCAAACCAGTCAACATGCTAGCATTCCTGCCCTTGCCCTAACTGAGGAGCTGTGACAGCTGCCAGGAAGGAGAGACAGTTCTAAGGCTTTGGTTCCTGGTATCCCTGGTAGGTTGACTTTACTCCAGTGGATGGTTCCACACCCACGAGTATATGGACAACACAGATTGACGTGTGTGTGTGTGTGTGTGTGTGTGTGATGTATATATGTGTATGTGATGTATATATGTGTATGGTGATGTGTATATGTGTGTGTGTGTGATGTATATATGTGTATGTGATGTATATATGTGTATGTGATGTATATATGTGTATGGTGATGTGTATATGTGTGTGTGATGTGTGTGTGATGTGTATGTGTATGTGATGTGTATGTGTGTGTGAGTGTATGTGTGTGCGATGTGTATATGTGTGTGTGATGTGTTTGTGTGTGTGATGTGTGATGTATATATGTGTGTGTGATGTGAATATGTGTGATGTGTATGTGTGTGTGATGTGTATGTGTGTGTGATGTGTATATGTGTGTGTGATGTGTGTGTGTGTGATGTGTATATGTGTGTGTGATGTTCATATGTATGTGTGTGATGTATGTG
Organism: Rattus rattus; assembly: GCF_011064425.1. Taxonomy (NCBI): domain Eukaryota; kingdom Metazoa; phylum Chordata; class Mammalia; order Rodentia; family Muridae; genus Rattus; species Rattus rattus. The sequence continues at coordinate 54,019,582 of NC_046158.1, forward strand.
TGTGTGTACATGTATGTGACACAAAGGAGGCGAGGTGGAGAGTGAATCTGAGAAGAATTAGGGGGAGGGGTGAGTGTGAATCTGCTCAATATACATTGTGTGAATATATGAAACTCTCAATAAACATAAGAATATTTTTCAAAAGCTTACACAATCAAGAAGCTTTGCTAAATAGCTGTGGTCTACAACACAATGACTTCTAAAACCATGGAATCTAAGCTGCTGTCACAATGGTGAAACCAACAGGTGAGTAAGTAACTATGGTCCGTACACACTTCAGGCCTCAGCTTTCTTCCAAGTCAAATAAAGGTGCAAGCGAGACAGCTAGGTAGCCATTCCTAACTAAGCATAAATCAGTTTAGGTAAAGGGTAGAGTAGTCATTTGCTGGGAGATAATGGACCCAGAACTGGTACCCCCTGAAGATGGATGCGGGTGCTCTGAGGGGAAGCTGAATGTTGATGTGACAACTTGGAAATTGAGGGAAGAGACTGACAGGCAAACTTTACCTGCATCACTGAGCCTTAGCATCAACTTACGACATTTTAAAGATAGTATTGTATTTACATTACCTTCAATTCTCTTTTTTTCAGGGTCCTACACACACACACACACACACACACACACACACACACACACACACACAGCAAGGGGGATGACCTCTTAAAGACAGTCAACAGCTTTAAGGATGGTTACCTCTACAAGATATGGGGATAAAGCCAAACTCACGCCTTAGGAACCTGACTGCTACTTCTGTATTAGCGATTTCAAATAGGTGGAGTTGGCAAGAGCTTTACACAAGGTGAACAGGCAAAGGTTCTTCATGCTGCAATAGGAAGGTGCTTATCCCTGCAAGGGTGCCAACTCTCTCCCATAAAATTTCCTTGTCTTTTTTCAGATTTGCTTTTGTGAAGATTGGTATGCATGCGAGTGGCAAACAACAACAACAACAAAAAGTGAAACAATTCAACATTTCAGAGTGAGAGAAAAAGCATCTTATTATTGACCCTCAGGCTTCCTCCCTGACACTGTCACTGATGACTACAACCTTGCTACACTAGTCTGTGTAGAAATAGGTGTATAGGAAACTTCCCCTTCATGATGCAAACACTGCAGACTGTGAGTAGTGTCTGCTTTTTCCCTCGTGTTATCTGTCTGAGAGCCTGCATGGGTGCTCAGTAAATACTCAGCATAGGAATATAGCACGACACTCTATTAATATACGTGATTTCACCTCATTCTTTTCACTGGCTACATACTAATTCACTCTATGGATATCCCGTGATTTAATTTTCCTACTGACACTCAACTAGGTAGTCTCAAGTATGTTGCTACCAAAAAGAAGCTAGCAACTATGGTAGTTAATCTTGGTTGTCAACTTGACTGGATTTGGAATGACAGAGAAGCCACTGTTTACATCTAGAAGGGATTCTGTTTTTAAATAAACTTAATTGAAGTGAGAAGACCTGGCCTACATTTCTACAGTACCTTTTGGCAGCAGCCTAGAGAAAAGGAATTCTGACAAAGAAAAGTGGTTGCTTTTGGCCTGCTTGCCTTAATATTGTGCTGGCTTCATTTACCCTCACTGTTGTCTCTGCTGTCGCTGCTGTCACCATTCTTTGCTGACAGAGACTGACAGAGTCTAACTTCCAACATGAACTGAAGTCCAGTGGCTCTACAAAAGTCCTCCAGATCTTCAGGGTAAGCATGGGACAGCTGAGGCATCTAGCTTTGCAGACCAAGTAGCTTCGAGGTTCTCTCCATTGTCAGGCTACCCAGACCACATCATATAAGCCAATCAAGTAACCTCCCTCCTATCTATCTATCTATCTATCTATCTATCTATCTATCTATCTATCTATCTATCTATCCTATTCGTTCTCTTTCTCTTGAGAATCCTAACAGCAATAAATCTTCTCTTACACTTTGGTGTATGGTCCTAAAATTCAAAATTATTAAGTCAGAAGATACAATTGTACAAGGGTACAATTATGTCTGATAAACTTCTTGGTCAAATGATTTCCTTTCCCATTGACCATGTAAGAAATGGCTCATTTTCCCATGTCTTTGTCAATGTTCATGTCCTTGCTAATGGGATAAGCAGAAAATGATACCTTGTTTGTGTCCCAATTTTGCTGCAATTATGAATATAGTTAAGCATTCCCTTAGAGTTAAAGACCATTTGTGTCTTCTTAGTTTATGAACATAGTCTACTCTGGGGCTATATCATTTAACCACTGGTTAATCTGTTCATATATCTTCTTGCCCTAGGATTTAAAAGTAAGCACAACCCTGAAACTTATCTTTTCCGCATCTGAAGGATTCTCCTGAGTTGGGGTAACAGTGACCCATCATCACTCAGGGGTACCATCCTTCTATTCTAAAATTGTTCCTGACTCCCAAGTTTTATTAATTCAACCCGGTACTAGAGATCTTTACCAGAAACACTTATGTATACTAAAACCAGAAATGCCCAAGGGAGCTTATGGACCATACAGTCATTCTGAGCACTGTGTCTATGCAGAGGAAGCGATTCTGGCTGGAGGTTGGTATTCTGGTTGGTTGTCTTGTTTTCTTTAGATGTGAAAAGAAGGGTATAGGATGAATTAAATATAACAAGAATTTGGTGGACTTGTTTCTGTGATAATTTCTTCTATAGCATTTTAAAATCGTGACAAAATACACCTAATACAAAATTTACTTTCTGGACTACTTTTAAATAAGTAGAAAGTGCACTTGTGTTACTGTGCGACCTATATCCAGAAACACTGTTGTCTTGATCACTGAAACACTATGCTATTCAACACCTCTCCTTCAGTCCTATGCCTTCAGCCCCTGGAAATTGCCCTCTGCATTTGTCTGTTGGCTTGACTACTAGAGACACTTCATATAATTGCAATCCTACAGTATTGGTAATTTTTGCATCTGGAGTATTTCACTTGTGATACTCTTTAAGGTTCATCTACACTGTAGCATGAGTCGGAATTTCATTCTTTTTAAAGCCTACGTAATATTCCACTGTGTGCATATACCCATTGTTTTAATCTCTCTCCCATCTCTGGACTCTTGGGTTTCTCCCAGCTCTTGCCTCTTGTGAACTGTGCTGCTACTGTGAACATGGATATACAAATATCTCTTTGAGACTTACTTCCATTTTTTTAAGAATATACAGATTTGTTTTGAATTTCATAACTGACTTCTTTTAAAAAAAATAACTAAAAGATATATTAAAAATCTTACCATAGCCTTCTTTTCCATAAGCAAGTGAAGGAGGAATAATCACCTTTCTCTTTTCTCCAGGGCACATGTCCATCATAGCAATGTCTAGCCCCTTTATGACATGCCCAACACCAAGAACAAACCATTTGGGGTGGCCTTCATCTTGTGTCCGGCTGTAAGAAACCATACTTACTTAGTATGTAAGTAAGCTGATCTCATAAAGGAAACTTTTAAACACAGCTTAGGTATTTTGTTACTTAAAACTGGAATCTCTTTTCCCACAGTACATTCTTCAGAACTCTGTCCTTTATGAAGTGTTTGTTTGGCTTAAACTTTCCCATAAATTAGCATAGTGTATAACTGGAAGCCATTCTGATTTCCGATTTCTGATTTCTGTGGTCCTTACAAAAACTACCCAACGGTTCACTTTTTAAAATGGGTCTCCTGCTTCTAACTAGCTCAATGGCTTGAACAAAATAACTCTTTTAACTTCTCTGGGTTTGTTCCCCAAACCAAAGGGGCAGGGTGAGCTCCAAATTTCAAGAACAACTGGAAAATAGTATCCTGTCAAGTTTTTTCTTCTATATAGGAAGAATAAGGTTTCTTCTAAGTTGGAAAGGATTGCTAAGTTGGAAAGGCCTGTCTTTGGAGGGTACCAGTGCAGCTAAAGAAAGCATTCAGTCAGACTGGAGTCAGAGAGCAGAATAGATGTGAAAACCGGGGTCTCTATTAGAAAATGCCCCACGAAGTCCAGAATAAAGCATGGTAGCTTCCTTATACACTCTGTTTGGAATCAGACTTCAGCTCTGGGTAAGGAGAAAAATGTGAATATCTTTTCAAGCAGCCTCTAGATTTAGTCGTCTGTGTCCCAAGGACAGGGGTGGTGGTTAGCACTCTGCCTGACGTGGTGGATCTGCAGTCAGTTTATTGCGCTAACATTTTAAATAACTAAAAACTTTCAGGTTTTTTTTTTTTTTGGCGGGGCTGTCTTTAATCTAAATCCATGATAGCAGTTTACCATTAAAAACAAAACAAACAAAGCAAAAAAAAAAAAAAAACCAAAACCCTTAAAACAAAACAGGCTCTGGCTGCAGCTGGTGGTGGGCAAGATCTGATCTTGAACTGCACGGAGCATCTCCTACCTGCAGTAGAATTTGGAGCCGTCTTTAGCCAAGTAGCCATCGTAATGGGCATTTAGCAGGTCTCCTTTCCTGCTTGTTTTGGAGCAGTTTTCTGGACGATGCAAAACTTCTATTTTCACTTCCTCTGTGTTTTCTTCTTTGGTTTGTCCCTGAGCACCGGAACAGACCCACAGGCCAAGGAAAACTGATAATCTGAATAGGAGATTCATGTTTGCCAAAGCAGCACTCCCAGGCCCAGTGCAAGCCCCACAGCGTGTTAGCAGGCTGATGGGTCAGAATTCAGACGCGTGGCAGGCATTGTCCTACGTCACAAAGGTCCAAGGCGGGGCTATGTGAGGCTCCGCCCACTGTCGCACCAGCAAATCGCCACGGGTTGGAGTGCGTCCAGGATGCTGGGTGCCTTCGTTGACTGTACCCGGGCTAGAATAGAATAGTCTCTTCTTGCTAAGCTCGCAGGTTTCTTCTGCCTGCAGTAGTCAGACGTGCGTTTCCTGAAATAAAGTGGCATTATGGTGGTCCTTTCTAGGCATTTAGGAGATGCTGCAAAATTCTATGGCCTCCACTTGATGCCCTGATAATGCCCTCCCCAACACTGCCTCTGCTAAGGGATTGCTTGGATGGCTTGGTTTTAAATTTTTAAATGATACATTGAACCATTTGACTAGAAAAAAAAGATACATAACTGAAGGACCTTAATGCAGTATTTTAAAAATATTAAAAAGTTGGGCCAAGAAATTGATACGAAATGCAAACAGGTCACGGTGGGATGTTCTAGTCATAATATAGCCAGTTTTTCTAGGCACAGAAGGCTTCTAAGGCTCCCAGGGATTTGACAGGCACAGTGAATGCAGACGTTCTTGGAAGAATGGGTTCTTGACAAGATAGGTTGGCTGCTCTTATTTGTGGGGAGTCCTTGAAGGGTCTTTTTTGGGGGAGATGTGGGTCGGGGTACTGCATAAAAAGGACTCCAGGCTGTCTCTGACACATGCAGCCAGGCGAGCCCCAGGGCACACAGTGGAGTGTCTCTAGGGCTCCTCCAGCAGCAGATGCCTGGCATTGCAGAAGCTAGCTTGCGTTTCTGTCCCCCACCTCCTGGGGCCGCCCTTAGGTGAAGGCCTTTAGCAGAGAAAAAAAATTTTCCCCATGAGAATTTATTCACATCAGACAGGAAATCTGACTATTGAACGTTTTGTTCCAATCTCACGCACGGTTGGCTAATAAACATCAGAGACTAGTCTTGAAACATCCCCTTCTTTTAATACGAAAACCTTTCAAACGGTACAAAACTTGAATTTTACAGGAAATGCCACAGTTGAACTATCATTAATGAACGGTATGTGACTTGCTGAATGAACATTCATCTACTCACCAATCCACCAAGTGGATTACCCTGTTCGGTCAGCCTTCCCGGAAGGACAGGTCAGGAATTTCACTACCTCAATACTGACTCCGCTTCTGCAGATTGTTTGAAATTTGCAAAACTTTCTAAATCTAAAAATTCTCAAGTGTGTAAAGGCTCTTCCCCCAAGTGAGATTTAAAAAAAAAAAAAAACAACTAAGAGAAATTCTTTTTATTTATAAACAAAAACAAAAATAGAACGTATGGTTCCTTCTTAACCTTTTTCTTTCTTTCTTAGTGTGTGTGTGTGTGTGTGTGTGTGTGTGTGTGTGTGTGTGTGTGTGTGTGTGTGTGTGTGTAGGGTTTCACAATGTAGCCCTATCTGGCCTGGAATTCACTCTGTAAACTAGACAGGCTGGGAACTAACAGAACTCAGAGAGATCTGCCTGCCTCTGCTTCCTGAATGCTGGAATTAAAGGCGTACATCATGATGTATGACATTTAAAGAAAAATGAAGAGGGGCCGGGGACTTAGCTCAGTGGTAGAGGGCTTACCTAGGAAGCGCAAGGCCCTGGGTTCAGTCCCCAGCTCAAAAAAGAACCAAAAAAAAAAAAAAAAAAAAAAAAATTGTGTATGTTTGTGTGAGTGTGTTTTTGTGTGTGTGAGGGGGATGCTAGTGACATGGCCCAAGTGTAAAGGATGTTCTCTTGCATACCTATCTTAACAGAAGGATGTAGCCCAGGCTGGCCTTTTGTCCTTCCTGCCTCAGCCTCTAGAGTATTGGGGATTACCAGGCCTTGCCACGACTCCAGCTTTTCCTAGGAGGGAACTTCCTATTTTCCCGGAGTGTGAGCACTGGAAGCTCCAATAAATGGGCAACCCTCGATTTTATCCAGGCAGGATGCCCCCGGAGTTCGTCTGCTGGGGACCAGAGAGGATGCCAGGCAGCTGGGGAGCGGGGGACAGCGGAGCCGCCCCACGAGGGCGCGCAGCGCAGCCTCGGGCACGCGGCCGTCCCGCAGCCCCGCCGCCGGGGAGGGGTTTCGCGGGCCGAGCCGGCCCCTTTCATCCAGGAAGTGAAAGCGACGTCGGGGTCAATGAAAACAAGCCGGGAGCCCGGGGGGAAGGAAGGCGGGCGTGCAGGAGGGCAGCGCCGGGCCTCGTGGAGCGGCGACGGAGCGGGAGGACGGCGGGCGCTGGGGTCGCCCCGGGGGTCGCCGCGCCGTTCCCGCTGGGGATGTCCGCGCCTCGCGGCCTCCGAGCAGCATGGGGCGCCCGCCGGCCGGGCCTCTGAGGGCCGCCGGGTCGGGGCGGAGGGCTGCGGGCCCGCGCCTCCGCAGCAGCGCGGCCGGCGCCGGGCCAGGAGGATGCGCGGCGCCGGGCTCTGAAGCATGGAGGGGGTTCTGTACAAGTGGACCAACTATCTCACAGGTACGGGGCGGGCGGCGGGGGGCTGCGGGCAGCCTGGCCCTGGGGCACCCCCTGTCAAGCCGCGACACTCTCAGTTCCACGCTCGATTCCCCCCTCACACTGCCCTAGTGGGGCCCGTTCCGGGAGGCTTCGACAGCGAGTTCGAGGCTGCGCACCATCCCGAGGATGGGACAGCACCAAAAAGCTCCGCTGCCCCTTGTGCTAAAGAAACAGTATCCAGTCACCCTCTTTCATCCACTGTTTCCTCTTTCATCCACGCTATATGGACAGCATTTTGTTAAGTGTGTTGTGTGTGTGTGTGTGTGTGTGTGTGTTCATTTACTTTTAAGATTTTTTTTTAATATTCCTTTACATTTTCTTACCACAGGTTTGAAACTCCACTTGTTGAGGCTGGCAGAACTCATCAAGTGTGCTTTTGGAAGCTATCCTCAGAGAAGGTTCTTAGGGATTGGTGGTTTTCAGTGAGGTCTGGGAAATTGTGAGGCATATTGGAAGAAAACCCATTTTCAACACCACGGGAATTCGAGTCATTCCGAGAGAGAAATAGTTGGAAGTACAGCACAGGAAGAGCAGGCAGGTTTCCCTGGTGAGGTAGTTAGAAGAAAGCTGTTTGTGTAGAGATGGGATCAGCAGCAGGGAACTGTCCCTGCCTGTGAAAGTCTGGCTTTTAAAACGCACCTTAAATCCATTCTCTGTGATCTCTGCTAGAACCAACACCAAAGGCAGGTGCTGTACTCTTTCAGGATCCAAGTTGGTCAAGGCCTGGGTGGTTAGGTATTTTGTCCCAGAGGTAATTTCCAACTTCCTGTGATCTCACCGAACTGGAGAAAAACTGACCACTTGAGGGGAAATTTGGGCATTTGTCAGATACTTAGTTACAAAAAATGCGCAATCGCCGCCCTGCTGCCTACTTACTCTGCACAGAGTATGGAGCCCCGCAGTCAGTCTACGCTGCACTCAACTAGTGTCTGCCTATCGTGTGGGGGTCTGCCGGTAAACCCTGTTAGGACTAAATGCTTGGTTGTATCTGGCTACAGCCAGATTTACGGTGGCACGTGGCTTAATATTTATAATACATCAATGTTTTCCGCTCAAATGAAAAACCAAGCGATCATGTACATGACACATTTTTCTGGGGAGCAGCGAGACACCAGGCAGACACTTTTGCTAAGCGTTTTTCATTTGGGCTGTTGTGGGCACAGGTTGCTGGTTGAGGCGCGGTATTAACTTTGTTGTCTATATCCTTTAAGCAAATGTTTTTGAGTACTCGTCTTTGGAGGTAATGGGGGAGGAATATTTTTAGCAGGGCCCAGAGCGATGGGCAGTTACAGCCATGAGTCATAATTGAAGGGGAAATTGCTCTTGGGGTGAAATGTTCTTGTGGGAGGTGTCTTCATAGCCTGTGGTACGTGCTGCGGCTTTAGTGTTTTTTTTTTTTTTATGATGTGTTTCAGTTTAAGCGAAGCCTTTTCTTTGGAGCAATTCCATTTTTTTTTTTTTAGATGTGAAGTTGTCTCCGTGGAATGTTCATTTATTAATTTTAGTATCTCAGGTCAGGAGGATGACCAGCTGCTAGTACTAATTGGTCTTTAAGGAACCTTCCGGTGTCATGACAGTGTTCTGACTTTTTTTTTTTTAATTTTAATATGTGTTTTCATACCATCTAATAGCTTGAGAAAAGTGCTTGTTAAAGTAGAAATTGAAACAGGGGATGGTCCTTTTCAACAGAAGGAATTGCCGGCCCTTTTACTGTATCTTGTAGCCAGTTACTATAAATGTGTGAACCAACTAGGGAAAGCCAGGTTAGATAATTCTTCAAAAAGGTGTGGAGAGGGGTTGGGGATTTAGCTCAGCAGAAGAGCGCTTGCCTAACAAGTGCAAGACCCTGGGTTCGGTCTCCAGCTCCAGAAAAAAAAAAAAAAAGGTGTGGAGAGATAATCAACAGGCTTGATTAGATGAGTGTACTCAGCCATGTTTCTGGATCACTTTGCTCACGGTTGAAGCACTGTTGCGTCATACTATGACAGTGATGCCACTAACTGACGGAAGACTATATTCCCACTACCCACTCCTCATTATTTGTTTACCACGGTGAATTAGTATTTGGAAAAATACTACACTTAAAAATTATTATATTGTTATTTCCTTGCACATGCTAAGAACATGCATGTGCTGCCTCTATGGTCTTTTTTTTTTTTTTTAGTTTTTCTAGGCTTTCACACAGGAGTGCTCTATTACTTCTGCCCCACCCTTTCCTCACTCCTTGACACTTCTGTGTTTTTTGTGTGAATGCATGGGTGTCCCTGGGGCCGGAGTTACAGGTAGTTGCGAACTGCCTACCTGATGTGGGTGCTGGGTACTGAACTTGGATCCTCTGGAAAAGCATCGTGAGCTCTCGACAGCCTAGCCGAGTTTCTAGCCTGGAGAGATTCTATTTTAAAGCAGTGTGCTAGGGCATCGTCATGAAGTGAGGAACAAGGTAAAGTGCAGACACCCAAAGAACTTTTCCTCTAATTTTGCCACCCTCCCTTGGGAATGCAGTATTTGTAGAAATGAATTTTCCTGGTGCTTGAAGTTTGCTTGCTTTATTTTTCTGAGCTGATGGGAATATCCCGCCCTTGTGTTCTTAAGCAAGGTATAGAATAGAAAGTAAAATTTCACCTTCCTTTCTGACTCAGTGTCTTGTTGCTGAGATAAAGTGCTCTGACAGAGCAGCTTCCGGAAGAGGGCTTTATTTGGCTGTCAGTTCAGGTTATAGTTCATCCTTACTGGGAAATCACAGTGACAAATGCCTTACGTCATGTCCCAAGTCAAAAAGGAGCAACAAGTGACTGCTACTGCACACTCTGTCTCCATTTTACCATACAGTATCCCTTACCAGGAGTAATCCTGCACACAGTTAAGAAGGGTCTTTATACTTCAATTAATGTCATCAATATAGCCTGCCTGAAGACCACTTGGAAGATTTTTGTCAGTTTGACAACACTAACTATAACAGCATTGCCATTTCAAAAGTGTTGGTAAGCCCTAAGTAAAAAATTTTTTAAAGATTTTATTTATTTTATGTACATGAGTATGCTGTCACTGTCCTCAGACACACCAGAAGAGGGCCTTAGATCTCATTACAGATGGTTGTGAGCTACCATGTGGTTGCTGGGAATTGAAGTCAGGCTCTCTGGAAGAGCAGTCAGTGCTCTTAACCATGGAGCTGTCTCTCCAGCCTGGATCCTAAAAGCCTTGTGTCAGTTTATAGGATGAGGTACTGTCTTGGTCCTGTCTGATTCAGGGAAATGTTGAACTGGTGAATTGTTTCACAGCTGATGGTCAGAGTGTTTTAATGGTGGTGAGTTTCACGCTTACACAGTGTTGTGGCTTAATAGCAATGGGAAGGATAACAGAAGTCACACTGCTCCCAGCACGACCACTATGTTGTCAGTTGATGAACTGCTATCTGTTAGTAGCACGTCTGATAAGATTCCCGGGAACACGAGTTTGGCTGGCAAGAGGAGTGCCAGGCCAGCGTTGAGAATAGCCATCACTCTCAGTTACAGGCTTTGCCTTTCCCACCAAGTCTGATAATGGGTTTATGCTTTCATTGCTAAGGAAATGTCAATGAGATGAATGGCTGAAGTTAATATCATTTCTGCCTTAGCTATGTAGCCCACAGAAGGGAAGGAGGGTGGGTGGGATCTTGCTCTTTCTATAGGTTGTCATATTTGCATAAACATCCGGATCTCTAGTTTTCCCTGTGTCCAAGGACATTTGCTTAAAGGCAGCATCTTCTATCAGAAGAGGGAGGGCACATCACACTTGAGAGGTGGCCAACTTGTTCAGTCACCTATTTTGGAGAAAGAACTTTAAAGACTTGTTGGGATGAGAACATTTACTCTAGTTTAGCCACCAAGAGTGGTAACAGAACTGGGACAAACCCTGTTTCCTCTCTCTTTTCTGTGTTTCCTGTATGTCTTTTTCCATGATGAGATGAGGAGGTGAAATACTCCCAAACCCAAAGGATTTAAATGATGAAGGGACACTCACAAGCGGAAGACGCTGAGCCTGACTTCGTGATAGGGCCCAATCAGAAGCAAACCAGTCCATAAAGGGACCTTTAGGTGACAGGAATAGCTGCCCATGAACTTCATGTTTAGATTTGGGCCTCATTTTCCATATATCTCATATGCACACACAAATCCAAAGTCTGACGTGGGAAACACTGCTGCTTCCCGACATTTTGGAAAAGAAATGCTAATTCTACATTATGATCTGTTCTCATGATGGGTAGTGGTTATGCTGTGCTTAGGTGGAGATGCGGTTATGGTCTTTTAGGTTGTTTAAAGAGAAAGTTGTGAGCCTGAACAAAAAAGTTCTTTCTTATCTATGTAGAGACCACAGGACATTTTGTTACAAAGGTTGAAAAATTTCATTGTGTGTAAGTTACTGGAAGCCCAGAATTAGTGTGGCATCGTTGAAATCAGTTTCCTTTGTGGTAAGAATAATTCATCCACCTGTCTTGGTTTCTGGTCTCTCTAGGTTGGCAGCCTCGATGGTTCGTTCTGGATAATGGAATCCTGTCCTACTATGACTCACAGGACGATGTCTGCAAAGGGAGCAAAGGGAGTATAAAGATGGCGGTCTGTGAGATTAAAGGTAAGGGAGCAGGGGGCTGTGTTGCCTGCTCCAAATGAGGAAATAAGTGTTTCTAGTCATCCAGAGATTTCAGATCCTCTCTTTAAGTAATCAGGGGTGGCATGTAGCATTATTGAATGCAGGTTCATACTCCCCCTTTGTAAATGTCTCCTACATTGAAACGTCAGATGCCTTTTCTGGTTTGACTTGGTAGAAAATTTCTGTGGCATCTAGATACGTCCCTCCTCACTCTCAGGGAAAGATCCGGAAGGCCGAAGCTGAGCTCTGAAGATGAAGCAGGCTATCTCTTCGGGGTTCTGATAAAGTGAGAGTAGGAGTTAAAAGCTTGCTGACTGGAGTTGAGCAGCCAAGAGTATAGAGATGGGAGTAGTAGGTCACGGTATGATTTTCATGGCGATTCACCTCACAGACCATAGCTGCACTTGGCGTGTGTCGGAGTGTGTGGGTGAAGGCAGAAGGAAGTCAGATAAGATGATAATGAGGACATTTAAATTCTTCAAGGAGGACTGAAAGGTCCACAGCACAGGGGAGGGAATGTTCAGTCCCCTCTAGGCCTGTCTGTGTCCCCTCACAGCTTGAATACTTTAATCCTGCATGAGGCCATGCTCAGAGCTTTCAGATAGCCAGAGTCCTGTGCTTACTGAGTGTAATGCAGTGAGCTACATTTTCCAGGACTGGATCGCTACTTTGGCACTTTTATGGTAATTCTAAGTAAGATTAGCCAAGGAGGAAGAAACATTTTTTTATTCTTTTTTTTTTCTTTCTTCCTTTTTTTTAATTTTATTTTTCTTGGATATTTTATGTATTTACATTTCAAACGTTATTCCCCTTTCCCCCATTCCCCTGCTTCTATGAGGATGCTCCCACTCCCCCCGACCCATTCCCACCTCAGTGCCCTGGCATTCCCCTACACTGAGGAAACTGAGTCTTCACAGGACCAAAGGCTTCTCCTATTGATGCCAGACAATGCCATCCTCTGCTACATATGCAGCTGGAGCCATGGGTCCCTCCGTGTGTACTCTTTGATTGGTGGTTTAGTCCCTGGGAGCTCTGAGGGGTCTGGTTGGTTGATATTGTGGTTTTTCCTATGGGGTTACAAACCCCTTCAGCTCCTTCAGTCTTTTCTCTAACCGCTCCATTGGGGTTCCCTTGTTCAGTCCAATGGTTAGCTGTAAGCATCCTCATCTGTATCGGTAGGGCTCTGGCAGAGCCTCTGAGGAGACAGCCATATCAGGCTCCTGTCAGTAAGCACTTCCTGGCATCAGCAATAGTCACTGGGTTTAGTGGCTGCATATGGGATTTTTTTGTTGTTGCTGCTGTTGTGTTTTTGTTGTTTTATGCTTTGGATTTATTTATTTATTTTATGTACATTGTTGCTCTCTTCAGACACATACCAGAAGAGTGCAAAGAGGGCATGGGATCCCATGTGGTTGCTGGGAATTGAACTCAGGACCTTTGCAAAAGCAGTCAGTGCTCTTAACCGCTGAGCCATCTCTCCAGCCCTGGATTCATATTCTTTAGCCATAGTTCTTCCCCTTTATCTTTATCTTAGATGCACTAGGAGTATGGCCCTCCCTCCCACCTCGTTTCTCCTTCTTTCTCCACGTTCTCCTTCTCTTCCCTCTCTTCATCCTTCTTTCTTTTTCTTTTTTTTTAAAGACAGGGTCTCTGTGGATAATCATCACACAGATAGGGTTGATCACCTGTCTAGGGAGATTTTTCCAAAGAGCACATGCTTGCTGAGTGTGTGGTGTGTGTGTGCACACACATATGGTCCCTGGTCGCTTTTTAATGAAGAGTTGGTACTGTTCTAATAGAAGACTGTCATGGCTATGAAAGCTGTGGAAATAGATCAGTTCAGGGGAATTTTCTTGTATGTTCCCTGAATGTACGGAACATTGTTTTGCTCTTTATTTATCATAGGCTAAAGCATTTACCAGTAAGTGTTAGTTTGCTATGTGCTCATCGCTGGGTCTGCGTAGCTCATTTTCAGCCGCACCGCGTCACCCATAAACGTTTCAGAAGTGCTGCTTTGTAAGTAGCTTACGGACCAGTGTAGAGCGGGTTTCAAAAGCACATTCAGAGAACTTCCATTCCGCTCTAATAAGTGGTTAAGGAAAAAGAAAACACTGGTTTGTGTTTGTTTGTTTGTTTGTTTGTTTATGTATTTGTTTATTTTTTCTTTTCTGGGTGGTTCTTGGAACTAGGTCTATGGTCTTACACATGCTAGGCAACCCTTGTTAGCTCAGTTTAGTAGAGTCTGTACTTACCCCAGAGATTTCTTAATAATTTTTAACTCTTCAGCCTTCCCACCTGCCCCATGGCTGTACGCTCCCTTTGTATTGTTGTTTGGGGTGGGGTGGGCTTAGTCTCTCCATTACTGTAATACCCCATGTCTGCAGTAATGGACGGAGCAAAGTGTGCCATGCACGTGAGCAGAGCGTCAGGAGCACATTTGCCAGGGCTGAGGGTGTGGCTCAGTGACGGCCGCTTACTTCTTGCTTGTCCTCTTCTTTAAATGTCCCCTTTCAGATCGTCTCCTTGTTTTTCTGAACTTGGCTGTCTTCTATTTGGATTTATAGCCATGCTTTGTGTAACGTAATGAGTTTGCAAATATGTCTAGAATGAGTACAAGTGAGTCACCTATTTTACCGTCAGCAGCTGGCATTGTTTTGGGGCCACTGCTACCCTGAGTGTTAGGGAGAAGGTGGTTTTCATGGTGCCTCTGGGGCTTCTTAGTAGCCCTGATTGTTCTGTTGAGTCTTGGTTTGCTTTAGGTATATGAAGCAATCTAGTGACATGTGACAGGACCCCTCCAAATGCTTTGAGTCTGTAACTGTGTCTTCTCTGTATTGTCACAGTCCATTCAGCAGACAACACAAGAATGGAATTAATCATTCCAGGAGAGCAGCATTTCTACATGAAGGCAGTAAATGCCGCCGAGAGGCAGAGGTGGCTGGTTGCCCTTGGGAGCTCCAAAGCGTGTTTGACCGACACAAGGACCGCAAAAGAAAAAGGTGAGTACACGTTTCTTGTAATAACTGCTCTCTAAGCCTAAGTGGGCCTGGCCTCTTGCAGTAATCAGAAGGAAGTTAGTAATGTGGGATGCTTAGAATCCTGCATAGTGGGATACTTTGTAACATAGTGGGATACTTTGTAAACATAGTGGGATACTTTGTAAAGAACATGAAGGTCTAAGCTTAGGGAGATCAGTTGGCAAAGCAGTGCATAGATTAGATGATGCATTATGATGCAGTGAAGAGAAGTTTAATGGCATGGGAAACTCTCTAAAGTTAACAGATCATTGACGAAGCAGGAGGACAAGGACCTGAGTTCAATCCCCAGCACTGGTACATACTTAGAATCCCATCCCTGAAGAGCCGGAGACAGGAGGATCCCTGGGGCTCTCACAGTCACTAGCTTCAGTTGTGAACTCCAGGCTAGTGAGAGATCCCATCTCAAAAGAGGGGGGCATTGTTCCAGAGGCTGACACTTGTGGGTGACCTTTGGGCACATGTATGTATACAAAGAATTTTAAAAAATTAAAAACAATCTCAAATTAACTTAGTAAAAACTACTAAGTTGTAATATTAGAAAATGCAGGAGTTTATGGTGATATTCAGCTATATCAAAGAAAAATTATTGATAAGTATGGACAGGATTAGGATAAGAAGTAACTAAAAGATAGGAACAATCCAAATATCCAGAACTACCTGAAGGAATAAACAGATGTGGTACTTGTAGAGTGAAATATTATTTCTCCTTAAAAAGGAAGAGAATTCTGGCATGTACTGTAACATAACTTTAAAGACGTAGTCTTGGGCTGGAGAGATGGCTCAGCAGTTGAGAGCACTGACTGCTCTTGCAGAGGTCCTGAGTTCAAATCCCAGCAACCATCTGTAACGGTATCTGATGCCCTCTTCTGGTGTGTCTGAAGACAGCTATAGTGTACTCACATACATAAAATAAATCTTAAAAAAAAAAAAAAAAAAGATATAGTCTTAGTGAGGTAGGCCTTTCACAAAAAGAGAGACACTGATTGTACTCATTTCGAATACCAAGAATAGTAATATTTATATAGATAAGGAAAATGGATCTGAGTGGGGATGAAACCAATTAGGAGTTTGAGGCAGGAGGATTTTGAGTTGGAGTCTAGTTGGGGCTACATAATGAGATTGTCTAAATAACTAAAATAGAAAAAGAAAGCAAATAGAACAGTGGTGGTAGCACCTTCATAGAGGTGCCAAGGGCCCTCCTCATCTTGGGGAGGGGTTCTGAGAGAAGGGATGTCTGGGAGCAGGGAAACAAATGACTCAAGGGCAAGACAGCCTATGTTCTGCTCGAGATAGCTCTTGACATAGCACTCTCAGGAGACAGTTTCCTGCTCAAGACAGCTCTCTCATTCTAGAAAAAAGTCCTATATGCTCTCTGGGTAGATCATGGGTTTTCTGATCAAAGAAGCTACTAGGAAAAAATTCTTGAATTTTCCTGACCAAGTCAGGAATTCTGTTGGAAAAATTCTAAAAGTAATTCTTGGGGTTTTCCCATCAAAATCAGAGAGACAGCAAAAATTCTAAAAGAGATGTGTTAGCTCTCCAAGCAATTTTTGGGATTTCCAAGCAAGGTCAGAAATCTTGTTAGAAAACATTCTAAAAGAGTTGTGTTCGTTCTCCATGGAATTTCTGACTACAGTAAAAAAAAAAAATCTTATTAGAAAAAAAGTGTAAGAGCTGTGTTTGCTCTCCAGAGATCTCCAGATAACCCAGTTCCCACTAGAAAAAAATTGTAAAAAAAAAAGAGCTGCATTGCTCTGTTAGTTCATCATGCAGACCAGAAGCCCAGTCTTTTATTTACATATCAATTCAGTCATTTATTCCAGATTTCCTCTTGACCATCCCATGAATCAGCATTCCATGTTTAGCCCCCTGACTCTTAGGAAAAGGACAGCAAGTACATTGTTTTTTAAAGATTTATTTATTTAATGTATATGAGTACACAGTCACTGTCTTCAGACACAAGAGGGCATCGGATCCCATTGCAGATGGTTGTGAGCCACCATGTGGTTGCTGGGAATTGAACTCAGGACCTTTGGATGAGCAGTCAGTGCTCTTAACCACTGAGCCATCTCTCCAGCCCCATTTTTTCTTTTTTAACATTGTGAAAGAATTGAGAGATGTGCCCTTGTTAAAGTACAGAAACTAAGGTAGCTGGTGGGACCCTGCCCTGAAATTACCATTCCTACCAGGCCTGGGCCTAGACCTAATCTTCCTTTGTCCTAGGCTGACCTTGAACTCAGGAATCTACCTTTGTAAGCGTAAACAGAAAAACTCAGCCGGGTGGGGTCATGCCCTGTGATCACCACTCCCTAAATCGATCTCTTGATCTCCTTCCTTCGTATCTTTCTGACAAGCTGACTCACAGTGTGGCTGCCTCTGCTTCTTTAGATCTGTGAAGCTCTTATACAATTCATACTGAGTCCTTATATTTTGCATAGTTGAGAAATTATATTTTTTGAATTCAGGTTTTCAGAGTTCTTTTCCACAGCCTTAGGGGCCATCTTAAAGGTCTCAGTGTTTTGTAGTTTTTGCTAAGGGCAACAATTGATTTATGTTAGATATGCAGAGTGCTTGTTGCTTTGCTGTTTTCTGCCAGGCAGCGGCAGCCCTAGCCTGGCCTAGTGACTTTGGAAAGACCAACATCTACTTTTACTATGTAGCTGCTGTTTTTCTTCCTCCACAGTTTTTATTTCTGCTTTATAAGAAAGTGGGCCATAAATGGGAGTGATGATGGCTAGCTAGGTAGTATGTCTAGAGTCACTAAGGTGAAGAAATTTTAAATACTGCATTAAACATTCTGGGAACAGGAAAACGTGAAAATGGAAGTGAAAGGAAGAGAATTAGTAAGTGTCAATGTACAGTCGCTTTTCTTACCTAAAACTAGCAACTTCTGCATGCGAAAATATACAATGAAGAGAACTGGAGGGGGACTTATACCTGGAGAAGCATTTGTTATGTAGGTGGATAAAATACTGTTTCTAATGTTAGAACTTTTACAGATTATCAACTTACGTGTTAAAAGAAAAACTCATATCAGAGCCAGAGAAGAATGTCTGAGCAAAAGAAAAATGCTCATGCACGAAGTAGAAATGCGGGTTTTACATGGAAGAAAGCAAGTCTTAGAGCAGAATGGCTCTGTATTAAAACACTCAGTGGTCAGGCTAGCAAGCTGTCTCCATGAGGAGAGGTGCTTGTGTACAGGCCTGGAGACTTGAATGCGATTTCTGGGTCTCACAAGGGGGGCAGGAGAAGAAGCAACTTCTGAGATGTCTTCTGCCCTCTCCATGTGTCTTGGCACATGCATGTGTACTTGCACACATGCACGCATGCAATGTTCTCTCTTCCTCCTCTTCCCCACTCCAGCTATGTCTGTCTGTCTGTCTGTCTGTCTGTCTGTCTGTCTCTCTCTCGTGTGTGTGTGTGTTTGTGTACACATACATGTGGAGGTTTGTTGGAAGTCAGTCTCTCTCCACCTTACTTTCCTATCAGTCTTAGGCTGAACCTGAGCTCAGTGGTACGTGTACACTAGCTGGTCAGCAAGCTCTGAGGGGCCTTCTCTTTCCTGGCTCAATGATAGATATCCACTAACTGACCAGCAAGCACCTGGGGTCCTCCTGTCTTCACCTCCCAGGGCTAGGATTACATAGAACCACTGGGTCCAACATTTTTAATCTGATGATCCAACCCAGGTCCTCATATTTATGCAACAAGCATTTCGTTGACTGAGCCATTCCATTGGCCTCTGCTGCTTGCTTTTAAAATTTTAAATTGTATTGCCAAAGACTGTGGAAATGATCTGGTTTGATATTTATGTGTTTCTTCTAGAAATAAGTGAGACCAGTGAATCTCTGAAAACCAAAATGTCTGAGCTTCGCCTCTACTGTGACCTCCTAATGCAGCAGGTTCATACAATCCAGGAGTTTGTTCACCATGATGAGGATCATTCATCGCCCAGTGTAGAGGTACTGCTTTAGCCACTCCCTCGAATGACAAAAACATTACCATGGACTTGCTATGGCCTGACAATTTAACAGTGAATAGTTAGCCATTTGACTCCGTGTGGGTCGTGTGTGTGCTGAACCCGCCCAAGAGTTCTGGATTCACGCATGAAAGACACACACACACACACACACACACACACACACACACACACACACACACACACAAACACCCACACAAACACACACACACCACCCCCCCACACACATACACACAAACACCCACACACCCCACACACACACATACACACAAACACCCACACACCCACACCAGCTAATTCTGATATATTTTGACTAGCTCAATGGCTAGACACTTCTAAAACTTCCTGGGGCTAGCACATGCTCTCCTCTGGTACTCCTGGCTTAATAATACCTTCTAAATCTATATTTTATCTTTGTTGCTGTGTTATCTTCTGGGCAGCCTCCCCATAGGGCCACATTCCCTTTCTTCCTACACTGTTGGATGATTTCTGTCCTGCAGCTCTTAAATCTGATCTCTCTTCCTCGAATCATGGCAGTCATCTTCCCCTCTCTCCCTCTGTCCCTTGCCCGCTTAATCTAAAAGCCCTGCTTCTGTCTCCCTGCCCAGCCACTGGCTGTACAGCAGTTCTTTATTACCAATCAAAGCCAGCTCGGGGCAGGGACCCTTAGCATCTGGAAGTATGGTTTTTGGGAGCTGAGTTAAGACAAAGCTTTAGAACCAATTCCCAACACTATGGTGCTTTCTGAATTCTGTCTCTGCTAGAGGCAAGCATTGAAGCAGTTCATTTCTTCAGGGAGTCAAGGGCTACCTTTGCAGCCACTCAGTAGTTTGGAGACTGGGCTCGAAAAGAAGCATTCCGGCTGTGTCCTCTGGGCCAGTTGCAGGAGTACAGTAGACAACTGCTGGCTTTGATTTGTTTTGTTTCCTTCTTAGTGATAAGCTTTAATTAATGTTCTCAGTTGATTCTCAGGTTGTGCCTGATTACATGGTTGAGTCTGAGTCAGGCTTTCTGTGTTATTTTTTTCAGAACATGAATGAAGCCTCTTCCTTGCTTAGTGCCACCTGTAATACATTCATCACAACCCTTGAGGAATGTGTGAGGATAGCGAACGCCAAGTTTAAACCTGAGATGTTTCAGCTGCCTCATCCGGATCCCCTGGTCTCTCCTGTGTCGCCTTCTCCTGTTCAGATGGTTGGAACTTTTTTTTTTCCTTCTAGCAATATAAATATATTTACATTAAATTAAAAGGTGTGTGTGTGTGTGTGTGTGTATAAAGAATTCAGTGTCAGGTGTGTTCTTCTGTTGTTCTGTTTATCTTATTTTTGAGACAGTCTCTCTGGGAACCTGGAGCTCATCAGTCGTCTAGACTGAGTTCTGAGCACCAGCGTGCCTTCCCTGTGTACGGTTGCTGATGCACACCACCGTGCCTGGCTGTATTTGAGTGCCGACAATCTGAACTGAGAGTGGCAGGCACTTTTACCCACAGGCCGCAATCTCTGCCTCTCTTCTATCGATAGTTTTCTTTGTAAGATTGGAAATGGGGAGTGGGGAGGAAGCAGTCTGAATTCAGCTTTTGTCTGTGCTGGTAATGGGTCCTCGCATGCAGCTGAGTCGCTCAGCACCTGGGAGAGTGAATTCCTTGGTTTCTCCACCTTGAAGGAGCTGAGAGGAGCCTGCCCAGCTCCTCTACAGCCATTCGCCTGAAAGCTTTGTCACGGGGTGATGTTTTATTCTCGAGGGGCGCTATTAAGCAAAGCTTGAAACTTGCAGTGAGAGCAGTGTTCTGCAGTCAGCATTTGGGTTTCGATTCTCTGAGTAGGCAAGTTAGTTCCTCTGGTCCTGCAAATGTCTTCTGTGTCAGAAGGTCACTGCAGACTGTCTGAGCCACTTACTGGTGGGTGCAGAACGTTAGTTTCTTGATTACTCTGCACACCAAGAACTCTTTGCCGGGGGTGGTGAACTCATTGTGCTTTTCCTGCTATTAAGTGTGCTCTGGCGTGCTCTGGGGAGCGTGTGGTGAGATGAGGTTTGGTAGCACTGTGTTGTCTCTGTAGAAGTGCTGTTAGGAGCCCCTTCATGGACGAGGAATGCACCTGGCTATGTTTTAGCAATCACTGATGGTGACTGTGAGGGAGCGGGGCCCAGCTCACTCCTGTTACCCACCCCAGCAAGCTCAGTAATGGAGAAGGAATAAAGGTCATTGCTCACATTGAGAATCTTGCCTTCATCAGCGAATGTTAGGCTAACCGCGTACATGAAAGTAAGCATTTTGGTCAGACGAACAGGGGAAGTTTCAGTTGATTTAGTGACGGTTTTCTCTTGTGCAGAGCATCTTGTTTGGAGCGGAAGTGTCAGATCCCCTGGGATCTGGGTTACAGGTGGTTGTGAGCTACTTAGTGTGCATTCTGGGCTGCAAGCGCAGGCCCCGCCTGCTGTCAGCACTAGCATTCACACTGCTGAGCTGTCTCCTCTGCCCCTCAGAGGGAGCAGCTCTGAGGGAAGTGACTGTGAAGTATCCAGGTTCAATCCCCAGGACACACATGGCAGCTGACAGCTGTCTGTAACTCCTGTTTCAGGGGATCCAATACCCTCATACAGACATACATGCAGGCAAAACACTCTACCTAAAAAATAAAGGGCTGTTCCAGTCCGCCTGCATCTTCAAGCCTGTCCTTACCAGTCGTTGGACTAGAGCTGTCTGTTACCGCTGTAACTGGGGACCTTGTCAGCTGGCAGCCAAGGTCACAAATATAGATGTTAGCTGTGGGCCCATGTGTATAAAACACGCTAAACCTTTACCATTATAGCTTCCCTGTCACCTTGTTAAACTGAACTAATCTGTTTTATTCCTGCTACCCTTTATTTTTTGGTGGGCCAGTTGGTTCTTCTAAATGATGTTCTGTGACCACCATAGTTGTGGCATGTTCTGCTTAGACTTGGGTTTTGTTTGGTTATTTTTCCAGCATCATGTTATTTTACATTTTTAGCTTTAAAGGATTGGGCATCAGGCCTGTGTATATGGTGGGCAGTTGCCCACTAAGTTTGCATCCTTGTTTAGATAAACACTTTAGGACCCTACCTGAGGCTTAGGCTCTTGAGTTCTTCACAGACACTACATGCCAATGCCGCCCTCCATGAAGGCCGCGCTGGCACAACCGCACCGGAGCTGCCTGAATAAACAGTGGCAGGGGAAAGCTTCCCTAACACCCACCCCCTCAGTGCCCCTTAGAGCAAGGAGAACGGGACCTTTATTAAGAGTATTCTCTGGGGCTGGAGAGATGGCTCAGCGAGTAAGAGCACTGCCTGCTCTTCCAGAGGACCCAGGTTCAATTCCCAGGACACACATGGCAACTGACAGCTGTCTGTAACTCCTGTTTCAGGGGATCCGATGATGCCCTCATACAGACATACATGCAGGCAAAACACGGTACCTAAAAAATAAAAGTAGATAAATTATGTTTGTTAGATATCCCTTTTTGTTATAAAGATGATTCTTAGGTTATTATGTATGCACTATTGATACTCTTACACATTACATAATCCACACATAGGTAGAATTTTAGTGGTTTTTGGTATGTCTTGAGAGATTTCCAGTTAATGGTTACTGGGGAGAAAGTTTGACATTGTGTGAGGGTTGTTACTTGAGCCTATAGAAGATAAGCATCTTCTCCAGGCATCTATTCCTCTGAACAGGTTTATGTTAATTATAACAACTTAGAGGCACATTATTCTCTTTGACTAAAGGCTGAGCTAAGACCTTTCTCTCTTTCACATTTCCAGATGAAGCGTTCAGCAAGCCACCCTGGTCCCTGCAGTTCCGAGAGGTAAGCTAACCTTGGCTCCTGACTGAATTCTGTCTAGTGACGCCTCCCATGGGAGGTTCATCTGGCCCACGCCTGCCGTTGTGCATATCAGTTCTGCGTGGAGTACGTCCAGTAGTTCTTGTGTCAGGGGTTGGCGTCACAAAGGAGAATGGAAAGGAAACCTATGTAAATGAATTACATGGAGGTGACACCGTGTTGGCTGTTGTAGCTTCTGAGGTTTCTGAAGTAATATCAAAGAAGTGTGGGGCAGCGAGAAGGCCCAGCAGGTAAATGTGCTTGCCACCAAGCAATAAATTTTGTAAAAAAAAGAAAAGAAAAGAAAAAGAATAAAAATATATTTTTAACATTTCTATATATGTGGCTAGAGGAAAATTTGGTGTATTGAGTGTCCACAACAGCGGATATTTATCTCAGTGTTTTATAGAACCGTATATTCATGCTAGGCTGTTACTGAGAAAGCGCTCACCAAAGGAGAGGAAGCCATTTCCATAGCAGCACTGTGAAAGCTTGCCTTCCGGGTGGATCCTGCTGGTGTCCCAGCTGCTGGGACACTGCTTCCCTGGGCATCCTCCTCCCAGTGGCTGGACTTACCCTCTCTCTTCTCAGCAAAGTGGTGACGTCAGGTTTCTTCACCATTTATTTTTCCATGCTGACTATTCAGTCCCAAACCTTGCCGTTGTTTTGCCTTTCTCTCTGGTGATTAGATAATCCTTGTCCGATTGACCAGCTCAGAGGAAGCCAGTAACATAGATCCAGCCCTGTCCTGGTATAAAGCATGTTAACAGCTGAACCTTACAGAACAATGGAAGCCAAGTCATTTGGTGGTGAACATTTCTTGGTGACACAAGTTTCTAAGCTGTATTTTATCCTTTTTGCCTTAGAAAGAACGTTGTAAAAAGGCTAAAGGGATAATATTTTTCCTTGGATCTGTCGGGGTTGTACAGTAATATTGAGGCATCGTAAAACAGAAGCTAAGGTGTGGTTAGGCAGTTAGGTGGGGTTTTTGTTGTTGTTTTTTGTTTTGTTTAATTTTTATTTATATGAGTACACTGTTGCTGTCATCAGACACACCAGAAGAAGGCATCAGATCCCATTACAGATGGTTGTGAGCCACCATGTGGTTGCTGGGAATTGAACTCAGGACCTCTGCAAGAGCAGTCAGTGCTCTTAACCACTGAGCCACCTCTCCAGCCCCTGTTAGGTGACTTTTGCTTCTGTGTTTGCATGTTTACACTGGATTTTTTTCTTCTTCTGAGCCAGTGCTTAACCACTGAACTGTCTCTCCTCCAGCTCCAAGACTGATTTTAGAAAACAATTTTGTTTTGACGACAGGACCTTAGGTAGCAAAACTGATCTCAAACTGGCTACACTGTCCCGCATGCCTAATCCTAATCCCGCACTTACCCCCTCAGTGCTAGGAGTAAGGAGCAAGCCACCATCCCTGGTTTATGCAGTGCTGGGGGTTCAAACTCAGGGCTTCATACATCCTAGATAAACACCCTACCAACTAAGCTGCACACGTAGCCCTGAAAAGCGTTTTCCCTGCTTCCGCTTCACCCTCTTTATGTTCTGTTTTTGCTGACAGTGAGTTTGCATCCAGATATTTGCAAACTACCTCTGTCTGCTGCCTCAGGGACGCAGCACATCTTGGTTCTCCTTTCCCATTTAGAACATGACCTCAGAGTTTCTGCCTGAATTACAAGAAGACCCACTGGTCTCCATGTTTCCCTTCTGAATGAGTACAGGTTGCTAAAGTAAGGACTAAATACCAGAAGAGTGTCTCATTTGTTTAAAGCTTTTTTTTAAAGTGTGTTTTAACTCAGGATTTAATTATTTAGCTCTAGCTATCCTGGAACTTGCTCTGTAGATCAGGCTGGCCTCCAACTCACAGAGATCCTCCTGCTTCTTTCTGCCTCCGGAGCACTGGGATTAAAGGCATGCATCACCACACTTGCCCTTAAAGAGCAGCCATGTAAAATCCCAGTCAGGAAATGGTCTTTTTATGGTTTAGTGCCTCACAGCTTAACACTTTTTACTTGATGTGCAGGAGTAGCTGCTCCATCAAAGAACCAGCATCTGCCCTTCACCGACTTCCTCAGCGACGCCGCAGAACCTACTCGGACACAGACTCTTGTAATGATGTTCCCCCAGAAGACCCAGAGAGTGAGTTCCACAACTCTTTCTTTGTCCACGTCAGCCAAACCGGCACCAGCAGGTTCTAGTAGTTCCTGGGACTGAAGCCTCCGTCACTTGGTATCATTGGAACACAGTGCTTTGCTCTTTGAATTCCTCAGAGGGACATGAGCCCTAACAGTCCCCTGCTGCTCATAGCTTCTCTTCCAAGCAGCCTTGCTACTCTGCTTATTCTGTTACGGGATGCTCAATCTCGCTAGATACTTTCTCTTAGAGAGAGTTAGTGAATATGTTTTTATTCCCACTTCATTTTCACTTTAAAGTATTGTAGAAAAATCATTAATTGTAGGTAGAATCCTAGAGAAAAGTAAAGATCTAAATCCACAGAGAAATTAGCTGTGCTACATTATATTTATCTGCCTTAAAGTAGCTAAAAAAAGTAATTTTGTGTGGTTGTTTATGACAACACCCATCCTTGGACCTTTTCCCCTTGTTTCAGACCAGCAGATTGTCATTTCAGAGTGGTAATTTCTGTAAGGCTTGCACTTGTCTCTAAGGAGCAAGATCTTTCACAGTGTGTCTGTTGGACCTTGTTGGATTGCAAGGACCATGTCTTCTCAGGCTTACATCTCATGGCTACAATGTTACTTGTTAGAGTCCTTACCTCCCACAAAACACGTGAGAGAGTTCCCAAGAAAAGGACAGATTGTTCTTCAAGAGTTCGCTGGACGTCAGTTGTGTGGGATACGGGTCTGATTTCCCTACGGAAATGACAGAATAAATGGTGGTTAGGTCCTCCAGACAGCCAGGTCCTAGAGTGGGATGAGGGAGTGCCTTTGTGGTTTTGAGTAGAGGCCAGACAGCAGCCTTTTTTCCGCTTACCTAAAGAACGGAAGCAGCTGCTGATTCCAAACAGAGCCATTGACCACTTTGAGACATACTTTTAAAAACTTACCTTTTTCTTTTTAATCTATTTGTGTGTGAAGCATATGTGGATTTGCATGTGTAGGGCCCAGGGCTGAGTTGGTGATCTTCCCTCATTCTCTACTATTTTTCTGGTGGTGGTGGGGGGTGTGTGTTTTAAGACAGACAGGTGTGTTTCTCTGTGTAGCCTTTCTGCCCTGTTCAGTAGACCAGCGGCCTCCAACTCAGACTCCCTTGCCTCTACCTCCCTGCTGGGACTAAAGATGTCTACAACTGTGATCAACTTTCACTTTTTGAGGCAGGGTCTTTAATCAAACTCAGAGCTCAGGACTACAGCTAGTCTCAGTGCCAGCTGCTTCATCTTTCTTATGATACCTTTAACCACCAAGGTATCTCCTTAGCCTGTTTTGTTTTTCTCTATAACTCTGACTGGCTTGTAACCCATTATATAGACAGAGCAGGCTAGCCTTGAACTTTTGGTGGTATGGCTTCTACCTCCCCAGGGTTGGGATTTCAGGCACACGTTCCGTACCTGGCTCATTTCTAAATATTTAGAAGGCAAAGACATTCACTACCTTAGTTGTTAGGACTGTTTCAGACAAGTCACACATTCATATCACACAGATACCTTCTCGGTTTACCTTAAAGCCTCCGCATTGGCAAGGTGAGAGGTGTCATTCTTAGATTCCTTTCTCTTTATGCTAAAGTTAACAGTTTAGTTGATGAAGCAGAGAATTGGCATATTGTATATATTCGTGTATTATATCAACTTTGTTAGTATTGTGTATATTGTAATTATCAGTTGATAGTTTCTTTGAGACAGTATCTTGTAGCCTAGGTTGGTCTTGAACTCTGCATTGGAGGTTGACTGAATTCTTGGTCCTTTTGCTGACTGCTAGTATCAAAGGTTGGCACCACTGTTCCTGATTTATTCACTGATGGGGCTTGAACTCATGGCCTCCCGAGTGTGGTCTGCCCCTGTGCTCCCACTCTGGCTCATGAAAGTAGTTTTATGGGAATATTCTTCTTATGAGATACTTTTCATCTTGAAAATTTGCTTTCAAGATGAGAAGAGTAAGACGGTAGAGCAGGTGTGGTAGCTCTTGAAACTGAGGCAGGAGGATTGGTGTGAGGTCAGTTGGAGGTGTGTCCTGAGTTCTAGGCCACCCTGGGCTACAGACTGAGACCTTGTCTCAAAGAACAAAGTAAATAAATGTAAGTAAAAGAAAACAAATGGGGGTTGAGTAAAGAAGCCTTGGTAAATTCAAACACTACGGGACTGGGACACTCCTACTGTGTTTGGCCGTGTTCACCTTCAGCCCGGTTGGCACCTGTGAGCCATGTGGAAAGAACTCTTGCCAGCTTTGCTCAGAAAGGCTCTGCTCTGTTACTAAACGTGTGGTCGTGGGAAAATCCTGCATTGTTTTTGAGTCTTTGTTCACAGGAAGGTACTAACAGCGTAAGGGCCATCAGCTCGGTTAAGTTCATCTGAGCAGGTCGGTGGCACATGATGTGCCAGCCCTCCTTCCGGCAGTGCTCAGAACAGATCCTTGCCTCTGGTAATTACATAATTTATCGTAGGAATGCTCAACTTTCTCCTTATGATTGGCAGAGGTAGAAAAGTGAGTTTCCCGCTCAAACAAGCCAAAGGTTATCAGGAAACTGGTGGGATTTCGTTTCTCTGAACGGACCTGAGTCAGTCAGCAGCACTTGCTGACCTTGTCAATCACTTTCCACAGGACCTCTTCACTGTTCAGGAAACACACTTAATGGAGATCTGGCATCAGCAGCCATTCGGGAAGAAAGCAGACTTACGGCCAAGACACACTCTGAATCTGAAGAACCTCTTCCGCCCTTCTCCTGAGGAAACGGACATGTCCGGCTTCCTCTGAGTGTCGCTATGCAAAAGCTGCTGTAATTAAACTCGTTCTGGGGTAGCTTCCCCCTCCTTAGGATTCTCTGCACTTTATAGAACATTGTAAACGAACAACCCACATACTTTTGAAGTGTATTTTATCTTTCTATAGTTTACTTGCAAGAGTATTTTCCTAATAACTTCACAGTATGAATGTGCATCTTTTTTTTTTTTTTTAAACAAATGATGGTGTAACATTTTGACATCCATAAGGACAAATGTAGATATTTTTCTAAAAAACTGTGAGGGACTGACAGCTTGGTCAGTGTGTATTGTAGTATATAAACATGAAATCTCGCCAGGTTTATTTGACAGAAATGTGATATAGATGTAACTTGTGCCATGGACCCAAAGGTCACTTCACCCCAGCTTAAAATTAATTACCATAGCCGCTTGATGGTGATTTTACCATATTCCTTTAAGTAAAAAGGAAACGCTTGATATTCTAAAGGCCTTTAGCCCAAATACCATGACATTTTGTGCATTAAAAAAAAAAAAAATCAGACTCCGCTGTCCTTCATATGTGAAGTTGACACCTACTGATTTGTCAATACCAAACATCAGATTACAGTATTTAATTTTTATTTATTTATTTTCTTATTGCATCAGAAGATGGTTATGTCCTAACTTTTATGGCCTCCCCAGTTTAAGATGTATATGCATAGTTGTTATTTACATTGTTCTAAGATACACGAGGCAAGCGCCTCCCTGACCTTACACCAGAGAAATAAACGGCTTTCAATGGAAGAGGATTTTAGTGCTTTTTTAAAAATAGGCGTTAAGCTGCTGCTGTAAGGTCTGATGTGCAGCTCTTTGGCATATATCTAGAGACATTTTTAATTTATGAATATTTATACAAAAAATGAGTCTGTCAAGATGACTGTTCTATATCACCTGAGAATGGCATTATTTAATTAAAGAGCAATTTTCGGTTTTTGGTAGTGCCTGTCGTATCTATTGCCGGGTTACTCTTCCGCACTATTTCTTTTAAGTCACTTTGGGTTGATGATGATTTTATCCCAGAGTTTGAATGAGCAGCACTTTCAAAAATTGGCTTTGTGTTTTTAAGTTTTAGTCATGTTAAACAAATACATGGTTTTTACATTCAAATTCGTCATATGATACATTGTATCTTTTATATTCATTGATACTCTGTCTAGTCTATTAAATGCCTTTTGTGTTCTTTATTGATTTTATTTTGTTTATTGTGTTCAAGCGTAAAGGTGAACATGCACCCATTATATGTGTAGCTTATCTTTTCTATGAGCCAAATATTTAGTAAGATATTTACTAAGATGTGGCTGTCCCTTTCCCCAAGTTTAAAATGTTTACACATATTAACTGCTTCTAAAAGTGCTTGTCATTTTAAATCGCAAACGGGTCGTTAGAGCATCCTTGGTTCAGTGGAATCAGCCCACTCATAACTTGCATTTCTTTCATTTGTTCAACTTGGAAAAAAATTGATGATATAGACAGTCCTTTTTTGTTTTTGTTTTTTTTAAGCCGTATAAACTTGCAGAATATGGTACTTCTGATAGTTTTTCTGGTAGTTGTTT
This sequence comes from Rattus rattus, assembly GCF_011064425.1. Taxonomy (NCBI): domain Eukaryota; kingdom Metazoa; phylum Chordata; class Mammalia; order Rodentia; family Muridae; genus Rattus; species Rattus rattus. The sequence continues at coordinate 54,048,748 of NC_046158.1, forward strand.
CCCCCTAAGTTAATAGATTTAAAGTGAATATTACAAGTTTCTAAACTTGTAGAAATAGAGGAAATAACATTTTTTTATTTCTTTCCCCAAATAGACATGTTTGTAAATGATTTCATTGTAAATACTTTAAAAATAAAAGGCAATCATTTTTAGTTTGCATTCTGCCCCCTCTACATAGAAGGCTTTGGTAGGTCACTATGTCTCTGAAACTGTGACCTTGGAGCCCTTTGTCCTTGACCACATCTGTGGAGTCTGTTCTTTTGAGGAAGTATACCTTGATTTATGCGTAGGTGTTGAATTACTTTTTCTTTGAAGTTTTTGCTACATTGCTCTCAGACTAAGCCATAGCTCCCAGGCTCTGGGTTCCTCCTGTCTCAGCCTCCAGGTTACCCGGGACTATGGATGAACACCACCACCCCTGGCTTCTGTCAAAGTTTTAATCTGTGTATGAAGCCTAAGGAAACCTTACATTTTGAGGATTAGATCGTGCTGACTTTTCTGGATTTTAAGGTCACAGCAGCGAGGCTTGTGTGTGAGGACTTTGACTTGTGGCTCGTGGGTTGTCTCATGCTTTGTCTGAGGCATGGGGTTGTTGAGATCCTTGGAGACTCTTGACTTCAGTGCTTGCTTTTCATTTCTGGTGCCTGCTCCCTCTTTGTCTACAGGGCTTCCAAGATTAGCGGAATCCTGAGAACTGTTCCGTAAAGGAACTAAATCTGGATCTTGGTACATCATTGTCCTAGCAATGAGAAGCCCATTACTAAAAGCAAATTGAAAAGGAAAGGGTTTATTTAGTTTGTGCTTCCACATCACTATTCATTATTGAAGGAAGTCAGGACAGGAATTTAAACAGGGCAAGGAACCTGGAGGCAGGAGCTGATGCAAAGTCCATGGAGGGGTGCTGCTGACTGACTTGCTCCCCATGGCTTGCTCAGCCTGCTTGCTTCTAGATCCCAGGACAACGAGTCCAAGGACAGCTCCACCCACAATGGGCTGGGCTCTCCCCATCAGGGTCCACAGCTGATCTATGGAGGTGTTTTATCCATCGAGGTCCTTCCATTCTGATGACTCTACCTTATGTCAGATTGACATAAAACAAGCCAGCACAACTGTGTTGGGCTGTTCTCAGTCAGGGCCAAGTCCAGAAGAAGGTTCTTAGTATAGAATGTCCACCAAGCACTTACCACACAAAGAAAGCTCCATTACCATGGCAACAATCCACCTTCAACAGTCTAAGGACTATCAGGAGGCCATTGCCTCAAATCAGCCTTTTAGGAATCAGGCAGAATATTTTGTCAGGATATCTGAGGAATGAATGGAGAAATGTGGGCTTTGTGTTTACTTTAGGACCAAGTGACATAGTTGTTAGAAAGCTCCTGCCTTCACTACTGCCCCAGAGTGACAGGTAAGCACCCTCCCTATTTCCTGGCTCTTACAGATCTCAGTAAAGTTTCAGCGGTCAGAGTTTCTAGCCTCAGCTTTCTGAGAAGATGACAGATTGGCTGTGTTGCAAGTGGGGTTTTGTTTTCTGTTTTACAAATAGGGAAGAAACTGAAGGGATTTTGCTGTTTGTTTTAGAGCTGAGCTTCAAATTGGAACAGAAGCCAAGCCTCTCCACCCTAAACAAGCACTGCCTCTCACCTTCCACTTCAGTGGGTTTGGCTTTTTGGGTGAGGAAGTGGTGGCAAGACATTGTGGCTTTTGAAGATCCAGGTCTGCAGCTCATTGAGTGGCTTTGGGTAATATGCTGGTTAGCTGTTATCACCTTGACAAAAGCTAGAGCCAGAGTTACCTATGGAAGGAAAACTATCTGCTCTGGACTCCCCAAGACCAAGTTCTCAACACAAACAAGATTTATGTGCCCAGGGACAGAGGGTAGGGATTAGAAACAAAGACAGAAGCTAGAGGAAGAGGGAGGAGGGGAAGGGAACAAGGGAGAGGGGAGACAAGGGGAAATGGAGATGGGGCAGCAGTAGTTCTCCCAGAGTGGGACAAAGAACTGCCTCAAGATAGTAGACAGATGTGGCACAGCAAAAAAAAAAAAGGTTTATAAAGGTACAAGGGTATAAACCCTGTGTAAGGATTAGGTGTTTCATTTTAATTGGGTGTGTTAGGTAAGCCAAGGGGCCTTTTGATTGCTAGACTTAAATACTTAGATAGGTAGACCTTTGAAGTCACCCCAGAAGGAGGGAATGGCCAAATAAGGGAATAGACCCTGGGGGCTCCCTTTAGGAATGTAGGGTTTTTAGCAAGGCAGAGGGAATGGGAGAGAAGGGCCAGGTCTGCCAGAGCCATGCCCACCAAGCTCCCATTGGCCAGAGTCCCTTCAGCCTGGGAAGAGGGACCCTCTATTGCAGAACTGCCTCCGTCCATCAGGTTGGTCTGTGGACGCATATGAGGAGCATTTTCTTCATGAGTGAATTGTGTGGGAAGGCCCAGCCCATTGTGGGTGGTACCATCCCACAGTCAGTAGGCCTGGTCAAGAGAGGAAGCTGGGGAAGCCACAGGCCATCTCCAGCAAGTTGCCCTCTTCTGTAGTCTGCTAAAGTTCCTGCCTCAAGCTCTTGTGTGGGCTTGAAGTCCTGTGGTGGAAACTGAAACAACGCTTGTCTTGCTCTTGGGTTAGAGTTTAGTCTGAGCAGTGAGGAAACAAGCTGCGTTTTGTTGTGCGTCCACCAGTAACCTTCCTTCCTGTAGTCCCTCTACTCTATTTATACTGACAAGGCAGTTCAGCTTCCCTAGTTGTGCCCGCTAGCCTCATGGGTGTATTGATGATTCCTCCCTCTTGAGTTCTAAACAGCTAAGTGGGAGTAGGGGAGGGATAGTTGCCCTCCTTATGGACATAGGTCAAGTTTCACAGCACATTGGGCAGCTAGTAGGACCTTTATTCCTTACCTGACCAGAATCTCAGAGCAGATTATGATTTTTTTTTTTTTGAGCTGGCAGCTGCCAAATAGAAGCTGGCTTCAGTCATGGGCAGCAGTTTAAGGGAAGAATTCTGACCCCATGTTCCTCTAAGGCTGTTTGGCACCAAGGTTCCCTTGAAAACCTTGGGGTTGTACCTTTAAACTCAGGGAATTTATACTTTATCCCTAGTAAGGGGCCTTATGGTGTATTAACAGCCTCTCCTGACTGCATAAGGAAAGGGAATTCCGAGCACCAGGCCCTTCACAGGTGTTTCAGGGGTGGTGTTGCTCGATCCCTCTGCTTCTGAGGAATTGTATAGGAATTTCTCTGTTAATAGATGTCCCGAGGAACAGGAAATACTCATGACTACTCAAAGATGGCAAACCAAGCCTTTGTAACCCACAGCCATGCGATGCAGATCTCTGGACCACCCTATGTCCAAAGCCCTTTACCCAGCAGACTGCTTTCTCCTGACGCAAGGAAACTGGACATTGTCAATTTCCTTAAAAATTTCATTTGGTTCCAGTATTTCTTTTATCATCCTGGAGCAGTCTGAAAATATTCTTACTGGGTTTGGCCACCATGGAAGTGGGTCTCCAGCTTTCTTCTTAACTGACCATTCCTGGTTCATCTTCTTCCCGCCTGCCATGTGTTTCTGTTCTCTAACCCACTGCTGTTGGATAGAGGCTGACCATGTTTGGAAAGACTCCATCAACGTGTTTCTATGAGACCGTAGCTGTGCCTGTCGCTTCTAGTGTTACAAGTTGAGTTTTGACTCTTCCCCCAAAGAGACCTTGGATTCTCAACCTCTGGTACCTTGGACAGGAGGATATTTGCGATGTATTTGGAGAGATAAAGTGAATTAAGATGGATCCTGATCTGGCTGTCGCCCTGAAGGGGAGAGATTGGGAGATAGACACTCATGAACTGAGGTTTGGGGCAGGTTTTCCCCTCACAGCTATCAGGAACAACCCTGTAGATGAGTACTTTTGGATTTCTGATCTCCAGAGCTGAGATTTTTTTTTTTCTTTTGTGCAAGGCAGTCACTGGTACTTGTTTGCAACTGCTCTAGCGATCTAATGCATCCGATGATCATCGGTGAGACTCTTGAGCAGCTTCTCTCTTCTGCATGGCGGCCCCTAAGAAGAGCTCACTCATCTGTCTCAGGTGCCATGCTCAGCACCACTACATGAACTTTACATGTAGTAACTTGCCTAATCCTCCCAACACTACTGAGAGTGTTCCGAACTATGGATGAGAACCCTGAGGAAAGGTGCCGCTCAATAACCAACTCCAACTCATGCAGCCAGTAAGCATCTAGATTTGAGGTTAGCATTCAGGTCACCTCCCATGTCTTCAATACAAGTGTGTACTTTCTACATATTCTGCTTGCTGCGTAACCAGGGTGTGGATTATAAAACAGGAAGGAAGGGTGAAGGACAAGAGGGTAGTAATGAGAGCCAGTAAGTTTTGCAGATTGGAATCTGGGAGGGCTATGTTTTTTTTGTTTTTTGTTTTTCCTGCTCTCTGTTGCCCCTTGTTGATGGGAATGGGGAAAGTAGAATTAATATGACTTGGAGATGAAGCACTGAGGAACCAGGGACCATTCCCCAGATTATTGAGGGCAGGAGAGCTGGAAGCATCCATGATGCCCACCTCAGTGGGAGGCGCTGTTTTCAGAGGAGCTAGGAGAAAGGTGGCAGGAACCAGGGTCAGAGTTCCATCTGTCTCCCAAGGCAATCCCCTCGTGTAACCATCAGCAGTGTCCTGTAGTCCATCCAGGAGCTTCCACTGAGGTGAAAAATGCAAATCAGGTCTTGGCTTCAGTCCACTCCTCCTTCCTTTGAAAGAAGTTGCTGACATTCCCCTCCAGTAGGCACTGGGAGGATGTGGGAGCTGACAGAGCAGAGCAGACCATCCACAGGCTGCGGCTGATAAGAAGCCGCTGTTGCAGGCACATCAAACCCAAGTTGTCCTTGGGGAATCACTTCGCAGGAGTGAGGGTGCACCGTGGCCTGTGGAGGCCTGAGGACAATCTTAGGTGCCATTCCTCCTCAGGCGCTGGCTGCTGCCACAATGGGTTTTGGAGGCAGGGACTGTCATTGACCCAGGGCTCCCTGACTAGGCTGGGTTGGCTGGACTACCCTCCCTGCCACTGGGATTACAAATCTACGCCACTGCATTTTGTTTTGTTTTGTTTTGTTTTATGGGGAATGGGTTCAAGTTCTCCTGCTTGGCCAACATTACTACTGGCCGAGTTATCAGCCCCAGTCTCCCAGTCTAAAGCAAGGACAGTTAACAAAGGTGAGGTGTGCGACTGGTGTTATTGGTTTTCCCTCACTGCTGCCAGAAGGATATGTGTTGGGATCTCTTTCACTTGAATTTCCTTGAGCGTTGGCTGTTTAGCTGCCCCAGTAAGCAGAAAACCACCCTGCCCTACAGGGGCTCTCTTGTCTGTACTCCTTTTTCTGTCTTTCCTCCCCTCCCCAGTCCCAAAGACTACAGTTGCTGATTGACTTAAAGGGCACACAAAGGGGTATCCTTGCTTCTTGAAGTATCTCAGTGGCATTGTGCTCCATGAGAGATCAGGTTGGGGTGGGGGTAGCTGGCTGATGCTATATTCTTGTATTGTTCTTATCCTCTGTCCTGTTGCTCCTTTCTGTGATAGTCATCAAGGACCTAGCTGCAGAGAATGTTAGTCTTGTTCACCCGCTGTTGAGCTCCTGTGGAGTATTGACCAGCTAGGCAGGCCTACCTGTGAGTAGGGCATGTCTCCACCTAAGGTGGGCAGGTAACAAGATCGTACTCAAGACTGTGCTTTTAGGAAATCTGACTTAAACCAGAAAACTTGCTGAATCTGAAAGACCCAAACTGGTTTTTTAGAGAAGAAAAAAGAAATTAAGGTATGTTGTCTTCGGTTTTGACCTTTTACAGTTAACACTGATGTCGCTTTAAGGCAAGCGGTCATCTTTGTATGTTGATAATTACTTTTAGCTATTCAAAGTGGACAAATACAGGTTTTTATGGCATAAGCTTTTTAGTACTAAGTACATATAAGTCTTTAAAAATTATTTTATTTGATGGAAATGGTTGCTTTGCCTATGTGTACCACATGCATGCTTGGTGCCCAGAAAGGGCGCCTGATACTCTAGAACTGGTTGTAAATCACTGTGTGGATGCTGGGAATGGAGCCCTGACTGTCTGGAAGAACATCTAGTGCTCATAACCGCCGAGCCATCTCTCCTGGCTTTCAGTTGCTTGAACTGACCACCCTACTTAAGCTCTTTTTTTTTTTTTTTAAGATTTATTTATTTACTACATATAGGTACACTGTAGCTGTCTTCAGACACACCAGAAGAAGGCATCAGATCTCATTACAGATGGTTGTGAGCCACCATGTGGTTGCTGGGATTTGAACTCAGGACCTCTGGAAGAGCAGTCAGTGCTCTTAACCACTGCGCCATCTCTCCAGCCCCCTACTTAAGCTCTTATTTAACCCTAAGACCTGTTATTTGCTCTGGAGCTGTTGTAGTCAACTTAGTTGAATTGTTTCTTGATAAGTTTGGAAGAGAAACTTTTGTGGATAAACTTATTCCTGAGAACTATAATTAGGCTTTTAAAACAAAATTATTGAATTCATCTAATATAGCAGTGTGCTTTGAGGATGTTTTTAATATTGGAACTTGCAGTTAATTCATGTGCTGTGCGGAAGCCATGGTTCCTCTCCAGAATTGCACAGAAAACAACCAACCACACATTTTGAGGTGCAGATAGCTTGCTTTATTATTATTATTTTTTAATCTCAAGGAGGTCCAACATTTATAACTACCAATTGAACATATGCTGGCGTGAAAAAGACTACATCGAATCAGTAATTTTTTATGGGCAGTTGGTAGTATGGTTTTAACAACAGCTTCATTGGTGGTGATGCTTCTCTTATTTTGCTGTGGCTCAGTGCTTGGTTGCCCAGTTTCCAGTGAAATTTAAATTTAGAACTACCACACGAGGCATCTGCTGCACCGGGGACCTCCAGGAGTTGACGCTGCTCTGGCATAAGAATACATGAATGGCTTGGTTAATCGAGGGGATGGCCAGGAGATGGTACTTTTCCCAAGCCATCCACGCACTCTTTATGTCAGAGACAGCGTGCAGTGAGCGAACAAAGTGTTGGCCGTTACACTTTGCTCTGGTCATGTTTGTCATGATAATTTTAAGTGTGACATCATCAGAGAAAACGTAAGACATTAAAGTGCTGCTTACAGGAGGGTAGATGCAAACATCACCAATGCCTTACGTTTCTGATTCAGTAGGTATCAGTGCACATGTCAGGGACATGTACAGCAGCATCCTTTCTTAGGTGGATAGGACATCTTCAGTGGGGAATTTCTCAACCCACTGAGGCATACTTAGACATCAACAGTATGTTGAGGCACAAAGATTGGTTAAGTATCGGCAGGGTATTCGCTCCATAATCCATAAGAAACTTTCTCCTACCAACAGTTAGTTTCAAAAGTTACAGTGTAAAATGTCATAAAATAAATGGTACAAAACTTTATAACCGTGAATCCGGCTATATACAGTATGTACATGTCATTAGCAAATATTCTCAGGTCAAGTATGAAAGGATCGAAATGCATAGTTTTGGAACTGTGACTCGTTCAGATGGATACGAAACTACTTAAAATATTTACAGATCAGAAAGATTAGTCCATGTGAATCATTTGAGAGAGATTGTGAATGAGCATAGAGTGTTAGGGCCCCCGCCCCTCGGCCCTGGCCCTCTTACATAGAGCGGATATTAATATTCACAGTGGCAGAGTCAGATCCAAATTCATTCCCTAAGCTCAGGGTATAAAGTCCACCATCTTGTTTCTGTACGTCCATGATGATGAGGGTTGTCAGGTCGTCCGTGTTTTCAATGTGGAATCTTCCTTGTTGTTCTTGGCTCTGGATTCTCCTTCCACCGCAGGACCATGTTATTTCCGGAGTAGGGTCCCCAGTGAAAGCACAGGCCACTGTTAGAACTTTGCCTTCATCAATGCTGATGTCAGAGGGAAGAGCTTCAATTTTAGGTGGAATTCCTTTATGAAACAGCAACGGAAGAGTTTTAGGATCACCGAGACAAGAAACCCCATTCGCTCTCTATCGAATTTTAATGCACCAAGACAGTGGTTCTCAACATGTGGGTCTCGACCCCTTTGGCCAACTCGTACCTCAAAAATATATTTACATTATGGCTGTGAGAAATTATGGTTAGGGAGCAGCAACGAGAGTAACTTCATGGTTAGGAGTTGCCACGACCTGAGGAACTGTATTAAAGTACTAGGAAGGTTGAGAACCACTGCTCTAAAACTGTGCTGCGCTACATGGCTTTGTCTACCTCTACCGGGAGTTTTTGTGGCTCACCTCTTCCGCCTGCTTTGAGCATTCTACTGGTAGAGCTTTCCAGTTGTGTCACACTAGATTTTCCCATAAAACTGCTGGAGCTCATTTCTACAAAGGACTCTTGCACGGAGGACATGCTTTGGGCAGACATGCTCGCAAACTTCATTTCAGTCATGCTAGCGCTCCCGCTGCTGAAGCTGCTGAAGGATGCCTCCTGCTTGGAGGCAGACATTTGGACTGACTGAGACGAGAAGCTTCCTTGCAAGCTCATGTCACCGCTCGTTTTCAATACTACCTCTCTGGGTGGTTCTTCCACTAGAGCTGCGGAGCATAGCAGATACGCAGGGGACATCAAAGACATCTGGTTATTTGGTGACATCTGACGACGATGACTTAACGAGAATGAAAACTTAACGCACACAGAAAACACAATCCGAACAGTTGGCTGTCGAAGCGTAAAGCAAAGACATATATACAAACGTAACAGTTGCCAAGAGCTAGCCAGCTCGATGGCTCCGAGAAACGATCCTTAAATTTCTACTATCGCATGCGGGTACCAGAAATCGATAGGAGAAAAATGATTAACCGTATATAAGATGATTAACATTTGGAATACCCTGGGAACTCTTAGAGGGCCTTACTTCCAAAATTTAACTTAACCAAAATTTCCATTTAGACAAACTGACGATGAGGATGAATTCTGCACAAGATACCTGTCTCTATTACACATGCAGGTTTCCTAGGTCTTTTGAGAGTTTTCTGTGCCTAAGGCACCAGCGACCCTCACTTCGCCCCCTGACATCTTAGGGAAAATGGCAAAGGTGTACTTACGAAGCACTGTCAAGGAAGCTGTAGCTGAACACTGGCCACGGAAATTTTTGGCCTTAACTGTGTACTTTCCGCTGTCACTTACGGATGCATTTCGGATCTCAAGAGTGTACACGTTTCTGGAGCGACTTACACTGATATTTGAAGAAATGGAAATCTAAAAAAAAACAAACAATAATAATGATAATAGGAAAGGGGCATTGAAGTCTTTGGCTAGGGATGTGATATTTTAAATTTTTCTCCAATAGATATTCAAAATGTAAACTTACTGGCAGGTTATTTTTAAACCACTCAATTTCAGGGGACGGCTCCCCGCTGATCTCACAAGAGAAGAGAACATTTTGTCCCTCATTAATGTTTTGAGATCTGGGCTGTGAGATGAAGCTTGGCGCGTCTGAGAGTTCTTTGCTCAGGGTCAAGTCAAACTGACACTTGACAACTCCCTGGCTGGTTTTGCCTATGCAGGTGAGGATTCCCTCATCTCTGTGACTGGCTTGCTTGATAGTGAGGGTTTGGTCACTGCCGGATACCCCGTATCTGTATTCTTCTGAATTAGAAAGCTCAGTGCCGTTCAGGACCCATTTCACATCTGTGGCCCCAACAATGTTGGCTTTCAGGGTCACTCTCTGCCCACTGGTTATGTTCATCTGGGTAGACAGTGCTTTGATCTCCGAGTGAGTTTTGACTTCTTCTGATGCCTGTGACGTTTTGGTGACTTCTTCGTGGACAACGGATTTCTCTAGGGAGGCTGCTGCTGACTTCTTGACCTCTTCAGCAATCAGCACTTTGGATGCTTCCTCCTTGATGGCCAATGTTTCATGAGATTTTACTTCTGACATTTTGATTTCTTCAGAAGTTAGGACTTTTTGAGAAATTTCCTGCTGGACACTTTCTTTCTTCTTGGCTGTAACTTCAGAGGTCTTCTGGGTTGATACTTTCTGTGCCTCTGTGTCTTTTACAGCTAAAAGAGAAACCTCTGTAAGTAGACTTAATTGGAATGTGACTTTTGTCAATTCTACTCTGTGATGTAGTCAAAGTGTCAACTTCTATACAATCTGTAGGTAACACCAATTCTCATTTCCAGCTGTAGAAAATCATGACTTTTGAGATTGGGTCTCATAGTTTCTTAAACTAGATTACATTAAGATAATTTTACAGGGGGTTAGGGATTTAGCTCAGTGGTTGAGCGCTTGCCTAGCACGCACAAGGCCCTGGGTTCGGTCCCCAGCTCCGAAAAAAAGAAAAGAAAAAAAAAAAGATAATTTTACAATGTGAGGGGAAACATCTTGAGCAGAATAGGCAAAGATTTGGATTAGGATTTTGGAGATTTCAAGCAACTGAGAAATTACCTTTTGCAAGACTGAGATGACCTAATTTTAACTGGGATATGAATGTGGCTCATTTACTAAGCGTGTGCTCCTTGGAAAATGGCAAGCACAAAAGACTGAGAGGAACTACCATGCTGTGTATTCACTCAGTTGTATTTATATAATTTTATTTTTTGAACCAGGGCCTCATGTAGCCCAGGGTGACTTCAGATTCATTGTACAACTGAGTCTAACTTCCTTCCTCTCCTGCCATAACCCCATGTAATGGTTCCAGGCTAGAGCCCCTAGACCTGCCTGACTTTATTCTTAAATATTTCTGTGAACAGATTCAAGGTCTGTGAGATCGCATATGGCATTTATGGAAGCATGTACATCTTTTATGCTATTATTATAACTGTAAATCTGTGTGTCTAGATTAGAAAATGTTTAGAATTGTGTATGTTTGTGTTCAGAAACTATTAATACTGCTCTCTGGAACACATCAGTTAAGAACAAAACTACACACCTTTTATTGTTAGCTTGCAGCTAGAGGACACAGATCCAGCAGAATTTGCTACTGTACAGGAGTAAAGTCCGCCATCGGAAGTCTCAGTCTTGAGGATTTCCAGGATGAATTCCTCTTTGTCGTTAGAGAGTTTGTATTTACTGCTTTGTGCAAGAGCCTGTGGAAAGCAAGTGATTGGAGTTTTAAACAATAGCTTAATATGGAAATTTCCTTAGGAGGTGTGGATGAGTGGGGGAGGCATTAGATTTTTTTTTCTAGAAAATAAAGGACATTTTAGAATTGGTTACCTTTCCATCCTTCGTCCAGGTGACAGTTGGCTGGGGCTCTCCAGTAACTTTAATTGCAAATTTGGCAACACTGTCTGAAGAAACTGTTGTATCCCGAAGCCCAGTAACAATTACTGGTTTTGAGGACACTGATTCAGGAGCTATTGGTTCCTGCTTCTTGGCTTCTGCTGACTCAGCAGTTTTCTGAGCTGGCTTCTTTGCTTCTGCTGACTCAGCAGTTTTCTGAGTGGCTTTCTTGGCTTCTGCTGACTCAGTAGTTTTCTGAACGGATTTCTTGGTTTCTGTTGTGCTGGACACCTGCTCATGGATACTCTTGAAGGATTGTCCAGTAAACTGGAAGCTGGTTTTGGAGGTTCCTCCTTCACCAGAGACCTCACAAACATACTCCCCGCAATCAGATTCACTCAGGTTGTGAATTTTGAGTTCGTAGGTACCGTCCGCTGAGTAATGAAACTGAAAATGCCCATTTTCCTTGAGTTTCTTGCCATCTTTATACCAGGCGACCTCTTTTGCACACAGCGCACTACTTTCAACCGCACAGGTCAGCTTTGCGATGTCTCTGGAAGCTTCTGCTTTCAGGGACTGAGTTATCTTCGGTGGGGCAGGGACCGGAAGCTGTTGACCCTTCTCTGTCGGCTTTGTCTCCGTGGGTGACACGGCTTTTGGATGAGAAGCTACGAGTTCTGGAGATTTCACTCTTTTGGGAGACTTCACTGTTTCTGGGGACTTTACCCGAGGCTCTGGGGACTTGACTCTGGGTGGTGATGTCACAGCCTTTTCAACAGCCTTGGCCTTTTGCACGGTCAGCGTGAACTGTGCTTCTTGCTTCCCGTCAGTGTTTTCGACTACCACGCTGTAGTTGCCCTCATCAGAAGCCTGCACTGAAGAAATCTCGAAGGTCGATTTGTACTTGGCAGTGGTCACTTGGTGGCGAGCAGAAGTACTCACCACTTGTCCTCCACGCAACCAGGTCACGGTAGGTACCGGCTCCCCATCGGTGTCGCAGGAAAACCTTGCAGACTCACCTTCATGGACAGTAATGGACCGAGGCTTTGTTAAAATTCTTGCCGCCAGTGTGGTCTTGATCTTTCTGACTGTGGCTTTTTCTTCCAGTGACTTTTCCTCAGAGGCGGCACTCTTCATCTCTGCAGAGACGTGATGCTCATAGGATGAGAGGCTTTCCCTTGTCTCTGTCATTTGTGACTTCACTTCCCTGACCGAAGAAGCGGCTTCCATCTCAGATGTCCTCTTGAATGAGGAGACGGCATATGCCTCTGTTTTCGTCAGTTCAGGGAAGACTGACTTGGGGACCTCCTCGTCTCTGCGCTGGGAGGCATAGGTGGTGTAATGTCCACCAGTTACATCCAGGGTTGCATAGTCAGAGGCTTCGCCTTTGTAGTTGGTGCACACGGCACGGTAGGTTCCACTGTCCTCCGTCTGACAGTCCAGAATCTCCAACGTCAGGACCCCGCTTGTGTTGGTGTAATGAATCTTACTGCTCTCTTGGAGTTCTACACCATTGTGGTACCATTTGACCTCAGCAGTTGGCTTAGACTGGACATTCAAGATGAAGCGTGTGTTTTGGCCACACGGAACCCTGTGGGACCGCATCCGCAGTGTGATTCGAGGGGCGTGGTCCAGGGTGAAGGGCTGCTGACTCAAAACCTCATACTTCCTCTCCGATGTCTTCTGAGTCTTTAAGGCAGCCTTCATGGACTCGTACCTGGAAAAGATATCAAATCTTGCAGACCTCTCGAATCTTGAGAGGGATCGCTCGCTAGACACAGGGCTGGGAGAACGTGGACGAGTTCTCTCTGGGGTAGGAGATCTTCTTTCTGTGTCGTCTTCATATTCCTCAGCAGGTTGTGGACGGGACCGGATCAGCTCAGACACAGGTCTCATTAGCTCGATGTAAGTCGGAGACAGGGAGCGTCGGCGTCTCAGTAGTCTGGACACAGAGGAGGACGATTCCCTTTGAGCCCGTCTTGAGATTTCATATTCCTCTTCGATTTCGGTTATCTCGGTCACTTGCCTCTGTCGTTTTGATTTCTTTTTAGACTTTTCTTCCTTCGACATGTAGTCGAGCTCACTTTTGTATTCTGAGAGACGCTGGGTGGTTGTCACTGGCCGCAGCAGCTCCTCTTCCTCCTTCTCAGCCATGATCCTCTGCCGTAGCTTCGGCTGCCTGTATGAGGCTTGGGCATGCCGTTCCCGCAGCTCTGCATAACTCGTGCTGGTTTCTTCCCTTGTCGGGATGTGATAGGTCGAGTACCTGAAGTCTCTTCTCCTGTCCTCCGCCTTGACATGAGCTGGCGGAGAAGAATAGCGCAGGCTAGAAAGCTCAAAGCGGGGAGGGCTTCGGCTGGGGGGTGAAGCTGAGAAGCCCAGCTCAAGCTCTTCTTCCAGACGCAGCCTCTCTTCCTCCGTTCTCTTCATTGCCAGGTAGTCATCGATAGGGAGGAGGAGTTCCTCATCTGAGATGTCACCCAGAGAGCGCCTCCTACGTCTATAGTAGTAAAGATCGTAGTCAGGGGAAGGGGTACGCCGTCGGGCCGGCCTCACCATTTCCAGATCATCTTGGGTCAGTTTGGGGATGCGCCATTTAGGTCGGTATTGGTCAGTAATGCGAGGAAGAGGCATCACATAGAACTGCTCCCACCTCGAAAGGCGGATGCGTTTGGGCCTTTTCTGGACAACTCTGTCAAGTTTCCCGGGCATTTCATATTGATCCCGGATCTTCTTGTACCACTTCATGTCAGACATGGGCACGAACTGCTTAATGCGCTGGTCTTCTTCCACCGTGGCTTGTTTGAACCTGCGGGGCTCTGGGACTTCGTAAGGCATGCGGAGTTTTCTCTCCTCTTTCTTTTCCTCCGTCTCAAGTCGGTATTCTCCCTTGACAGTCTTGGTGCTCACAGCTGGTTTATAAAGAATGGCAGCTTCCCTTAGAGCCTCTTGGGCCACCGGAGTCAATGGCACAGTTTCGGTTCCAGAGAGAATTTCAGCCATCCTCAGTGTCTTGTCGATCTGTTTTTGCACGTGGCGCTCACGCTCCTCCTTAGTCTGGAATTCCTGCTTGACATAGCGCAGCCGGTCTACTTGTAGGTGAGCCTGGCAGCTGGTGGATCCGGCCGTGTTTGTGGCCGTGACTCTGTAATAACCCGTGTCTTCGGGCAAGGTATCCCTGATATGCAGTGCGTAATAATCTAAGCCTTCATGGACAATTTCAATGTGGGGCCCCAGGGACAGCGGCTGGCCATCTTTCTCCCATTTTAATGTTGGTGCAGGGATGCCAGAAACTCTGATCTCGAAGCAGACACTCTGGCCTTCGTGGCACTCGGCGTTCGCCAGCAGCCGCTTGAACATGGGTCTGAGTGTGGTTTCTGTCGGGGGTGGATGTAAAGTCACAGTCAGTTTTGCCTTACAGCTGTCTTCACCGTGTTTGTTCCTTGCCACAACGGCGTATTCGGCATCGTCATCTGTGGTTACACTGTTGATTGTTAGTTGATAAAGACCCTTGTCGGACTCAAACGTGTATTTCTTGTCGTCATCACCTGGCTTGATTTTCTGACCCGATTTATACCACGTCACACGAGGTTCTGGGTGGACGGTAATAGTTACCCCAAAACGGACATTTTCACCCACATACGCCGTCTTGTTGTAGAGAGGCAGGGTAAATTCTGGTGGCCTTTCCAGGAGCCGCATCGCGTCTGTTCTGCGCTTGACTTTCTTGGTTCTGCGGCAGTAGTAGTCATAAACTTCCCTCACGCCTTTAACGAACAGCTCAGCATAAGAGCTGTCTTCCCCGTAGTCATTGACGACTTTGCATCTGTAGGTCCCATCATCGAATTTGGTGATATCTTTGACATACATGGTGGCCACTCCATCTTCATAGGTGATTTCGTATTTCTCACTGTTTTCCAGCTGTCTCACGCCGAAGTACCAGGTCACCTGGGTAGACTGATCATAGTTTTCGATCTTGCATACATATTTGACATAGCCGCCCTCTTCGCCAATGGCGTGCATTATTTGCCCAGACACTGGGCCAATTTCAATGGATGCCACTTTAACTTTAGCCACGCTCACTCCCCTCTGAGATCGTATTGCGCCCCCACAGGAAATTCGGGCTGCCGACACAACCATATTGAGGTCTTTCTTGATCAGGGTGTGGTAGTACCGCCGGTGTCTCAGTGTTCTGATGACTTTAGTACTGACTCTGTCGATCCTCTGTTTCAGCCACGGGTGCTTCAGGGCCTCTGAGGCTGTCATGCGAGATTTCCTCTCTTTCACCAACAGCCGGTCAACAAAATCCATTGCTTCAAGGCTAATTTCTTGGAATGCTTCTTCATCAAAAGTATATTCAGCATTCATGATGTTCTCAATCATCTGTTGGTTCGTTTCAGCCAAAAATGGGTTGATTCCACTCAGCAGCACATACACCAGTGTACCAAGTGACCACATGTCTGTGGCAGAGCTGACAACATCGTGCTGGTGGACTTCAGGGGCGTAGTATTCAGGGGCAGTGAACAAAAGCCTGAAGTTGTCTCCTGGCTTCAGCTGACGTGCTTGACCAAACTCTATTATTTTAATAATGGAGTTCTTTCTTGTCTGGTAAATGATATTTTCTGGCCGAATGTCAAAGTGGCCAATATTCTGACTATGTAAGAACTCCAGTGCTTCACAGACCTGGCGGACATAGCTTACAATTTCTCTTTCATTAAGTTCAAAGGCACTCGTATTGATGCGTTCAAATATGTCCAGTCCTGATATAAATTCAAAGATCATAACCAATTCTTCCATGCTTTCAAATGATTCATGGAGGTATAAGATGTTTCTGTGCCTAGCGATGTTTAGAATGGAAATCTCTTTCTTGACTAAAACCTGATCGGTCCCTTTCACTTTAACAAATTTGGCCATGAATGTCTTCTTCGAGGATGTTTCAACACAACGGTGGACGATTCCAAACTCGCCACGCCCCAGATCTTCAGCTATCATGTATTTCTCGTAGAGTTCCTTAGTTTTGGAGTGTGATGCTTTAGTCATGGTGACTTCTCTGGTTTCATCCACCTCCTCATCATAATTCATAGCTCTGGTCTTATCTTCTTTGGTAACGGTTGGTTCTGAGGGCTCCGATGGCTTGCTCAGGCCAAATTTATTTTCAGCTATTACTCGGAACTGGTAGCTTGTTTTTCCAAATAAGTTGACCACGGTGTAACGTGTTTCTCGGGCCTGTCCCACGCGGAGCCATCTTTCTGCAGTAGTTGCACACTTTTCAACAATGTAGTTGGTGACTTTGCTGCCACCATCAGAAGCTGGCTCTGTCCAAGTTAAGTTGACAGAATCTCGTGAGACATCGCTAACTTTGACACCCCTGGGTGGGTCGGGGACATCAGCAACATCCAGTTCAACTGTCTTTTGATCAATTCCAAATCTGTTTTTAGCACAGACGACATAGAAGCCAGCATCTTTTCTCTCCACTCCATTGGGGAAGACAAGTGACGTGAAGGATCTTGTGACAATCACTTGGTAGTGGCCATTATTATCAATGAGATCTTGTCCTTTCTGCCAGGTGATCACAGGGTCTGGTTTACCACTGAAGGGGATCTTGATGCTGACCACTTCCCCTCGGAGAGCATGAACTGCTCCCATGCCTTCGAGAGTCTTGGGCAAGTGTATCTTAGCTGGAACTATATCAAGGTAAAAGAACAAAGAACATGATTTAGCAAGACTTCATAATACTTGGCCCCACAAATTAACAATAGGTTGTCTAACACCAGACCAATGGTCAGAGATTTGTTTTTTACCTTCCACTTCCAAGGAAGCAGTGCCAGACACGGATCCCCCTTGGTTGGTAGCTCTGACTTGGTACACCGTGGCATCATCGTCTGTGACGCTTGCAATGATGAGCTGGTGGTAGCCACCTTTAAATTCTTGAATTCTGTACTTGAGTCCGTCTGCGATAATTTCTTTGCCTTGTCTGTACCATTTCACAATAGGCTTCGGGTGACCGGTCACCTTGCAGACCAAAGTGGCGTTGCTCTGGTACCTTACATTCAGGTTCCTCAGCTCCTCCTTGAAGTGTGGAGCCTGAATCGGGACGTCAGATTTTGGAGTGACAGGCTCTGATGTTTCACTCCATTCACTCTCTCCACCCAGGTTTTCACATTTTACACGGAACTCATATTCAAGACCTTCAATAAGGTTTTGCACGGAGAAGACGGTTTCTCGAATTTCTTCCGTTGTCACAGCAATCCACTTGTTTTGCTTCTTCTCGCGCTTCTCGAGGTAGTAATTTCTGATCTTTGCACCTCCGTCGCTCGCGGGTGGCTTCCAAGCCACAACGCAAGAATCCTTTGTGACAGCAGTGATGGTTGGTTTACCAGGAACGCTTGGCTTTTCTATTAGGAAATAAAAAGATTTGCCATGTTTAAAATAGCTTTATTTGAAAAAGGGATCTCATTTAAAATAAACAGAATTGCTCCAAAGTGCTGTGCGACTACAAAGAAGGGGATAGGGTATGCACATTCCCCTTTAAAATACAAAAACATTCAATTCAAGCGAGAAAGATTATATGTTATCTGAATCTTCCATTTCCCCCTCAAACTTCACTTCTGCTCACCGAATGGACTCTTGATGATCACCACGGAGGCGACCTCTAGTGGCTCACTGATGCCAAAGGTGTTCTGAGCCGAGACTCGGAAATAATACCCGGCATTTTCTGTGAGGTTCACAATTCTACAAGTTGTCACTGAGATGGCTGAAGACACCAATTGCCATTCAGCACCTTCCTTGGCCTCACACTTCTCCACCACGTAATTGGTGATCCAGGAGCCGCCATCGTCAGCGGGCGGTTTCCAGCTGATCACCACCGAGTTCTTGAGTAGTGCTTCAATCACAATGGGTCCCGTAGGCTTGTCTGGTTTATCTGTTGAGAGAAAGCACAGTTGCCGTGGGTTTCACAGTGTGTCCCCCTGAGACCTCTAAAAGGAAACTCACTTCTCGAAAGCAAAAGCCAAATACCTTGTATTTCCACGTCTAGGGTGGCATCAACCGTCCCAAAGACATTGCTGAGTTGCACCTTGTATTTCCCGGCATGGGTCTTACGCTGGACATTCTTCATGACGAGATGGGTATAGTGCTCAGTGTTTTCAATGGTAATGCTTTCTGAATTTTGCAAAAGTTTCTGGCCATAGAACCAAGTCATGGCAGGTACCGGGCGACCAATGTACATAACATGGAGCCGAAGCGTAGATCCCACAGCACCATAATACTTCTCTTTGAGCGGGTAACCGGGATGGAACTGTGGTGCGGCCTGAAGAAGCAGCTTACTGCTGGTTTCTACTTCTCCGACTTCATTAGTGGCTACGCATGTGTAGACGCCTTCATCTTCTTGTTCCTCTGTCATTACTGTCAGAGTGTGTGTGCGCCCATCTGAAGACATTTTGTACTTCCGGCTTTGTACGAGCTCTTTACCAAATCGGTACCATTTAATGTCGGGAAGGGGCCTTCCAACTATCTGGCATGAGAGTTGAGCGGCTTCGCCTAACTTGGTGGTCACATCGGCCATTTCCTTGCGCACTCCTGGGGCTTCTCCGGCTGCACATGATGAAAGAGTATGTTAGACGCGTCGTCACTACTGAATTTGTAATCTGTTTGTGCATGGCGGTAATGGATTATCCTATTGACTAAGCTTTAATAGGTGCTATGATGTGCATCTAAGAGTCCTCTATGTTTCTAGGGCCAGATGGGAAATGGTGATTAAGTGAACGCATCACCCTACTCTATCACATTGCAACTTTCTATGATTGAGAAGGTATTAGGATGTAGTGTGAGGTTTTGAGGGAATGAGTCTCCTGGCCAGTTTACAGGATTCTTGTCCTTACTTCCGTTCACTGAAGTGAAGTATGTTTGTTAACCTTCCAAATCTTGCTAAGAGTTGAGAAAACCCAAAAAGCCTTATTGCATCAGAAGGGGAAACTGCTCAGGAGAAATGCTTAGGCCCTGTAGTCTAAGTTAAACTCCAGCAGGCTTGATTGGAGACCGGAGTTAAAAATTGAGGGCTTTGACAAGCATACGCATGTAAATAAATTTGGTCAGAAGCCACCCTAAATACAAAATGCCAGCAGGAGAGTTTAACTTAGACTGTAGGAAGAGTTAGTTTCCACGGGTTTCGTTTGTCACCCACAGAGAGAGAACCTTGATCTACTTACATGTTAGTTTTGTCTTGACAGACATAGCTGTTCTCCGTGGTCGGCTGAGCCCAGTCTCGTTCTCGGCGAATACTCGGAACTCATATTCAGTCGCTTCTAGCAAACCTCCGATGGTGAACTGCCTGTCCTTGATCCGTTCCTTATTGCTCTTCTTCCAAGCACTGTCCCCAGACTGTCTGTACTCAACCCAGTAGCCAAGGATTTCTTTGCCACCATCACATTCGGGCTTCTCCCACTGGAGGGTGACACTGTCTTTGGATATCGAAAGAATCTCGAGTTCTCCTGGTTGGCTTGGCTTATCTGAAATATTCGAGATGATTAAGAAGAGAATTAGGTTTACTGGTGGAAAACAGGCAAAGGCGAAAACTGGCTTGCTCCACAGTTTTTTTATTTTTTTTGGTCCCATTGGGAAACTCTTTGCTTACCGAAGGGATCTTTGCAAACAACGGGTTCAGAAGCAGGGCTGGTCTCGCTAAGGCCAACGTCATTCTGTGCGATGATACGGAATTGATATTCCGCATCAGGAACAAGGCCAGTGACTGTGTACATAGTGGTGGTGATCTGGGTTTTGTTGTGTCTGACCCACTTGTCAGTGGACGTCTCCTTGCGTTCAATGTAGTAGCCTGTAACTCGAGAGCCACCATCATCTTTAGGTCGAGACCATGACAAGCTGACGGAACTTTTGGTCACATCGAGTACTTCAGGAGGATTGCTTGGAGGTTCTGGTGGATCTATAAACACAAGTGAGAAAGCATACATGGGGATCAGATCTTGTGAGCTGGCAGTTGTAACTTAAGCAGTGTAAGCATTCAAACCAACTTTTCTACCTCTGTGGCTGAAAGAGCACTTACTCAGTGGCGTCTTTGGTATGACTGGCTCCTCAGATTTCAAGGGTTTGCTTATGCCAAACTGGTTTTCTGCTGAGACACGGAAATGGTATTCCACATTTTCTTTGAGGCCTTTTACTACCAGAGATGTGCCTCGGACTCTGGAGTCAATGGTATACCAGGCAGCCTTAGGTACCTCTCTTCTCTCAAGGATGTAGCCCAGGATGTCAGCACCACCATCGTCAGCAGGAGGTCTCCAGCTGACCCTTACAGAGCGGGCTTGTATGTCATCATATTCGAGTGGCCCTTCTGGAGTGTTGGGACTTCCTATCACCTTGACCTTGATGTAAACTGTCTTCTTGCCACATTTGTTCTCCAGGACCAAGTCATAAGTTCCAGAATCATTTCTGTCTGCTTCTTTGATCACAAGCTCAGTGTGTGTTTCAGACGTTGCGATCATGGCACGCTTACTAACGTCTTGGCCTTCCTTGGTCCATTTACATATTGGGAATGGTTTTCCTTTGATCGGTATGGTAAGCCTGATGACTCCACCTTGTCGCACAAAGACCCCTTCCTGGTATCTTTCATCAAGTTCGTAGTCAGGGTATTCTGAGGAAAAAGGAAGAATTACAATTCATATATATATTTTTTGAATGGCAGGTAGGAAAAAGTCATAAGGCAATTCTAGCAACAAGTAAGCAGTCATGTATTTTACCTAGCATCTCCGTGACTTTGACTGTTCCTGGTACCTCGGCAGGCTCTCCAGGTCCACCAGCATTACAGGCTAGGACACGGAACCTGTATTCAGCGCCCTGAGGTAGGTGTGTTAGGGTGTACTCCCGAATCTTGGTTGGGGTGGTGTTACATTTGGTCCATTCACGTTGATCTACCTTTTGCATTTCTATCAAGTACCCTGTGACTTTAGATCCACCTTCGTCTTCTGGAACACTCCAGGCCAGGGAAACTGATGTTCTGGTTGTATCTGTAACTCTTGGATTTTGTGGTTTTCCCGGTGGAGCTAGGAAAAAAAGAACAGACAAAAAAAAAAAAATCCTTGTTACAGTTGCTGCAAAGTTATATATTGACCGTGCTGTATAACAAATTCAGTGTGTTGTTGAATACATAGACTGTTAGCACTTTTGGTTTTTACATTTTTGTATTCTGTAGTTTTGTTGTGGTGGTGATTCCATAGCTGAATTTCTCAGAACTCATACAGCTGCATACTTTAGAAGGATAAGTTTCACCATATAACAATTGTATCTCAACAAACTTGGTGTATACTAAAAATATTTACCAATTGGATCCATGGCAACGGTGGGTTTGGAAGGACGACTTGGTTTTCCAGTCCCTCTTGCATTAATGGCTGTGACCCGATGTTCATATTCTAAGCCTTCAATAAGGCCAGTGGATCGGTACCGTGTCATAGTCACTGGTACTTTATTTACACGGACCCATCGATCAGCTCTTACTTCTTTACGCTCAACGATATATCCGGTCACTTGGGAGCCACCGTCATCTTCAGGTGGATACCAAGTAAGTGTCATGCCATCACGGGAGATGTCAAATATCTGTAATGTTTCTGGAGGTCCAGGGATACCTGTAGGAAGGCAGAAAAAAAAAACAAACCAATATGCCAACATGAGCAAAGGAATCCAGTTTGTGTGTACTGTGGTTTCAGTTGGTATTTTAGATGCTATGAAAGACAAATGACCATTTTCCCAGCACTTTCACTTGTGCCTTTTCCATTTTTGCTGTATTTATAAATATTGACTCAGCACACATTTTATACTTTCCTCTATTGGGTTGTCTATAGTTCCTCCCTTGCATGCTTTTTCTCTTCCTCCCTTTATTTCTTCTTCCATTTTTCCATTCTTTTTTCCTCAAACTCCTTTTCTTTCAACCAAGTAAAGAAGGTTAAAAAAATAAATAAATCTAACACTGTCGAAAGCTGCCGAGCACGGCTGTTTAGAAACCGTAGGAGAACCCAGGAGTTAATTTTACAAGCTGTATTTCTGCTCATCAGGGGAGATAGGCTCTAAATTCAGAGTCAGCTATAGGGAAAATGGTGGAGGAGTTCCAGAACTTACTGATGCTGCTTCGGCATTCAATGACCTCAGACTGCAAGTATGAGCCGATCCCGAAGCGGTTTGTTGCAGCCACGCGGAACACGTATTCATTTCCTTCGGTGAGTCTGGTAAACTTAAATGTTGGTCTTGTTACAGACTCGGAAACTGGCAGCCATCCTGGACGATGGGCGTCACGCTGTTCTACCACGTAGCCACTCAGTGGAGCACCGCCATCCAATTCGGGAGGTTCCCAGGATATAGTCACTGAGGTGGCATCAACTTCATCAATCTTGATGGGCCCAGTTGGTGGACCAGGCTTGTCTGAAAGGTGTAGAAATCGGGAGGTGAATTTTTACTTCAAACCAAAACTGGGGATTTAACCATTGGACGACTAAATGGTAACCCTGCCAGACATACTTACCGAGAATAATAACTTTTATTGTCTCTGAGGTGGTTCCCGTAACATTCTTCAATTCGAGCGTATATTCTCCAGTATCTCTTATAGTGGTTTCACGGATGGTTAGCTTGGTGACTTTAGTGTGGGTTTCCACGGTGACACGCTCCGATTCTCTCAGTTTAGAACCAGCAAAGAACCAGGAAGCAGTAGGCGGTGGACGGCCAGTGATAGGTATCACCAGCTCGATTGGTCTGCCAGCTGGGACATGGATGGTCTTCTGAGGCATTGTAGAAAGGTCAATTGTTGGCAATACTGTAAGAAAGAAATCGGGCATTTATTCTCACATATGATCTGAAGAGGGAGTGTCCTGAAACCTCAATGTTTTCATTTATTTTGCATTTATGCGGGTGTTCAGTACCTACCTCTGAGGTCTTGCACAGTCACTGGTGTGACGATCTCCCTTGGTTCCGACACACCTTTCTCATTTTGGGCCCTCACTCTAAACAAGTACTGTTCACCTTCATTCAGGGAAATCACGGTGTGCTCTAAGACCGTGGGCTTCAAAGTGACAACTTTCATCCATCTCTCTGTGCCGGCCTTGCAGGCCTCAAGGACATATCCAGTGAGTCGGCTGCCGCCATCATAGAGTGGTTTCTCCCAAGCAAGAGTCACGGTGGATTTGGTGACATCAACCACTTCTAGTTTTGTGGGCACCAGAGGTACTTCTGAGACGAGAACTGCATCCGATGTTTCACAAGGCTCCCCAATACCATAGATGTTTTCTGGGAGCACTCTAAAGTAGTACATGGTTCCCTCGACGAGTCCAGATATTCGGTAAAGAGTCTTGCTGCATTTGGTGGTCACTGTCTTGAAAGCTCTCATGGCAGCCTCTCGCTTTTCAATAATGTAATTGTTGACTGGAGCACCACCATCAATTGTGGGGATTTCCCAAGTGATGGTCACAGAATCTCTGGAAACTTCTTTAACATTCACTGAAGGACAGGGACCAGGAGTATCTAAAAAAAAAAAGATCAGAAGGAATGATTCATACTTACTTTTTATTGCTCGATTGATACTTTGTGTCTATGTTACAGGAAAATATAATCAATGTTGGCCTCTTCTACTGAGGTAATCAATAATAGGCCAAGGTGTGACTTTTTGTGGTCTCTACTTGCAAATTAGCTCAACCTAAGAAAGTTGCTTACCATAGACTTTAACTAGGACCGTTGCTGATTTCTTGCCAGACTGGTTTTCGGCTTCAATTGTGTACTTTCCAGCATCGTACCGATTAACTTTGTCCACAATGAGCAAAGAGTAGCTCTCCGTGTTGTCAATAATTGCCCGGTTTGCAAGGTCAATGCCTTTCTTGCTCCACGTGATGACAGGAGAAGGTCTTCCGGATACGGACACCATGAGGCGCAGTGAGGCTCCGGCCCTGATGATCACGGTCTTCTTCAGATCATCCGCAAGCTCAAGGTCTGGGATTTCTGTAAATACGAAAACGCAGTCAATTCACGAACAGATGGGGCAAGAAAACAACACCTGTGAGCGCTCCCGCGTTCAATACCTAGTCTTTCCACCGGCTCAATCTCAGCAGTCGTCTCGCTGTAGTCACTCGTACCCTTCGCATTCACAGCAGCAACCCTGAAGGAGTACTTCTGGCCCATCTTAAGGTCTGGCACAGTGAATTCGTTGTTTCTTATTGTGGCGTTTGTATGCACGCGGCACCATTGATCCGTGTCCTTCTCTTGCATTTCAAGGACGTACCCTATGATGTCAGTACCACCGTCATACATGGGTTTGGTCCATGCCAAACTAATACTGCGCTTGGTGGTGTCCACAACTCTCGGGGCAGAAGGTGGTCCAGGGGTGTCTGAAATTTAAAAGAGATAAAGGCATTGCACAAAGGAGGAGACTTTGGGAATGACAGTTTTGTTTTCAAGATTCACAGAGGCATTCAGGACTTAGGAAGGCCCTTTTGGTAAGCGTTTTAAATTTTGATACCCTATGGCAACATTCATGCTGTATTATTCCTATAATTATTTCAAGATTTAGATTCTCCGGAGATGCAGCTATTTCTGTCTCTCACTTTGGCTGGCAATAGCATAGTCTCTCTTAACTGAGTTCCTTTCTTAGCTTGTTCTTAGGGACTTTTCTTTAGTTGTCCCTCTTTCACTGGGTGAATATGACATATCTCCATTGTAGGAATCTGGTCCTGCCTTTTTCCTCTGTGGCTTACTCCTTTTAGCTCTTGGGCTGAAACTCTATAAATGCCTCTGTTACTCTTTTCTTTTCTTTTCTTTCTTTTCTTTTCCTTTCTTCTCCTTCCCTCCTCCCTTCCTTCCTTCTTCCTTCCTTCCTTCCTTCCTTCCTTCCTTCCTTTCTCTCTCTCTCTCTCTCTCTTTCTTTTCTTCTCTTTTCTCTTCTTTCTTTCTTTCTTTCTTTTTTTTCAGAGGACCCGAACAGGGCTTTGTGCTTGCTAGGCAAGCACTCTTACCACTGAGCTCAATCCCCAACCCCTCTATGTTACTTTTGAAGGTCATGTAATAATCATGTTGTTAGTACCTTCTGGTTATAAAATTGGATGCCTTATGCTCCCCTAAGCCTCTGCTCAAAAGGAATTTTCGCTCTTTTTTTCTTGTCAATACTAATCAGTAGAACTCATTTTTTGACTCTTCTAGAAGACTTACAAAAATATATCTCTCACGTTGGAATTAGAACAATCTATTGCTTTCCATAGACTAGACAAATATTGCAACAGTTTTCAGCAATGCTAGCTGCTACCAGTAATGTACAGTTAAAATCCTATATTTACGATCACAGTAAGTATACGTTATACTGGGTATATGTGTTTCATAAATTCTGAAGTTCCCAGAGTTACCACGTTGGAAAATACTTGTCATATGGTTTTGGTTGAGCCCAGGGTTACTGTCTTAGGACTCACATGATGGCTCTCTGCACGAGATGAAGTTTGAGGCTTCGCTGGGTTCGCTGTTGCCAGCAGAGTTCACGGCGGTCACCCGGAACTGATAATCACAGCCTTCCATGAGGCTGGTCACCTTCAGCCTGGTGTCATAAACCACGTAGTCTTTGTTGACACGGGTCCAGCGCAAGCTCTTCTTTTCACGTTTGTCCACTAGGTAGTTGCTGATTTCATTGCCACCGTCGGACTCGGGTTTCGTCCACTGAATGATGATGTGCTCTTTGCCAGCGCCAACTTCTTCTGGTATGCCAGGTTGTGATGGAATCGCTGTTTGTACGGAATGCAAATCAGAATGATCAGGATTGCAGAAAACCACTCTGAACATGACTACCCTTCTTCTTGACCAGCATTAGCGTTTTAATGGCTAAAGTGTCTTAAAGAGTTAATACTCACTGAAAGAGTTTCTGGCCACAATTGGCTCTGATTCAACGGGCACGCCAAGGCCGTATTTGTTCACTGCCCTCACTCGGAATGTGTACTCATTGTTCTTGATGAGCCTGGTAACCACATAGGACAAAGTGAGGCATTCCGCTTCCACGATCACCCAATTGAGTCTGCTAGTCTCCCGTCTCTCTACAATATAGTGAGTTATCTCTGCTCCCCCATCCTCCTGCGGAAGGCTCCAGGCTAAGGTGCACTTCTCCTCGGTCACTCTGCTGACGGTGAGTTTTCCACATGGGCCAGGAGAATCTGAAACAGGCAGGATGACAAGTCATGATGAACGGCATACTTGGCGAGTGCTACAGTTATCGGAAAGAGGGCCTTTGATCTGCTTACCAAGAACTTTGACCATGACAGATACGGACTTGGTCCCACTAGCGTTCTTCACGGTCAGTGTGTATTTCCCGCTGTCGCTCCGGTCGCAGTATTTGATCACAGCGGTTGCTCGCTTGCCAGTGTACTGTAGGGAAACTTTTTCACAGAGATCCAGTTCCTTGTCTCCTTTGGTCCAGATGATTTTGGGTTCAGGTTTGCCACCAACGGCAGCATCGAGAACAAGATCTGAACCTGCTCTAATGGTCACCAGATCGCCTTGCAACCTGGCATCCAATTCAGCTTTCGGTGGAGCTGTTAATAGGCAAAATAGATAATATGAATGAATGTCCGACAGTTCGGACGTCCACTTAAGTTAAAAGGAGAACACTGGAGTTAGCTGAAGGGAGCACGCGTTGGCTATTTCTTACCGTATTCGTCTCGGCAAGTTACAGGGCCTGTCGATTCAGAGCCTTTGCTAATTATGCCTGCCGCGTTCTTGGCCAACACACGGAATTCGTAAGTGTCGCCTTCACTGAGAGCGGTCACAGTGAAGAAATTATCAGAGACGATGGTGTAGTTGCACTTGAGCCAGCGGCCGTCTCCGACTTCGCTGACTGGCTTCCGTTCTATGATGTAGCCCACAACTTTGCTGCCTCCGTCATACACCGGGGCAGACCAAACTAGTGACACTGTTGATCTTGTGACGTCTGTCACTTCCGGTCTACCGGGTGGATCTAGAAGGGATACGAAATAAGGTTAAAAAGACCAGTGGGTTCTAATACCGGGAATAGTAATGACTGTAGTTTTAGCAGTTTCTTACATACCAACTGGGTTCTGAGCCATGATAGGTCTCGAAGCTTCACTGGCCTTGCTGACGCCTGCGGCATTGAGTGCATATGTCCGGAACTGGTACTCTAGTCCTTCTACCAAGCCTGTCACTTTGTAGTTACACTCTAGGCACGGCACTTTGTTTTCTTTGACCCAAAGGATGGTGTTCCGTTCTTTCTTCTCAACCCAGTAGCCAACGATTTTACTACCGCCGTCATGGTAGGGTTCTTCCCAGCGAATCGACATAACATTGGCAGACACATAGTAGACTTCAGGTCTGGTAGGAGCACTTGGTGGAACTAAATATAGACAGGGAGGTATATAAGATTATGGGTTTTTAAAAAAATAAAACAGTAGAAATTTAAAAGTTTTAAAAGTAGATTTGAAGTTTGGTACTGATTTTCCTTACCGAATGGATGCTCGGCAACTATTGGCACTGACTCCAGAGGCTTGCTGACCCCGAATCTGTTCTCCGAGCTGACACGGAAACAGTATTCTTTGTATTTTGTGAGGTGCGTGACTTTAATCTGAGTGCGCTTCACGCTGGAATTGATAAGCTGCCAGGCTGTTGTGCCCGACTCCCGCTTTTCAACTATGTAATTTGTAATTTCGGTGCCTCCGTCATCCTTCGGTTCAGACCACGATAGGACGCAGGATTCAGCCGAGACAGACGAGACCTCAATGGGACCAGTTACTGGCCCTGGCCTTCCAATGACTACAACTGTGATGGTAAAGGTTTTAACACCGGCTGTATTTTCCAGGGTCAGGAAGTATCTGCCAGAGTCACCTCTCATGCTGTCCTTTACGGTCAGGGTGGTCCTGTCTTTTGTTGTTGTGATGCTCATTCGATCTGTCTCCTTGAGTCTCATTTCCTCTAGTTTCCATGTTACTTTGGGGGCAGGACGACCACTGATGGGCACATCAATGGTAAAAGTGCTTCCAGCCTTGCAAGTTATGAGCTGATTGGTGATCCCGGTGAGATCAGCAGTGGGCTCAATTTGAGGCTCCTTGATGATAACAGATGAGAAAGCTTCTCTGGGTTCACTGTAGCCAGCATCGTTCTTGGCTTTCACCCGGAATTCGTATTCCGTGTTCTCGACGAGGCGCTCCACTGTGAAAGTCAGCTGTTTGGTGTGACCAGCTTCAACCCAGAAGTCAGATCCCTTTTGTCTCATTTCCAGCAGGTAGCTAGTGATCCGACTACCTCCATCATGTTCGGGTTTAAGCCAGGCTAGGACTGCAGAGGATTTGCTAGTGTCAACAACATCGAGTCTCCTAGGGGGAGCAGGCTGTTCCGTGGCTACAATCGGTTCTGGCATTTCATAGGGTTCACCAACACCATACTCGTTTTCAGCAGAAACACGGAAATAGTATGGGACTCCTTCTGTCAGATCACTCACCTTGAGGATCTGGCGAGTGCATTTTTCACTGACAACCTGCCAGCTACGGCGACTCGCTTCCCGTTTCTCTATCACATAGTGATGGATCCGGGCACCGCCATCAAGGAGAGGGGCATCCCACATCAGGGTAGCAGATCCCCGGGTCACATCTTTGAAGGTAATTGGACCAGGTGGTCCTGGAGAGTCTAGCACCTTCACAGTGAATGTTATTGACTTCCTGCCGCTGTTGTTTTCCACGGTGAGTGTGTACTTCCCTGCATCGTTTCTGTTGCAGTTTTCCACAGTGAGGGTGCTGAAGGAGTCTGTTGTATGGATATCAGCACGGATGCTAAGGTTAGAGTCAGGCTTGCTCCATACCGCTGTAGGAGTGGGTCTACCCTGGTAGGCGATGAAGAGACGAATGCTAGCTCCCGCTCTAACAATGTGAGTCTGCTTGAAGTTTGCATCAATGTCTAACTCAGGAGCTGATAATCGGTCAACTGCTTTTATCGTTCCGGACACCTCACAGCTGTCTCCTTTCCCAGCACCGTTGATGGCACTGACCCGGAATTTGTATTCCTCGCCTGCCTGGAGATCAGTGACCGTGTATCTTGTTTTCACACACGGCTCCGTGTTTACTTTGTGCCAGTCCCCTAAGTCAGCTTTGCACATTTCTATTATGTACCCAATTATTTCCATCCCGCCATCGAAGACTGGCCGGGCCCATTCTAAGCTCACAGTTGTCTTGGATGTGTCTGTCACTTTGACTACCGCGGGGGCACTTGGCGGGTTAACGGGCTCTCTACATTTAATGAGTCTTGAGATGCCACTCGCTGGTCCCACGCCCGCGGCGTTCTCTGCCATGACATGGAACTCATACTCGTTGCCTTCTACCAGACCAGTGACTTTGAATCTTGTCTCGGAGATGGGTCGCTTGCTGATCACTTTTACCCATCTTGTGCTTTTCTTTTCTCTCCTCTCGAGGATGTAGTGTTGAATCTCATTGCCACCATCTGATTCTGGCCTTGTCCAAGTCAGGGTAATGCTATTGCCTGTTACATTGCTAGGCTCTGGAATTCCAGGCGCATCTGGAATGGCTGGAATGGGAGGAGGGGAATCAGTTAGATTAATTTGCTTAGAAAGTTAGGCTTATGACACAATACCCCTTAGTAGGACAGGAAACTTACTGTATTGTATTTGAGCAACCACAGGGTCAGACTCAAGTGGCCTCCCAACACCAAACTTGTTAACTGCAGAAACCCGGAACTGATACTCATTGCCAGTTATGAGTTTAATGGCAGTGTAACTCTGGGCTTCACAATGATCCTCAATTAATGCCCAAGCAAGTCTGCTGGTTTCTCGCTTTTCAATGATGTAGTGGGTGACAGGAGCGCAGCCATCATTGAGTGGTGCCTCCCACCACAGGGTCATCTTTTCACCAGTAATATTAGTAAATCTTATTGGCCCGACTACTTTTCCTGGTGTATCTGTAAGAAAAAGTTTGAAGAGTTACTTTTTTTTTCTTGTCCATTAAAGTATTATTAGCCACATCCCTAATCCAAGTCTAATAAATCATACTGAATTTATTTTAAAATACCTTGTACTTTCACTGTAATTTCTGCTTTTGTGGAACCAGATACATTTTTGGCTTCCACAGTATAAACACCACGGTGATCTCGAGTTGCATCTCTGACAAAGAGGCTGGTAGAGCCGAGAACATCAGTTATCTCCATGTTCATTCTCCTCTCAATTTCAACTCCATCTTTGAACCAAGTTACTCGTGGGACTGGTCGTCCTTGGACCAAAGCTTTGATCCTAAGACTGTCTCCAGACTTAATAACAAGACCATCGAAGTACTCAGGGCCAAACTCTACTGTTGGTGGAACTGTAAAAGAACAGAAACATTCATTAATTTGGCTTAATGAAGATAGATGCAAAAATAGTTTTCATCAGGACCATATTATGAAGTCTGTGGAGGCGACCATTTCCAGTCTACCAAAGGCCATTTGAAAGTCGGACTGGTGTCTGAGTGTGTAGGTAATGGGATTAAACATTTATCCATGACTGAATTATTCCCCTTGTTACTCCTGACTTGTGATGTCTCTGCATCATCCTTTGCAGAAAGAGAACTGCAACATTTGCAAGTCTAAATAGTGTTGCATATCCAAACAAGTTCCCAGGAGAAGCCATTAGCTTCATACAGGCAGGAAATGATTACATCGCTTCATATATATTATATTTTATATATATTAGTTGTATATTTAATATAGATAGACAACTATTCCTAGTATATTAGTAGAAATGGCTAGAACTACAAACCTAAACACCATTCCCATACTTGATCTTTACATGGGAATGGGGTAAAATAATAGACAGGACAAAAAGAATTGACATACAAAAGGACCTAATTCATCATCCACATGGCGGCCATAGCTCATCTACAGAAAAAGACCCCTGTACCCCTTTATAGACCAGAGTCATTTAAAAAGCATTTTTAAAACTCTGAACACTCTTTACCACAATGGAAAGTGGTTGGAAATGCTTACCGTTTTCATCTCTTGTCATAATGATGCCAGAAGACTGTGAGGGAGGGCTTATAGTGCCAACAGCATTTCTTGCAATTATTCTGAACTCATATCGATCCCCAGGACTGAGTCCTGAAACTGTGTACTGACATTCACTGACGTCAGTGAAGTTGCATCTCACCCAGCGGTCACTTCCTTGCCGTTTCTCAATGCTGTAG
This sequence comes from Rattus rattus, assembly GCF_011064425.1. Classification (NCBI taxonomy): domain Eukaryota; kingdom Metazoa; phylum Chordata; class Mammalia; order Rodentia; family Muridae; genus Rattus; species Rattus rattus. Next base: position 54,080,177 of record NC_046158.1, read on the forward strand.
GCCACGATCTTACTGCCCCCATCACGTAACGGTGGGTTCCATTTAAGTGTGATGGTTTCACGGGTGACATCAATGTAGTCAGGAGTGCCCGGTGGGTCTGAAAAATTATAGGAAAGTTAAAACCAGTGCTATATTTGTAACTATCTTTTGATTATCAGTAAAGTAAAGCAACATGGACAAACCAGGCTCATTTGCATTACTAATTTCAACTTTCTGCTTCATAGTCTTTTGGAGAATTGAAGAATTCTAAATTACTTTATTGGATTGAGTTAAAATCATTCCTCTGGCTGGGTGTGGGTGTCACACACCTTTAATCCCAGCACTTGGGAGGCAGAGGCAGGAAGATCTCTGAGTTCAAGGCCAGCCCATTCTACAGAGTAAGTTCCAGGACAGCCAAGGATACCCAGACAATACCAAAACCCAAATCAAAACCACCCCCACCTCCTCCAAAACCAATTCCTCTGGCTTTACATGACTGGTTCCATAATGCCAGGAAGATAGAGCCAAGAGGGTAACTTCTAAAAGAGAAGCAGTGTTTGGTGTATTTATTGCTAATATATCTGGTTGCTTAACTAAACATATTTGGGTAACAGCCACTTACCTACTGGGGAAACAGCTAATGTGAACTTGCTTGGGTCACTAGGTGAGCTTAGGCCAGCAGAATTCTCAGCATATACTCGGAATTGGTAGTCCAGCCCCTCTATTAAGCCGGTAGCTCTGTATTCTCTCCCAGATATTGGTGATGTGTTAACCCTTTGCCAGAGAATGCTGTTTCTTTCTTTCTTTTCAACATGGAATCCAGTAACTTCTGAACCCCCATCATAAACTGGTGCATCCCAAGTTAGTGACATGCCATCTGAAGTCACATTGTATATGACCGGCTTTCCTGGAGGACCGGGAATCCTGAATTGGTGTTTTGCCACGATAACGTTTGAGACAAGTGGCTCGCTGACGCCATATCTATTTTCTGCTCTAACTCTAAACTGGTATTCGGAATCTTTGACCAGATTGGAAACTTTGAAAGTTGTTCTGGCAACACTTGAACACACCATCTTCCAATTTGTTTGTGAGGCTTCCCGCTTCTCGATGCTGTAACAGGTAATTTCTCCTCCTCCGTCATCTTCAGGTATGTCCCATGACATGATGGCACTGTCAGCCTTGATCTCATCGAATCGAATGGGTCCTTTGGGCTTTGATGGCGGGCCAAGGGTGATGATTGTAATGGGGAATGAGTTTCTACATACCGCATTATCGAGGATAACGGTATATTTCCCTCCATTCTCCTTCTTCACATTCTTAATACTCAAGGTGATTTTGTTTTCTGTTTTACTGAAGCGAACATACTCACTTTCTTTCAGTGGCAAGCCATCTTTCAGCCAACTGATAGACGGCTTGGGTTTTCCTTTATAAGGTAATTCAAGGTGTACGTTATGCCCAATTCTCACGGATATTTGTGCCCCGGGGATTTCTGATAAGTCCACTTCAGGTGTGATTACAAGCTCTTTCACTGTAAGTGGCCCAATGGTGACAGGGTCGCTCTGTCCTTTCTCATTTCTAGCAGATACTCGGAATTCCAAGACTGATTGCTCTTTAAGTTGTCCAATCTCGATTTCACAGGTCTTACTGATGCCGGCATGGGACCACGCTTGTTCACCTTTCCCTTTCCGTTCCACGAGGTAGTCTGTGATGATGCTCCCACCATCAAAGTCAGGTTTGGTCCAGCTCAGGACAACAGATGTCTTTGTGGAATCCTTCATCGAGAGATCGCGGATAGGCGCCGGCACCTCAGCAGCCTTCACAGGCTCTGTAGTCTCACAAGGCTCGCCAATTCCAATTTCATTTTCTGCCAGAACCCTGAAGAAGAAGGGCGTCTTCTCTGACAAATCCATTACTTTAAAGGATGTGCCGGAACACTTGTGTGACACAATGGACCATGTTCTCTTTGTGGCGTCTCTCTTTTCGATGACATAGTTAATGATGGGAGACCCCCCGTCAATGAGAGGAGGATCCCATAGCAACGTGACTGTGCCTAGGGAAACGTGCTTCACCTGTAACTTCTGGCAAGCCGCCGGTGTGTCGAGCACTTTAACACTCACGGTGGAAGACTTTGGTTGGCCGACACCATTTTCTATTGTCAGAATGTATTTCCCTGTGTCATTGCGGGTAACTTGAGGGATAACCAGCAGAGAGGATGAATCGGTGTTTTGGATGCTGTATCTGGCATCGCTGCCGAGATTCTTCTCATCTTTCCTCCAGGTGACTGTAGGGGGAGGTCTGCCTTTGAAGGGGATCAGTAGTTGAACGTCCTCACCGGCTTTAGCTATCACAGATGTTCTGAGAGCCACATCCAGGTCAATTTCTGGTTCCTCTGTAGACACAAAATGGACATTCACAGTGAGTATTAAAAGAAAGCGAGTGCCTGCCTGGAACTCTTAGTAAGGCATCAAGCATCGTCACACTGGTTGTACATACCAAGGATGTCTTTGGCTTGTACAGGTTCAGTCATTGTTATAGGTTCTCCTTGACCGGCACAGTTTACAGCTGACACTTGGAAATAGTAATTGACTCCAGGTTTCAGGTTAGATACCACATATTCCGTAGTTCTGGCCTCTCCCTTGGTAGAGACGATAGTCCATTCTTCTTCCTCTCCTTGTCTCATCTCAACAACATATCCGGTAACATCACTGCCGCCATCATAGACAGGTTTACTCCAGCCAAGAGTGATGGATGATTTAGTGGAGTCTGCAATCCTTATCTTGGCAGGTGGTCCTGGAGGATCTGGAACAGCAATTTACAATCCAGCCATTACATAATAATCAGCAATTCAGTCACACAAAGGGACAAGTGGAGAAGCCATGATACGAGTGCTTACCTATTGGATCAGCAGCCTTATAGAAGTCAGACGGTTCTGAGAACGGACCCATTCCAGCAGCATTTACAGCACAGACTCGATATTGATAGTCACTATTTTCCGTGAGTCCTGTCACTTTTTGCCTGGTGTCACGAATAGTCTCCTTTAATACTTTAAGCCATGCTAGACTCTTCTTGTCTCGTTTTTCAAGGAAATAGCCATTTATTTCACTGCCACCATCTACAGTTGGCCTGTTCCAGACAACAGTCATTGAATTCTTGGTAATCTTTGTCACCTCTGGGATGCTTGGTGGCCCGGGTGTAACTATTTAAGAAGTAAAGAACAGATGAGTTTGAAGAATCAACAGGTTCTACTTGAGCATTTTTTAATGCTAAAATATTAGTTTAGTAATAACAGTTCTGGTCTTGTGGAAAGGATAGTAATGAGACAAGACGAGATGCATAAGAAAATCATTTTAAGAAAACACTTATAAGTTATCAGAATAGCTTATATCTCTGAGTGTGTTTTTCACATCTTTTAGTTTTGTAACGAAGCTATAGCTCACCGAAGGAATTCTTGGCTACAACAGGCTCAGATTCTAGCGGCTCGCCAATTCCATACTTATTCACAGCTCGGACTCGGAAGATGTACTCATTCCCTTTGATAATTTTGGTGGTTGTAATGATGCACTCTTCCAGATTTTCAGCCACCATAGACCACACGACTCGGCTTGTCTCACGTTTCTCCACGATGTAGTGGGTGATCTTTGCCCCACCGTCGTCAGCTGGAGGCCTCCAGAGTAGAGTTATCTTCTCTGCAGTGACAGTCTTAAATTCAATTGGTCCACCTGGAGGTCCTGGTTTGTCTACCAATGAAAGAAGAAGACAATGTTAGGACCTTTGAAAGGCCAAGTGACTTTCAATTACTATAGGTAAACAAAATAAGGCATTGCGCATGTGAAGCACCTACCAAGGATCTGTACTCTGATGGTGGCTGAGGCAGACCCCATGGCATTCCTCAGTTTTAACTCATAGCTTCCACTATTAAGGCGGTTGGCATCTTTGATGAGTATAGATGCAAGGTCAGTGCTATTTTCCACACACACCAGGGCGTTGGTTTGTAATTCTTTATCATCTTTGTACCACTCAATCGTAGGCTCGGGTTTGCCAGAAATGCCAGCTCTGAGCTTCACAGATGTACCTGCTCTGTATTTGACAACTTCTGTATATTCTAGAGGCAAGTCAATCACAGGCCCGCCTACGAGAAAACAGACAAAGCAGTTGAAATCTTAGAAGGGTGAAAAATGTTGCTGAACTTCAAAATAGGTTAATTGACCATTTGTGGGCACACGTGTGCATGTGTGTTGTATGAACTTTCTGCAGGTCTAAGCCTACTCACTTTAAACTTTTAGTTTTATAAGTCACTTTTATATCTCCGATGGGGAAGACAGACTGAATAGACTCTCAGCCCCAGGAACACTACCATAACTGCATGAGGAAGTGAGTTCTTTCTAAATATATTTTAACTTCTTGTAGGTATTTGGTTTTAGTGATGAGAACAGGATCAGGGATGAGACTTTTGTAAAGTGGATTAATCTGTGTTGTTGAAAGCAAGAGAATTCATGGAATTCAAGGGCATTCATGGAACTTGCCCGATCAATGATAGGTTCCTAAATATTCCAGCTAGTTTATAGTTACTCCCACAATTTAATTAAATTTTAATTAAATTTAATTAAAACACACAGTGAAAGCCATTAAAGAAAACATTGAGTGAAACCTGCTTACCGTAAGAGTCAATGCATGTGATGGGGCCTACAACCTCAGATGGGTTGCTGACAGAACCAACGGCGTTTCTAGCAAAGACCCGGAATTCATACTGAGAATTCTGAGTCAATCCAGAGACAGTGAATTGAGTCTCGATAACATTGGTGAAGCTGGCCTTAGTCCACCTCCCATCTGGAAGGTCGCGCCTCTCAACAATGTAGCCTGTAATCTTGCTTCCTCCATCAAAAGCTGGTTGTTGCCATGAAAGGTTGACAGAGTTCTTTGAAATATCGGTGATCCGGACATTTCTTGGGGGTTCTGCAATAATGAGAAAGTAGGTTAGTGGCACTCAGGCCAATTCATTTTGCTTGGAGGAAACGAACTTTTACAATTTTTCAGTTATCAGAACTGTTCTGTACACGACAGTTACATACCGCAGGCATCAATGGCCAAGACTGGTTCAGAGGAATGGCTGGGTTTTCCAATACCGGCAGCATTCTCTGCATACACCCTGAATTCATAAATTAGTCCAGCGCTGATTGTCGTAACTTTGAAGTGAGTTGTACGGATGATCATTTTGTTGGCTTTTTGCCACAAAATACTATTTCTGTCTTTCATTTCCAGGTGGTAGCCTATGACTGCACTGCCTCCATTGGACACTGGCTCATGCCAACCCACAGTGATGCTTTCCCGCGTAACATTAGATACCCAGGGTGTAGATGGTGGTCCAGGTGTTGCTAGGAAAGAGAGAAAAAAAAACCCATAGGTTAAGACAAGCACTTAGCACAGTTTTATAGTAAACACCAATATGGGGTGTCTAAGGTCAACTTACTGTATGGTAGTTTGACAACCACACAAGCTGAGTCTATGTGATCGCTGATGCCAAAGCGGTTTTCTGCCTTGATGCGGAATTGGTATTCTTCTCCTGTGGTTAGTTTCATGACTTTGATCATGGTTCTTGCTACTGTTGCCGACACTTCAGTCCACACAGCAGTACTTGTTTCTCTCTTCAGTACAATATAATTGGTGACGTGGCTTCCGCCATCATACTTTGGTGGCTCCCACTTGAGGGTCACACTTTCTTCAGTTATATCACTAATGGCTACAGGGCCAGTAGGGGGACCAGGCCTGTCCAGCACAATGATGTTAATGAAAGTTTTGGTTGTTCCACTGGAGTTGGCAGCGGTGATTTCATATTTTCCAGCGTCAGTGGTGACGCTTTCTTTAAGATTGATGGTCAGGTTCTCAGCGGTAATCTCGGTATTAAATCTCATGGTGGCCTTCAGTGGCACACCATCTCTTGATAAGGTCACTTTGGGCAGTGGTTTTCCAGAAATTGGAATGTCGACTTTAAGGTTGGAGCCAGCCCTTACGTACACAGTGTGACTTGGGAAATTCTTCATGTCAATTTCAGGTGGTTCTGAGAAGAAAAAAAAAAAACCCAGAAGTATGAAAAATAAAGGTGAGAAAATGCTTAAAAGAATTAACTTACCTAAATGCAGAAGATTTGTTTCTGCATAAAATTAGACATACCTAGGTGATCCTTTATGAGGACGGGAAGCAGGAGCTCCCTCGGGTCACTCAGACCAGCTTGGTTTTCTGCAAAGACCCGGAAGAAGTACTCGTGACCCTCTCTCAGACCGGAAACAACATGGTGGGTTGTCTTCACCACGGCACACTTAACCCAGTTTTTCTGTCCTTTTTCTAGCGCTTCAACAACATAGTGTAGGATTCTGCTCCCGCCATCATGCTCTGGCTTCAGCCAGCTCAGTGAGACACTGTCTTTGGATACACTTGTGACTCCAAGCTTTTCTGGTGGGCTTGGTTTTTCTAAACAATAAAAACGAAGAATTGAAAGAACGGTAACATGTGCTTACAGCATTTCCCCCACATGCATCCTTCATACAGTGTCAGAGGAGAACTTGGCAAATCAAAGTGATGTGTGTCCTTTGACTTGAGTCTATTCATGGGGTAACTTTGACTGTTTAGCCAGCCAAAGCTCCACTGAGCTATGCCATCATATGCTAAACATAATTTAAATTTAATTACGTTTCAAATATCAAGATAAAAATGATAAAATTTGCCCAAAATTCATTGTGGGCATACAATGGAGGGACAATAGAAACAATCTTAGCACATGTTTCATATAGTATTTGTACCTACACTAAATGTATGTGTGGTTAGTTAGAATTCTCCTTAAATCTAACAAGCCTTATGTTGACTTTCTAGCTATGTCAATGATTAGAGAGTCATTTTGTGCGATGGCATAAATATTATGGGGCATGAACTGAAAGTCTTTTTTCGGGTGAAATATGACCAATTAGAGCGATTCTCGTTATTCTAGCAAACTACGGATCTGTTTTGTTCTCGTACCTGTTATTTTGACTCCTTCCTTTGTCTCAGCTGGCACGCCAACACCAAACTCATTTTCCCCAGAGACGCGGAAGTAGTAGACAGCTCCTTCTTGTAAGTTGGTCACTTTGTAAGAGAGGCGGCTACAGTTGTTTGTGACGGACACCCATGCCTTCTTGCTGGCCTCACGTTTTTCTATGTGGTAATTCTTCACTGGTGCTCCGCCATCATTTTCAGGAACATCCCAGGACAACACAGCGGTCTCCTTGGTCACTTCACGTACAGTAATATTGGCTGGAGGCCCGGGGGAATCTAAGACTTTGACGACAAAGGTCATGGAAGCAGTGCTCAGCACATTCTGAATCGTCAGTGTGTATTTTCCAGAATCGTTTCTGTTGGCATTCTCAATAGTAAGTGATGTCCGAGAGTCTGTGGAGTCGATGTACGCTCTTGTGCGGAGGTCAGTGTCGGGCTTACTCCAGGAGACGTTGGGGATTGGTCTTCCTCTGAAAGGAACTGTCATGGTAAACGAGGATCCAGCCTTGACAGTCAAGGTCTTCCTCATCTCACTGTCAACATCAAATGCAGGTTCTTCTTCTCTTTCTTTTGCTACCTGGGGGTCGGTGATATCACTGGGGTCACTGGCACCAACCTTATTGAGTGACCTCACTCTGAAAACATACTCGGCTCCTGTGGTTAGCCCACTCATTGTGTATTCCGTGCCTCTGAAGCTCTGAATGGCAACCTTCCAGTCAGTTTCCTCAGACTTTTTGTATTCTACAGTATATCCTGTTATTGGAGCCCCACCATCAAACAAAGGTTTAACCCAGCCGATGGTGATTGTTGTCTTGCCCGAGTCCACTATCTTGGGTTTGGATGGAGGAGACGGCAAGAACACTGGGTCTTCTGCTCGAACCAAGGGAGAAGTATCACTTGGAAGACTTAGGCCGGCAGCGTTTTCAGCAAAAACCCGATACTCGTATTCACATCCTTCTCGGAGTCCTGTAGACTTCACTCTCAGATCATAAACTGGTTTTTTGTTCACACGCACCCACCGTAGGCTGTTTTTCTCACGCCTTTCAATGATGTATCCAGAGATGTCACTGCCTCCATCGGTCTCAGGTCTTGACCAGCAAAGTGTCATGGAATCTTTGGTCACAGATGTAATTTCCAACGATGTGGGTGGACTAGGAGTGGTGAATGGATCTAGTGCCTTCACGGCCACGCTCTCCAAGGGCTCGCCAACACCGTATTTATTAACACCAGTTACTCTAAAGATGTACTCATTGCCTTTCAGTAGCTTGGTCACCTTACAAGATGTTGTCCTTAACTCTGCTTCGCATATGGTCCATGCGAGGCGGCTTGTTTCACGCTTTTCTACGATATAATAATCTATATCTGCACCGCCATCTTCCTGGGGATGTCCCCAGGAAAGGGAGCACTTTTCAGCAGTGAGGCCATTTATTTCAAGTGGTCCTGCTGGTGGGCCAGGCTTATCAAGTACTTTACAGTTAACTGCCATAGTCCGAGTCCCTGCAACATTCTTCAGGGTAAGGACATACTGCCCAGTGTCTCGCCTTACACAGTCTTTAACTGTTAATGTGGTGTTAGAGTCTGTCGAGACAATTTCTGTTTTCGCCCTTTCCTCAATTTCAACTCCATCTTTGGCCCAGGAAATTACTGGCAGAGGTCGCCCTGCAATGTCCGCATTTATCTTAAGGACTTCTCCAGCTTTGACGACGATGACGTCTCGGAATTTGACATCCATCATAATTCTCGGCGCCTCAACATCGTCTTTCACCGTAATAGGTCCAGTGGATTCAGACGGCTCACTGACTGAGTCAGCAGCGTTTCTTGCAAAAACCCTAAATTCATAACGCTGGTCTTCAGTTAGCTCGGTTACTTCAAAGTATGTTTCCTGGACGTTGGTGAAATTGCACTTAAGCCACCTGCCGTCAGGGAGCTCTCTGCGCTCCACTATGTATCCAGTGATCTTAGCTCCCCCATCGTAACGTGGTTTGGACCACTTAAGTGACACTGATTTTCTTGTGATGTTGGTGACTTCAGGTTGTCCAGGAGGATCGCAAGGATCTCTTGCAGGGACCGGTTCACATGCTTTGCTGCATTTTCCAATTCCAGCGATATTCTCAGCATACACGCGATACTCATACAGCAGCCCTTCATCCAGACCAGACACCTTCATCTGAGTATCTGCGATGAGGACTTTGTTTGCTTTTGACCACAGAATGCTGCTTCTTTCTTTGTATTCAAGGTGATAGCCAATGACTTGGCTCCCTCCGTCATTAACTGGCACTTGCCAGCTTACAACCATGGTAGATTTGGTGGCATGCACGACTTTAGGAGTACCAGGAGGCCCAGGGGGGCTGAATGGATACTCAGCAACAACGGCTGAGGATTCACTGTAGGAACTCTTCCCGTACCGATTCTCTGCACAGACGCGGAACTGATACTCACTTCCTGTTGTCAAACGGACGATTTTAATGGACGTTCTTGCCACTGCCTGTGAAACTACCTGCCAAGTTGTGGAAGTGGTTTCTCTCTTTTCAACAATGTAGTTGCTAATTTGGCAGCCACCATCATATTCTGGGGGAGTCCAAGAAATAGACACATTGTCACAACTAACTTCATCAATCCGTATGGGTCCCGGAGGTCCTGGCCTGTCAAGGACAATGACAGTAATGGGAACTGTTATGGATCCAGCAGTATTTGAAACACACAGTTCGTAAGTTCCAACGTCTTCCCTTGAAGCTTCTTTAATAGATAGCGTTGTTACAGTCTTAGAAGAAGAGACATTGACTCTGGTTGTCTCTCGAAGAACCTGACCATCTTTTTTCCAGGCCACGGTAGCTTGAGGTCTTCCTTTAAATGGTATGTCAATCTTGAGTTGGTCGTTAGCTTTAACGTTGAAAGTATTGAAAGGAAGCTCAACGGAAGGCTTTATTTCGATGTCTTTTGCAACGACTGGCACTCCAAGCTGTCTCGGGTCACTTCTTCCTTTTTCATTAACCGCAGCTACCCTGAAGACATACTCTTCTCCTGCGGTTAGGCCAGATATAGTTGCCTCCAGGGTCTTTACTTGTGTGCATGTGCTCCACTTTTCACTGCCCTTTGTCTGCATCTCCACAACATAGCCAGTGATCTTGCTGCCACCATCGCTCTCCGGCTTCTCCCACTTAATCGTAGCTGTATTCCGGGTCACATCTACAAGGGTTATCCTTCCAGGTGGCAGTGGTGGTTCAGACACTTTGACAGGCTCTGTTGTTTCGGCTGGCAAACCAATCCCGTACTCATTGGAAGCCAGGACTCGGAAGTAGTAAGAACACCCTTCTTGTAGATTTTCAATTTTGAAAGTAGTCTTGGTGCAGTTGTTTGTAATGGTCGCGTAAGCTTTTCTTGTAGTTTCTCGTTTTTCAACGATATAATTTGTAATCTTCGCTCCGCCATCAATAAGCGGTGGCTCCCAGGACAGCGTCACTGAGTCTTTCTTCACTTCTCTTACAGTCAGATTCACAGGTGCACTTGGTGAGTCAAGGACTCTGACATTGACAAAAGCCGTTTTGGAGCCACTGTTGTTTTCTAGGGTGAGGTTGTACCTTCCACTGTCAAACCTGGTCACATTGTCAATCACCAGCATTGTATATGAACTAGTCACCTCGATCTGGGCTCTCTCCGTGAGAATGCCTTCAGCCTTTTCCCACTTCACTTCAGGTTCTGGGCGACCTTTGATGGTGACAAACAGGCGCAAAGTGGCACTTGCCCTCAGAGTGACCACCTTCCTGAGATCAGCATCGAGTTCTATTTCTGGGGCTTCCATCCTCTCCTGAGCCACAACAGAGCCTGGTATATTGGCAGGCTCACCTACGCCTTCGGTATTGAACGCACAGATACGGAAGTTGTACTCTGTGTTCTCTTTAAGCTTGGTCACTGTGAACTGCTTCCCTTGTAATCCCGATGGTGGCGTACAAGTAGTCCATTCGTCAGCCGCGGCTTCTTTGAGTTCAATCACATAGCCTCTAACGGGTGCACCACCGTCGTAAATTGGCTTATTCCATGCTAGGGAGACAGAAGATCTGGAGGTGTCTGTCACTTTGGGGTTACTTGGTGGACCTGGTGGATATAAGGCATCACATGCACGGTAGAAAACGGACGGCTCGCTGGGTTCCCCAACACCAGCTGCATTCTCAGCAGCAACTCTGAATTCATAGGAATGGCCTTCTGTGAGGCCAGTCACCCTGAACCGAAGGTCTGTCAATGTCTTCTTGTTGCACTTGGTCCATCTAATGCCTTCCTTATCTCTCTTTTCAAGAATGTACCCCTCGATCTCAGCACCTCCGTCATCCACTGGACGCGTCCATGTGAGTACCATGGAGTCTTTGGTGATCGCTGAGGCCTCAGGTGTTGAAGGAGGGCCCGGAAGCTTGTAAGGGTTACAGGCTATCACAGGTTCAGACTCCAGAGGCTCTCCAACTCCATATTTATTCACTGCCATAACCCGGAAAATATACTCGTTCCCAGGAAGTAACTTAGTGACTTTGTAGTTGAGGGCCTGTACTTCAGTTGACACCTGGGTCCAGGAGAGTCTGCTTGTCTCTCTCTTTTCAATGATGTAATGTGAAATACTAGCACCACCATCTTGCAAAGGTGGGTTCCATGCCAGGTAACACTTTTCGGCCGTGACTCCAGTAACTTTCAGAGGTCCTTCGGGAGGCCCTGGCCTATCCAGCACCTTCACAGTAATAGGTATAGTCTTGGTGCCCCCGACGTTGCTGAGTTTCAAGGTATACTGCCCCCCATCAGTGCGGATGCAGTCCTTGACAGTGAGAGTCGTTTTCTGCAGGGTAGATTTAATTTCCATCCGAGCTGCTGTTTCTTCCAGTTCGTTCCCATCCTTTGACCACACAATATCAGGTATAGGTTTGCCACGGATATCAGCCTCAAGCACAAAGGTCTCTCCTGCTCGAACAATGATGACATCTCTGTATTTTGGGTCGAGCGAGGCATTGGGTGCATCAATTTCATCCCTCGCGGTGATGGCGCCGCTGCTCTCAGATGGCTCGCTGAAGTTGTCGGCCGCATTTCTCGCAATTACCCTAAACTCATACCTTTGGTCTTCTACAAGCCCAGTCACTGTAAACTCCGTTTCCACAACATTGGTGAAGCTGGCTTTCATCCAGCGGCCATCAGGTAGATCTTTCTTTTCTACGATGTAGCCAGTGATCTTGCTGCCACCATCGTAAGCAGGTTTCTTCCATTTCAACGTGACGCTGTTTCTCGTAATGACGATGGCTTCAGGACGGCCAGGCGGATCACATGGATCACGTGCAACATAGCACTCTGACACTTTGCTAGGCTTGCCGATGCCCACAATGTTTTCGGCAGAAACCCTGAACTCATACTCAAGTCCTTCATCAAGCCCCGTTGTTTTGAATTTGGTGTCTTGGATGGGGATCTTATTCAGCTTGACCCACAGAATGCTGTTCTTTTCCTTCTGTTCAAGATGGTAGCCAGTAACTTTGCTGCCTCCATCATTGACAGGCTCGTGCCACTGCACGAGCATTTGATCTTTCGAGACAGATGTCACAAAAGGGGTGCCAGGTGGCCCGGGCTCTTTAAATGGATATTGTACAACAACGGGCTTAGAATCCAGGGGAGCACTTTTCCCATACCTATTCTCAGCAAAAATCCTAAACTGATATTCGGTGCCTGTTTTCAGTTTGCTTACTTTAATGGTTGTCCTGGCAACCGTTGCTGACACCATCTGCCAGTTGGTAGTGGTGGTATCTCGCTTCTCTACAATGTAGTTGCTTATCTGGCATCCACCAGTATAGGCGGGAGGCTCCCAAGATATGACCACGAAGTCTGCACTCACTTCATCGAACTTCACTGGTCCAACGGGAGGACCAGGCTTTTCCAAAACAATAACGCTGAGGTTTTCTGTGGCCGTGCCTGCGTTGTTGGTTGCTGTGACACTGTACTTCCCGAAGTCGTCTTTGCTGCTTTCTTTAATGTGTAAAATAGTCGAAGTAGCTGTTTCCTCAACATTTACTCTTGTGGTCTGTCTAAGAGGCTCACCGTCTTTGACCCAAGAAATTTTAGGTCTTGGTCGGCCTATGACTGGAATTTCTATTTTCAGATCCTCTCCTGCTTGGACACTGTATGTATTGAATGGCAGCTTAAAACTAGGTTGGATAGTCAAGTCCTTGGCTATGACAGGAACACCAAGCACTCTTGGGTCACTTTTTCCTTTCTCGTTGTAAGCTTTGACACGGAACTGATATTCTTGTCCAGAGCTCAGGCCACTCACAACCGCACTGCAGACTTTGGATTCAGCCACAACACTCCATTTTTCTGTTCCTTTGGGCTGCATTTCAACAACATAGCCCAGGATTCTGCTCCCTCCGTCATGTTCAGGTTTCTCCCACATAAGGGATGCGCTGGTTTGGGACACATCCGTGAGTGTTACCTTTCCTGGTGGGGAAGGCGGTTCAGAGGCTTTCACAGCATCAGAGGTCTCGGCGGGAACACCAACTCCAAATTCATTCTCAGCCATGACTCTGAAGTAGTAGATGGCTCCTTCGGTCAGATTCTCGACTTTAAAGCTTGTTTTACTGCATTTACTACTCACATTAGCATATGCTTTTCGGGTGGATTCACGCTTGTCGATGACATAGTTCTTGACCTTTGCCCCGCCGTCAATGATGGGTGGTTCCCATACTAGAAGGACAGAGTCTTTTCTTACTTCCCTGACAGCCAAATTCTGCGGGGGTCCCGGGGTGTCGAGTACTTTCACAGTTACGAAAGCTGACTTCGACCCGCTGCTGTTCTCCAGTTTGAGGATGTATTTCCCAGCATCGTTTCTGTCACAGTTGTCTATTGAGAGTTGGGTGAAGTTAATTCCTTTCTCAATTTGGACCTTATCTGTGAATTCACCTTCCTCTTTTGACCAAGTGATCTCAGGTGTTGGACGGCCTTTGAATGGAATATGGATTCTGGCAGATCCACCGGCTCTGACAACAATCCCTTTTCTTAACTCAGAGTCAAGGTCAAGTTCAGGTGCCTCAAGTTTATCTTCCGGTTTCACGGTACCGGGAACTGATGCGGCCTCACCTAAACCGACTTTGTTGAGGGCACAAACTCGTATTTTATATTCTTGGTGTTCGATGAGTTTGGAAATTTCAAATCGAGTGACTCTCAGGCCAGTCTGTGGAGTAACTATTTGCCATTCTTCTTCATCAGCTTTACAGATTTCTACGACATAGCCCAGGATATCACTGCCACCATCGTAAATAGGTTTGCCCCAGGCAAGTGTAATTGAATTTTTAGTGGTGTCTACAATGTGTACATTGGTGGGTGGGCCAGGTTTGAACACAGGATCACATGCCTTATAGTAAACGGTAGCTGGACTTGGTTCTCCAACTCCAGCGGCATTTTCTGCAGAGACTCGGAATTCATATTCATGGTCTTCTGTTAATCCTGTTACCCTGAGTCGCAAATCTGTAATGCGGCGTTTGTTACACTTTATCCAGCGAATGCCACTTCTGTCTCTCTTCTCCACGATGTAACCGATGATCTCACTTCCTCCATCGCTGTCCGGCCGATTCCAGCAGACCGTCATGGAGTCTTTGGCAATGTTCGTGACTTCCAAGCTCTTTGGTGGTCCAGGGAGCACAAATGGATTTTTCATGAGGACTGGTGCAGATTCCAAAGGTTCTCCGACACCGTACTTGTTGACAGCCATTATTCGGAAAATATATTCATTCCCTTCTAAGAGCTTGGTAACTTTCAGTGAATTAGTCACAACTTCTGAAGCTACCACAGTCCAGGCAAGACGACTGGTCTCTCGCTTTTCCACCACATAGTGAGAAATGTCACTGCCACCATCTTGAAGTGGTGGGGACCATGCCAAAGTGCATTTTTCAGATGTGACTCCAGTAACCTGAACTGGCCCTTCTGGTGGTCCTGGTCTGTCGAGCACTTTCACATTTACTGGGAATGACTTAGAACCGGCAACATTTGAGGCTCTCAAAATATACTGTCCACCGTCAATTCGAATGGCATCCTTTACGATAAGTAGAGCTTTGAAATCCGTGTTCTTTATTTCACATCTGGCAGATTCTTCAATTTCTTTGTCTCCCCTTAACCACTCAATGGTGGGTAGGGGCTTCCCATGGACATCAGCCTCAAGCCTGAATGTTTCTCCAGCATTTACCACTATTGTGTCTCTGAACTTTGGATCCATTGAAATTCGTGGGAGTTCAACCTCATCCTTCGCAGTTATTGGTCCAGTACTGTCAGAGGGTTTGCTTATTGCACCCGCTGCATTCTTTGCAATGACTCTGAATTCATATCTTTGATCTTCAGTAAGACCCGACACAGTGAACTGAGTTTCGATGACATTTGTGAAACTGGCTTTCATCCAGCGGCCCTCTGGTAAATCGCGTTTCTCTACGATGTAACCTGTAATCATACTGCCACCATCGTACACAGGTTTGGTCCACTGTAAAGTGATTTCGTTTCTCTTAACTATGATTGCTTCTGGGGTTCCTGGTGGGTCACAGGGGTCTCTGGCTACGTAGCATTCGGAATTCTTGCTCCCCTTGCCTACCCCAACAATATTTTCAGCATAAACTCTAAATTCATACTCAATGCCTTCTTCAAGGTTCAGTGCTTTAAACTGGGTGTCGTGAATAATGGTTTTGTTGACTTTTGTCCACAGAATACTATTCCTTTCCTTTCTCTCAAGGTGGTAACCTATGACTGGGCTTCCCCCGTTATTGATCGGTTCATGCCACTGTACAACCATAGAATCTTTGGAGACGGCTGTGACAAATGGTGTTCCTGGAGGGCCTGGCTCTTTGTAGGGATATTGGGCTACAATTGGTTCAGACTCCAGAGCAAAGCTTTGTCCATACCGGTTTTCAGCAAATATTCTGAATTGGTATTCTGTACCCGTTTTCAGTTTGGTTACTTTGAGTGTAGTTCTGGCAACAGTAGCAGAGACGACATCCCATACTGTGGTGGTCGTATCTCTCTTCTGAACAATGTAGTTGGTAATCTGGCAGCCCCCTGTGTATAAGGGTGGGTTCCAGGATAATGTGATACTCTCAGCACTGACCTCATCAAATTTAACAGGCCCTTTTGGAGGATCAGGTTTATCTAGAGTTATGATTTCAATAGCCGCTGTTTTCTGACCCACAACATTGGCAACTGTGATTCCATACTGTCCACCATCATCCTTATGAGTTTCTTTAATACTGAGTGTGGTGAGGTCAAGGGAATCGATAACATTGATTCTGGTCGTCTGCTTCAGTGGCACCCCATCCTTAGTCCAAGAAATGCTTGGTTTAGGACGTCCAGAAATTGGCACTTCTATTTTCAAATCTTGGCCAACCTGTACACTGTAACTGCTGAATGCTGGTCTTACATCTGGCTCGATGACCAGATCTTTGGCAGTGATTGGAACCGCAAGGGATCTGGGGTCACTTCTTCCTTTCTCATTTACAGCAATGACTCTAAAAAGGTATTCTTCTCCCTGAGTTAGGTTGGTAATAACTGCTTCAAGGGACTTCACCCTAGCACACTCTGACCACTTATCGGTGTTTTTAGCTTGCATTTCTACAATATACTGAATGATTTTACTGCCGCCATCGTGTTCAGGCTTTGTCCAACTCAGAGAGACACTGTTTCTGGTGACATCATCCACAGTTATTTTTCCTGGAGGTTGTGGGACTTCTGCAACCTTGATTGGATCTGCAGTGCGGGCAGGCAGGCCAATACCATATTCGTTCTCAGCAGTAACTCTGAAGTAGTAACTGCACCCTTCTTGGAGCTGATCAATTTTCCAAGAATTCTTATGGCAGTTCGTTACAACTGCAGCATATGATTTTCTTGTGGCTTCTCGTTTCTCAACAATGTAATTTTTAATTTTTGATCCTCCATCCAACAAAGGAGGTTCCCATGTAATTGATACCGAGTCCTTGGTGATTTCTGTGACTTTTAGGTTAACAGGTGGGCTTGGTGTGTCCAGGACTCTCACAGTCACAAAGGCAGATTTTGTTCCACTGCTGTTTTCTAATGTGAGAGTGTATTTTCCACTATCATATCGATTGACATTGTCAAGAACAAGAGAGGTGAAGCTGCTAGTGACGTCGATTATAGCTGCGTCCCGGATTTCACCATCTACCTTCCCCCACTTGACTTCTGGTGTAGGCCGGCCTTTTATAGGAACAAACAACCTTAAGGAGCCACCTGCCCTTATATTAATAACTTTCCTTAGTTCAAGGTCAAGATCTATATCTGGTGCTTCAAGTTTTTCTTCAACCATTACAGGCCCAGGGACATCAGCATGCTCCCCGACTCCAGCCTTATTAATGGCACAGATCCGGAAGTTGTATTCATGCTTTTCCAACAACTTCTCGACTTCTAGATTTGTCTTGTTGATCCCAGTTGGTGGCGTACACATTGTCCATTCGCCAACACTCACGTCACATTTCTCCACGATGTATCCTTGGATTTCACAGCCACCATCATAAATGGGTTTGGTCCAAGAAAGGAAAACTGAAGATCTGGTAACATCCATGACTTTGGGGTTGTTTGGAGGGCCTGGTTTATAAATGGGGTCACAAGCCTTTTGGTAAGCAGAAGGGGGGCTTGGTTCACTAAGTCCAGCAGCATTTTCAGCAGAGACTCTGAATTCATAATTGTGATTTTCTAAGAGTCCAGTCACTCTCAGACGCAGCTCTCCAATTAGACGCTTGTGGCATCTTGTCCACCTTATGCCTTCTTTGTCCCGTTTTTCTAGAACATATCCCAGAATCTCACTGCCACCATCAGATGCTGGCCTTTCCCATACAACAATCATCGAGTCTTTGGTCACAGCTGTAACTTCTGGAGCCTTGGGTGCATCTGGGACTACAAATGGATTCTTGGCAATCAATGGCTCAGATTCAAGAGGCTCCCCAACACCGTATTTGTTCACAGCCATTATCCGGAAAATATATTCGTTGCCTTCGAGAAGCTTCGTAACTTTACAGCTGAGAGTTTGCACATTGGCATCCACCAGAGTCCAGACGAGGCGGCTGGTCTCTCGCCTCTCCACAATGTAATTTATGATATCGCTGCCGCCATCCTGAAGCGGGGGTTTCCAGGCTAGCATACATTTTTCTGCTGTAACTCCTGATATAGCAACAGGTCCCTCAGGTGGCCCTGGTCTATCCAGAACTTTGACATTGACAGTAACTGATTTCTCCCCTGCAACATTTTTGGCCTTCAGGATATAATTGCCACTGTCCACACGTACTGCATCTTTGACACTGAGACTGGTGGCGAAGTCGGTGCTCTTAATTTCTAACCGAGCTGTGCTTGAAAGCTCCTGGTCACCCTTTACCCACTGAGTGGTTGGTATTGGTTTGCCGTATATATCTGCATCGATCTTGAATGACTCGCCAGCCTGAACCACAACCGTGTCCTTGTATTTGGGGTCCATGCTTATTCTGGGTGGCTCTACCTCATCCCTGGCTGTTATTGCCCCGGTGCTTTCGGAGGGCTCGCTGAACACTCCTGCGGCATTTCGAGCTATAACTCGGAACTCATATCTATGATCTTCAATTAGGCCAGTTACCTCAAACTGGGTGTCAATGATATTTGTAAAACTGGCTTTCATCCAGCGGCCGTCAGGTAGTTCTTTCTTCTCAACAACATAACCGGTGATCTTGCTCCCACCATCGTAGGTGGGTTTCTTCCACTGAAGAGTCACAGAGTTCCTTGTGACGATGATTGCCTCTGGACGTCCCGGTGGATCACATGGATCGTGAGCAGCATAACATTCTGATGGCTTACTTGGCTTGCCGATGCCAACGATGTTCTCTGCAGACACTCTGAATTCATATTCAATGCCTTCTTCAAGGCCAGTTGTCTTGAACTTGGTTTGTGGAATAGGTGTTTTATTCAGCTTGACCCAGAGGATGCTATTTCTTTCCTTGCGCTCTAGATGGTAGCCAATGACTCTGCTCCCGCCATCACTGACTGGCTCATGCCATTGTACCTCCATGCTGTCTTTGGAGGCAAGCGTGACGAATGGCGTGCCAGGGGGACCTGGCACTTTGAATGGGTACTGGGCAATAACAGGCTCTGAATTGAGGTAGGTACTCTTCCCATATCTGTTTTCTGCTGCAATTCTGAACTGGTATTCACAACCAGTCTTTAGTCTGCTGGCCTTTATGGTGGTTCTTGCGACTGTAGCTGACACGATTTGCCAGGCGGTTGTGGACGTGTCCCGTTTCTCTACAATGTAATTATTGATGGAGCTTCCACCATCATACTTTGGTGGTTCCCAGGAAAGAGTAACACTGTCTGCTGTCACTTCATCCATTTTAACTGGTCCAGTGGGAGGCCCTGGCTTGTCAAGGACAATAACGTTAAGGGTTTCGGTGGCTTCGCCTGCTGAGTTAGTCAGTTTAACTGTGTAATGTCCGACATCTTCACGGCAGGCTTCCTTTATTGTCAGTAGAGAATTGTTCTCTGTGCTCTCTGCATTTACTCTAGTTGTTTGCTTCAGTGGTATGTCATCCTTATGCCAAGTGACAGTTGGTGTCGGGCGTCCGATGAATGGTACATCGATTTTCAGGTCTTCCCCTGCCAGTACAGTGAATGTATTGAAGAGGAGTTTGAAGGCTGGTGGAATCACAAGGTCTTTAGCGATTACTGGCACACTCAGTTGTCTCGGGTCACTGATGCCCTTTTCATTCTGAGCTGAAACACGGAAAGAGTATTCCTCACCCTGGATCAGCCCAGTGATGGTGGCTTCTGTGACTTTCACTGTGGCACATGTGGCCCATTTATCACTGCCTTTGCTCTGCATCTCTACGATGTAGCCTAGAATTCGGCTGCCTCCATCATGTTCCGGCTTCTCCCAAGAGAGAGACACACTGTTTCTCGTGACATCCATCAAGGTTATTTTCCCTGGAGGAAGAGGTCGTTCTGATGCCTTCACAGACTCTGCCGTCTCAGCGGGCAGTCCGATGCCATATTCATTTTCAGCGAGGACCCGGAAATAGTAGCTACATCCTTCTTGAAGCTGGTCTATCTTCCAAGAAGTCTTGTGGCAATTTGTTGCCACAGTTGAATATGCCTTTCTTGTGGATTCTCGCTTTTCAACAATATAGTTCTTTATTTTTGAGCCTCCATCGATGAGAGGAGGCTCCCACGTCAACGTGACAGATGTCTTTGTGACCTCCTTTATCTTCAGATTCTGTGGAGGGCCTGGTGTATCTAGCACTCTAACATTGACAAATGCAGACTTGCTTCCTGAGCTGTTTTCTACAGTTAGGATGTACTTGCCACTATCGAATCTGTTAACATTTCCAACAACGAGCAGGGTGTAAGAACTTGTGGATTCAATGCTAGCCTTGTCCAAAGATTCTCCATGCTCTCGGGCCCACTTGACTTCAGGTGCTGGTCTCCCTTTGATAGGGACAAAGAGTCTCAAGGTGCAGCAGGCTCTTATAGTAACAACTTTGCGTAAGTCAGCGTCCAGTTCTATCTCTGGAGGAAGCATTCTTTCCTCTGCCTTTGGAGTTCCAGGAACGAGGGCAGGTTCGCCAAGTCCCTCAGAATTCATGGCATAGATGCGGATTTTATATTCCTGATTCTCTATGAGGTTGGTGATGGTATAGGAAGTTGCCTTGAGCCCAGCTGGTGGAGTGACAACTTGCCATTCATCTTCTTCAGGAAGGGCAATCTCAACCATATACCCAGTGATTTCTGACCCTCCATCATAGATAGGTTTATTCCATGCAATTGAAATGGATGACCTGCTTGTATCAAGGACACGCGGGTTACCCGGCGGGCCAGGTTTAAACACGCTGTCACAAGCTTTATAAAATGGGCTGGTAGCACTTGGAGCACTGACTCCAGCTGCATTTTCTGCCATAATTCTGAACTCATATTCATGTCCTTCTGTCAGCCCAGATACTTTAAATCTTAAGTCAGTAAGGGCTTTTTTGTTGCATTTTACCCAGCGTTGGCCAGCTTTATCACGCCGCTCCACAATGTAGTTGATAATCTCACTTCCACCATCAGAGTCAGGATGCCCCCAGCAGACAACCATGGAGTCTTTGGTGATGGTTGTGACTTCTGGGTTCTTGGGTGGATCGGGTGGTCCATATGGATCCACTGCAAGCACAGGCTCTGATTCAAGTGGCTCTCCAACCCCATATTTATTTACAGCCATGACACGGAATATATATTCATTGCCTTTCAGGAGCTTAGTGACCTTCAGTTTTGTTACTTGGACTTCTGTGGCAACATTTGTCCAAGCCAGCCTGCTGGTTTCACGTTTCTGTACGATGTAATGATCGATTTTGGCACCTCCATCATCCAGCGGAGGCAACCACGACAACACACACTTCTCTGATGTCACATCAGACACAGCCAAAGGTCCCTCAGGTGGGCCTGGTCTATCGAGAACTTTGACATTGAAAATGTGTTTGGCAAAGCCACCAGGATTGGTTGCTGTCAGGATGTAAGCCCCACTGTCCGTTCTTGAGGAATCCTTGTTTATCAGATGAGTGGAGAAGTCTGCGATTTTTATTTCTAGTTTCCCTGTGCCTTCAAGCTCCTTTCCGTCTTTAGCCCATTCCATCGTCGGAGGTGGGCGACCTGAAACATCAGCTTCCAGCTTGAATGCTTCTCCAGCTTTTAATGTGATGGTATCCTTAAATTTAACATCCACCATTATTCTTGGTGCCTCAAGGTCATCCCGGCATGTGATGGCATCTGACGGCTCGGAGGGCGGACTGATGGCACCGGCGGCATTTTTGGCAATCACACGGAACTCATAGGCAGCATCTTCGGTTAGGCCACTGACTGTAAATTCGTTCTCCAAAATGTTGCTGAAGTTGGCCTTCAGCCACCGTCCATTAGGAAGGTCCCTCTTCTCAACCACGTAACTAGTAATTTTAAAGCCTCCAGTGTATTCAGGCTTAGCCCACTTCAATGCCACCGTGTGTCTTGTAATGTTTAGAGGTACTGGTTTCCCGGGTGGGTCAATGGGGTCCAAAGCAAACGTTGGTTCAGATGGTTTGCTCGGCTTGCTCTTGCCGGCCATGTTTTCTGCAATTACTCGGAATTCATAAGCAATGCCATCAGTAAGTCCAGTTGATTTGAAAATGTTGCCTGGTACTAATGCTTTGCTCACGGTCTGCCAGAGAATGCCATTCCGTTCTTTCCTTTCAATGTGATATCCTAAAATGGGGCTTCCACCATCAGAAAGTGGCTCGTGCCAGCTAATTGTCATGGAGTCTTTGGTGACTGCAGTAACCTGAGGGGTACCAGGAGGCCCAGGCACCTTAAATGGATAGTTAGCAACTACAGATGCAGATGTAATGCCAGGCCCAACTCCATATCTGTTTTGAGCCTTTACACGGAATTGATACTCCACTCCTGTAGTCAGGCGGGTTGCTTTGTAGGTAGTGCGTATAACGGTTGTTGCTAACTCCACCCAGGTAGTGCTGTCTGTCTGTCTCATTTCTACTACATAATTGCTTATTGGTACACCTCCATCATTCTCGGGAGGCTCCCAAGAGAAGGTTACAAAGTCAGATGAAACCTCATCAAATTTGATTGGTCCTGTAGGTGGTCCTGGGATATCATGGACTTGAATGGTTATGACATCACCAACCTCTCCTACAGTGTTCTTTGCTGTTAATGGATAGGCTCCGCTGTCACTTCTAACACACTCATTGATATTTAAGATGGTCGAGGTTGCTGTATTTTCAACATTAACTCTCTGTGTCTGCTTAAGGATTTGGTCTCCCTTTTTCCATGTGACTGTGGGCTTGGGACGACCAAGTACTGGAATTTCAACTTTGATGTTGTCACCAGCTCTGGCAATGACTAGCTTCTGATAGATGCCACGGAGATCCAGCTCTGGGAGCATTGTCTGCTCTTTGACGATGACAGGTCTGCTCTCTCTAGGGGCACTTCTGCCTGCACTGTTTACCGCCATCACTTGGAAGGTATATTCCTCTCCTTCTGTTAGGTTCCTCACCACACATTCTAACCCTTTCACCGTTGAGATGTGGGTCCACTGGTCAGACCCTTTCCTCTGGGCTTCAATCACATAACCAGTGATCTTGCTACCACCGTCATGCCTTGGTTTGGGCCACGCCAGGCTGACTGTGTTCTTGGTAATGTCCATAATGTTCAGGCTATCTGGGGGTAATGGTGCTTCGGAGGCTCTTACAGGCTCTGTGGTTTCCGTTGGCTCGCCAATCCCATATTCATTTTCTGCCATCACTCTGAAGAAGTATTCACACCCTTCCGTCAAGCCGGTCACTTTATACGTACATTTATGGCACTTAGTGGTGACTGTGGAGTATGATTTCCTGGTGGCTTCACGTTTCTCCACAATATAATTTGTTATACGTGAGCCCCCATCTATCAGAGGTAGGTCCCAGTGTAGGGTGACACTGTCCTTTGTGATGTCTGTTGGCCTTAGGTTAAGGACAGGGCCTGGGGTGTCTAGGACTCTGACGTTAACGAAGCCGCTTTTCTTCCCAGCTGGGTTTTCGATGGTCATCACGAATTTACCGGTGTCATATCTGTTACATTCTGGGATAATGAGAAGAGTAAATGACTCTGTATTTTCGATGTTGGCTCTGTGCTTCAGGTTGATATTATCTTTGGTCCATGTCACTTCAGGCGCAGGACGACCTTTAATTGGCACGAAAATCCTAATACTGAGCCCTGCCCTAACCACCAGTGTTCTTCGCAGCTCGGCATCTAGCTCAAAATCAGGAGCCGTTTCCTTCTCAACAATTTCAACATTTGGAATCACTGCTGGCTCCCCCACACCTGCATCGTTGACGGCGCTAATTCTAAAATTGTATTTTTCCTTAGTCTGAAGATCAGGAACCACAAACTGAGTGATTCTGAGGGCGGTTCCTGTTGTATCTTTTATCCAGGCATCGTCTCCTACTTTTTGATGCTCTACCACGTAGCCGGTGATCTCAAGCCCACCATCGTAATGAGGCTTGCCCCATGCTAAAGAAGCCGATTTCTTGGTGGTATCGGTGACGTGTGCATTTGAAGGCGGTCCTGGAGGATCTGCACAAAAGAAACAAAGATAAAAGCATATATTAAGGGCTTTGCTTTCGGGTAGTTTACATAAAATATCAGAAGGCTCAAATGAGCAGTGTTGGAGAAGATCACAGGTACTAACATGCAACGTCTTTCATCAGAACAGGATTCGAGGCGTCACTGGGTGGGCCGATCCCTGCTCTGTTTTCTGCACTGACGCGGAATTCATAGGTATTTCCTTCCTGCAGTCCAGTTACTTTGCACCTGAGATCGGAAACTGGTGTTTTGGTGGCTCTCACCCACCGCAGGCCTTTCTTTTCTCTCCTTTCTACATGGTATCCTGTGATCTCGCTGCCACCGTCATCAATTGGCCTCTTCCAGCTGACGGTGGCCGTGTTCTTGGTGA